>NC_135712.1:76711357-77426359 GCF_964656455.1 Halichoerus grypus
AACCAACTGAATTCTCAGGTAGAGGTCTGCTCTGGGATGTCTTCTGTCATCACAGCAACCCACAGAATGACTTTCCTTGATGACTGTGTTCCTCCTATGCAGGAAGAAATTTTGAGGATTCTCTAAGAACAATCACATCAGAGACTTTCAAGTCCCAAGATTCAGACTCAGAGTCTCTAAGCAGAGTACTGACTCTGCTACTTACTAAATATATGTCTGATCTAAAAAAAACTGACCCTACGCAAGTCATTTGATCCCTCTGAGCAACAAGGTTTTTTGTTTTTGTTTTTGTTTGTCAATTGAAAAATGATGACCCCTTTTGTCTACCACCTAGGAGGACTGGGAAATTCAAAATGCTTAAAGTCTTTAAAGAGGTTCACACATGTTAGATTGGGGTGTATATCTGGGGAGGTAAAATGGGAAAGAGCAGTAAGTGTTGGGAATGGGAAGTTTCAGAAAATAACATAGCAACAGCAGTTCAGAACTATGGGGGCCTCTGAGATAACTTAGTCCCATATCCTCACTCTATAAAGAACAAAGCCCATTAGAGGAAGGCCTGACTAAGACTTGTACTGTATCATACTTTCATATTGATGCAAGAATAGCTATAGATTCTAGCCAAGTACTAAGAATTAGAAGTAACAACTAGTCATACAAATATTTCATGAGTTCAGGAATATTTAAGACAGTGACTGTTTCAATGATCTCTGTTTTGCTGTATGTTTTGTTATTTCTACAGTGAGTATTTACACACACTACTAATTTACTGGGTAATTCCTTTTCAGATTTAGTTTTATGCTCTAAAAGTATTCTTTCTCAGGGCAAACTATCTCTCAAGGCAATGAGGCGTAACATTTTTTTAAAAATCTAAATCTGTAAATATATATTTTAAATATTATTTTTAAAGATTTTTATTTATTTATTTGAGAGGGAAAGGGAGAGAATAAGCAGGGGGAAGGACAGACGGAGAAGCAGACTCCCCTCTGAGCCAGGAGCCCAATGTGGGGCTCCATCCCAGGACCCTGAGATCATGACTGAGCCACCCCGGCTTCCCTTAAATATTATTTTTTAAATCTAAACCTGTAAATACATATTTTAGAAATATCCAGTCTTCTGAATTCCAATGATTGTAGATTTCCTCTAGCTTCCATTAAACTTTTACCCTTGCAAGATTAATATCTTGGTGCTGTTTAGGGAAACTGCCTGCCTCTAAACCAAATCAGGCATTTCCAACCTGCCTTCATTCACTTTATTCATTCATAGACAATTTCAAGATAGATTTCTTGAGAATTCAAGAGGTTGGTGGAAAACAATTACCCAGGAGTCTCCCATATTTCTGTTCTACCTCTGAGCAGGGGCACTAACTAGCCTTTATTGCAGAATATACTTTCAAGGATGTTCATGGAGTTAACAGCCATGGAAGACAGTGATAGTGTTTCTCTTTCAACAAAGGGAGGGAATGCTATATAGGCCAAGATAAAATATTCAGATTCCCTAAACTCAAAGACCCTCTCCTCTAATTACTCACTGTGCGGGCAGGTGTCACCCGAACTTCTTTCTGCTGTGCTTTAGGATCTGGGCTTCAGAGAACCGGTGCAAAAATGCTGACACAAGCTATTCTCTCACTCTGAGTAAGAAACTCTCCTTCCTCTCTGATGAATAATCTCATGTCTTATATCAACATCCATAAACTGTGGCAGGCCAATTTGCTCGCTTGCAAGTAAATCTCAGACCCTCTGCAGTTCTCAATAGTGGTTGCAGTGACTTATTCACCAGCATGCCTTCCATCAAACAGAATCAGTTCAATCCCATTTCTATTTGATAAAGATTGGTTTACAATATGCATATGGTGATGCCAAACTCGCCAAAGCAATATGAAAGGAAGTATGGGAGAAGGCTTCCTAGATCTTTATAAATCAACCAGGAAGGGAAAGCCAAATGTGATGTTTGTAACTATTTTAGTCACCTTGCTTCAACCCTGGGGCGGGGGGTGGGGGTGGGGGTTGGAGGTGACAAAAACCACACCTGTAAAAACATAGGAACAAAACTACAGAGAAAAGGAACCAGCCCTGACTCCAGGAGCTGCAGCAACCCAACTGCTTTGTATTGGAGAATGTATGTCCTTATTGTTTAGGGCACTTGGCTTCAGGTTCTTCTGTTTACTTTATCCAAATGCACCCTGCTGATACAGTAGCCTCTGAGCAAGGTCTCCTACTGACTCATCACACATTCTTCCTTTGAACCACAACAATGAGACTTCTCAATCACTACAGTGACACAGATCACCAATTACCCTATTTTGTTTTAATTCTTGTTATGACATATGCACAGAAAAGAACGTAAAACATGTAAGTAAAATTTAAAAATTAAAAATAAAACAAGCCAACATCACTACCCATGTTAAGTAAATAAAATATTCATAGCATCCCACACAGAGGCCCCTCCAAAATCACAATCCCTCCCTGTCCTTCTAGAGATAACTGCCCTTCAGAATTTTGTCACAAACGCTTTCCTGCTTTTTTTATAGTTTTACCCACTAAGCATGTCTCCCTAATCAGTATAGGTTAGCTTTGTCTACTTCTGAACTTTCTATAAGTGGAATCATATTTTATATATTTTTTATCTAGCTTCTTTGCCAATTTCTATGTGACATCCATCATATTTTTGTGCAAAGCTTTCATTGTTTCATTTGCATTGTTGCCTGCTCTTCCATCACATTAATATGCCACCATTTATTTATCCATAACACTTTGGTAGGCATTTGGATTGTTTTTCATTTGGGACAAAGAATAAAATCCTGACATCCACATTCTTGTAAAGATATCTGAATACTTATTTCCCAGATATTTTTTAGGTTATATACCTAGGAGTGGAGTTTCTAGATCACAGGATATGCATATTTTCAATTTTACTACAAATGCCAGGGTTTTTTTTCCAAAAATGGCATATCAATTTATACTCCCACTAAAAGTATATGAGATTACCTATTGTAGTATATTCTCTGCAGCACTTGATATTATCAGACTTTTTAATTGTTGCTGAACAATTGAGAAGGTAATCTCATTGTGGTTTTAATTTGCATTTTTCTGTTTACTTATTAAATTGAAGATCTTTTCATATATTTACGAGTCATATGGATGTTTTGTTGTGATTTGCCTATTCAAATATTTTGCCCATTTCTTTATTGAGTTGTCTGCTTTTTAAAATTTATTTGTAGGAACTCCTTATATATTCTGGGTACTGGTTCCTGAATCTGTGGTGCAAATATCCTCTTACATAATATGTGGCTTCCTTTTATTGTTGTTATGGTATTTGGTTACAATTTTAATACAGTCAAATACACTCAAATCCTTTTCCTTTGTGGTTACCACTACTTTGGAGGCAATTTCTTTTAAATAGAGATAATTTTCGTGTTACATGGGGAATGCAAACATTTATTCTATCACTCAATATAGTCTTCAGTTTGGTATCAGTTGCTTCAGTTTACAAAGCATGCTGGGATCTCTGGGTACCATCCTTAGAGTGGCCCACAAGAGACCTGTTTGGTAGTCCTTTCTTCCACTTCGCAAGCAAAGCAGAGTGGTCCTCTGACTTGCCATGGTCATGGTTAGGATGGGGCTGGAATGGGATCCTGGTCTTACAGTTCCTTGTTTGGTTCCTGTCTCCCAGGGGTCCTCTGAGTTATAGTGCCAGCTATATTACCTCTCTAACAAAGGACAGGTGTGATGGGTTAGGGCAGGGCCTTAGGGTAGACGGACTCCATGAGAAGAATTTAAAAGCCCTAACACATTCTAGTGAAAATCAGAAGGCTGACCACAGTAAAAAGGCTAGGAACAAGTCCCCAATTTCTTTATGCCCATGGAGACCTGGCTGTTATTTATTGTTTACTAGAGTAAGGGAGAAGCCTGCTCATCAAGATCAGTCTCTGAGAAGAATAGCTGATCTTCTTTAAGGTTTTAGGAAGCACACATTTTGAGAAATGTAAATGATATTATCTGGAAATGTGGTTAATTCAGATAAAACTGTTATTCATTGATTGGCACTCAGAATTGGGTTTATTGAAATGAGTCTAGCACTGACTGGTGATACTGATTGGTTGGTTTGCAATTTGTGTTTGCTATGGCAAGTTATTGTTGATTATTTGAACAAGCTTAAAACTGGCTCAGATGACAATTTGTTACCATGGCTGTAGAATAATCAATCATTTCCTAGTTCCTTTGTGGGAATTCCTAACACGTCAGTTCCATTGGTCTACTTGTCTAACCAGGTACCAATATCGCACTGTGTTAATTACTATAGCTTTCTGATGAGTCTTAATATCTGGTACAACAAGTTCTCCCACTTTATTCTTTGTTTTTCAGGAGTGTCTTAGGTATTCTTGTCTATTCTACTTCCATATATATTTTAGAAATTGCTTTTTAAGCTATGTATATGAAAACTTACAGTTTTGTATTATATTAAAGCTCTGGATCAATTTTAGAGAACTGACTCTCTATAATATTGAATGTTTTAATCCAAGGGTATGGTGTATTTTTCTTTTCATTGAGGTCTCAAAAATTCCTTCATGTCTCAAAAATTTTTGGAATTTTCTCCATAGAGATTTTATATGTCTTTTGCTAGCTTTATTCTTAGGTCTATCATATTATTTTATAGTATTGTGAGTGGATATTTTCTAGTTATCTTTAAGGTATTTATTCCTAGCTTAATTATATTGTGTTCAGATATCATGCTCTGTATGTATTTAATCCTTGAACAATTGTTAAAACCTGCTACCAAAATTTAGGTCAACTTTTATAAACGGCTATATATATATGTACTCAGAAGGAATAAGTGTTGAGCAGTTATTGGATGCAATGTTCTATATGTACCTTAGGTCTAGTTTGTAATAATATTGATTGGCTATACTCTATCTACTGAGTTTTCATCTGCTTGATCTACCAATTACTCAAAGAAATTGTTAAAATCTCCCACTGTGATTGTGTAATTTTTTATTTCTCTTGCAATTCTGTTGAATTTTTGCTTTACATATTTTGAAACTGTGTTATTAGTTGCATATGAATAAAAAATTATAACTTCCTAGTGATTTAAAAGGCTTATCATTATAAAGTGACCCCCATTTGCTCTGGTAATGGTTTTTACCTTATACCTTGTCTGATATTAATATCATTGTCTTTCAGTTGGTAATTTTACAGTATATCTTTTTCCATTCTTATAGTTTTAACCTATCTATATCTTTATGTTATATATACTCTTTAAATACTATTAGTTGTCTAATATGACAACTTTTATTTTTAATTGCATAATTTTGTCTATTTACATTTTAATATTTTTACTTATCCACTTTAATATCTTTCTTCATCCTTTCTATTTGTACACTTCTGTATACTCTCTGTATACTCTTCTAAATACTTTGTCTTTCCTTTTTTACTTTCATTTGAAATTTTTTAAAATTATCTTTTGCTATTTACTTGTCTGGGAGTTAAGTATTATTTTTCTGTTCTTTTAGTGGTTATTGAAAAAAATACAACACAATTAACATATCAAAGTCTACATTTAATTAATACCCTTACCTTACCCTCTTCCTGAATAGTCTAGGACCTTAACATTTTTTCTTCACCATACCCTTGACACATATGCTACTATATTAGTACATTTTTATTGTCTTTTTGTAACTTCACAATTTATCTTCCTAGACCTCACTTTTGTAATACTTCTAGACCCTGGCAAAGATGGGATGCTGGACCATAGGACATCATGTGATCATGCAGCCAGAGCTGCCCATCATGAATGTGGTTCCATCAGACTCACCAAATCATATGGCCTGCTAGATTCAATAATGACCCATTATTACATAGAGATTTTATACCTGTGATTAGACACAAGCAGTGCTAGAGGACATGAGTAAGGTGCATAAGCAAGTATCTCAGAAGTCCATGCCTTTCACCACTATTGTACTAATACTTCTCTCTCCACTCATATCTCTGGTTGCACAGGAGTCTTTTATGACCATCTGATAAAAAAGAGAAAAAGCTGAGCTTAGGTCATGGATAGGTTGGCTCCATATGTGGATACAAGCTGAAAATAGAAAGGAGCTGCACTAAAGCTCCACACAGGAGTAGCCCTGAAAGATACTTGTAAGGAGAAGTCTTTCTCAAGGACAGATCCTGGGGCTAGTATACCTAATCATCAACTTCGTGTGGGAAGAAAGTGGTCTGAAGTAAGAACATATAGAGATTCATGGTCAGTGGCAAAAGTTTGGCTGGATGGCCAGAGGCCTAGAAGGAGACAGAGTGGAAGATCAAGGAGGTCTAGAGAAGAAGCTTGTGAGTAGGCATAAGGGAAAGGGCAGGAAGTGTAAAGAACTCTGTATTATATGTTAATATCCTCCAGGGAGCACCTATCACAAAAGAGTCAGTAAACAACCGAGTAGATAAAATTACCTGGCCAGTTGATGTAGGCCAGTGTCATTCATTGTACCCTCCCAGTTCTGCCCAGTGGCATAATAGGGTCATGGGGAAGACAACCACCACAACAACAAAACAATTGTGGAAGTAGGCTCTTAGGCAATGGATGGACCCAATATCATGGACTCTTCCTCACCAAGACTGATCTAACTACTGTCCCTGTCTAGTACCTAACATTATAGAAAAGAAGACCAAAATTAAGCCCAAATATAACTGTATCCCTTGAAGAGACCAAGTCATCACTTGGTGATAACTTCATTCCATTGTACCCCTTCCATCTTGGAAAAGGCAAAAATTGGTATTGGTTGGAACTGACACATTTCTAGGCATGTTTTTCTTTCCTGCAGGCAGGGTCCTCACCAACATCACTAACCAAAGACTAATAGATTATTTGATGCACAGATACAGGATCCCACATAGCATCAAGCCATTAAAGAACCAAGAATCCAAATCTGCAGCAAATGAAAAGCAGTAATGGGCACATAATTTGTGATCTTCTGACATACTACATGACCCCAACACTGCTAGCATAAAAGAGTAATGAAGTGGTTTTTTGAAGTCAGAGCTAATGTACCAGGTTAGAAATGATTCTGTGAGGTTAGAATGGTATCCTTGAGGAAGTAGTGTATACCTAAATGAATGACCATTATACAGAACTGTCACCAGTAGGTAAAATACTGGGGGGTATAGGAACCAAGGAGCAGAAGTAAGAGTGGCCTGGCTTGTGATCATTGCCAGTGAAACACTTTGGGAATATGGGCTTAATGCTTCCACAATGTTTGTCTTTGTAAGTCTAGAGCTAGTGTCAGACAAGATGCTCCTTGAAAGAAATGGTAAACAAAGAAGGTGCCATCCCTCACACTTTAAACTGATTGAGAGAAAAAGAAAAATTAAATAGTAATAATAATAGTAGTAAGGGTCTTTCTTATGAAAGCACAGAGAAGGGGCTCCTAAGCCAAATAGATGTATTTTTTTTTGTTGGGCAAGGAGGAAGGTAGGGATTAAAAGAGAATTAGAAAAGGCAGGAAAGACTTCCCTTCAGGAAGAGATAATGACTGAATTAGATTTTGTAGGAAAGAGAGCAATTAATCATGCCGATGTGAAGGTGAAAGTCATTCAGGCAAAAGGCAGAGAAACTTACACGAAGACAAGGAGATGGACAGATTTCAGTAAGTGAAATGGAGTTTGAGAGGGAAAGGAATGTGCCAGAAGGTTAGGCTGCAGAGGCAGAGGACAAAGCAAAAACCTTTAATGCTAAGAATGCCTGGGGGCAATAGGAAGTCATCAAAAGGTGCTAATCAGGAGAATGAGGTGATTCCTTGTCCACTGAGCAAATTGAACTGAGAATGCTCATTCTTGCATACCTAGTCCTTACCTCATTCAGAAAAGAAACACCCTCCTTTTGACAACAAACCCATACCTTCAAAAGATTTATAGACTTCTGGAGAAATTCCAGTGTAAGACTCCAAGTTCAGAACGAACTGTTTTTGAGAGAGAGAGACAGAGAGAATCTTTACTTTTGAGAGTGTGAAAGTGTTTTTTACTTTTTTTGGGGTGGGGGGAGATTTTTGGAAAACCAGGCCCTGATTACGGAGGCAGAGGGTATAATTATTTCAATAATAAGTTGTCTCAGGAACCAGAATTTCCATTAAGAAAAGCGGACAAGGAAAGCTACAAGAAAATCCACTGGGTTTTAGTTCTGCAAAGAATCACAAATTTGTGAAATCCAGGGCAATACTTTGCTAAGAGATTCCTCTCAGGAAATAAATAAATAAATCAGATCACAAACATGCACTTGCTAATTGGCCCTCGGTTAAAAGTGACTCCATTTTCCAGGCAATTAAGGAACATTAGCCCATGGGCAATACTTTCCCATTTCCTTTGAGATTTTGGATTTAAAGCCCAGGATGCATTAGAAACCTTGTTCCATTGAATATATTCTCCTCTGCCAGCATCCCTTTGGACTTTTGATATTTATGGCTAATTGCTCCTTTCTCAGTGCTCAAATAGCTCTTTCTGACAACCAATCCCTGTACCTATCTTAACTTACAGGACTGTGAATGCAGGAGTTAGTAAGCCTTTTCTGTGAATTGCAAGAAACAGGGAATTTTAATCAGAGGGACTTTGAACTGCAAACTTGCCACTTGCTAGTGGCCTGAGGCAATGGAACCTCACCAGGTCTCAGTTTGCTAATCCATGAATTGGAGACACAAGATCTCCCATGAAATCTTATTACTGTGTTCCTTTAATAAGTGGTTCTCAGCCCAAGCCATACATCACTTGGGGAAGCTTTCAAAAAGACCCTTGACAGGGTCTCATACTTGGAGATGCTGATTTAGTGGACCAGGGCATTAGCATCTTTTAAAAGCTCCTCAAGTGATTCTGAAGGGCAGCCACAGTGGACAACCACCACCTCAAACCAAGCCATCCCGGCCAGGAAACAAGTACAAAGTAAGGTGGGCTTCAGGCCTGAGCGCACTGCTCTTCACACTGACCTAGTGAACAGATTAAAGGCTCCCTCTTCTCTGCATGTCTTGTCCTTTGACTGTCCCAGCCACAGGGAGGAGGGGCAATCTCCATTTCAGACTAGCAAAACTTTATTGACCCGAGAAGAAGAAAAAAAATGAGTAAAAGAGTAGGGAAGGAGCCTGATGCCTTTACTTCTGTGGTGGTAGGACCTTGTGAGGAGCACACCAAAGGCCTAGAACTGCTACCTTGCAAACGTCCCCAGACCTTCTGCAAACTGTAACCCCTGGCGGGAAGCATTTTCTCTTGCCTGGAGGCCTGGAGAAACATCTCATATTAAGCACAGGAACTAATATTCTGTGATCATTTGCCAAACAGGGAGAATTCTACTAAGCACATGCACAGCGTTTAGGCTTCCGGCATCAGTCTGTAAGTGGGGCGGGGGGGGGGGGGGGGGAATGTGCCAGCTCTCAGGGGGATTGAGAAATCTGGAAGGTTAAGCAGCACCTCCCCTCAGGACCACAGAATAGACTCCTGTCTGCCACACACTGAGATCTCTCAGCTGCTGGACTATTCTAAGCCAGTTGGTTCTCAAACGTTAGCATGCATCAGAGTTAGGTAGGGACTTATAATTAACCATATACAAAGCCACAAAGATAAGCTTAATCAGTTTTAAAAGGCAGGCATCAAAAAGATAATGTTAAAATATAAAATCTAAGCATGTAGAAATATACGAATGCAAACTAAGTATAGACTCCTGAGTCTCACCTCAGAATTCCTGGTTCAGTAGATCTGCATCTCTAACTCGTTCCCAGGGGAGGCTGCTCCTGGCTGGAGGCCGCACTTGGAGACCCTCTTCTAGGGCACCAGCATGGAGCAGCTCCCGCCGGCTGTGTTAGCAAGGATCAGATATGTTTGCTCCTCAATCTGTTAATGATTCTCTTCTTTCAGTGTAATTTAATTAAACAATAGGTAACTAATGAAATACAAGTGTAAATAAAAGAGTTTATTCTGTTTTTCTCTGAAAATTAAATAGACTATTTTGGAAATATCCCATAGGAATGTTGCTTTTAAAAAAATCATCCAGGGGTGCCTGGCTGGCTCAGTCAGTTAAACGTCTGCCTTCGGCTCAGGTCATGATCCCAGGGTCCTGGGATCAAGTCCTGTATCAGGCTCCTTGCCTGCTTCTCCCTCTGCCTGTCATTCCCCCTGCTTGGGTACTTTCTCTCTCTCTCTGACAAGTAAATAAATAAAATCTTTAAAAAAAAAAAATCATCCAGCTAGTGGCCTCTCAGGTGAGAATACTGTTTTGGAGTGTTGGGGCAGGAGGTGGAGAGGCAGAATGATAAAACTCTTGAACTCCTGCATTCAGGGTGCTTCATGGGGGTTTTATAATGTCTTTGCTCCACTTTAAAGATATTGAAACTGGAAAAGGCCTTGGCACTACAACAACATATCAACTCAATGTGTATATACACACTTTAAATTAAAGAAAAATGTTTCTGAGAAACCCTCTCCAAAAGTGGTTATGATATTTTTATTCTCCTCATCCATTCATATATTTTGTTCATTCTTATTCATATATGTTGAATTCATAAATCAACTGACCAATTACTGATGCTTGTAACTACTAAAGTCAAATCACACTCATTTTTTTTTACCCACATATTGACCACAGAGGTTTTTCTTCATTTTAAGGACTTGCAAATAGAAAAATAAATTCACTTTGGAGTTATGAAAGTATTCTGTCACAAAAGGGAAAAAGGAATCTTGTTCTAAGGACTTGGAAGGAAAGACTTTCACACTATACACCCACACCCATGCTCCCGCACCCACACACAGAGTAGGCAGTTTGACTCAGTACCTCGGGCTACATCATAAATATTGTTACGTAGGATTTCATTTTTTATAAATTGCTTCTTTCTCCTTTACCTAATATTTAATTAGGTGAGAGTTTTTAACATTTCTATATGCTATTATTTTTTTTTAAAGATTTTATTTATTTAGGGCGCCTGGGTGGCTCAGTCGTTAAGCGTCTGCCTTCGGCTCAGGTCATGATCCCGGGGTTCTGGGATCGAGTCCCGCATCGGGCTCCCTGCTCGGTGGGAAGTCTGCTTCTCCCTCTCCCACTCCCCCTGCTTGTGTTCCTGCTCTCGCTATCTCTCTCTGTCAAATAAATAAAATCTTTAAAAAAAAAAAAAAAAGATTTTATTTATTTATTTGAGAGGGAGCACACCTGCAGGGTGAGTGGGGGGAGTGGGGGGGGGAACAAACGCCCTGCTGCACTGGGAGCCCAACAGTGGGCCTCAATCCCAGGATCCTGAGATCATGACCCGAGCCAAAGGCAGACACTTAACTGATTAAGCTACCCAGGCATCCCTCTATATTTGTTTAATATAATACAGTTTCTCCTTCAAGAATTATTATTGTTATTACTATTGTAAATTATTGTTGGAGACTTCATAAAGCATTTTACTTCTTGCATCAAAGTTGGATATATATCTAAGAATGCTGCCTAATTAATTGCATTGTATCATTATTTTTGATATCTTACGGTTCTGGAGACTTACATGTTACATTAGTTTTTCATTAAAACTGTATCCTGTTCTGCCTGGGAAACTCCTGGTAATTCTTAAAGCTGCAAGTGATACATTTACTCTTTGAGTCTCTCTAACTAGAGCTTACTTCTACATTAGAACTAACTTACGCTGTATCATACATATTTATATTGCATATATTTGTTTACTGCTTATGGCAAACCAAACCCCATGTCTTATTTGGGCAAACTTTTTCCTAAAGTTTGTTTAGAAGAAAAAAAATCAGAAATAGTTTTTAAAACTATGAATAATTAGATCAATGAGAGAAGAAAAACCCCTACCAATTATTAGAATACATTATAAAGCTACGATGTGATATTAGCATAAAAATACATATTTCAGTAAAAAAAATAGGTTATCCAGATATAGACCCCATTACAGACAGAGAGAGAGACACTGAAAATCAAAAGTAGAGAAGGTACTTGGGGCACCTGGGTGGCTCAGTTGTTAAGCGTCTGTCTTCGGCTCAGGTCATGATCCCGGGGTTCTGGGATGGAGCCCCGCGTTGGGCTCCCTGCTCCGCGGGAAGCCTGCTTCTCCCTCTCCCACTTCCCCTGCTTGTGTTCCCTCTCTCGCTGTGTCTCTCTCTGTCAAATAAATAAATAAAATAAAATAAAAAAAAAGTAGAGAAGGTACCAACCAATACATAGAGTAGGGATTAATGGTTACAATTTGGATTAAAAATAATTTAGAACCTTATCTCATCTTGTACATTCCCTTACTTCTAGACTCAAACCATTAAAAAAATTGTAAGAAAGGTAATCATGGTCAAGTATATGGACAGGAGAGCATGTTCCAAAATTATCAGTGATAAAAGATGTGCTTTCATGAATATACACAGAGATAGATAATAGATGATAGACCATTACAGATCTTTTTTGATCGACCATTTTTATATGGTTAAAATAGAAAACTGACATCCAAAAAAAAAAAAAATAAAGTAATCTGGCAAAAACAGATTCTGAAAATTTGATAGAAACAAATACTTGTTGATAAGGACTTATGAAAATTAGTGTGAAAAATAATAAAGTTCTAAAATAAATACAGAGGAAAATAAACTTAAAAGAGTAAACAAAGTTAGCTCACAAAGATGGAAATGTTTACACCTCACTAGTAATCAAAAAAGGTAAATTAAAATCATGAGATACAATTTTCAACTACCAAATTAAAAACCATTTGAATGATAATACATAATTCCATCCAGCGGGCAGGGCAATAGGCACTCTCATCAATTATTGCTTAAACTCCTTGGAAAGTAAATTGCAATTATGCATAAAAATATTCATTCATCCTTCTTAACATTTTGGGAAAATTATCCTAAATAATTTTGTAATAAACGTGGATTTTTAAAGAGAAACCTAGACTTGCACCCAATATTCATATTCCTTTTCCGTCGGGTGAAGTTATTACTGGGAAGTGACTGCCCAGCCCCTTTTGCAGTTAGATGGAGCCATATGGCTAAGTTCCAGTGTATGGAATGGGGGAAAAACTAATCTAAGCTACCCCCAGTACTGGCCAGACTCTCTAGGTTCAAAGCTTAGATTTCTATTATTGGTGCATAGCCTTAAACAAGTTATCTAACTAACACTTTGTGCCTCAGTTTCCTCATCTGTAAAATGAGTTTTATAAAAGTCCCTACTTCACAGGGTTAAGAGTTAAAAATGATTTAATACATAATAAATTCTTAGACCAATGTCAGGAGACCAGTAGTTCAGGAAAGCATAAGCATGGCTAGAACCATCAAGAATGGCAACATAAGGTTTCACCCCAGAAGAGATGTTGTCTGCCTTGATCCATAGGGTGGGTCACAGGTTTCATAATGAAGGAGACTCAGACTTCCCAGGGCATGCCCTCCTTTCTCTTGAAAATTCTGGACAGCAGTGTTGAGATCATTAGGCAGTGTTTACAGTGGCACGGAACCTATACTATGATCTAGCAGACCCTCTCAAGGCCATCTTGTCACCACAGATCTGGGAACACCAATCACCCTGACCCCTCCAGAGAATGAAAGGAAGGGTTATCTGGTTGAAGCTTTCCAGGGAGTCTGGGTATGAATCCACTTAATGTCCCTGAAGGTGACATGTTACTTATATAAATAAAGGTCTGCGGCTAGAAATTGTGATAAGAACACAACTAAAATAGAGCCTCAAGAAAACACCTCTATTGCCCTGAGCATATATTTGCCTGGAAGTAACCAATATCTTTTAAAACTTTATTTATTTAACAACCACTTATATAGCACTTAGTACGCAAAAGGCATTGATTTAAGAAGTACACCTAATTAATTCATTTAATCCTCATAACAAACCAGCAAGGAATACTCATTTATTACCCATATTTTACTGATGAGCTTAAGTAGCTTGCCCAAGGTCACACAGATAGTAAGTGATAAAACCACAATTCAAGCCCAGACAATATGACTCCCCAGTCTGTTCTCTGAGCTGCTAAGCTCTCTCGCCATACCAAAGGAGATGCCCATTAATGCTATTTTTAATACTACTTTATATTAGTACAGCATAATTTTAAATTTACATAAAGCAGTTACAGTGATTAGCCACAGATTCTCACCATGGTCCCAGGAAGCAGATAAGATTGTTATTGATTCTCATTTTCCATAAGAAAAAATTTAGACTCAGAGAATCAAAGTCATGTTCAGAGGAACACATATCTGAAATTCAGTTCCTGGTTATTTGACTACTGATCCATTATCCTTCTCTTTACTCCACACTGGTTTTCTCAATTCTCTATTTTCCCTTAGGGAGAACTGAAAATAAGATTTTTTTTTTTTCTTCCCATTCCCTTCAATGTTAGGAGAGTGATTATATCAAAGAGATGATTTTTTTCTTTAACTCAGAAAGTTAAGCAATTCTTAAAATTACTAGGAATGTTTGATTTCAATCTTTTCAGGTAACCCATTTACTTATTAAGAGTCAGAAGGGCTTTTGAAGCTTGACACAATTGTACAGGATGACTGGGTAGAACATGGCAGTCCCTTTCCCCCTTCATCTTCAGCCAGCACATTGGACTGCTCCTTTGCCAGCTAGTGAGGCAGGCATGTTGGGACAGTGCATAGGCAGGAACTGAAAGATGGGTAGAGAAAACCCTGGGGCTGCAAGAAGGGGACCTGGGTTCCAATTCCATATGAACTCACGACCCGCTGGGGGAGCCTCAGCAAATCCCTCATCCTTCAGACCTCAGTCTCCCATCTGTTGAGTATGGGTTTGGAACGAGGTCATTGCTGAAGTCCCTCCCCACTTCCCAACTCCTCTGGTGGCCTGAGCCCTTCCTCTGGGTTTCCATGTGACTTTGGAAATGGTGGGTCTCAGTAGCCTCATCTGTAAACCAGGAGTAATGTTATTTATCATGAGTATCTCTCTGGATTGATGAATGCATTAAAGAGGACGCTAAATACAAATGCCTTTAAATATAAAACGTGCTCTGTAACAGGCAAATAACTTACTATCCTTAAATAAATAGAAAAAGAAAGGTAATTAAAATTTCAGCAAGGGAAGGCATCATTACTGATCTTCATAAAGCCCTTAATGGGTTAAATGCTTGGGCATCTGGTGAAATACTAGCCTCAGCTGTTTAAGTGACATCTTCTTGGGTCAAATTTCTCTCCTCTCTCCAATCCATCTGCTCACAGCTTGTCATGATAAACACTTCTGAGTTACAAAGCAAAGAGTACACAGCAACAAGAGAGGGACAGCATCTTGGATCTTAACTAGACAATAATATCAGAGCAAAAACAGTGCCCAGTCATCTATTTTTCATTTGCCCGCCCCCTCCCCACACTGCCTACCCATCTCTGCCCCATCTCTCTTTGTCTCATGTGTCACAGGCACATGTCAGGCAATAGACAAGCTGAAAGGAAGAAATCAAAGTCATCCATAAGTAACTGAAAGGGAGAGATAGGCCTAATGGGTAAGGATAATGTCAGGTGGAAAATCTAGGTGTCATTTGCCCTTGGTTCAATGAAAGTAGACTGTGTCACGTGATTGATACTCCCTAGAATAGAATTATCTCAGTGTGGTATCCCAGGGGTCTATGGCACTTGGCTTATCTAGGCACTTGTGGTGATTTGTTCTGAGACCTCAGCCAAAAATCGCTGACTGGTCAGACTCAGTTTCCTTATTTTGCAAAAGCAGGTGGTGTTTGGTGGTAGCAATAAACAGCTACACCAGTGTAGTCATTAGGCTTACATAACAAAGTCTCTGACAGAGCTTGGCACATAGTGGTGGTCAACATTTTTTTATTGACTCTGAATCTGGTGTACTGGAAAGAGCACTGTTCTAAGAAGTTCTTGCACACCCAACGAGGACTTTGGCCTTGCAACTCCTTGGGAGCGAGTCAAGTTTCAGAGCAAGGGAGTATAGTCTTCAGAGTCAGGATTAATATTCCTGGCTCTGTTTCCTCTTATGGAAAATGATGGAATTATTTAAGCATAAATTCTCTCCTTGCTCTGATGTTGGGAAAGTCCATGCTTCTGCCTTGAAGGTCTTATTCCTTTTAAAACCAAAAAGTTATACCATTCCGAATGTACTTTGTATGAATAAGCACACTCTCCAAAGCCACTCCCTCCAGCCTTGAAGTCACTAACATCAAAATGACCTCAGTAACCATTAAATAGATTATGGTGCATCCATACAATGGTAATAATGGTTATTTCATAATGGTGCAATTTCAGATGATAATTTTTAAAAATTATCCTTTACTGTAATTTCTTGTTCATCTCTCATAAACATGCATTCCTTATGTACTAAAAATAATAAAAGAGAGAGTTGTCCAAGCCAGGAGGAAAGGAAGAGTCAGCTGGAAATTGACTCAGCACTTATTATGTTAGGTGCAAAAAATGTAATTTTGCCTACAGATGCATTCTTTATCAATAAAGTCGTTTGTCTCCTCCCATTGGAAGAAAAAAAATGTGTTTGTTCCATAACAGTCCCTAAAAGAATCTGCCTCCTTTTTCTCTAGCTTTGCTTAAGGATCCAATCTCCTTACTCATCTATCTGGCCAACAAGTGCCCTCCTTGTGGCAAGTACTGTGCTGTGGGATCAGGATATATAAATGAATAAAATGACTTCTGTTTTCAAGGGTGCGAAATAATGGAAATTGTCACACACTGCTGGTAGGAGAATAAACTGGCACATCCATTTTGGAAAAGCAGTTTGAGCCGTTGTTACAATGAAAGATGTGATTTCTTATTTTAGGGCCCAGCCTTTCCACACCTAGACAAAGTTCTTGAATATATGCAAGCATTGCATGTGTGTAACTAGCAGTCCCATATAAACATGTCCAGAGCAGCATTGTATGGAATAGAAACGAACAGACCAGAAACAGTCCAAACATACATGTCCGTGAACTACAGTTGCATAGATCACTATTAGCGAATTTTAAACATATAATGTCGAACAGAAAATAAGTCACAGAAGACCATATATAATATGGTTTCATTAGAAAAAGATCAAAAGAGTCAAAACTAAACAATATATAATTAGGGACACATATGTCTGTGGAAACTACAAGAAGCAAGAAAACAAAGAACAATGTTCAGGAGAGTGTTTACCTCTGAGAGTGGGGGAACAAGTTTATTTACTAGATGAAGGGCACTGGGAGAATTTCAAAGGGGTTAAGAATGTAATGGCTATATGAGTTATAATTATATCATTACTCTTCAAGCTATGTAAATATAACATATACTGGTCTTTGTATGTATAACATTTCAATTAAAAATAAAATAAAATGTGAAAAAATGGGACAAAATACACACACACACACACACAAAAGAAAAAAAATCAATCTTGCCTTTATAGCCCAAATCAAACATTTTCTGCTACATGGAGTCTCTTCTGACCTCATTGATATTCCCTCCCCATCTTTTGTTTCCTTCTTTATATTTTTATTATACTTGCCTTCCTCAAGCTTTTAATTTCTACTTTATGTGAGCATAGTTTAGGTAAAGATCTTATCACCGGGGTGCCTGGGTGGCTCAGTCGTTTAAGGTCTGCCTTGGGCTCAGGTCATGATCCTGGGGTCCTGGGATCGAGTCCAATGTCAGGCTTCCTGCTTAGCGGGGAGTCTGCTTCTCGCTCTGCCCTTCCCTGCCACTCGTGCTCTCTCTCTCTCAAATAAATAAATAAATCTTAAAGAAAAAAAAAAAAGATCTTATCACCTACAGACTGCAAACATCTTGATTGTAGGATCTGTGTCATATTATCTCTGCTTCACCCACAGCAACTATCTTGGGAATCACTTGTAGCATGTACACAGATACTGGGATTGCCCTCAAAACTTGAGTTAAAATCCTGGTTTTATGACTTAAAACTTACAAGATGTTGGCATCAGCTTCTACAATAAAATGCTAGTAACTTCCACCAATAGAATCATATATTCAGGATTTTTCTGAGAGCTCATTGAGATACTGTTTGATAAGCTGCACTATGAAGTATTATATAAATGTTTATTTGGGCCCTTGAACATACAAATAATTCTGATACAGTATTACTGTATCATGTTCCAGGCCCTAATCAATGTGTAAGAAAGAGACATGCCTTACAAAGAGTGAAATGACTTAAGTGAAAGAAGGTACTGAGGTGGGTCAGGAATGACCCACCTGGGAATACAGAGTTCTCTAAAAGAAGTGAATGAGAAATTCTCAACGTTGCATATTCTGAGCCAGAAGAGGCTATTGATCACTTTGCTTCCCAACCCTCTGAGAGAGGCTAGTGCACTTTGGGGTCACGGAGCAATGTAAAGTATGCTTGAAGATATGAAGAGGAGCAGCTAAGAAGTAGATGCGTGACAGATCTGATAACAACTAAAATAACAGAACCTGCTTTTACCATGAAACGAAGTCATTATTTGTCAACACTTTTCTTAAAATATAAAATTGGAATTTTTTAGGCTCACTGTTCTAGACAGTGTTAAAAAACTTGAAAATTGACTCCCAGTTTGTTAAAAATATTTTAAAATATGTTCTAAAGGTGTTTACCAACATTTTTCTGGAAAAAAATTGTTTAAAGAGAATAAATGGGGGAAACTGGATTTACTTTATTTTGAATCTACGTATATTAAAATGTTTACTTCGATTCTCATTTTCTTATTTCCAGAATGCTTTAGGACATATTGTTTTATTTAAACATCCGTGAAGTGAGTATTATAAATCCCATTCAATAGAAGACAGGTCTGAGGTGTAGACAGTAAGTGACAGAGCCAATTTCAAAATGTAAGTTTACTGAGTTTAGACCTCTGGCAATTTCTACCCATTTGTCACCCATTTACCTTGGTTGGATCACCTCCCCTCTCTAACTCTCATGTATTTTATTCAAATGTAAAAGCTATGACTGGCACATAATATAAGCATGCATCACATGCTTATTGAATAAATGAACTCATTTTTTTCATTCAACGTCTATAAAGACCTACTGTACATAAGACATTTTTAAACACTCAATACTATGCTCCCTTAGTCCAGTGTTGCTACAAAATAAAGACATTTTCATATACGCAACAACCCCAAAATTTGTCTCCCATATACCTTAGCTGAGCAAGTCAATTGATAACATACTCTAGGAAACCACAAAATAATGAAGAATTATTGGAATCCAAGAAAGAGAGGTTCCAATCCAGGAGCACAGGGAAACCCCAGGATGATGCCCTTCCAGGAAGACATAGAGAATAAGCAGTCCTAACTGTAGCAAGGTGTCAGAAAGCTTGGGAGAGAGAATTTCAAGGGGAAAAAAAGAAGAAAAAGGGAATTTCCTATAACTGTGTGATCAGGAGCCCCAAACTGTGGGGATATGGTAAAGCCATGCTACTTGATTTTCAAGATTAAAAGGATGTTAATAAGAAAAGAAATTATATAGAGAGGCATTGTATAAATATAAGTAAACTAAAATGGAGCATAATATTGAGCGATTGAATGTAAGAAAAGTGAATCCAGTTACTACTGTTTCCTTTTTTTCCTTCTTCAACTTTTTTTTTTAAATAAATATATTTTTCCACTTTTTATTTTGGGAAGGTAGAGAGACAAGGATAATGAACCCCTATGTATGCATGTCCCAGCTTCAAAAATTATCAACTTAAAGCCAATCTTATTGTATCTAAACCCCTACATATTTCCACCCTTTACAGATAATCTTGAAGAAAATCTCTGACATCGTAGTTTCTGTGAATATTTTAGTATATACAGATAGTTATCTAGATTTTAAAAATAATTATTTAATGTCATCAAATATCCACTCAGTATTCAATATCCCAATAGATTCATGAATGTACTTTTTCTACAACTTGTTACTTTAAGTCATTATACAATATATCTTCATTTTCTGGATTTTCAGGATTTTTCTGAGAGCTCATTGAGATACTGTTTGATAAGCTGCACTATGAAGTATTATATAAATGTTTATTTGGGCCCTTGAACATACAAATAATTCTGATACAGTATTATTGTATCATGTTCCAGGCCCTAATCAATGTGTAAGAGACATGCCTTACAAAGAGTGAAATGACTTAAGTGAAAGAAGGTACTGAGGTGGGTCAGGAATGACCCACCTGGGAATACAGAGTTCTCTAAAAGAAGTGAATGAGAAATTCCCAACATTGCATATTCTGAGCCAGAAGAGGCTATTGATCACTTTGCTTCCCAACCCTCTGAGGGGTCACAGAAACTACGATGTCAGAGATTTTCTTCAAGATTATCTGTAAAGGGTGGAAATATGTAGGGGTTTAATTTGTGACATGAGATATTTAAAATATACAAAAATATAGAAAATAATTAACAGATACACATCTAAATATCAACCGATTTATACATTGTTTATAAACATTTTACCATATTAACCTCATAATTTAAAAGAAACAAAAACATATTTTTGGGAGAAAAAGTATAATTATTCTTTAAGAAATAGAACATGTTCTTAGAAACATAAAAAAATACTAAGAAATAGAAAGTTCAGGCTACAAATTTGCCCTACATCTCCCTGAAATTCAATTCCCCTTTTTTTCTCCCCAAAGATCATATCTGTCCTGGCATTAATATGTATCCTTCCCATCTGTTTTATGAGCTTAGTATACACATAAGCAATTACAAATAGTACCTTGTATTATTTTTTTTAGTTTTAAATGGTACTGTGTTGCGTGTATCCTATTATATCTTTTATTAACCTCAACATTATGTTTCTGAAATTTATCCATATTAATACACAAAGATTAAGTTCATTTATTTTAATTACTGCCTCAAATTTTGTTGTTTATATATTCATTCTCCTACTGATGGACATTTAAATTATCCCAACTTTAGTTTTACATTTTCTTTCATAATGATCATTCTTGAACAGATATCTTCATGTAGATATGTGAGAGTTTTCCTAAAGAAATACTTAGAAATGGATTTCCCAGTCATAAGATATTTCATTTTCAATCTTACCTGAATTGTCCAATTGTGCTCCTTAGTGATTTTCCCAATTTACCCTATAGCTAACAGTATAGGGGCTTCTTTCCATCACATCTCTCATCAATCTTGGTATTTTTCAAGTTTTTAATTTGCTAGTCTAATGAGTGTGAATGGTAATTCATTGTGATTTTGATGAACATTTCTCTGAGTGCTAGAGAGGTTTCTTATATTTACGGACCTCTCAGATTTCCCTTTCTTTGAAATTCCTTTATTTAATATCTGTTCCCATTTCTAGTGGGTTATTTGACATTTTCTCATTGGCTTTAGGAGTTCTTTATGAATTCTGGACACAATTTTCATCATTTATTATCATTTATTTGAGTTGCAAGAATCTTCTCCCAGTCTTTAACTAGCTCTTAAATTCACAGTGTCCTGTCATAAAGAAGTTTTAAATTTTAATGGAGTCAAAATTAATATTTTTCTTTTAAGGTTTGTGCCCCTGGAGACTTGTTTATAACATTCTTCCTAATTCCAACATAACTAATATATTCTACATTTTCTTCTAAAGTTTTACAGTTCTGAGTTTCATATCTGAATTTGTATAATAAAAATATGTTTATTACATTGATAATTAAAACTTAGTGCCATTATTTTAAAAAATGGAACAGAAATGTAAAGAATACTCATGATTTTAGACCTCAGAAACCAAGTGCTATTAACATTTATTCTATTTATTTCCAGTTTTATTTTATATATATATATGTACCCTTTTGTTATATAAGTGAGGTGATATATTATTTATATTTTATACTGTTTTATACTTTTTTATTAAATAGCACTTAACTTTTTATATATATAATATGAATATATATATGCATATATATATATATATATATACACTAGTAATTCATAGAGAGATTGAGGCTGGAGAATCTAGACATGCAAGATTTGGAGAGGGAACTTGCATGAAAATTTCCTTTATGGTATTTGGGATACATGCAACCCAAACCACGTATACCAACTAGCTCTCTTGTTTTTATATAGCTTCTACCTGTCCTTCACCGTAGAAACTTACATACTCTTCCTAGGAATTGTCATTCATATTTCTGCCTCTTCCACAAAACCACTGGCTTCTTTAGGCAGTGACAGATCTCACTCATCTTCGCATCACTAATTGCCCCAGAAAATAGTAAGTGCTCAAGAAATGTGGAAAGGAAGGTTGTGACGTGAATACTAAATTAGGAGTGAGGAGATGTAGGTTCTAGTTCAGTAAGTAGCTACCAAAGTAATGCCGTTGGACAAATTTCTTCTAAGACTCAGTCTCCTCATGTACAAATTAACAGGAGGGGACTAGATGACCTATAAGTTTGCTACTTCCTCTGACATTCTGACTCTCCCATTCTTTAAAAAGAAAAGCATTTATGGGACCCATAAATATTCTTTAAAATATTTATATTTCCTGATCCTGTTAAGTAGCACAGTCTTTTAACAACCTATGACATCTAACACTAACAGGTGTTTACTTAAACACAGATGGAAATCGTGGTCCCTTAAGACTGCCAATTTTTCAGTAGAGATGTCCTTGCAGGTTTGGATGGATGAGCTGTTTTCTGGTAAGTAGCCATCAGAATACCAGAGAGTGAGCTTAATATAAGATACCCATTGGAGCTCTCTTACCACCGAGATTTCTGGCAGGACACAGGACTATGTCATTTCCTGGCTAGTTCGCCTTTCCATCTGTCCCCTGGACTCCAACTTGATAAAGGGAGTTTGTGATTACATCTCCCTCTAGCGACTAAAACCTTGGCATAGTGCAAAGTCTCCTGTGGCACATGGAAAAAAAAAAAAAAAAATTGGCTAGACAAAATATAAATAAAAAAGATAATATACAAGTCCTTTGATAATTCAAGGAATAGTCTCTCACTGTTGCTTTGTAGGAGGAGCAAAGTTCATCATATGTTCCACTTATACTGAGGGAATTAATGCTCAGAAGGCATTTTTATTAGTGTGTCTGAGAATGAAATAGAAGTCTTCCCCATTAATATAATGCACCAGGCTTACCATCAACCAAAGTCTCGTATAAATATATGATTGGATAATCTCCAGTGCAAATATACATGAAAATAACCCCTCTTCTAAGTAAGTGTCTACAAAGCTGGTTCTGGTTGAAACAGCCATGAAATATTTTTTTATACTAAGGAAATAAAAATATCAGTAATAAAATTTTCAACCCAATAATGTACATTTGTAAGAGAAATTAACAAAATTAACTCAAAATCAATAGTTGACCAGAGAGAAGGCACTTCATCTTTTAGGATTATGATTACCTCCAGGAAAGCTGGTAGGAATGGCACCATATGCATCTGCACCAAGCCTTCAGCCCATTGTGGTTCAAGGGAAAATATTCGGCACACAAATAGCTACTTTGTTTTCTCCTTATTCTATTTGTGGCAAGTACCGTTGTGATGGACCAGTTCTTATCACAGACAAAATAAGCAGAAAATCTCCTCTGCATTGGCATAGAATTTGCTAGAGGTCTCATAAGTAAGGGGCCAAACCAGTGCTATCACTTTACAACTTGAACTTCAGCACATCTCCCCTTTCACATCAAATACCTTAATCCCTCCATTCAGTACAACTTCAGGTCAAGGGATTAGAATGGCCTGGATCCTAAAGAAAGTATTTGCCGTCACAAACAGGTTCATTTCAGGAAACTTCTTTTCATTAAAACACTTATTTCTGAAATGGAGGCTAGGAACTAGACTCTGGAGAAGGGATTTTCACCAGCTCACTGGGAAGTCCCTCTGATTTCTAAGTTCCATTTCCCAGTTCATTTTACCAAGCTCTTAATACAGCTGGCCCTGTCATTTTAGACTGACAAGGCTAGTTTTTGTTTGTTTGTTTGTTTGCTTTTTTACGATCGACCTTGCAGATGGGCAACTGAAGAAGTCAAGTTTGTGATTTCTATATAGTTGCCATTGGATTGGCCCAGATGTTACAGACCAATCTGGCAAACTTCTTAATTTTACAGCAAGGAAAACTAACGCCCACAGTGGGAAGAGTTCCCATGATCACACAGAAGGGGTAGGACTAGAAGGCAGACCTCAAGATCCCATGGCCTTCTGTGCCACGTTATACTATTTTTGTCTTTATTTTTTTTTCCAAAACAGACCGCAGATCACATATCCAAAAAATAGGTAGATTTATTTTTGTCCAGTCAAAATAGTCTTAGAAGTTTACAGATATTTCAATAATGCTACTATTATTCAAATCATATTTAGCATCTCTCTTTGGGCATTATGCCCAGTCAATGGCACATTATTAGTGATTTCCTTAGACACCGAACTGTTAGCTCATTAAAGGCCCAGTCCGTGTTTAATTTTGCCTCTGTCTCCAGCACATAGCATGCTATTTTGTACATAGTAGATCATCAGATCATCACAAACATTTTTTTTTAAAATAAAATTAGCCAATTTTAAAAGGAAAATGATCAAGTTCACAAAATCAATGCTGGAGCTGGGTAATCCGCAGCATATGATTCAGATTCCCTGTCTGGAGTAAGTCTGGCCCCCAAAGGAGCAGAATAATTTGAGTGCCGAGACTATGTCTTATTCACCTTGAAATATTACAGCCCCAACTCCCAATTCTTGCACAGGAGGACAGCTCTCATAGATATTCAATAAATGTCTGATAAATAATGGAGTAGTACATAGGAATTTGGATAAAGGCAGGGACTACTTTTTTATAGGTTGCTGAAATAAGAATGTAATCGTAATATTTCTTGGTTGGAAAATAAAAATTAACTTGGGCTCCTATCAAAGCCACAGCCTTCAACTAGCCACTGTGAACTCTGACCTGGGATGGGAAGGCATTGAATGACAAGATTGCACCAGGAGCTGACATTCAGATTTCTTTAGCTGCCAACACCCTGATCCCAGACTGTTGTTGAAGAGATTTTCTCTTGTCCCAGAGTTTCCTCTTTTGCAAAGATCTCATCTTGCTGTTCCAAGGTGCCAACTCATCACCAGCAGGTCTTACATACTAAATAAGGAGTATTTATGCCTATAGTAAGTTCTCTGAATACTTATGGGTGCCAATTGTGATTGGTGTTTGGAATTGCATATATTTATGCTTACCTGGGATATCAAGCTATTAGCAAATGGGAATAATGCACGATGGCATATTTTCTGAAAACACACACACACAAAATCAAAGGCTGTTAGATAAATATGCTTGGGCAAAACCAGTGAGACCTAGCACCCGGGGTGTTCTTCTTGAAGTCCATGATTAAATAATGACTCATATTTCCATCTGATCCCATATTCTATTGGAGACAAGAGTTAATTAACCTTAACTTTCGCCACACGTTGTCCTGGGTAAGGGTGGAAATGAATTAATTCTGAATAATAAATTTCCGGGTTTTGAGATCCCAAGTAGTGTAATTAAAGGTATAAACAATAGGGGCACCTGGGAGGCTCAGTTAAGTGTCGACTCTTGATTTCTGCTCAGGTCATAATCTCAGGGCTTTGAGATCAACCCCAAGTCAGGGCTCCATGCTGGGTGTGGAGCCTGCTTAAGATTCTCTCTCTCCCTCTCCTGGGGGTGCCTGGGTGGCTCAGTCTTTAAGCGTCTGCCTTCGGCTCAGGTCATGATCCCAGGGTCCTGGGATCGATCCCCGCATTGGGCTCCCTGCTCAGCGGGAAGCCTGCTTCTCCCTCTCCCACTCCCCCTGCTTGTGTTCCCTCTCTCGCTGTGTCTCTCTCTCTCTGTCAAATAAATAAATAAAATCTTAAAAAAAAAAAAAATCCCCCTCTCCCTCTGCCCTCCCTGCTTGCATGCTCTCTCTCTCTTAAAGAAAGGGGGGGGCAGGGGGGCACCTGGGTGGCCAGTTGTTAAGCGCCTGCCTTTGGCTCAGGTCATGATCCCAGCTTCCTGGGATCAAGCCCCGCATCGGGCTCCCTGCTCCACAGGAAGCCTGCTTCTCCTTCTCTCGCTCCCCCTGCTTGTGTTCCCTCTCTCGCTGTGTCTCTCTCTGTCTAATAAATAAAATCTTTAAAAAAATAAAAATAAAAATAAAATCACCTTTAAAAAAAAGGTATAAACAATAAATTCAATCTTGGAGATAACTACCAGGGTAGTCAACAGTACCTTGGGTGTCTTCTCACCAGCTCAAATTATTTTTCTTTACGGAGAAATGTGCTTGAAACATTTCATCTCATTCTTGAAGGGGAATTTTCCCTACTCATCTAATTTATTCTAGTTTAACACACAGGACTTATTTTTTATGAGGTGTGTTTTATCACTGAACTGGTTTGTGGAAGAGACCAAGAGCTGGCTGCTTTCGGTCCCATCCATATACAAATATGGCTGTTTGATTGGGGAGGGAAGGAACTTTGTTTTCCATACTGTTCTGTCCTTCTAGTTGTCATGACATAACTTGCCATCTCTAGAGTGCTTATAACTATTTGACACATTAAAATTAGTGCTCACACATGGGACAAGTCAGATGGGGATTGGGCAAAGTTGTTAGGACACAATGAATAACACTTTTGTCGGAAAGCCAATGAGGCAACCTGCTGGTTACAATCTTGTCAGCAAATGCCAAGAAGAAAGACAAGGGAAAAAAATCCCTCAGCCCAGGCAATGTACATTCCTCATTCCAGTGAAAACTGAGTATGGCTGTGACTTTGATTCTACTCCCAAGTAGCTCCTAAGCCCCAGCCAGCAAAGGTTCTATGTTGAGTGTGTGTACCAGTGAGAGTTGGAGGTCTTCAGCTGCTGATGCTGCTATGCTGCAGCACTCAAAGTGAACTGCTATCTTCCCACATCCTCCCAAGCTCCCACTCACCATTAGCACCGGCTCTTTTTTCCCCCACAACCCAAGGCTTCTGTTCAGGTCTCCCGAGTAGAAGCATTTCTTGTCCCCTTCCCATACTATATCCTCTCAAATCTGATTTGAAGCATGTGAATCCTACCCAGACCCCTAAAATTAAGGCTTTCAAAACTCAAAAACTAAGGGCTAATTCTATTTTTCTTTAAATTTCTGCTATGTCATCTCTTCTTTGACACCATACAAAGAATGCCTCCTTAGCTGAATGGAGGAGGAGGAGGTGGAGGTGGAGAAGAAGGAGGAGAAAGTATTAAGACTAAAAGCCACATCATACAGCTTCAAAAATATTATCTCACTATGACTTGTACATGCATGAAGAGAGAAAAAAGGTATATAAGCTCAGAGCAATGCACTAGTAGTTTGTTATTTTAAGACTACAGAGACAGAGAGATCAACTGGTTTAATCCTTCCATTTAGAGTGGGGATAACCAAGACCCAGGGGAAAGAAGTGCCTTGCTCAACGTGACAGTGTAAGTTATTAGGAAAAATCCATATCCTTATCAATTTAGAGAAAAGAATACACACTTTCATGTTAGTCAAATTCATGTTTTAACTCATATTGGAAAGGGATTTTTGTTAGAAGTCAGTAAATTGTGTCATTTACCAGCATGTGTGATCTTTGATAACTGTTAAATATCTCAAGGGGTTACCTGTAAGTCAGGATGATATTACACTTTATAGACTTAAACTGTTTGTGAAGTATCTAAAACATTTGGCACATACTAGATGCTCAATAATTCATAGCTTTGGTTTGTAGTATGATGTTATACTGTAAACATCATATTTATAGTTGCATCTTATCGTATGAATGTGCAGTGAAAGATGCTAGCTATATGTTTAAATAAATGAACATTTGATAATATGATATTTTGAAGGCTAGAATATCTTTTAAGAGGCAAGGCTATCCCAAAGTACTCTTGAACCCTATTATTTACTTCCAAAAAGTACGCCTTAAGTTAAGAAAACTGAAACATTTACAAATAGAATTTTTTGGTATTTTAGTTAGGATAATTCAACCAATCAGAATACTTGTCAGTGAAAAGTAGTAGAATAGGAAAGATAGATAAAATGTTTAGTACCTTTTTTCCCCCCCACAAGAAAACTGAGCCTTACAGAGGAGAAATGACTTTTCCTAAGGTGGTAGATGGGAGGCTTGTATAGTGAGACTTAGAATCTCAAAATCAAAGGTCATTTAAATAAATCACATTACTTTCTCTGTCCCATTTGTAGCTTAAGACCTGGGAGACATAAACCTCAAACTTAGAAGTAATCCAGACTCTTCATCTGCCTTCATATTACACCTGATATCAACTGTCAGATGTACTGTAAATTACGTTATATAACTCTTTAGACTTATTCCACACCAACGAAGCACAAATTACAAGAGACAGGGATAACTGCCCCAAACTTCTTGTCAGGGGATTCATTGTTTCCATCAGGTATTTTTTCTTATTTCCAATGTGTCCTAAAACTATCTAGTTATTTACATGTTATTTTTAAATATTTTTTAAAGTCATTCTTTGGTTTTTTGAATTTTTACAATTCCTTGTCATTTGTTCATTTTTATTTGTCCAGATCTTCACTTGGGGGGGGTGGGTGGGGGGAGCCTGGTTGCTTTGCCAGAGTTTCACCCTATTCCTAAAATAAAGGAAAAAGACTCATTTTCTCATCACTTCCTTTACTTAAATAAGTTAAAAAGATAAAAATAAACAAGGCGGGAGTGATTCAGGAATAACAAAGGAATTTTACCTAAACAATCCCAGTGAGAAAGACATGAAAATGCTTAGTTAAATACGTGGGACAAAGGAAGGACAGTGAGAACTGGCTTTATCATAGACACACCTGAAATATGTTCTCAACCCAGTCATATTCGGTTTAATAATAAGATGCTGATGCTAGAGTGTTTTTGTAAAGATTTTTCTTTAATTAGACCTCACCCATTTGTAATCCATGACGTAGAGACAAGACAAAACATTCTCAGCATCAGTACCTGGTAAACGTACAGTAAAAGTATAAGTGAAAATGCCAACAGTGAAACTCAGGAACAGGTTCAAACACCATAAGCTTGGCTCCTGAGAAAATAAGAGTTGTATCCCCATGGTTAGGGAAAGGGGATTTTTTTTTTTTTAATAAATAAGAACATTCTTCCATCAGCATGAAGCACAGTAAAAAATTATTATAACAAATGTTTTTGACATGACACTACAGAAGAGAATTCGCAGGGCAGGGAGGAATCTGTTGACCAATTATTTTCCAATTTCCATATTCTAATTTTTCAGAATTCATTTCTGCTGCATGAATTTGGCCCTTACATCTCCCAGTCTCAAAATAAAATTGAAACAATAATGTCTACCTCACCTGTCATTTGGTGTAAATTTTGAAGAAAAAGAAACAATTTCTTACAGAATAGGACATAATGGTAAGAGAAAGAGAGGTATCAGGAATAACTTCAAAGTCTGGAAGGATGGTGTTGCCATCAATTCAATCAGAGAAGCCTACGGAGGAAGTAGGTCTGAGATCGATTCTCCTCCAACAGACAGTGCCCAGCTCACTGAGCACATGCATTGGAATTCCAAGGAGTCAAAATTTCATTCAATCCATTACTTAACCCAGGCCTAGCACATGTAGACTATGCTTTGTTGGATTCTTTGGCACCATATTTTTACATATGGCCACTTGAGATATTTCAATATGAATCAAGTCTATTTCTAAGAAAGTTCTTTATCTCACAATAAGATTACCTGCAGAAAGGTGGGTCATAGTTATCTAAATGATAGACTCTACTTCATAGGATACTTGCATTTCCTGATTATTTTATTGTTTAATATCTTTTTATTGATGGAAAAAAATCTTTTGATATGTATTGAAAATTATATTCAGAATACTATTTTTATTTTATTTTTTAATATATTTTCTAAAGATTTTATTTATTTATTTGAGAGAGAGAGAGAAAGCGAGAGAGAGCAAAAGCAGGGTGAAGGGCAGAGGGAGAAGCCGACTCCCCGTTGAGCAGGGAGCCCGATGCAGGACTTGATCCCGGGACTTCAGGATCATGACCTGAAGGCAGATGCTTAACCAACTGAGCCACACAGGTGCCCCCAGAATACTATTTTTTAAATGCCATAGACTTTTATAAATAATCAGAAGGTTAAATTTCAGCTGTAATGGAGGATAGAATGATCGAAGGACCAAGGTCAGAAGCAGTTTTAACATGATATTTTTCTATTAATAATTGTAAGAATGCACGGCTCCTTTCTGGCTGACAGATTCCCTCCCTTAGGAACTGTAGGGGGGCTAAATTATTCATCTTTCTTATTGGGAAGTCAATGGATAGCTAAAATGTATAAAGAAATAGAAATTGCAATCTAGGGCACCTGGGTGGCTCAGTCATTAAGTGTCTGTCTTAAGCTCAGGTCATGATCCCAGGGTCCTGGGATCGAGCCCCGCATCGGTCTCCCTGCTCCGCTGGAAGCTTGCTTCTCCCTCTGCCCCTCCCCCCAAAGTGTGTTCTCTCTCTCATTGTGTCTCTCTCTGTCAAATAAATAAATAAAATCTTGAAAAAAGGAGAGAGAAAGAAAGAAATTGCAATCTATTATTTAGAATTACGAAGCTATCTAGCAGGGCAATAAAAAATGAAGACCTATTAGCCCGAGTGAATGTTGAGAGGAAGTATATAATCTTCATAGGGGGGAGTCATTAGACACTATGTTAGTTGAAGACAAGCAGAAATAGATGGCACACTGTTGTTGAAGAGAATTTAATGAAAAACAGCTTACAAAGCTGTGGACCATGTTTAGATAAAACAATGAGGGATGATAAAGTACCCAGATTCTACCAAGGGGCAGGAGAAAGAAGTAATTAGCAGTACCTGGTGTGACCTATAGCTGTAGAGGAGGGTCACTCACAGCAGCTGTGGCTGTAAGGAGATAGAGCCATAGATAGGACACACTGCCCCCCACGTGGTCCAACAGAAAGGTTGCCAGCAGGACGAATGCCTCCCACTGGGTAAACCTATTTGGGAGACACAGGGCATGGGGGTCTAGACAGTGACATCCAAGTCAGCCTCGTAGGTCAAAGTGCAGGGTACAGAATAGTAGGGTATGGACTTGGAGAAGCACAGAGAATTTCAGCACAGATACTCTGTTGAAGACAGGAAGCTTAAACATATTAAAGCCTGGGAAAGCACATAGATGTCTATAGAAAAACATGATCATTTTCACAAATGTTATCTTTTAAAAAAAGATACTAATAAAGATTGCTGTAAAAAAATATGTAAATTTTGAACTTCACTTACACTTCAAATATCTTAGATTTCACTTCCATTGTGCTCAAGCAGTATTAATATTTAGTACTTTTTATAAAAAAAATTATAATGTAATATCATTAAAATGTCTTCTATCATTCTGCCCACCCACATAACTATTTATTTTGATTATCTCTCTACTGACCCACCTACCTACCTACCTATCTCTCTTGTGTTCCAAGACAGAAAAGTTGACAATGGGGATAGGGGTTAAGATCAATTACTGGAAGAAATCACTGTTAGATGCTGTGTGACAAACAGGAAAAGGTCCCAAAATGTACACTGAAGAGACTGAGTTAAGGAGCACACATCAGAAGATAGCCAAGATACCTGAGAAACAAGAGCATAGGGAATGCTCACTAAGAAAATACAAGTTATGTTAGGTTGAGGTCCTCTCCTTCTGGAATAATTGCCATGGGTTCCTCTTATGCTTTCTGGCTGTTCCCCACATAGTCTTAAGAGTGCTACCTAGCTCCAGATGCAAACCCACCTTCCATAGTGTTTTATTTATACTTTCATCATATTCCTCCAACATATTTCGCCTACTTTTAAAATTTATACTTTGTGACTCATTAAATGCTCCATTTAATCATTTCTTAAATATTTACATGGATTCACAGATTTTTATTTTATTCTATTCTTATCATTATTAATTTGGGAGCTTAAGTTGTCCCAGATTTGGCCAGTAGGAACCCCTTCAAGCTGGCTTCTCTGTCCTTTTGACATGTCCCTGTCATTCTAAGAGTACTTCCTTACTTCCAGAAGTAAGTAAACTTCACTTGTTTCCTGGAACAAAATGTTCCAGGCTTATCCTGAGCTTTCCCTGCCCAGCCTCTGGAAATAGCCTTTACTTCGAATCTCTGGTTCCTTTTAGTGGAGAATTCTACTTCAAAACCAAAATCTAAGTGATAATTATGCTCATTGGTATGGCATATCACTGCTTGCCTCTTAGTACAGAGTTAGGGAATGTATACACACACATACACACACATACACATTTATATCTATGTTTATTTATGTATCTATCTATTAGTCAAACTACCTATATATCTATCTATATTGAAAATCATGAGTTCACACTCAAATGAGTTTCAATTTGCTATTTCCCTTTCCATATTTGTAAGTCCCTCTCTAAGAGTAAGACACTTGGCTCCAATTATACTTACTAGTTTTACTTTTTTGATTAATCCTCCTTTATGTTAAAAATCTTCCTCCACTGCTGCCACCCACACTCACCTTCCTCTGCCAGAGATCCAATGTTCCACATTGAGCTGTGTCTCTCCAGATACACAGAAACTCTCCTTGCTCTTATTGGGCTCCAATACCATATGCTGGGCTCCAAACTGTGTTCACTGGGACACCTCTCACCCAATTGGGCTATGAAATCTCACTCGGGGTCACCATAGTTTTCTCTTGTTCCTGATATGGACATCAAACTTGCTTTGGACTGAATTATTCAAGAAGCAAAGGAAGGGAAAGAGGAATAACAGGAAAAGTTATTTATTATTTTGAATGCCTATATTAGAAAAAGATAGGTATAAAATCAAAGAATTAATATTCCATCATAAAGAAAAATCTAAAAAAAATAGCAAATTAGAGGAATGGAAATACTAAAAAAATGTGTGGAAATCAATAAAATAGAAATTGGATAAATGGGAAAAAATCAACAAAAGCAAAAGTTGGTTCTTTGGTAAACAATTTAGCAAGAGTGCTCAGAGAGAGAGAGAGAATGAAAACTAATTAGCAATATTAGTGATAAAAGAGGGGATACCACTATAGACAGTAAACGGGTAATTATGTGATATTATGAATAATATTATGCCAGTAATTTTGATAATTTAGATGAAAAGGACAAATTCCTTGATAAACACAAATTACTAATATGAACATAAGAAGAAATAGGAGATCTGAATGCCCATTATATCTATTAAGGAAAGTGAGTTCTTGATCAAAAACCTTCCCACCAAGAGAGGTCTGGTCACAGATGGCTTCATGGTGAATTCTAGCAAACAACTAAGGAAGAAATAATATCAATTTTGCAGAATATAGAGTATGGGAAAACACTTTCCAAATTATTTTTATGAGATCAGCATAAGCCCGATACCAAAATCTGACAAAGCTATGATAAGGAAATAAAATTATAGACCTATATAACTCATGATCAAAAATCTCCAACAAAATATTAGCAAATCAAATCTAGAAATATTTTTAAAAGACAATATATCATGACTAAGTGGTTTATAACCTAGGACTACAGCCTAGTTTAATAAAAAGTCAATCAATGTAACTTACCCTATAAGTAGGACAAAGGAGAAAATCATAAAATTATCTCAATAGGTACAAAAAATCATTCAGGATAAAACTGAATAAACCAGGAACAAAGGAAAATTTCTTCAATCTGACTATGGGTATCTACAAAATAATCTACTGTTAGCATTATTCTTAATTGTGAAGGACTGAATGCTTCCTCTCTAAGAGTAGGAACAAGGCAATGGTGTCCCTCCTCAGACTTCCCTTGAACTTTTTAGTGGGAGTCTTAAGCAGTGCAATAAAGCAAAAGAGAAGAAAAAAGATAAAGATTAAAAAATGGGAAGTAAAACTATTACTATTCATAGATGACATAAGTATTAACATTAAGACCCAATAAAATTCACAAAAAATTCTCCTAGAATACATGTATTTACCAAGTTCACAACGTTACTAGTCAAAATCAACTGTCATTCTATATGCAAGCAATGAACAATTGAAAAATGAAACTTTTAAAATATTATTTGATATATCATCAAGCATATCAAATATCTTGGAATAAAGCTAACAAAAGATGAGGAAGATATCATTGCTGAAAACTATGAAATATTGCTGAAAGAAATAAAACCTAAAAATACTGGAGAGGTATACTACATATATGGATTGGAAGACAATATTGTTCATAGCCTCCCTCCCCAAACTGATCTCTGAATTCACTGCAATTCCAATCAAAATCTCAGCAGGCTCTTTGAGGAAATTCACATGATAATTCTAAACTTTGTAGAGGAATGTAAAGGATCCGGATCACCAAAACAATTTTATATTTGTACCCTGTTGCATTTGTAAAATTCCTGAATCAGAAAGTGACAGTTATCACAATGACAGAATGACCCAGAGTAAGGAAGGCCAAAAAGAGAAATTTGAAAATAAAGATTAAGAGCTATCTGTTTACTGTAACCCAGGCATTATTTAGGCACTTGGTGTGTGTTATATCCCTCAGTCCTCACAATAACCCTATGAGGAAGGTATAATTAGGACCTCTATTTTACAGGTAAAGAAACTGTGTTAAGTAACTTGTCTGAAGTCATACATCTGTTAGACGACAGAGCTTAATACAAAGTAAGGGTTTTCAGATAGTATCCATAATTGAAAAGGAATAGATAGAAATGGCATTTACATTCCATACCCTTATCAAAGAGCCAAAACATGTTCACCTTTCCAATGTATTATCAGGATCTCTACATAAGAGCTGATGTTTCATTCTAAAGTGACACCTTGCTCTTCAGAGTATAGACTAAAAATATTTCCAAAACCTTTCAAAATGGTTAAATGAACAATGGTTTGATGGGGAGACTGAATAACAATTTGAAAGCAGAAATAAAATATTCTGCTAGGGCTAGACTAAATTCCAAGTGATTATTCCCAGCAGTTAATGCTGTAAATAAAGATGATAGACATGGACATTCTCAGACTTCCATTCATTCCAGCAATGTGGGTCCATACATTTAAGAATTTTGAAAGAATCAACTTTTATTACTGTATAAGGATCATTCTCAGAAAATACAAAAGTCAATAGGCTCTTCCTGTATTAGTGAGAAAAAAATTAAAAAGAAAATATTAATTTCCTTGTTTGCACTGGGAAACAAATTAAATATGTTATTAAATATCCATTCCAGTAATATTTGTTAAATCTTCCTATAGGGAGACAAGGCTATGAAAGCACAGCTATTGCATTTAAGGAATTCACAGTTTATAGAGAGTGAAAAAATGTATATGCCCAAAACCGAAATTACAGTGAATAAGGACTAAGAGAAGGCTGTAAATTGTCAAGGGATAAATGAACTGTGGAAGGCTGGGAAGAGCGCAGTCAAGAGATGGATGTAAGGAGAAGACAGTCATGAAGAAAGTATGATAAATCAATAGCAGGACAAGGAGAATAAATGTATTCTGGATAAGGGATCACCATAAGCAGAGATATAGTGGCTTAAAAGAGTACAGCATGTTCAGGGAATTGCAAGTAATTCAATATGGCTAAAGAAATATACACTGTAGCTGGACAGGTGATGAGATTCAGGAGGCAGAAAGTGAAGGATCTAGAGTTTTATCCTGAAGGTGTGGAACCCTTGGGGTAATCTATTAGTAGCAGATCATAATCAGGCCCAGGTTGGACTCTGGGTGATAATTAAAAGGCTATTGCAGCAGTTCACAAGAAATATGATGTAGACCGAATCTGAAGACAGAGAAATGAGATTGCAACGTAAATTTGAGGATACTTAGGAGGCAGAGGGAACAGAAATGAGCAAGCCATGGAATGTGCAGGAACTGCAGAAGAAAGAGACAGAGCTGACCCAGGGATGTGGCACAGTAGTTGGATGAACATAAGCCTTGCCAAAGGATGACTGATTTGATCTTCCCTCAAACTGTAGACTTCTATAACTAAATTAAGAGAGGCCAGAGCCCGAGAGAAGCTGAACCTCTAGTTTCTTAATGAGAATTTCACCCACACTTTTGTGAATTAAGTTTCGATAAAATAAGAACAACCCTGAATTTTCTCAGCTTTGACTTTTACCAAATGACGGAATGGCCACCACCAACTTTATTCAGCATTCTTAGTTCTACTCAGACCCTGAGATGGTCCATTTTCTTTGTCATAAAGACTCAGGCATGTAATTCCTTTCTAAATATTGCTCATGATTCACTCTGTCTGACTAATGACCTGACAGTAGGCAAAAAAGAAAGCAAGCAAGTGAGCAAAAGATGAGAAATTGCCACAGAACAGATGAAGGTGAGGCCAAACCAGTGTGTTGAATGCGAACACCTGCCAGTCCACCCTTAGTAAGTTATTTTAGAAGTTTCGGGTTGAATGAGCACAAAATCCCCTGCGGAAACAGAAACATCTCCACCCAGAAGGCTCTCTCCTCTTACCACACCCTGGGGGTCTTACTGTGTGCTGCTGAAAATGAACTAAGAACATACACGACTGCACACTGTTGGCATTATTTGCATCGAGATTTGCATATGATGCACAAAGTGATCTTTCCTCACATGTCTTCCTCCCATCCCTATACCTGTTCATACCCTGATCCCATTCACAATCTCAACTAAGCTCTGAAAATCCAGCTTCACACCCGGATGTTGGGCCACTGCCTTTTAGAGAACTCCCTGCCCCTGGGCACCTGTCCCCTTCTGAGGAATACTAGCACAAATTGGTGGCTTATTGGGAATTCCCAGGACTGAGGATCAAGAGACCCAAACCACCATCACCTAATCTCACCTCATTTAAAGTTTCTGTTCCTTAAAGTGGGAACAGTCATGACTCAGCGCCTAATGACATTACTACACGCACAGTGAAAACCAAATAGAATGATGTTATAAAATGGTCCTTGTAAACTTAAAATGCAATACAAATGTGAGGGATTACAATTGTCATCTAACCTTTTTCGGTCAGCTTATACACTTAGTCTGAATTACATCAAGAATACACTTCAGTTTCTTCTTCTGCATTACAAGGATAAAAATACTGCCTTAACAGAATGGTGATGAGGACAAAATGAATAAACATGTGGAGCGCATTGCACAAGTCATGACGGCGCTGAACACTGAATAAAAGGTGCTACTCTTGGTAGAGATGTTGCTATTATTAGCGTTACTCCTGATCCAGTCCAAAGCAATCGGTATTTGATCCTAGCCTTATCTACAGACTCCAAATGCAGACTGTGCAGGAATATAGTACAATCCCACATCATGAGTGGGATGTAGTAGTGGATTTCTTATTAAGTGGTAGGTGCAGCCCAGGCCATGGCTCTTGCTTGGGACTAGGACAGCACTCCCCACTGCTAATAATAGGGTTTGGTGAAACAGTGAGGCTTAGCTTTTTTAGAATCAGGTCTCTTGGAATGAGGGCTGAGATGGCATCTTGTGTGTATTGTGAACCTCCACTGTCAGTGAGCTGTCCCTTCTGGCCCCTCCCCTGGGGATGGGTTAGCTAGAGGCAGGTTTCACTACCTCTTCAGGTGCAGGAGCTGCTTCGCTTGCCCTTGAGTTCAGATCCTAGAACCTGAGAATTCGACATGCCCCTAGATATCATTCTGCTTCATCCATTCACTGCCCAGATGGTGAGATTAGGCCCAGAGAGGAGAAGTGACTTGCTAACGTTGTATAGCTTATCACTGGAGAAACCAGGTCGGTCTCCTGACTCTCAGCTAGCGCTTGCTTCCTTTTCTAACTGGTACCCAGTTAATTTGGTCTCTGCTGGCCCCGACCGCCTTGTTGTTGGCTTTCTGAGGCTGAGCACCTGGGTGGTTTCTTATCTGAGTCTCAGATAGCGGCCAGCCATGTGGATGGGTAGGGCTGGCTGACTCAGATTTCGGAACATTTTGCGCCTAAGGGGCCAAGGTATAGTCTGAAAGGAGGGTGTGGGCTCTGGGCACTTCCCCAGAGCTCCTCATTTTGTCAGAGTGGCTGGGTGAGTGAGGGGGAGGAAGCGTAGTCTCACCCTGCAGGGTTCCTGCTAATGAGTTCTGGTACATGGAGCAGCTTTGATTACTCACCCAAATGAGGATATGTTTGGCCCAGGTAAGCTGAGCAGTAAACTAGGGGAGCATCACTCTGTATGAAAGAAGTGGAAGAGAGCTTTGCTGTTGCAGGGTAAAAAATCCTTGTAATTATCCATGCATTCATTCATTATGTAAGAGATATTTATTGATTACCTGCCGCATGTCAGGAGGTGTACAAATGTTCAGGTGTACAAAGGTAAATAACGTGACCCCTTTTCTCAAAAAATGAGAGATGGCAAGTAAAGAGCCAAATTTTACACAGTGAGACATGTACTGGAACAGTGGTAAGCACTAGGTGTGCAGAAGTCCTGGGGCGGGGAGACTACATTGTATGTGTTTGTGTCGGGCATGTGTGTAGTGTTTGGGAAGATTTTCCTGGAAATGATGTTTGAGCTGAATCCTTAAGGATACAGAGGAGCATAACATCAGAGGTATGAGACAGGATGGCTATTGTGGGGAGTTAGTAATTCAATAAGTGTGGAGCACAGAATCAAAGATAAGGATTGTTAAAAGATGCTTGGCATGTCACTATCAACTCCTTGTAGAAATGTTTCATCTCACTTTGCTATTGAGCAAATGGAAGCTTACGGAGATTAAGCCATTCTCCCAAGACTCAAGATACCAAGCACCAAACCGTGATTAGACTGGACATCCATTTCACCTGTGCCTCTTATCCTAGACTCTGAAGACTCTGAAGGGCATATTTGAGCAAGATTATCTACAGGTCTCCCTCAACTTAGACATGGAGCAGTACTTTAGAACTGGAATCTTATTTTCTTATGGAAAGCATGGCATATATGTTGGATAGAGATCCAGGTTTATCCCACAAAAACTACTTCATCCACAATGCACCTATACCTCTATACCAAAAGAGTGACAGTAACTGACAGTCGAATGCAACCAAGTTTGTGTGGGAAAATGAGCTTCAATTTGGAATGCTTGGGAAACCTCACTGTCACCCTCCTGAGGTGGGATATGGAGGTCTCTAACCATACTGATAGGGGCCAGGAGGACAGGAGGTGAGAATGCAAAGGAAGAATATGACCACAGGGCATTGAGGTTCCAGAAAGTGTAGGACAGAGCATCTTTTCCAGAATAAATTCCCCAGGGATACCTCTCAACCCTGCAATCTCTATGATCATCCTGTCCCTTTCTTCAGTAAACCCTTCTACGACGCTACCTGAACTATGGCCATGATTTCCTCCTCTTTGTTGACCCATAGTACCTTTCCCACCAGAAACAAGCACCTCAAAATTTGAAATTTTTTCATTGACCTCCCATGCACCTTACATTTTGTTTTTTCAAGCAGAACCTTTGGAGAAAGTAAAAAGTGTGTGTGATCAGATCCACGTTTATTTGTAGAGCGGCCAGGAATTCTTTTTTGGCTAAGGATCGTGGGCCAGCCTAAGTTTAGTGCCCAGTATAAAAGTGTTTGGTAGGTTTTGTCTCATAGGTACTTTGAACTTATTAAAAACAAGCAACAGAGTGAGACAGAGTCAGTATGTGGGTGCTTCTCTGTGTTGTATTCCTGAGGAATCCTGTCACCCTAGTCCTGGATGCCCAGGAACAGAGAAAGGGGGAGGGGAAAGAAAACATTAAAGACATGGTTGGCCATGATATTGTTGTCCCAACTTTATCTTCCCGCTCTGACAATAACAAAAACAAATATTTATCCTATGCTTTAGCATTTTCTAAAAAGTTTGAATAGTTAAAAAAATTAAGATATAGTTCTTTAGGTGTGAATTACGGATTAATTCAATAGAGTATTGGGAGAAAACTCAGAGATGAACCAGTGCAACTTATTCATCTTACAAATGAGGAAACCAAGGCACACGAAGATAAGTCCATTTGTTCATGTTCACAAAGGTAATTAGAGGCGTATCCAGCACCAGAACCCCTAGCCTGCTTGTCCCCGGATAAAACCCCTGTGCAGCTTCATACTTCCACTGAACTTTGCAGTCAACTGAGCACTTTCTTATTCGTTGTCTTCATGAATTGTTATTCACAAAACTCTGAGTTTGCCCCACATCAGGTTGGTTAAAGTGATTTGCCTAAAGCCCCATAGTTAAACAGATCCCAGATTGCTTAAAAGTCTTATAAATATGGACTTGTGGGATTCCCCAGAAAACATTTAACCCGTGGGTTAGGTTGAGAACTTAAAAATAAATCATCGCTACAGAAAATTTCTCCTTTGGGTAGTCCCAGATAGCAAAGAAAAAAAGCCCCCAAATCAAAAGTGTAAACACAACTCTTCTCAGAATGACTGTTAAATGAGTCATCTGCTTTTGTTTCTTTAAATGGGCAAAATTTTGCATAGCCCGTCACATAGCAATTCAGAACTTTAAAATTTAGCCCTCTTTTATTGAGACCCAGGGTCTGTAAGTCAAGAATCAAAAACTACTTTCTCTGCCTCATATAGAAGGCTGTGATTCCATAATGTTTAGGCTATTTTGTTGTTGTTTGCTTTAGATCATCATGCCACCAGAAGTCTTAAAAATAACGTGACTTTCTATAACTTTTTCATTAAAAAATATTCTCACAGACTTTAACTCATTGGGTTTGACTCTTCTTTGGAACAAATGTTGCCATTGTTCTTGCTATTATTATCATTGCTATTACCATCTCCTTGCTGGAGGTAAGAAAGAGAAGCCCCAAATCTCAAAGGCAAGAAATGACAGCATAAATCTAGATTTTCTGATTCTAAATCCAATAGGTTAAATATTACTCCTGGAACATTTCAAACAATTTCTCATTGTATTTGCATTAGTCTCATGGAGAAACATATTTTGGCAAACACAGTCCCATAGAGCACTTGCCTATTTAAATAGCAATTTGCTTCTAGGTCAACAGTGGTCCTATAGGTTTGAGACCATTGGATCATTATTCACTGTATAATGAAGGCTTTTGCCATGAATACTACAGCTGAAAATTGGTTTCCAAAATGTATTCATAAGTCCTCATCTATCAAATACAAGTTTCCAGATATTTTTTCCATTTCAATCTGTTCCTCAGTTAAACATATGAATTATAATGAAAAAAATTAAAATGTTTCCATTGGTGTATGTTCCTCTAGACAGTAAAGATAAAAAAGAAGAGATGATAGAAAAAAATATTTTATTTAAAACTTTCTGAATATTTTACTGTCCCTTTTTAAACTTCTTTTATTATCATTATTCCCTTTCACTTAGTCAGTGTAAGGTTTTGTTAAATTTGATATTAAAAAGTCCATGCTTAACCTAATTTAGTTCAGAAAATGATCTTTTCCCCCCGTGGTTCCAAGCACGTAGATTTATTCTCTTGCCTGAGCAGATATATCTCTGGACAAGTCCTATATGTCATGGATGACAGCTCACAACCAGAGCAGTTTTACCTTCCTAGGTCCACATGATGAATCTGATAGCAACTCATTGTTATGTAGCCTGAAAAAAATACCTTACCAATGCTGAATACTGAGTTCATTTCAGCTGCTGTGACTGAGAGCCAGGCTAGGTTGTTTTATGAAGGTCAACATATAACTCCATTCTGGAACTGCTCTCAGAATCATGGAACTTCATTTAACTTTCATAAAACAAAATCAACAGACAGGTTTAAAAATTTATCTCTTTAAATGAAAAAGGAAAATTGTATCTTTATCAGTAACTTTAAAAAAAATTAGTTCTTTTTTTTTTTCTTGTTAGGCTGTTTTTCTTTGCAAATAACAGAAAGTCCGTCAAAAGTACAGATCTTCCTCGACTCACGATGGTGTTAGGTCTTGATAAACCCTATAGAAAGTTGAAAATACCTTAAATCAAAATTGCACTCACTACACCTTACCTACAGAATATCATAGCTTAGCCTAGTCTACCTGAAATGTGCTCAGAACACTTACTTACATTTGCCTGCAAATGGGCAGAATCATCTGACACAAAGCATATTCTATACTGAAGTATTAAATATCTAGCGTAGCTTATTGAATACTGTGCTGACAGTGAAAACCAGAATGGCTGTATGGGTACAGAATGGTTGTCAGCGTACTTGGTTGTTTACCCTCGGGACTGCCTGGCTGACTGGGAGATGTGGTTTCCTGCCACCAACCAGCATCATGAGAGAGTATTACATCACATAACTCTAGCGTGGGAAAAGATCAAAATGCAAAATTCAAAGTATTGTCTCTACTCAATGGTGTATCACTTTCTCACCACTGTAAAGCTGAAAAATCCCAAGTTGAATCACCATAAGTGGGGGACCATCTGCAATTCAAACAATAAGGGGTTTTCTAGCTCCCATAAGGAGTCCTGACATCAGCAGTTCCAGGGAAATCTAATGCTTCTACGGGGTAAACCTCTCCTACCACTGACAACACTGCCATTAAAAAAAAGCCAGATATAAAGTCAATGGGAAATGGTCAGTAATGTGATTTAAATAGGTAATTTAAGGGACGCATGGGTGGCTCAGTAGGTTAAGCGTCTGCCTTCGGCTCAGGTCATGATCCCAGGGTCCTGGGATTGAATCCCATATTGGGCTCCTTGCTCAGCAGGGAGCCTGCTTCTCCCTCTGCCTGCCGCTCCCCCTGCTTGTGCTCTCTCTCTCTCTCTCTGACAAATAAATAAATAAATAAATAAATAAATAAATAAATAAATAAATATCTTTAAAAAATTAATAAATAGGTAATTTAATATTTTTAATTATAAGATGAATCTATGATAATAAGATATTAAATAGCTTATTTATACCTTTATTAATGTGCATGTCATAAAATATTTATGAAATGCCAAAACTCATAGATTTCTAAAATTAAAAATTGGACTTCTAACAAATTAAATAAGTCGAATTTCAATTATCCTAATATTGATAAAAAGGTTATGAGGAGTACATTTCAGAACTTAACTTGTTTAATAAAAACAGTACTAATTAGTGATATTTATTCTATAAAGATTATTTTAAATCTTTAACCCATATACACACACAAGCTTGGTCTGTGCTATTTTGAATTCCTGGAATGGCAAATACACAAAGTCTTTCTTTCTTCTGTTAAGTGTAACCTTTCTTTTTTTAAACCAGAAAAGTGATTATGTTCTCAAATTAACCGATATCGAATAAGAGTGAATCAAATGGTGAACTTAGTGCATGTACCCACTTCCTTCTCACATTTTACACCCTTAGAAATCCCTATATGTATATATGTATGTGTGTAAATATGCAAAATTTAAATATAGAATTATACACAAAGTATGTACATCTATTACATACACAGACTTTGAATCAATAAAAATGAGTTACAGTGCCAAAAAAGTAAGGAAGATCCACTTCTGCTGAGCACACACACACATATATATATTATACACACATTCACAGATCAGTAAACATAAAAGGAGTACTACCATAAAAAGTAGAAGTTGCTCTGGATATGTATTTGCCAAGTTTGAAGGTAACAGACTCTTAAGAAAGGAAGTATCCTGAGGCAACCTTTAGGATAATATGTAGAGATATCTCTCCACATCTCACTGCCCAGGCAATAGATAATGCAGTAAAATAGGCTTCTACTCTCAGCAAAATAGTAGCTATGAATGCTTAAACATGAGGTATAGGGTGTAGGACCTTGGATGATGGTTACATTATAAAAGAAGAGGAAATCTTCCTATTTGCAATGCCAGATATCGGCATAATCTGACAAATGGCACATTTCTCCCTCTTTTACAATTTTGAAGATAGGCTGGAGAACACAGAAATCATATTTTCAAAAAAGCTAACATTCTTCCATACAAAAATGAAGAGACAAGCTAGAATATTTAAGATCAATATTTAAGACAATCAATATCTAAGATCAATATTTAAGACAATCAATATTTATGAAAAACCAATAACATGAGAGTCACCAACTTCAATAGACACGAGAACCAACACTCAAGGAAATAGAGTTCTTAGTGCAAAAACATACTCTGAAAATTATAATTAGTATCTTCAGAGTAATTAGTATCTTCAGAGTAATTGATGAGTCAATAGCTCTGTTGTGAAAAACTACCAATTAAATATCTTGAAAATAAAATGTGATTGCCCAAATTAAAATCACAATAAATGGATTGAATAGTAGAATAGCTACAGGTGAAAAGAAATCTGATAAATTCTTCCAAAATACAAGGTATATGACAAGGTATATAAGAAAATTTAAAAGATAAAGAGAATAGATCCAAAATTTTAATAATCATCTCAAAAGAAATTTAGAAAGAGAGGGGCACCTGGCTGGCTCAGTCAGAAGGGCATGCAACTCTTGATCTCAAGGTTGTGAGTTCAAGCCCCACATTGTGTGTAGAGATTACTAAAAAATTAATAATAATAAACAAGCTTAAAAAAAAGAAATTTAGAAAGATAAAAGGAAGAAAATGCAAGGAGGTAATAGCTTGATAACAACAGTTATTGCTATTACTACTAATGACAAAATTCCCAGAACTGAAGACATGATTCTTCATATTGAAAAGTCTACCAATTATATAGCAGGATGAAGAAGGACATCTCCAATCTAGACACATGAAAAGCAAGAGTGGGAAAAAACCTTAAAATCTTCCAGAGAGAAAAAACAGCCATCCTAAAAACAAGTCAGATCATCAATCCTGAATACAAGAATACAGTTGAGTAATGTCTTCACAATCTGAGGAAAAGCATTTTGATCTTCTAATTCAGTAACTGACTAAACTATTATCTAAGTGTAAGGATAAAATAAATTCACTTCCAGCATGCAAGAACTTGGGAGTTTAACATCACAAAACCTCTCTGAAAAGAATTAGTCAATGTAGTCTACAAATAAAAAATAAAACCAAAAGGAAGACGTGAGGTACAAGGAATATGGATGAGCACAAGAATCAATAAACTTAGAATCTAAACAACCATTTATTATAACAAATATTAATCCATATTTGAAAGTAAAACCTGAGATGTTCAATAACAGATGTGACAGGAAGTTGGGACTAGGGAAAGGGAAAAAATTGAAGGAAACAAAGGTTCTTGAGTAGCTCAGGGGGAAGCTAGAGATACTTATCAGGTCTACTTCTTAATAAAAATAATGTTATTTTGAGGTGTCTGGGTGGCTCAGTCAGTTAAGCCTTCAACTCTTGTGTCAGGCTCCACGCTGAGCGTAGAGTCTGTTTGAGCTTCTCTCTCTCCCTTTGCCCCTCCCCACTCATGTGCTCTCTAAATAAATAAATAAAAAATGAATGAATGAATAAATAAAATTCTTAAAAAATATTATTGTTTCTGCAAAATTGGTGCAGGTTTATTTTACTTAATTATTCAGAAAACTAGAATAGTAACATAATTACCCGAGATCCCATGACTATAGATAACATTGGATGACAATCATTTCAGACATCTTTTTATTCATAGATATTGACCAAAAGAAAGAAAAAGATGAACACAGCACAGAGAAATATAAAGATTTTTTAGAAAAAAATATGGTCTTTAAGTAATTAATTAATATATCTTTAATATATAATATATATTTATAATAATAAAAAGTGGTAACAATATCAATGAGTGTTCTTACTTAAATTTAGCAGAAGCAACAGAAAGTGAAACGAATCTGAAGTTGCTGTTTCTTAAAAATGTTTCTTTGTTATAAGAATTGTTTTGTTAAAGATTATTCTAGGTTTAAAAACTTAATTATGAAAAAAAAAGTGAAGTCATTATGTTTTAACTACATAATTTGAATGTAGACAGGATTGTGACTCCCTTAGCTAAAAAAGAGGAGCATATGAGAACTCTGACAATTACTGCATCATTCTTCCTCCCAGCTTGTGGGTTTCTATTAGTTTTACACTGCTAATGTTTATAAAATATACGTTCTGTTCTGCTATCATAATTAGCAAAATTGTTTGGCATTCATTCTGTTTTTAAGTAGAGTCACTGCTTACCAGCAGTCATGTTTTGTTTTGTTTTGTTTTAATCATGCCTGTTTCATTTCTGAGCTCTTTGATTCCTCCTTTAATTGGCTAGATACTGTCAAGAGAGACAGAGGGAGAGTGAGAGAAAGAACCTCAAGCCAACTCTGCACTGAGTGGGGAGCCCGAAGTGGGGCTCGATCTCCTGTGACCTGAGCCATAACCAAGAGTCAGACACTTAACCGACTCTGCTACCCAGGTGTCCCTGGCTAGTTGAATATTCTTTAGTCACAGTTTCTTTTCTTAGAAACCCAAAGGCACTACTCCATTGGAATCCAGAATTGAATGTCATTGGAGCAATGTCTGATTTTGGCCTGGCTTTTTATCCCTTGTAATTTGCTTTCTCTAACTGGATGCTAAAGCAATTCCTTTATTATTATCCTTCAGATTGTTTTCTGTCTTTGTTCTTTTTCACAGAGGTAAAATATTACAGATACAACTTAGCTGCTTATAATTTCCTTCCTGATTCTATCCCTACCCCCTACCGCCACAGAACCTCTATTTTGACTCTGTGTTTATCAACTCTCTGTAGGCTGTTCTCCTTTTATTGCCCAAATTCCAATTTTGAGATGTATCCGTATTAATGTATATGGCTCTTGTTTATAAGTATTAACTGTACATTCTTTTGATAGATATTGTGTTGTTTCCAACTCTTCACTGATATAGTGCTACAATGAACATTCTAGTATCTGTCTCTTAGGGCACAAAGACAACAGCATCTCTTGGGGAGAAGCTGACAAGTCAAAAAATATGTTTATTTTCAGCCTTATTAGATATTTCTAAAGTGGTTATATAATCTTACTTTTCCACCAGCCATGTAGAAGAATTCCTATTTTACCACTTACTCTTAAAATAGTATGTGACATGTAGCGAAGTGCCATATTGGTTTTACTGTTATTGAGATTGAAGTAATATCTACCATATAGCATGTGTTGAGTTACTTTTTCTATATAGTCTAGTTAATATATGTAATGACATATCCATCAAGTTTTGGAAAAAATCAGCATAAAAACACAGACCCTCTATATTCTGAAGGGGGTAAGGCGATATTTGATTATCAATTCAATTGTTATCATTGCTATTAATTCAGTTTATGTTCATTCTTTTTTCTTGTTTCATGTTTATTCTTTCTTTCTCAAATTTATAATTAACATTTTTTCTATAGTCATTTCTTTTTAATCTTAATATTTGACAACTTAATATTTAATAATTAATATTTATTATTGAATATTTAATATATCTATTCATTTATCATTAATTATTCATTTATTATTATTTATTAATTTTTTTAAAGAATTGACCTTTGATTTTGATGTTCACTTTCGTATTTTAAATTATTTTTGACTTTGGGACACCTGGGTGGCTCAGTTGTTGAGCACCAGACCCTTTTTTTTTTTTTTTAGATCTTATTTATTTATTTTGACAGAGAGACACAGCAAGAGAGGGAACACAAGGGTGGGGGAGTGGAACAGGGAGAAGCAGGCTTCCCGCAGAGCAGGGAGCCTGATGTGAAGCTCGATCCCAGGACCCTGGGATCATGACCTGAGCCGAAGGCAGACGCTTAACCACTGAGCCACCCAGGCGCCCGGAGCACCAGACTCTTGATTTCAGCTCAGGTCATGATCTCAGCATCTTGAGATCAAGCCCAGCTTCTGGCTCCATGCTAAGGGTGGAGCCTGCTTAAGATTCTCTCTTTCTCCTTTCTGCATCTGCCCCTCCCCACCCCCGGTGCATGCGTGCACGTGTGCATATGCTCTCTCTCTCTCTCAAAAAAAAAAAACATTTTTTACTTTTACCATTTGTTTTTTCTTCCTCCAAATTTTTTTTTTTTTTAGTTTTACATGGCTTCTCTTTTGTAGTTTCTTGAATTGTATGTGATTTGCTCATTACTCATAACTTATCTCAGACTGTACTTCACTTTCTGTTGTGTGTGGTTGTGGACATTTTCTTACCTAAATGGTTTCTAATTTAAATCCACTTTGGTTCAAGAAACATGTTGATTCTGCGAAAGCTGGTGCAGCTTCCTTTATGACCAACTGCTTGTACAGGAATGAAGAACTATTCTAAACAAACTAGTTAATTTTGTCTCCAAATTTTCTATGTTTAGTGCTAAATTTTGTCTGATTGCTAGATTTGTTGTTGATAGACGTGTGATAAAAATCACCCACAGTGGTTATGAATTTGTCCAACTCCCCTTGTGAATGAACTATTTTGAGGCAATATTGCTTAGTAACTACAAGTTGATGATTGCACTCTGTTCTTGATCAGTTGTTGCATTTATCACTATCATTATCCTTGTTATTATGTTGTAGTTGGGCCTTTCTTTTAAAATAGGATAATGATCCGCATTTTGTCTTTTAGGAAACATCTACTGAATTATCGGACATATTTTAGTTGCAGATCCATCTGTATTAAAAATACTCTTATTTCATGTATTTCCCAAAGGTGCTGAGAAAGGATTTTATATTGCTTAGCAGTCCCAAATCATGAAAATAATTAACTGGGGGAATCCATGAGAGAGTGCATTGGATTAGTGGGACGGTGGCAGTGGTGTTACTGGTCTGTGTATACACATGCATGTGTGCATAAATATGATATAACCTACTGAATCGGGGACTAGATAAGTAGCACTTGGTAGACCTAAAAGCTTTTGAAGTATGGTGAGGATATCATGCTATAAATCATCACAATTTTAGAAAAAAATATTTGTTGTGATAGTTGTAGGGGGAAATCATGGAATAACTGTTGTCCTAGTCCATAACAATTAACTGGCATTAATTGTTATAAAATTTTTGAAAAACCCCCTTTTTTATTCAAGTTAAACCTTTCCATTACAATTCCTCGTGTGGTATTGATTTACTTAAATTCTTACTTCTAGATAGTTCTACAAACTTCAGTGGTATCAGAATTCTCAAGATTTCTGATGAATTTACTTTTTCTGGTATCTATATGCACAGTGATATCTAATTAATTAGTTCAGTGACTATACATATAGTGTTTATTTGAAACGGGACCTTCTCTAAGGTTCTGGAAAGAGGAGAGTAAAGGGAAATATTTTGTGGACTTAAGAAGCTCACGCTTTGGTAGTAAAGACAAACAAATAAGGATAATGCCATCTGGAAAATGGTACAGAAGCACAGAAGAGGTTGGAGTCAATCCCACCAGGGGTTGCTAGAAAAGGGCCTTGGTAAGAGAAGACTTCACAAATAAAATGTCACAGGATTCAAACATTAAAGAATGAGAAAATTTCAGAGAGAGGCTGAGTGAGGGAATTTTCTTCCGTTAGCATGAACTATTTGAGCAGAAGTGAAGAGAGGGGAACATGCCTTTGTTCAGTGTAGTTGGAGCATGAGGAGCAGGCAAGAACTGTGATTGATGGAAATAAATACATTAATTAAGAATAATTATTAGTATTTTATCTAATACTTTTTATGATGCTTACTGGCTGCCAGGCACTTTTCTAAATTCTTCGCATATGATAATTTGTTTAAGCCTCAAAACAACTCTATGAGATAGGTACTGTTATCTCCATATTACAGATGAAGGAACTTTTAAAGCTCAGAGAAGCTAAACATTTGCCAAGGTCTCAGAGCTAGAAAGTAGTAGAAGTGGAATTAAAATCTAGGTATTGGGCTTCAGAGGCAGAGCTCTTAAAGACCTACACTGTATTTCAAGTAACTGCATATGGAGGGAATTTTTACAAGATCAGCTGCTATCATAGGATAGCATACAGATTTCATTTATTTTTCCATTTCTTTGGCACAAACGATTCCCCGGGGACAATAGTGATTTGTAAGAACCATCCAGATACAAAGGCAGAGGCAACCCAGGTGGGAACTGACAAGAACCTTAAAACCTGGCAAAATTATTGTCATGTTTTTTAGAGTAGATTATTTCTTTCATTATGAAAAGCTAACCCTTACGTGCCGTGAAAGAGACTGTTAAAATAAGCCCTGGGGAGAAAACCCAGAGTAGGCAACGTCAGCTGCTCCCGTCACTGTGCAAATGTACACTTGTGAGTTATTCCAGCCCTTACACAGCCCCAAAGCTCTTATGGGCAAATGGTTTTATTTAAAACTATTTAAACCACTTTAACTTAATTTACCATTGTATTCCCGAGTTCTGGCCTATGGCCAGCCTCTTCCCAGTCCTAATTTGGTCCCTAGTTGAATTCAAATTTTAAATGTTATGTTCCCAGTGAAGCTCATTCCAGTTTCATTTACATCCTTAGGGACTTAGGAAGAGCTCCTCTCTATAACTTCCCCATGCTTATGTGTGCTGTACTGAAAAATGCAAACATAGCTTTCCGAATAGGGATCTAGTGAACCTTGTCAACCTGAAGACTCTTTAAAACTCCAAAGTTGGGCGCCTGGGTGGCTCAGTTGCTTAAGCGTCTGCCTTTGGCTCAGGTCATGATCCCAGGGTCCCGGGATCGAGTCCCGCATCGGGCTCCCTTCTCTGCGGGGAGCCTGCTTCTCCCTCTCCCTCTGCCTGCCACTCTCCCTGCTTGTGCTCTCTCTCTCTCTGTCAAATAAATAAATAAAATCTTAAAAAAAATAAATAAATAAAATAAAACTCCAAAGTTGATTTTAAGACACTCTGTGTCCCAGAGCTCACGTCATTGCCTGTTTCGTTTGGCCACTTTGCTGATAACTCAAGGACTCCCTCTTCCATGGGAAATCCAAACCCCAGGTCTCATTTCCAGCCTTTCCATGACTCTGGGTATATCAGTATACTGGAGATTCTCCCCAGGTACTCCACATTCTTTTTCTTTCAGACTTTATTGATGCTTTTTTTTTTTTTTTTTTTTACCCCTCTGAAATATCTTTGCCCATTCTTCCTACCCCAAATTTTCCAAAATTCTACCCAAATTGCAAGCCCCAGCTCAAACACCATTCTTCTCCTGGAACTGTGCTCTTTCTCAGCTTTACCAAAATGCCCTTTTACGGCCTCTAAGAAAGCGTTCATCAAAGCCCACTTGGAACTGCGTTACCTGGTATTAGTACTTAATAGAGGTGCCCCTTGCCTTCGCAAATGTGAGCCCGCTGACAGGGATTCACGTAATCTGTACCAAAGCTTTCACAGTGCTCTGTATAGAGCAGAAAAACAAAATAGATGTGCTGAAATGTACAGCTTTATATTTGAGGCTGGAAGGAATAGTGGGAAGATAACCAAAACACCACACACATATACACATACACACCACACACAACAACAACAATAACAACAATGACACTTGGGTTCAAAACCTGGCTTTACCACTATTATTTTGTCTCTGAGTCACAGGAGAGTGCTTTAGACCATTTCTAAGATCCCTTATAATATTTAGGATTTGTCATTTTATCATGTCTCCACTAATACTAGGCACATGCAATACTGATTACTTCTATCCCAACCCCTAATCCAGCTTGAGAAACTCTCAGACTATGATCCACGAAACCTCATCATACAGGGTCAACTAGTGGATCTACACAGCATAGTCTGACATTCCCTGCCATTTTTGGCAATCTGAAGACAAACAACACCACCAAAAACAACGAAAACCCACTTTTAAAGAGGTTTTGAATGGAGGTTTAGAATTGAAGCCTCATTTCACTGAAGAAGAAACTCAGGTCCAAAGAGGTAAATTATTTTCTCCTGTCACACAGTTACTAGCAGAACACAAGCAGGCTCTGTCCCTGAGCTGTCATCAACCAGGAAGAGTTTTTTTCCATAGGAACTAAGAATTAAAATATTTAACTGACTTAAAGGCTGAGATGAAGTTAATGAAGAGGAAAAACAAAGAAACAAGGATGTGTTTAGAGCTTCATCTGGGGTACTTAAATGTGGTGGAACTAATCACTGGGTTTCTGAAAGGCACTATAATTGTAGTATATATGAATTGTAGTTCAAACATGCAGGTGGGCAAGACTTTTAATTTTCTTTATTTTTATATAGTTCAACCTATTGTATATGTTGAATTCCTATTCTACCAGGTGGTGGAAACGTAATCTAGGTCACTTTCGTGTTTCTCTCCTCTTCTGAGGCTTTCGTGTGAGGCCCAAAGGATCCTGTTTACGCTCAGCACCAGGAGGCATCTGGTCCTATACCGCCATCGAACCATCGACTGAGACACCCACCAGGAGTTCATGTTCCCAGGTCCACACAGGTCACACCTGTCATCCCGCATTGTCATAGACAAGAAGTCTGATTCTCTCCGCATGTCACATTGCCCCCCAGCTCTTCCTGGGCCACATGGAGCCATAGGAGACTTGGTGAGGCCAAGGCCCTATTTGCATACATGGAGAGAGCGAGATGGAGTCACTCTTGTCAAGCAATGGCTTGTGTCAAACGGTGACACATGCAGCTAAGGACAAATATCAATGAGACCAGCACCGGCTGATGACACACTCAGAACTGATAACCAGCAGAAATAGAGGAGGTCTTAAAGGCCCAAGACTGACTAAATCCCTCTAAAAAGGGAGGATTTTTGCAGCAAACTGTCAGATTCTTCAGACACTGACCCCTCTATGTCTGACCACTTCAAAAAGACAGCTGTCGCCAAAAGCTCTGCCCGACTGATCTCGGCGGAGAACAGAGATCCTCTACTGCTTGAACATAATAGGCAGTAAGTGCAGGGAGCTGACCCGGACCTGACTTGAGGCTTCACCTCAACTGTGCACCCTCAGCCTGACTTTGCGTTTAGTTGTTATCTTCCTACCCCCTGTTGTAGTTTGTTTGTTGTGTGACTTGTCTTGTGCTTTGCTTTGTGTGACGCGTAAGAAGCCAAGTTAAACACGGGGTGAAATGTCATTGAGTTTGGAATCCTGAACCTGCTTTATCATTGTGCTTATCTCGCTTTATGACTGAATAAAGCTGACATGTGGAAAGACACAGCTCATGTGTGCACCTTTACAGTGTGCTCATAACAATACACCACGCAGTTCTTTCCACATTGGGATTTGCTTCTTGCCCAAGGTTTCCTGGAAAGCAAAGCACAGGCCTCTCTACTCTCCAATCCCAAGAATCTATGTGAGGATTCAACTGTCCTCCTCAGGGTTTCGGTCTGGGGCAGAGAGAGCAGCAGAGTAACTCAGCTCTCATAATATCTACATATTCATTGCTTTGCAACTCGAAAGGAAAAGAAATTTTTCTTTTTTCAACTTTTTAGTTACAGAAAATTTCAAACATATGCAAAAGTAGAGAAAATATAATGAACCACATGTACCTGGCACCCAGCTTCTGCAGTCAACTACTCAAAGCCAATCTTGTTTCATTTATACTCACACCCATTCCCACCAGTGGTATTTTGAAGAAAATCCCAGACATCATACCAATCCATTTGTAAACATTTAGGTAATTTCTCGATGATAGGATTATTTCAAAAAGAAAAACATAATACTATTATTACAGAACACCAATAATAATTTTTATTATCAAATATCTATTGAGTATTTACATATTTTACACTTCAGAATCTAAGAAATATTTTGTTTTAAACAGCTGGTTTGAATTGGGATCTAAACAAGAACACTGCATTGCCATTGATTAATATGTCTTGTAAATGTATTTTTATCTACACGTAATGGCTCCATAAATCTCTGTGCCCCCCCCCAAAAAAAAAGAACAACAAACAAAAAAGTTTTTCCTTGAAGAAACCAGGTCATTTATCCTGTATATTTTCTTTATTTTCTTCTTTTTTCTTTTTTTTTAAATAGTTTTAGAGGTAGCGTTTAGTGATTCATCAGTTGCATATAACACCCAGTACTCATCATATCACGTGCCCTCCTTAATGCCCATCCCCCAGTTACCCCATCCCCCCACCTACCACCCCTCCAGCAACCTTCAGTCTGTTTCCTGGAGCTCAGTGTCTCTTAAGGTTTGCCTCCCTATTCGGTATACTTTTAAGAAATCCTCATCTGTACTCTAGGTGGGGGCTCCCCCACCTCCCACACTCATCAGACATCCTCCTTAATCTCCTCTTCAAACTCCTTGCCATTGCCACCTGTATTTATGTATGACACCTAAGCCCAGACTGGCGTGTTTTAACACAAGACAAACTCATTTCTTCAAGTAAAGCTTAAAACAGGTGTTGCTGAACTTGTGAACAGTGGCTCTCCTTCATACAGTGATTCGGGGACCTAGGATCTTCTGTGCCTCCACCAGGTCTAACATTCGCCTTTTGAGTTTGCCAAGCGGGCCTCTCATTCCAGCCAGCCAGCCAGTGGCAGAGGGAAAAGGAGCATGGTTTATCCCCTGCGGGGGTGGTTTATATTTTTAATGCACCCAGCCTGGATATGCTGTCCATCACTTCCACTTACATCCTATAGCCACTCTTAACTGATAGAAGGCTGGACTTTAACATTTTGTTGTGTGCCAGGAGGAAAAAGAATTGGGTTTAGTCTAAAATCAGGTAGTCTCTGCTTCTCTCCAAGGGCTATTCTTTAGAAGCGCAAAATCCAAAATAATCGCTTTTTTTTTCTCTCTCTCATTCTGCTCTGTTATCTCTTTCCCAGTTAATACACTTAGATTTTTAGATTTACCTAGTTTGACCAGGTAGTATCATGGTGGTAAACGAAGTACTAGGGTTGAAGAAAAATAATATCAGTTACAATTTCAAAAATTCTTCCCTCCATGCAATGTAGTATTTTTTAAGACGGGCTTGCAGTATAGTTGAACTGAGTTTGGATCTTTGATCTACCATTTTTTAGTTGTGTAAACTTGGTTATTTTAATTTCTCTGAGCTTTGCTTCCCACATTTATAACACTAATCATGTTTTATTTCATAAGACTGAAGTAAAGGTGAAATAAAATAAGCAAAGGTTTTAATATAATGCCTGATGTAAGGTAGAATATCCATAAATAGTAGGTAGTAATAGTAAAGCAAATAATGAGTTATCTCAACTGTTAAGTCATTCCCCTTTACTTTAAGCCTGGTACTAAAGATCAAGCCTGTATATAGATATTTAATTTCTGAATGTAGTCATCAAAAGCCACCTGAAAAGTTTTGAATACCTGTCTCTTCATCCTAAGTAAGAATAACTACAAAGATCAGAAGCAACAGAATTAAATGAGCCTCAAAATGATATAAAAATGTGTTATTTAGAATACCATAGGTTGTACCATGCATATCATTCACACTTTTAAATGGATTATTTCCTTTAAAAAAGGAATCGCATTAGAATAATTTTTACTATTGTTCTGATTCTTGTTCTTCTTGTGTCTTGCTTTGAATTTGTTAGCATTTGCCTTTAGCAGTCCATGCAGCTGAATCTCCAAATGCCTGGAAATGAGAATTTGTCAAGGTAACTCTTGCCTTGCCCTTCTCCACTGCCAGCCTGAGGATCCCACTGGAAATAAGAGCAGCTGCTCTCGGTGCCCTAGTTTAGGACACTTCAAACACAGCTTTAGCTTCATCCTGTTTTAAGGATAGACATTTCAAGACCCCATGGAACGGGACACGACCCATCTACTTTATATTTGGATGGTACTTTTACTGAAGTTGGCTGCAGGGGTGGGGGAGGGGAAGGAAGAGATGGAGTAAGGGCCTATTAATGCCGGGTCCATGATATCTGTATTTTTAGAGTACCTTTCACTTCCAAGAATGTGCCCACTCTCTCTCAGTATTCCCGGTCACATCTGCCCCTCAAAACTTAGGTGGTTTTTAAAAAACAAAAAAGTTAGATGTGCTGTTTCATTTGAGTTGAAAGAAGGTGAATCTTGGGGCACCTGGGTGGCTCAGTCGTTAAGCGTCTGCCTTCGGCTCAGGTCATGATCCCAGGGTCCTGAGATCGAGCCCCGCATCGGGCTCCCTGCTCGGCGGGAAGCCTGCTTCTCCCTCTCCCACTCCCCCTGCTTGTGTTCCTGCTCTCGCTATCTCTGTCTCTGTCAAATAAATAAATAAAATCTTTTAAAAAAAAGAAAGAAAGAAAGAAGGTGAATCTGGCTGGGAATTGGACCTGTCCAACTTTGAGGGTTACTCTCCTCACAGAGAACCTTCCTTCCTTGGGTAAAAGGGAGTCACCATTCCACTGCTCTGCTAACGGCCTATTTTTACGTTCAGGAAGTAGAGTTATTGCAGAATCATGAGAATTGGATATGGAAAGAATTCACGAAGAAATCCATTCCAACTGCAGGCCACTTAAGAAGAATTTTTAGTCTGCTCTACGATGGTAGAGTGGAGCCACCACATTCCTCTCTCTCTGTGTGCGGAGCTGATTTCACCCAAGGCTAAAATTCTGTCAATTTCATAAACAAAAGCAGGGAGGTGTGAACAGTCTATTCACAGTTATACTTAAATAGATTGGCTTCCCATGAAAGACATTGCATTTCTACAGCCATTTTCTTTTACAGGACAGTCATCTTTTGGTGAACAAAACCCCAAACCACCATGTATCAATGAAAATAGATACATGTTAAAAATTAAAATAAGGAAAAATTCATTATAAAGTCCTTAAATCTTACTGAACAATGAGACTCCAGTCAAAATATGTGTGACACAAAATGGGATTTTGATAAGATAATGGAATCTGGTCATCATCACCCTGAATATCTATACAAGAGCCAAATTTGAGTTATAGAGCCAGAATGTCAGGGGGAATAAATGAAATCTTTAAACCAGATAAAATGAGGATCTACAGAAATTAAGGTACTTAAGGGCTCCCAGAAAATTCTTAGTAGGATTCTTTAGTGACTAACATACCAGGGGGCTCTGCACTATAGAATACTACTGTCAGTTAATTGCTTAGGAACTCTGCAAATATCTGATTGAAGTTTCCAAGTATCATTGTCACCAGATAGCTTCAGCAAGATTTGGCGCAACATCTGGTAAATGAGAAGTCTCTGAAGAACCTATAATTAAATTAAGTTTGTGGTGAAATGGTTGGAATTGGGAAAACGACCTACTTGAAAATGCCTTGACCTTACAAGAAAATGGCATCTGAAGATGGAAATCAGCACTGCAATGTTTTAGTACTGTATCTGCCTCTGAATTGTTGGGTGAGTTATGGTAATTACTAAACTTCTCTACCCTGAAAGGATTTAATTAAGTCATTCCTAAGGCCCCTCTGAGAGCTCCACTAGTTTACCCAGCATAGCTGTTCTTGCTCAATTAGTGCTTATTAAAGGAATTTTGCACATATGTCAGTGAAAGATTCTTTCATCATATAAAGTTCAGAGCATGTCTTTCATTGGAAGAAATTAATAAGGAAATGTTAACCAGGTGTATTGATTTATTTACAAACAGCTATACTCTATATAACCTTTGTGAGGTTATACCCTAATGTTCAAGAATAATAAATATATGCATTTAGTGCTGAAAAAGTCAAAGACTTGAGAAATAATATAAAAAAGAAGTAACCCCCTTATTGAAATGGCTTCTATTCATAGTAAAAATTTTAGGCTGGGGATTTACCAACATGGAAAACGTAAAATGAAGGGTAAGAAATAAATGTGGGAGGATGACTAAAATGTTGGGGAAATCCTTAAATTGAAAAGTTTCTGCAATGTAGTCAAATTCCCGTGAAGAAAAGGGGACCTGCTTGCTGTAGATGAGTGTCTTAATATTGCGCAGAGTATCTTGAACAAACCACTTCCTGACTCTTTCCTCAGCAAACTCTTTGTAAAGATTTTATTTATTTATGTGAGAGAGAGAGGGGGGAGAGAGAGAGCACAAGCAAGGGGAGGGAGAGGGACAAACAGACTCCCGCCTGAGCAAGGAGCCAGACGCGGGGCTCGATCCCAGGATCCTGAGATCATGACCTGAGCTGAAGGCAGACGCTTAACTGACTGAGCCACCCAGGTGTCCCTCCTCAGCAAATTCTTTTCAAAATCTTATTTTGAGATGTTTATCAACATGGAAATATGTTTGATTTATAAATTATGAGACAAGACAAGTCATATTTGTTTTATAGAAATGAGCATCACAGTCAATATTTCTAGACAGTATTTTTCTACCATAAATTCTTATTAACATGCACTCTACATATTCAATTGTTTGATAATAAGAAATAGAGTCACAATAAAATGCAGTTGAAATATCTGTCAGACAGGAAACTTTCATAACCTAGGGATTAACAGGAAAAAAGTTTGACTTCCTCTCCTGAAGGCTCCAACCTTGTGCACATACTTTAACTCTTTGTCACAGCCCTGTAACTCATTACTGTGCCTTCTCATTTACACCTTTGACTTTGTCCACTGCACTTGCCTTTGACTGCCTTTGAGGACAGAAAAATTCTCATCCGTCTTCACATACCCCAGGAAGTCCTGCTTCCAAGATATATTAAATGTTTTTCAATTAATGAATGAAAATTATGTGTTTTGGTGACATTACCACACGATCTGTGTGAAGTTAGCAAAGTCCACCACCCTCTCTGATCCCAGATCTTGAACATGAAGAATGAGAGTAACAGTGATTACTTGGCTACCTCATAGGATTATTGTGTTAATTAAATGAAAGAGGGAGTGTGATTGTGTATTGTAACTGGCTCTCTAAAGTGAATTATTAAGTGTGTTTTCTGCATGACTGTGCAATTTATCCTTCAGGCTGGTTTAGCCCAGAACATGGATGTGAAGGCTAGAAGGTAGCAAAGACCCACGGTCTGGTCACTTTCCTTCTGTATCACACTGATCCTTCTCTGACACTGACCTTTCCCATATCTGATCCAGTTTAGTGCCTCTTCCACCATTAGTGGAATTAGTTTAGATTGCCACTCTCACATTTCCTTGAGACATATCACTTGCCAAATAAATCCTCATTGGTTGATTTATTAACTTATATTGCTTTCACTGTCCTCGTGTTTGCGTCAAAATCCTACCCTTTCTAGTTTTACAGTTACCTCAGCGAACAATTGGGGCAAACAATTGGAAGCTCCCTAGAACCCAGCCTGGGATCACTATGTACAGTATGTGGAACCATCACATTGGAATCAAATGCTTAACCTTGTCTGAGTATAACTTAGAGCCACTGAGGACAGGACTTCAGAAATGATCGAGTCTGCTATTTTCAGTGTAAGCATGAGAGAGAAGAGGGGGAGAAAAAGAAAGAGAGAGAGAGAAAGGGCATTGTTCAAGGTCACTCAGCTTATTAGTGGCAGAGCTGAAATTAGAACTTTAGTTTCTCGACTCCTAATTTAGAGCTCTTTCCACTGAACAATTCTGTCTCTTTTTCTAGTGCTAAAGTCTGAAATACTCAGAATTGTTCAATACCTTTAAATGGCCCGGTGTAAATTCCAAGGGCCATTAGGCTCATTCCTCCTGGGGTCACCCTGACACACAACCCTAAGCCAGCCATTTTCAGACCAATCCGGGGACGAGGAAGGGGCCTGTGTTATGGAGTGTGTGTACATTGGTTACTACAAGTATCTGCAGTTTTAAGAACTCTCTGTGGATCGCATTTCCCTGCAAGTTGCACTGCAGTGACCCAGACACAACACTGACAGCTGTGGAGTAAATAAATAAAAACAGAGTATTTTGATCCTAATGGGAGGGGGAGGGGTAGTGAGAGCTTGGGGACAAGAAGAGAAAGGGGCAGACAGAATGAAACAGCACAGCTGTGAAAAGAACAGATGCTAGCCAGGAGAGAGGGAGTGAGGGAGAAGGGAGGAGAGAGAAGATTAGGGTTCCGCCAATGTCAGAAATGTTGCAGCACTTGGAAAGGGATGCACATACTTGGGACAGGTGGGAAGTGTTTACATTAAAACCAGAATATCAAATGCCTTCCTGAATGCTAGCCAGATCATTAAAGACCCAAGTTGACCCAAGGGAAAAAGCTGAAGTCCTTGCCCAGGGAGCCCATTACAGAGAAAGCCTCCTGAATTCTTTATATTCCATTCAAATGCTGGCTATCAGCTGGGTGTTGCTGGCTATCAGCTGTATGCATCAACACATTGCGCTGTATGCCAGAGGACCTCGAAGTGTGGTCCCCAGACCGGTAACATCAGCATCACTACAGAAATTGATAGAAAAGCCAATTTCCTGGGCCCACTCAGACTTACTGAATCAGAAATACTGGGGGTAGGGCCTCAAATTTGTATTTTAAGAAATCTTCCAGGTGATTTTGATGCATACTCAAGATTGAGAACCCTTGCTCTCTTTGCATGATACTGCTCAGCTTTCTCGGGCTTCTCCATAAACCCACCACCCCTAGTCAACAGGTGTCCACTAGACCCTGCACCTTGGTCAATCTGGGTTCTTCAGGACCCGTGCTCTGACGTTACCAAGCACAAGTCTCCCCTTAGAAGCAACAGAGGAATGAGACTGTATGCCTTGTACCTCCAGCAGCTAGAGCAACAGACCAACCAACAGGAGGATAAAAACCTGAAATCCATGCATTGGGATTGTCTCTAGTATCTAGTAAATGGCATCCAACGCACACCCCCCGCCAGAGACTCCCCCCAGGGCAAACACAACAGCCTCAGTCTCAAGGCCTTTTTAAATAGCCTTCAGCAGTGCCTTTCATTTACAGAACACAAAACATTTTCCATTAATTTACTGAACGTGAGCACATCAGTGTCTAGAGATTTGGGAAATTTGGCAGAAGGAAGTTCAGTTTCACATGAAGAAAAACGTATTCTCCATCTCTTGACATTCTTTTTAGGTGTTATTGATATAGTGGTTGGGAATCAAGAGATCTAGCTTTTCAGGCTACCTCTTCTACTATCTCTGACCCCTAGACAGTAACTCTGACTCTCTCCTCCTGACTTTCCCCTCCTATCAAATGAGAAGCTTGATTAGAGAGGATACTTAAGGTCTTTTTTCAGCTCTAACAGATAATATCTTTGTTGTAGAGCTGGCTGGTTAGTAGAGCCAATTAGAGCAATTAATTAGGTGAAGGTTCTAAGTTCAGTTCTCTGTGTGGTCTTCAGGGTTTGGCTCAGTATGGTCCCTCCTCCTTTAATAAACATTGGTTTCTAAAGGACTCTGGTGATTGAGCATATGGCATTGCAACAAGATATCAGTCACCACTTGGGGGAAAATGACTCATTTTCTGTACATACTACTTTGTACCTGAGAATGTTACGGCCTCAGCTGGAAGAAAACCACAAAAGTATTATCAAAGAAGCTATCTTAGACCAGGAAAGAGTTTATAAGCCCAGGAAACCATCTCCTGACCTTTTCCACTAGGTTCTGTCTTTATGTTAATTACTCAACATAACTAAGTTGCCAAAAGATGTAATTCTAAAATTACAGAATGTTAGAACTAGAAATTCCTTAAAAAAGAGAGTGGGAGAGAATGACTATTTGGCCCTAATCCTGTGCCAGAAACTGTTAAATGCTTTACCATGACTATTTTACTTCATTGAAAAAATCTAGGCTTACCCTTCTCAGTTCACCGGTGGGCAACCAGAATTCTCAGAGAAGAAAACTAGGGTGACAGGTCACATGATGACTTAGAAGCAGACCCAAGACTAGACTCCCAGTCCTAGGGTCTTTCCAATCTGTTTTGTTCCCTTTCCTAATATACCCCGCTCCTCAACTCACTCACTTCCAAAGGCCTATTACCCTTCCAGAAAAATTAGAGGTGATACAGAAGTGAGAAAAATTTGAAAGGAAAAAAACCCTTTTGATTTTCCACTGCTATTGCCCTCTATAAAAATAACTGCATTTTAAGACTCGGGAATAATCAAATCTCTGAGAATAGTTAAGGATTAGCTCAAAAGAGCACCCAGGGGGCGCCTGGGTGGCTCAGTCATTAGGCGCCTGCCTTCGGCTTGGGTCGTGGTCCCGGGGTCCTGGGATCGAGCCCCGCATCGGGCTCCCTGCTCTGTGGCAGGCCTGCTTCTCCCTCTCCCACTCCCCCTGCTTGTGTTCCCTCCCTCACTGTATCTCTCTCGGTCAAATAAATAAATAAAATCAAAAAAAAAAAAAAAAAGAGAGAGAGCACCCAGGCTATCACTTCAGTGGACCTCCTAAAAGGCTCTGCTCTACCAGACTCAGGGATCACAGCAGGCATTTTGGAGACCCAGAATAACAGGGATAGAAAAATGTGTCAGTTGCTTACTAAGTGTCAACCACTGTGACATTGCTTAACTTAACCCTCAAAGTAATCCATTAAAGGGAGGTAGGGACTGTTATCATTGCCATTTCAGATTGGGGAACCTGAAATTTAGCAGAGTTATACAACACACCCGAATTGAAACAGTTTATAAGTGGCAAAAGCAGCATTTGAACAAACTTTAATTGTAGATCCTGTGCTTCTCACCACTGTTTTGTACTCCCCTGGGGAACAGATGATGATAGTTCATACTCATGCTGCCCTTCAGGGTTTATAAATCTTAATACCTCCATTGTATTTAATTCCTGTAAAAATTGTATTTAATTCCTGGTAGGAATGGTTAAATCCTGTGCAGGAGATAAAAACACTGAAGCCGTGTGAGGCTAAGATTTGCTCTTGGGTTTTAGGTGGAAAGCGCAGAAAGAGAAATTCTGAGCCCTGGGACACTGCATTTCCCCTTATACCACATTGGCAGGCCAGGCTAGCCAAGCAGGGATCATGGAGATGAGTCATGGTCAAGCCTCATTTGGAATCACTGCACAGGGAGTTACCCCCCCTCCCCAACCCCTGGCCCCTGGGGAAGATAGGAAAGGGATGTGGTAGTTCTCTGAGGTCATGGTATTGTAATACACAATGCTCTCTCCTCTCCCCACTGAGTTCCATGGGGATTGGCACAGGCAGTGAGACCCTAGTTATTCCTCTAAGTATAAGGGGGGAAGGAGAATGGAAATCACAGAAGATGGCTGGTCTTCCTGATAACCAGCATTGGCTTCTCATTTTTCTGTCTATAAATGAACCAAGGAATCTTTAAGCTCTGATATCTGCTGGTTCCACTGGCCTTGGGCAGTAGTTTAAATGGGGAGGTCAGGGCTCCTCTGCTTCTCCCGTATCACAAGCTCCTCAGTTACAGGGTGACAGCCACCATCCCTGTTAGTTCCCCACCACCAAGTGCCACACCTTCTCGCCATCTCTGCTGAATGCGTACTCATCACGCTTTCTGGCAAAGTACGCCTGGTGGTCTGATGAGTCCACATCACACACCAAAGTACATTTCAAAGACAGAATATAAATAATTATAGTAAATTTAGTCCTTAACCAACATTGATTTTTTTAAAGTCCCCTTTTTATAAGCAAATGTTACAGATGCTGGACTTCTTATTCCTAAAAACAAAACAAACACCAAACATTTTAAATAAAGGGGGAAAAGGGTTTATATGAACACAGTTCTTGGATTATTCAACTGCTGATTATCTGGAAAGTTTTCATTGATTTTTAATGGAAAGCAAAATTATTTTACAATCACTCTGCTGCTACCTTAAAATATCTGGAGTTCATCTTTTTTTTTTTTTTTTTTTTTTTTTTTTGCATATGCCCATACTTACTGGCCATCAAAATTCTATATGATACATATTTGTAAGCATACACACACATTTTGACATGCATACTGTCATAAAATGCTAAGCTATAAATGCATAAGCACTAATAAAAAGCTCCAAATGCAAGAGCTGAGTATCAACCTCTTATCTTTTCTGTTGATAGGAGCTCAGGCAACATTTTAACATGTCGGGCTCTTATTTTCCATGCCTGTCAAATGGCAGTAACAATTTTCACTCTGCCTCCTCCAAGATGTCACAGAATTGTAAAGATTACAATGAATCATTTATATTAAACAATTTTGAAAACTATATGGCTCATCTACATGTGAGGCATTTTTTACTACATTTATTTCTCTTTTTAACCTCCTTCCAACCTTTACTCCACATAATGTGAGTCTGCCATCCTATTACCAATATTCTCCTCTATAAACATGTTTCATGTCTTAAGAATACATGACTATTTAGTTTTATTGCATAAGTCTTTTTATTATTATTGCTTATTCTCTTAGTTACCTTACTGTGTCATTGTTTCAACAACTGGACTCTAGGTACCAAGCTTTATTAAGAAGGTGCAGATGATAATATTGTATTTATATATTAATGATTCACCTTTCTATTAACTTACAGTTTTTACTGAAAATATCACATTCAATATTTTCATCTGAATATTTTTCCAAGTAGCCTATACTATAACACCCAGACCAGACCCCGATAGTAAATGTGTTGCCACACCAAATATATATATATATGTATATATAATTTTTTTTTTTTTAAAGAATAAAGGAGGCAGAAATCACTGGGACCACTTGAGATGTCTGCCTGCCAGAACCATCTTAAACTTACTCAATTAGCAATTACACATAGACACACACAAAAAGGAAAACAATACCTAAGGCCAACAAAAATTTTCATTGTTTTACTTAGACAAGGGTGACAGCTATAAGATTTTAGGAAAGACATTTCTTCTTTCTGAGCCTCAGTTTCTTATCACTAAAATGAGGTTAATAATACCCTTTATAATGCTTTACGGGTGACTATGGGGAACAATTGTATCAATGGATAGGAGTTCAATCGATAAACGGTAGAAAGTGATCCAGAAGGGAAAGAGTGTATTGTCGTGAACTTTTGGTCGCTAACGGTGTTTGCAGGTAGACCTAAGCCAGGGACCAGGGCGGGCATTCACAGTCTGTGAATCATCACTCAAGCCCTCAGTCACGGCGTGCAAGGCAAGACTGGGCTATTCTTTCATTTGTTGTGGTTTTATGCCCTTTCAAGCCACGCCTACCTATATAAGAACCAAGAACTTATGAGAAATTCATTTGAAATGCTTGTTTCACTGGGGATAGTGACCTTAGGTCCAACCCTTTCATGATAAGCCTGGGTTGATTTTGTTAACGGCTTGCAACTGGTTTCTGAACCTGCCCTTACATAACCCCAGTGAGTCCTAAATCAGCCTCAAACTTTAATAAAGACAGAAACCTTGCACATCAGGGCAAAGAGCCCCTGTTCTCACCAACCTTCAATGAACATAGCTTGGGCATCCAAAGCGACACAAAAGGGACCAGTGTTTCACCATTTGACAACCAAACAGACCTCATTACCATAACCCAGTTTAAGAGCACAGAGACCACAAAACTATTGCCGTGTGTGCCGCAGCAGGTACCGCAGTGATCCCCGGCTTCTGGATCATCCCAGGGCCAGGGAAATGTTGAAAAGCACAAGGCCTCGGGTAGCCTCCAGGGGAACTACTGGAATGTTGTTTATCTTCAGACCGCAACAACTGGCCCAGTGTTTCACAAGAGGAAGGTCTGTCCTGGAGCTCAGACATTGAAGGCTTAGAGAAGCAAGGCCTGAAATAACCCCCACTTCTTTTCTACCTCTGTCTCCCTACCCTCCTGGACCCCCCTCCCTGGCTCAAGAGTTCAGATTTAAAAAAAAAAAACGTGCAGCCAGGGCTGTGACCTTGAAATAGAATAGATACAGCTTTCCCAGCAGCTTGCAGTGAACCTGATACTCTGGCTGGGATGGGAGACAGCCCGATCCAACAGGGCTTGAGGTGATAGGGAAACCAGAAGCTGTGCTTTCTTTTATTGTCTTAACCCCTTGGTTCATAAAAATTACTCCCCCCCTTTTTTTTTCAGCGTCTGTGTTTTTAGAAGTCAAGATATAGTCTCTTAGATCTCTTGAATGTGAGAAAGAAGAAACTGATTATGATTCAAATTATAAAATAATTGTCAACACCTGGTAACATCATTTTAGCTCCATATGATCTGGGGCAGTTAGTTTTAAAAAGTCCTAATAAGGGGGCGCCTGGGTGGCTCAGTCGTTAAGCGTCTGCCTTCGGCCCAGGTCATGATCCCGGGGTCCTGGGATCGAGCCCCACATCGGGCTCCCTGCTCGGCGGGAAGCCTGCTTCTCCCTCTCCCTCTGCCCCTGCTTGTGCTCTCCCTCTCTCGCTGTATCTCTCTCTGTCAAATAAATAAATAAAATCAAAAAAAAAAAAAAAAAGTCCTAATAAGTAGCTCTGTGATCTTGGACAAATCAATTAACCTCTCTAAGCCTGTGTGAATGTCTGGAGGAGAGATGACAAGGCCTGTGGAGTGGGAAGGTTGCATGAGTCTTGCACATTCCAGCTCCCAGGATCTCTGCATCTCCCCGGCAGAGAGCACAGAACTAGGAAGAATCTCAGTGGCTTTGTTCTTTAATGCGATAGAAGCAGACTGATTGGTAAAGGAACCTTTACACACCAGGCCCTGAGCAGGCTCCTGAGCTTTCAGACTTAAAGGAGGGACAAGTGGATCTGTGGTATTTATGACCAGGTGTCATCTGGCTTGACACAATCCACTTCAACCCAGCTCCTCTTTTCCGAGGAGAGAGAAGAAAGAAAGATAGGCCCAAGGAAAATGTTCTTCTTCCAGACATGGCGGGATGGAGAAGTACTTGACCTAAAGACAAGTGACTAGATCCTAATTGTTTCAGAAAAACATAACCACGCCAAGCCCAGCTCCTGCTTCGGAACACTGAAGCCCTCAAGTAGGCCATAGTATGCCCACTTCTGGACAAACTGAAGCCATTCATTTATTCAGCAAGCAACTATCATTGCCCTGTCTTAGGCATACGATGAGTCACACTCACATCTTGCACTCAGGAAAGGCACAGAGAAAATAAATAGATAAAAAAAAAATCAACTCTCATATCAGGCAAAGTAAAATACAGGTACAAGTACCAGGTGATGGGGATGGAAAGCAGAAAAAACACAATTAATTCCAATTGCAGATTTCAGAAAGGGCCTTCGTGCAATCAGTGTCCCAGGGACCTGAATGTAAAGGACAGACAGGTTTTGATAGGGATAATAGGGACGTGAGCTCATGTCAAGTGGAGGTCAAAGAAGCAACAAAAATGTGAATAAGTGTGAAAATAAGTGTGAAACGTGGAAAACAGTGACACAGTAGTCTTGAGGTCACATGTATTGTTGACCACACCTTTCCAATGCCTCCAGAAGGACTCCCACTTTCAAACTGCCCTTTATAGCACCTTCTTTATGAGAGTGGCATTGGGAGGTGGTTAAAAACTCAGGCCCGCGGTCCAGTTGCCTGGGTTTAAGAGCTAGCCCTGCCACTTACTGGTTGTATGACTTTGAGCAAGCTGGATAACATCTCTAAACCTCAGGCTCCTCTTCCATAAAATGGGGATACTACTACTACCTATTGTGAGATGAAATAATAAAAGTAAGGTAAAATACTTGTCATAGTGCCTGGCACAGAGTAAGGATCCAATGGTATTGTTTTTGTTATTTGTCTATTTTATTTCCCTTATTCGAGAAATACCCTAAAAACCAAAGAATGATCTACTCTTATTCTACTTAATTGGCCCAGAATTTAGAATCGTGCTTTTGCACAAAAATAGGATTTCTATAAACACTTAAATGAATGAATGAGTTCATTAATCATAAGTGAAAGAGCAAATTTCACATGTAGGTTTTCCTATTACTGGGATTCAACAGGGACTCACATCACTGAGCTATAACAACTCTCTTAAAGCTTTTATATTTTATGAATGCTAGCAGATATTCTGGTTGTGGTGAGGTGTGCTCAGGAAGACAGCTGGAGAGTGCAGATGCCAACACATGGGTAGAACATCCTTAGACCCAGTGCTCTGCCACTGCCTGGCCTTTCTCTCTGGAGGATGTATGCTTGATCTGTGACTAAATTCTAACTATAAAATCAGAGTAATTACAGTGACCGCTTAATAGGGTGAACTTATTAAATGACTCCAAAATAAATAAATAAATAAATAAACCTTTGAAAAGGCATTTGGCTAAAACCCAGCTGGATAATGAAGTGTCCACAGAGAATTTCAAGACACAGTAACATTTTAAATAAGCCACTTTAACAAAATCCTATGCGATTTCTTGCATTCTGTACAGATTCAGAATCAGAGATGAAAAAGAAAGACCGCTGTCAGCAGCTACGTGGTAATCAAACCTTCCAGATGTTTACAGTATACATTTGAAGACACAGAATATATAGATAACTAGTTCCTTTGGATAAGGAATGGGTTGCATGAAAACATTCACTCCTTTCTAAATTTCCATGCAGGCTAGCTTAAAAAGTTCAACACCAGGAGAGAGTAAAAGGTAAGGATGCAAAAGATAAACCCTGTACAGAATGGATGGAAATTTTTAGAGGAACAAATGTAGAGAATTACAAAAAAAGAAAAAAATGTTGTGACAAATATCTTTGTACTAATGGCTTTGAAAATATGTGTGGATATTTCTCTTCCATGCTCCTAGACCTTCAAACATGTTCTGCTTTCTGCCAGACACAATCTTCCATCATGTCTTCTTGCCTAAAACCTAATTACCTCTAAAAGTTACCTCTGAAGTCTACCACCACTACTGTGTCTTCTGCCATTTCTCTTGTAGCACTTGGCACAACATGCTTCTCTGCTTTCTTGGACTTTCCCTTCCATTAAGAGCTCCTTGAGGTCAGGACGTTGCCCACATTCGCTTCTCACCCCACAGTGACTAAAGCAGCCAATACACAGGAAGTACTAACCTACCATTTGCAGAATTTCTGAATAAATAATAATAATAATAATAATAATAACTGCCCAACTTCTAAACTCTGGATTGCAAACCCAAAGGAGGATGGCATGCAACTAAGATCGTGATTCTAAGTTCAACAGGCTAGTGGCCTCGCTGTAATCTTTTTGTTTGTCAAAAAGAATGTCTGAGGCCAACTGAAGCTCACAGAGACTGTAATTTTGCTGTGTCGATCTTAGCTGAAACCAAGGTGCATTTGCATGAGACAGTAATCACTTAACTGCCTTTCCACTAAGAACACTAATATTTTGGCCTTTCCAGACAGGCTTGAGAATGTGATTAGGAGCCATTTGAAAAATGACACCCCACAGTAAAATGGAGCTTTGTGGCCTCTTCTTCAATCCCAGCTTCTGATCCTTTAAAACCTCCTTTAGAAACATTTTTTTTCCTTTTCTTATGCATGTTTATAAAAAGGAGCGAATAAGAATTCTCTTCTGAAACTACCTGTATGTGCCAAATTATCCACTATTTATTTAGGCAATATTCAAGTCTCTGTATTTAAAATAAACCTAAAATCTTTCTATATCGAATCAGCCAATGAATTCTATGCTAGATTATGTAGCCAGTCATTATTCTTCTTTGCCAAATACATATAAACAGAAAATTATGTCATGAGTTTTGTCCTTATTTTTGGTCTTCTGCCTATCTTGCTGAGCCTCTGCAGATAGCGTTTGTCTCAGGCCATGTTTTCACAGGGCCATTACTGGCTAGTAGAATCTCCGGTTTGGGCAGGAACCTGAGGCCAGATCCTTTCTATATAGTTCTCTGCCAAATGGCTGTGGAATTTCTGTTTGAAAACACCCTTGACAAAGAACTAACTAGCCAACTCACTCAGTCACTCCTGGGAGCAGCTCACCCATCTCTGAACGACACTGGCTATTTCACCTTGTGAAATCATTTTTTCTGGAGCTTCTATAACATTAGTCCTAACTTTTCCCTTGGGGCTGCAAAGCACAAGTATAATCTGTCCTCCATGCCTGCCCTTCAGATACCCGAAGATGATAAAGATAATTCTATTGAGTCTTCTGCAAGTGACTCCCTCATGGGAAGTGGTTTGAGTCATGCTCTTCTGAGGATTTCTCTGATTGTCAAGGTCACTCTAAAGTCTGGTCCAAGAGCTGCCATCCACATCTTCTCTGACAAAGCAAAAGAGCAGGACCATTTTATACCTCCCTTATCGATTAACATGAATCCCACATCTCTTTCCTTTATCTTATATTTTCCATTCTGCTTTCAATTTGACCTTTCAGCTTGTTCTTCAAGTTCATACATTCATTCTATTGCCTTTGTTCACCCATGCTATTAAAATGTGTAGCGCATAAGGTGTTTCCAATACAGAAAACAAACACGCAAAGAAATCTGCAAGACAGTCATATTTAATCTTTACTGGAGCCTCTGTTCTGCACGGTGGCAAATAAACAACTTAATATTTGCCATTCTGGTTAACCTTCATCACTTTACATTTGCCTTCTGGCTTCTTTGCAAGAGTGCACTGAAGCTCTGAGAAGATAGATATTACACCATACAGAAACACTCTGGCCCTATACTGTATCAGTGCGATGTGCAATATGCCATGTGTTCCTCTGCCTTTCCTCCTGTCCACCCCTCCGCCTAGACATAAGATCCCACCTCCTCCAGAAAGTAAAATAGACATCCTACCCTTAACGTAGCTCACATCAACTCCTGACATCCCACAATCTCAAACCTCCTTCTTCAGTCTGTCCAAACTCCAGCAATGGCAACCCTATCCTTCTAGTTGCTCAGACCAAAAATGGTGGGCTTATCTTTGACTTTTTCTCTTTTTCTCATACCCAACATTTATTCTATCATAAAATGATGTTGTTTTTTAATCCCAAATGCATCCAGAGTCCAACCACTTATATTGGTCTATACTGCAGCACCCTGATCTAAGCCACCATGCTGTCTCACCAGGATTATTGCAATAGTCTCCTTACTGCTGTCTCTGCCTCCCCCTTGACCACTATGAACTATTTTACCCAGAGCATCTAACGTGATCCTGTTAAAAATTAAGAAAGACCATGTCACCCTTTGTGCAAAACAGTAAAAGGCTTCTCACTTCACGGAGAGTAAGAGACAAAGCTTACAATGATCCACATGGCCCTACATGATCTGGACACATGTGGTTTGCCTGACCTCAACTTTCCCTATTCACTCCTCACTCAGCTATACTGGCCTCCTTGGTTCCACAAAGACTTTAAACATATGTCTGCCTCAGGGCCTTTGCACTGAGTGTTGTCAGGTGTCCCCCTCATTCTGTTTCTCACCCTCTTCAGGTCATTCTAATGAGACCTTCCCTGATTACCATATTTAAAATTAACTATCTCCCTCCAGGACCCTTCATCCCACTTTACTTTTTTTTTTTTTTTTTTTCCATTGCACTTTTCAATTTCTTAAATATTCCTTTATTGTGCATATTTTCCCTTCCTCTCCCTCTGGTCCCATCATCAAAATGCTCCATGAAGGGGTTTTAACGTTTTCTTTTCTTTTCTTTTCTTTTTTCCATTAGTACACCCCAAGTGGCTAGAACAGTACCTGGCACTTAGCACTCAATAAATATTCACTAGTTGAAATCCCACAAGTCTCTTGCCATGCGTTTCACGTCACATACTGCTTTGACATTGCCTTTTGTTGATCGGGAGACTTTTCCAGGGTCTCAGGACCCTCCAGAGAGATGCATGGATGATTTCTAGATACTTCCTACACCACTCTGGAGCTGCACACACTTCTGGGGCATGTCTTTGGTGTTTTTTGTCCAGACATGACACAGCACCATTCCTTATCAGCAGGAGCAGCACTCTGAAGCCTGCCAGAATCCATTCAGGAAGTAGGCTCCTGGTCAGCTCTAATCTCAGATCACCTCATCTGAGGGAAGTGGAATATTTGCCCACTCACCTTTCAACTTTTTCAGGTTAACTGCTGAGTGGGGGAGTCACTTCCTCAGAAACCTTCCTGAGCTTCTCACTAGTTTGGCTACCTCTCTTCCTCATTCCCAGATTTTTAACTCCTTATTGTCAATATGGAGACCATTCTATGCTTAACACTCTATGTCAAAATCAATCCATGCCAGAACCTTCATTATTGATTTCTAAAAGACCCAGGCTCTTCCAAGTCCCACAGGATTTTCTCTGACATTCTTTCTTCTTCTTCTTCTTCTTCTTCTTCTTCTTCTTTTTTTTAATCTCTGCCATCACATTCAAAAAGCCTATTTTGAAATGAAAAAGATGAGGCTTTTCTCCTTCCTGGTATCTGAGCTTCTGCAGTAACAATTCATCCTGAGGGCACGAGACTAAAAAGAATAGCCCCAGGATCCAAGAAGTCGGAAAGAGATGAACACGTCAATTAATATGTAAGATCTTATTCAGCATTCCAGAAAATAGGAGGGTCTGAATTCCTTGCCAGGAAGGAGGGGTTAGCAAGCATTTATAATCTAGAATTCCCATAACCCCAACCTTTAAATCATCCAGGTGCTCCTGCTACAGAATCCCAAGAGACATGCTCAGAAGACCCGGCAGGATACCGTATTCCTATAGCATCAATCTCCCATCCAGGTGAAATCACAGGATTCATTACTCCTGTCTGACTTACCTGTCCGTGTGAGTTGAGATATTCATGTGTAAATTATAAGAACTCATTTTGGCCCCTAAGATCTCAGATAATAATTACTGACCTTGCACAGAATTATATCACCATATGGACTGGGTATCTCCTAGGGATACACACTCAGAGGGTATCCTGGCAGGTTCAGGGTGGTGAAGAAGAGGGAGGCTAGGTCTATGTAAAATGCACTCACATGTTGTAGCAGTCTGAGTAACTGGAAAGTGTTGGCATTCTCCTGGATAAAAAATGAGGATGGTATGAAAAAATGCACGCCAGAGCAGAAGGCTAGTCCACCGCTACTAGTGTGTAAGCCAAGGCAGATTTCCACTGTAAGAAGACCTTAAAAATATGAAAATATTGAAATTGACACACCATTATTATTGATTGATATTCAAATCATGTGGTGTTATATAGGTCCTGGCCTAAAAATCAGATGAGTGAGCCGGTGTGTGGCCCCTCCAGAAACATCAGGAAGTCCCAGGACCGGGGGCAAGCCAAGGATGCCTGGTCAGAATGGGAAAGACAGTATCAAGGCTCCAATAAGTGGGTGCCACAAAGGAGCTGGTGAAAAAGAAAAATCTCAGCGCCTGGGAGAGACAAAGGCATCAAGGAGGAAGCCTTAGCCAGGGGCGTCACTTTTACTGCATTTCTAGCACATCTCTCCTCTGCACCCTGGTTCTACCATAACCCACTCTGAGCTCAGGTAATGCAAACTCATTTTCACATCGGCAAAAGGGATTAGGAAAGTAAATCTTCAGAGGAAAAACATATCCATGATGTATTCTAAAGTCGCAAGCAGTATAAATGATGTTTTTATCACTCTTCTGTATTATTCATGCCTCAGCTCCCTGTCGTGGCCATGCATAAATGAAATTTAACAAGCGTTGTTTGGTCCACAGTGGCCCCAAATCACCCTAGAAGCTGAAGATCAGCCGCAACCCATTCCAAGGGCTCACAGAGTGTGAATGTGAAGGCCTTGGAGATAATCAAACTTAAAAATCACAATCAAAAGACTTCCACAGTCTTTACAAACCCCCTTTGAGAAACAGAAATTCCCACATCCACACCTAATTGCATTTGAAAGTCAAAGTAAATTAAATATTGTGACAAAAAGTCAATTCAGATCAACAGAACAAAGTGTGCTGCTGTGTATTTATACCAGACGTTCCCCTTGACCTTTTATAGACCCTCCTTGGAGAACTAAAGTGTAGATCGGGCATCGGCAAAATATAGCCTGCCACCTGCTTTTAAATGGCCTGTGAGCTGAGAATCGTTGTTACATTTTTAAATGGTTGAAAAAAATCCAAAGAAGAATAATACTTCATGACGTACCTCTGCCCCTAAAAATTATATGGAATTCAAGTTTCAGCGTCCATAAGCAAAGTTTCATTTGGAGCCCAGCCATGCTCACCTGAATTGTCTGTAGCTTGCTTTTGCACACGGCAGCAGGGTATCCTAAGTACAACATAGATCATATGGCCTGCAAGGCCCGAAATACGCACTAGTGACCCTTGACAGAATAAATGATCTGTCCCTGGTATAAGCCAATGCCCTCTTTTAAGGATGAGAAAACACAAACCCAGGGGCAAGTAACACCTCAAGCTCACACAGCTGTCATGCAGCAGAGACAATGCTGGAATCACCTAAATCTCATCAGGTAGGGGCTTTTCTCATCATACTCCGTGGCCCGGAGTCCCAAGGATCATAGGGTGCAAGCCAGCGACTGAGCGGGCCATGGTAACAAGAGCCACTGTTACAGGGGTTTAGCATCAATGAATGTTTCCTATGGAGAGGAGAAAAAAATAGACAAAACAAAACAAAAACACTGAAACTAATTATGAAGGTGCTGTGGCAAGTTCATTTTGTCCTAGCATGTGCCCTATTGTGTGACGTGGCCCTATACGGAACCTTCCGGTCTGAAGTGGATGGCGCCTGCCCTACAGTCGGAGTATCCATCTGCTGCTTGTACCTATCCCCACCTTGCGCCTGCGATCTAAGAGTCGCCAAATCCAGAGTGTGGAACGTTTCATGTGAGGGAGGGCACTGGGAAAAGACAAAAAAAAAAAAGGAGAATCTGGGAGCTGGGGGGAGTCTAACTTGGTTTTCTGCTGGAGGCTACATTTTTATTTTTATTATTTTTTTTTCCGACTGGCACGCGTCTTCTTTGTTTTGAGTAATGGAGATAATTATACATTCAAGGGATCACACTCTAAACCCCTTGAACGATTAAGAAATCTTATTGCAGGCAATCATGAGAAAATGTAAGGGAGGATTACTGGGAGAGACAATGGAAATCATACTTCTTCAAGTCGCTTGCTTAGCAGAGAGACCTAATCACTATTCTCCTCTTTTTCCCATGGCCTAATTGTTGATATTGCAGGTCTGTCTCAGGGAATGGCAATGCTGTCTCCTAAACCCTGTTCAAGTGAAATCAGAGGTTTGGATGGGCCCCTCTTGGGAAAGTGCTGCCTCAGTGATTTTGATACTGACCTGTAAGCTCCCACTTACCAGCAACAAGGGGTACCAGAAAACCTCTCATTATGTCCAGGCTGCAAGATTCTTTGTGTAGGGAAAGGAATCCTGTGGGTCGTTTGCTTAATTTGACAAATATTTATTGAGCAACTACCCCATGGCAGACATTATTCTAGAAGCTGGGGATAAAACTGAAAAAGACTATAGTCCCTGTCCTTAAGGGCCTATGTCTACTCCAGCCAGATAGAAGGAAGTCGAAAACTCAAATGTGTGTCATGAAGAATATGAGAAAAGTAAGTACAGATGATCCAGGGGCTGCCTAGGTGAAGCTAAGCTAATTTGAAAGTAAGAGTAACTAGGAAAAGAAGTCAGAGAAGGCATGTGTCACAAAGCCCTGCAGATGAGGGAGATCATGGGTTGTTTATAAAACTAGGGTGGGACTGATCCAACCTTGGGGAGGAGAACAAGGGCCAGTAAATTGGGAGGGAGAAGGACAAAGGATGGGGCTGGGAACATCAGCCAATGCCCACCACTGAGCATTATCCTGAGGATAAGGAATGATTCCTTAGAATCTGGGGGTAATGCAGAGACTCAAGAGCTTCCTTTTTTTTTTTTTTTTTTTAAGGTTTTATTTATTTATTTGAGAGAGAGACAGAGAGAGAGAACGGGAGAGAGAATGACAGCAGGGGGAGGAGCAGAAGGGAAGGGAGAGGGACAAGCAGACTGAGCGCTGAGCACAGAGCCCAGCTCTGGTCTACTTCCCAGGACCCCAGATCATGACCCCAGCTGAAATCAAGAGTCAGACTCTCAGCCAACTGAGCCATCCAGGTGCTCTGCCTGGGGAGTTTCCTCATGACAGTGGGTGATTGAATGACATTTGCTTCTTTTTCATGACCATAAAACACCCCTCCCTCCCCTTGTTAGGGGCTATATATTTTGACCCACTATGCCTTGTTTCATGGTACAAAAATAATAACAATAATAGCTAGTACATATTGTATTAACATGTGCCTGGCACTGTGTTAAGCACTTTATGTGAATTCATATCATTTATTTAATCTTTACAATAATCCTGTGAAATAAATAATATTATTATTTTTGACAGATGAGGAAACTGAGGCACAGGGGTTAAATAACATGCCCCAAAATGCACAGTTCTTTTTTTTTAAGATTTTATTTATTCATTTGAGAAAGAGAGAGAATGAGCACAAGCAGGGGGGAGGGCCAGAGGGAGAGGGAGAAGCAGGCTCCCCACTGAGCAGGGACCCCTATATGGGGCTTGAACCAAAGGCAGACGCTTAACTGAGCCATCCAGGCGCCCCCCAAAATGAACAATTCTTAAGGCAAGAAGCTGGAATTTAAATCAATGCAGTCTGCCTCCAGAGCTGAAGCTGAGCATGGGCCCAGGAATAAAAAAAATCAAACATAACTTCCAACTCTGCTTCTCAGAGACTCTGTGATCAGGGGCTTTTGCTGGCTGAAGCTTTCCTTGCATTTAAATGAGAAGGATGAGTTAATAATCCCCTACCTCAAGTCTAATATCAAGAGATTTCATTTCTCAGGGTGCCTGGGTGGCTCAGTGGGTTGAGCATCTGCCTTGGCTCAGGTCATGATCTCAGGGTCCTGGGATTGAGCCCTGAGACAGGCTCCCCACTGAGCTGCTTCTCCCTCTCCCTCTGCCCCTCCTCCCTGCTCGTGTTCTCTCTCTCAAATAAGTGAATAAAATCTTTTTTAAAAAAAGACATTTTATTTCTCATAGATGTCTGCAGAAAAAACAGGAGTTCAGCATAGCAATTCAACTCTTGCTGTTCCTAAGACAAGAGCCAAGAGTTAAAAGAAATCAACCCTATAGAATACATATGATCTCTCTCAGGGTTAATTCCAAATCTCTCTTCCCCTCTCTCACCTTCTCAGTCTTCTTTCCCAAGGGTGGGATTGGAAATCCAGTGACAGACTGATTTCCATAAATACATGTTGACTGTCAGTGGATCAGAAAATACAGTATCTCTGGAACTTCTCCCCCCACATCACTGTCATCAGGTTTTGTCTTCTTTATGGTCCATCAGCAATGACAATAATCCAGGCTCTGTTTTCTCTCTGTCAATTACACTTTAAGCTGATCAGGGTGAGACTTTTCATTAACAAAAAATCAACAGCTCTGAAAAGGCAGGTGTTAAAACTATCAAAAGGATTCCATGTTAAAAATGGCTAATATGTTTGCTGAATTTGGAGTGGCCAACAGGTGCCTTCTTCTGAGTTTACATCATTATCCATAATATAGAATGGAAGTCATGGTTGGAAAGAAGAAGGAGAAGAAAGAGACGAAGGAAGGAGAAGGAGAAGGAGAAGGAGAAGGAGAAGGAGAAGGAGAAGGAAAGGAAAGGAAAGGAAAGGAAAGGAAAGGAAAGGAAAGGAAAGGAAAGGAAAGGAAAGGAAAGATCTAGAGAAAGGTAGAGAACCAGCCTGTTGGTTTCCTAGGGTTGCCAGGGCAGTATCACCGTTCAGTTGGCTTTTGATACTGAAAACATAACTCAGTGGTCTCAGCTTCAAAATTCTTAGACTTCCTGGAACCACAGGTTTAGAGTCTTGGCAAGCTTGAGTCATGGCTTCAGTCTCTGTTTCCTTAGAAAAAAAATCTCAAGAGAAAGTGATTTATGGTATGTCCTTCTTCTAGAAGAGCTCTTCAACCCCTGGCCACTGAATGGACTTTGAAATATGCCCACAGGGAGCCTTTATCCAAGGACAATCTCTGAGCGCTTATTATTCACTTTACTAGTGTAGAAACTCTTTAATCATTGTCTCTGTATTTGCTTTAATCTACAAACTGTCAATTTATTAGCTTGTAATGGGCCTGAAGCTTCTCACCATCCTACTGGAGAAAGACTAGTATAAATTCAAAAGTTGATTCTAACAGTCAGATTGATATGAAGGGATAAAAAAGACAAAATAATATAACAATTATAGTAGAAAACTAAATTTTATTTAAGAAAAGAAGTATTCCATATTTTGTTTTAAGTGGAATAAAACCTCTTTTTAGCTCTAGCCAATACCTAAAGGATTTTCAGCACCAAAACTTTGAAAGATGCACATTTGAGAGATGCTCCTGAAAACAAAAATGCTTAGGAGGTACCAAACAAACATATATGTTATATATATTTTATATATATATTATATATATATATATTATATATATATATGAATAATAAGAGCATCAAGAAAAATAATATTTAAGATACAAGAGTCAAAATAGTACAAGACCAAAGCAGTAATGGGACAAATGCTAAAGAGAAGATGATATAAATGAATCCAGAGAGAAAGGGCTAAAGAACAGCAGTGTCCTTGGCTCCTGGATAACCTAAAGACTGGCCACAGATGGTCTAATCACTAGAATCATTGAGCTCTACCTATAGGATTCCTAATCTGTTGCTATTTGTCTCAGATCTCTTCCCAGAGCTGTTTTATTCCCAAGTAAAATGTTCACTCTTTTTTCCCTTACAGAAGAGACCTTAAAGATTATCTGATTCAAGTCATTCACTATACAAATGAGGAAATCAGGTCCCCAAGAGGTTAAAGTGAATCTTTCAAAGTAGTCAAGGTAGACAGTACCACAGACAGGACCAAAATCCTGGATCTTCTAATGCCCAAACAACACTTCTTTCCAAGGGCTCATTCCTCCTCTCAAATAATCACCACTTTCCTCTTAATCAAAGTGGTGATTTCTGTAAAGGCCGAGAAATACTGCAGGGAATTGTCAAATGTTAGATTTTAAAATGAGCAATTGGAAACTATGTATTTATATAGAATCACTGGAAAGTGAGAGGAAGACAAAATTATCATGTTTCTTTTCAAGCGGGTCTCAATCTTCCAGCATATTGGCTAAAATAATAGGTCCTTCCTGCCCTGTCAATTAGCCATCCTGTTATTATTTTCTTACCAGAAACAGAATTTAGGGATTCAAAGGATCTTAGAGATAGCCTGGACCTACTTTCTTATCTTATGATTGAGAAAGTTGAGGTTCAAAGAGAGAATCTTACAAAATAACAAAATATTAGAATTTGAAGGGATCATAAATATTGAGTCAACTTTATGTTTAATTTAGAGAAATAGGTGCACAAAAAGTATTTAACTATTATAACACCTGTGCTTCCTACCACACCTATTTGACAACTGTTCATATTTTGTCATATTTATTTCAAACATTTTTATTATAAGAAATAAAACTATGCAGATATCATCGAGATTCCTTTTCCCCAACCCTAAACCTCACTGCCCTCCTTGTCAACCCAGGGACAGCCAGTATTAGAAAAATGTTTGTAAATTCTTGTAATCTACTGTGTATAAAATTCCATCTACACATGTAGATATCGATGGATAATACATATTCTCTACTAGTTCCAGGGGTTTAAGGATCCTTTAGTCAAAACTATTCTGATTTTGTCCAATTGTGTATTATTTTTCCTAGAAATAGTTAGTAGAAAACTACTGTAACATAACAAAATTGTAAACAATTTCAATCTAACACACCCATTTAACAGACAAGTCAAGGAGGTTACCTGACTTGCCCCAAGTGATACAGTGTCCTCTTTCAGTGAAAACCCAGATACCCTCCCCCTACACCCATCTCTATGTTCCCCTTTCACTAGAAAACCCCACTTTGTTGTCTTTTTCCCCCTATTTTAAGTGCTGTGGATGTTTTTCTTCAACATTTTTAGAAAGCCACACTTCTCTCTCACACCTCCATTCAAAAAGAAACAATTCTGGGGTTGAGAAATCTCATACCAGAAACAATATACTCTTTAACTTCACACTTTGTTCTCAACAGCAAGGCAGCAGGCAGACACCAGGCTCACAAACCATTATGAACCTGTCAGCAATTAGAATTCTAAACCCTATTCGGGTTTTACTTGCTTCAATCAACCTGTCACTGCAGTGAGGATTATCTACTTTCTCAACATAAACATCAACAGAAGGGAGTGCAATGGCTTGCGTCCTGGGCGAAGGCACCGCCAGGGAGAATGTTAAAGAGCACATTCTGCAGACAGGAGGGATCTGGGCCTTAATGGGCCATAATTAGAGGGGGCAGAGCCTACTAGCCTTTGTGTAAGGCTTCAGAATTCTGCTCTTTAGGATGGGGGGACATTTTGGGAAATGCAAGGAGACTGTTGTCTGCTTCTCTCTTCTCCATTTCCTGAGCCAAAGAAAGGAACACAAGAGAATGCATCCAGGCGTGTTTGCACTAAGATTCAAAGGATCCCCCGGAGGATCATGCTGCCCAGGCCCCTCATTGAAAGGATTAGGAAACTGAGATCCAGAAAGGAGAACACCAGGCCAAGTTTAAGCCTGTGACAGAACCTAGTGACTCCCAACCCTGTACTCCATCCACCTCACCGCACTGCCCTCTGTGGGGTGGGGCTGAGGGGTGGAAAGAACCTGAGAAATGAGATTCATTCTCCTCCCACCCCAAAGGCTCTCACAGATTTCCATTTGCACCTAATGGTGCAAAAGACCAAGCAACACAGTGCAAAAAGTGTGAAAACAAGCCAAGCCCAGGGTGCCAGGGACATCTAGAGCAGGGTCTCATTCCACATCCAATCCCTTGTGAAGATAGTGTATAAGGACACAAGTAGAAATTGGTTTAATTCCTTTCAACAAGCTATTTTGTAAATCATTATCTAGGAAGTTAGAGCTGGGTGCATAGAGACAAAGAGCCTTTGGCATCTTCTACTACAAATAATAGCTAACATTATGTATATTTACTTATTAAATCTTCATAACAACTTTATGAAGGCAGCATTATTATCTTAATCTTTATTTTACAGATAAAGAAACTGAGGCACAGAGTGTTGGGTCACTTGATCAAGGTTGTGCATATGGCAATGGCAAAACTAAGATTTTACCCTAGATGGTCTGGCCCTGAAGCCTCCACTCTTAAATAGAAGAGTGGGGAGACCAACCATCCTGATTTGCTTGGGACTATCCCAGGAAACCCCTTGGCCCTGGAGAAACCAGGACAGTTGATCACATAACACATAACTACACTGACTCTTTTGTGTGTCAACAATTAAACCCAAGCCTCAAGAAGTGATCCAATCAGTCAGGTTGCCATACTTGTCTTCATGCCCTTAGTAGGCTGAGGTCAGAGGGGAGAACTTAAATATTAATACATGCCCAGTATTATACTGAGAAGTTTTCATCATTTGTGTCATCTGAATTCTCACATGCAACTTGTATAAAGATTCCCTCCAGCTCTGCATGCCTACAATCCATTAATTCTAATAATGAGAGCAATTCTTCCCTCCAGAGGGACAGTCTACTTCCTACTGTAATAGGAAGGAAGGAAGGGAAGGAAGGAAGGAAGGAAGGAAGGAAGGAAGGAAGGAAGGAAGGAAGGAAGGAAGGAAGGAAGGAAGGAAGGAAACCTAGGCAAGTCCCACAACATTGAGACTTCTTTATAAGGATATGGTTACAATGAGGAAGTCTCAAAATATGAAAATCCTACCTGTTTGGGTTTTTTTCTGGATATGGGAATTCACACCTAGAAACTTAGGTATCTTTGAGAATGCCCTTTCTGAATATAGCTCTGTGCTTCCTCCTCCTTCCCACTCAGCTATGAGATACAGCATCAGCTGGCCACAAACTGGTGCCCAAACCCTCAATGCTGCCCCCCCCATGCTATGTCCACACTGTTTCCCCATCTTAGATCTTTCTCTTCTACTGCTGTGCTCTACACATCTTTTAAGACCAGTTCAAATCCTACCTTCCCTAAAAGCCTTTTGTGCATATCCTGGTTTAAACATTCTGTCTTCTTTCCCTACGAATCTTTTACCTTTTTAAAATAGGTATCCTGACCCACTTTATTCGAGAGCCCCAGAGTACAGAAATAAAAGGAAGTTATGCTCTCTGTTTGTTGGGAATCCCACCTAGGCTTTCCCATATTTCCTTTCCCAGTAGCCCCACAGTACCAGAAAGAGCACCTGCACAGTCAGTAGTCAGTAATTCACAGTCAGATGGCTTGTTGAATGAGTATGGGAATGCATCAGAGCATCTAGCTATGAACTATGATGGATGTACACGGAGATTTGGATAATGAAAACAAATGTCCCGGATTTTTGTGTATGGCAGGGGATAATTTCTTTGGCACTTCTAGACTAGGCTCTACTCTAAAACTAAAGCAAAAGATTAAGACAATTGGTGAGCTGATTGTATTAGGTACCTACTTCTATAAACTTTAAGTACCTTTACTTGGTGTTAAGAATAATGATTTTGAACTGGTTTCATAGAAGTAAATACAGGGCAAGGAATCAGTTTCCACTTTCTTGGTAGTAGCCCAAACTCACTGTGTAAACTTTGGTTCTCCTTTTGCCCAAGCCATAGGAGGATGGTGGTAGAAATACATGATTTCTAGGATCCCCTCCAGCCCTACATGCCTATAATCCATTAACTCTAATAATTAGACTAATTCTTCCCTCCAGAGAGACATTCTGTTCCCTACTGTTATAATCTTTGCATTCAGAAAATTCAGGATGAGTAGTAATACCAATAAAAAATTGGGAAAGGACCGGTGGAAGCTACCTGAGTGAGGAAGAAAAGGGTGTTCTGTTTAAAGGGAGGAAGCCAGAGATTCTGGAGGGACATGATGTGTGAAATGCAGGCTGGGGGTTTAATGAGTTTGAGGCGTGAAAAACCCAAGCTTCAGGGCCACATTCTCTGGCAGTGTTGAGCACAGCATGTCTTCATGCCCTGTGTGGCCGAGTTCTATTTTAGAATGTACTCACGCCTGAATCCTCTAACACAGCTGTGACTGTCTGTTAACTTTTAGGCATGGTTCTCCATTCAAGCAGATGGCTTTTGGGTTTATTTTGACAGACCTGGGGAAAGGCAACTAGAGGAGGTCAAATCCACAAACCATCAGCGAGTCGATTGATGGCAAAGAGGCCGACTTTACTGAGATCGAGATGCAGCAAATTTAGCCCAATGGACCAGGAAAGATAGATTACTCTATGAAGGTCAGAAGCAAATTGTATAGGAAGACTCACTGGACAGCCCCACCCACCAAGAAATGTTTTATTCAGCAATCAAGGGCCTCTCAAGACTTCTCTGCCATTAATGGTCCTTTCTAGCTAGGACATACCCCTTGAGACCTTAACCCATGGGAAAAATGAGAGCACAGATGAGTGGGTTTCACCATGCTCCCACCCTTCTCCCTTCTGGAATCCCTTCCAAGACCCACAGTGCAGAGCTGTCAAGTCCTGCCCTGAATGTTTTGCTTAAGTGGGTGCCCAGCCCAACTGAGGAAGCTGGGTTAAGCTCTCCAGCTGCTGGGAAGGGCTGAAGCAGTCACCATGGAAACAAGCCGCTCATCAATCATTTAGTGACTCACCAGGAGATCATTGGGATGCAAAGGGCACCAGAGTCCCTGAAAGACAACACCTAAAAAGGTCTGTCAGACTGCATTCTGGAAAAGCAGGGCAGCCCCTTCCAGAACAAAGTGGAAATGGCTAGGGTTGCTTCTGTTTCTTGAATTTAGGCCTAGATGCTATGTGCCCTGAGCCTGTGAAGGCAGGAAAGCGCCATCTGTGTGGATTTTGCTATTGCAGCCAGTTCTATTTGATATAACATCACGTCAGAGGGAGAAGAAAACTTCAGGGGTTATCTAGCCAAAACTCTCATTTTTTTTTAAGGAATAACTGAGGGATCAGGGATTGAATAACTTGTCCAAGGACCACACAGTGAATCAGTAGGAGAGCCAGGGCTGCAATCAAGGTCCTGCCCTGCAAATCTGTTACTCCTTCCACCATCTTGGGGTTAGAGTAGATTTTACTGTGAAGCTAATAACGATTAAATTCAAAATAGTTCCTTTAAGATGTCCCTTCCAAGGCTGTGAGAGGGATCTTAGCAATATATTCTTTTGGCCTTTCTTTCTTTCTCTTTCTTTCTTTCTTTCTTTCTTTCTTTCTTTCTTTCTTTCTTTCTTTCTTTCTTTCTTTCTTTCTTTTTCTTTCTTTCTTTCTTTCTTTCTTTCTTTCTTTCTTTCTTCTTTCTTCTTTTTCTTTCTTCTTTCTTTCTTCTTTTCAAAAGTAAGATATTTTAACTACAATTGGTTAAGAATGCTGTTCCTTTCTATTCTGCCTTCCATTGTCACTTTCCCCTCCAGATGGAAGCTAGAATGGCCATGGGCATTTGTGAGATCTGGCTAAGGGGAAGTTGAGGTAGGTTAACATTTAGTTGGGGGGTTAGTAAGATATAATTATGTGGTTCCCAATCACTTTCACGAAGAGTGAAGTTATTGTTTATCTTGATATAGGTTGGGGTTCTAAGAACACTTCTACAACTAGTACCAATATTCGAAAGGAGGGCGTGGTCAAAGTTCAGTTCCCTCACGATACTAATGGGCCCTAAGGCATCTGGCACAGGAAACATGAGGATAATGAAGAACAAGGTTTAAAACATATGGATTCAGGGGCACCTGGGTGGCTCAGTTGGTTAACCGGCTGCCTTCGGCTCAGATCATGATCCCAGGGTCCTGGGATTGAGTCCAGCATTGGGCTCCCTGCTCAGCGGAGAGCCTGCTTCTCCCTCTCCCTCTGCTGCTCCCCCTGCTTGTGCTTTCCTGTGTCTGTCTTTCTCTGTGTCAAATAAATATATAAATAAATAAAATCTAAAAAAAAATAATAAATAAATAAAACACATGGATTCAGGGGACGCCTGGGTAGCTTGGTCAGTTTGACTCAGGTCATGATCCCAGGGTCCTGGGATCAAATTCTGCATTGAGCTCCCTGCTCCCCCTGCTTGTGTTCTCTTGCTGTCTCTCTGTCAAATAAATAAATAAAATCTTTAAAAAATTTTTTTCCAAAATCTCATGTCTTACATGTGGAAGAAATTTGGTGGACATTTTTCATTATCAGTGATAAACCATGAAGCTAAATGAAACTTGCCTGATTAGAAATAACAATTTTGTAAAAATACATTTCAATCAACTGAGGAAAAATAGAATTATCTACTCTCTTTACAGAAAGTAATTTTAAAAATGAATTGCCATAGGAAGAAGTAATCAACCAATATGCAGTCAATAATGGGTTTGAATAATGGGTTGAATAAATATTAAAGGTGTGTTTTTTTTTATTGAAGTATAATTGACATAAAATGTTATATTAGTTTCAAGTGTACAACATATGGATAGGTGAGTTAATTAATAAAGGTAGTATGTTATTTTCTGGATTTTTTATTTTTTGTAGTATTTGTCAGGTTTGTAATAGCTACAATTTTTTGTGATTGATTGCGATGTATTTTGTCATTCAAAAATATTCATTTTTGTGCCTAATTTTGTATTCATAATATTATTTTTTCTTAAAGAGAGCCCCTATGTCATATAAGCGGAATGAAATTTGGATCTATCCCCTGTCTGTGATACCTCTTTAATAAGGTTGCATTCACCACAGGATCACTAAAAATGACAGGACCTGTCCTGGGTGGGGTTTATGGGTCAGAGACTCATTCTTACTGTATAATCACTCTAGCACTATCCTCATGGGAATTGGACAGTTTAGAAGAGTGTTCAGAGTATTTAACTTTGTGCACAGGAATAGTCTCCCAATGCCAATTTGGGTCAATTCCCTTGCTGGTGACAGGAACAAAGCCTTAAAACACTTCACTGTTACTCATCAGCATTATATTTGTATACTGCCTATCTCCCAAGCAACCAAACCACTTAATCTCATTTGATTTTACCAAATCCAATTCATCTTCCAAATATGCACATTTGTGAAATACGTCCAGGAGAGAGGTTATTCTAGCCCATTTTATAGAAAGAGAGGACTCAATCAGAATGATGAATTATTAAAATTCCAACCATTCAATTCTATCTCTGAAATATTCCCTACTGAGAGAGTTGCTGTGAGGGTTAAATAAGATAACATATACAAAATATCCAAACCCCAACACTAGCACATGAGTGCTTGGTAAATGTTAGTTTAATGTTAGATGATTCTTTACCCATAGGTAAGCATTTGCCAAGTTGAGTTCATGAAGCACCCAGATGCCTGGAGGCATTTCTACAGTTCCTTGAAAGAAAATGTGGTCACAGTACACAAGCTTCAAATTTCTCTGCTCCAACATGAACCATGGATTGTAAACCCGAATTAAGAAACCCAACCCATAAACTTTTTTGCAAACTTGACTGGTTAGAAAACCTTACTGAGAACAGATTTGTGAGGTGCTATCTCATCAGAAAACCTAATCGACTCTCAACATACCTACTTCCCAGTTTTATGACTTTGGTCAAGTCATTCTATTTATTTCTATTTGATTTCTTTCTCTGCAAAACAAGGATATTAATAATTTATGGGCCTGTGAGAGAATCACTAAAATAAAGTAAGTTTGAAGACATATAGATAATGAGTTGATATTTTTGCACCAACAAAGATGGAGGACTAAAGTTAAGGAGCAGATAATTTGTTTCACATCCCTCCTTCCACAAGGAAGTGATTCCCATCACCGCTTTCCTCAGAATTACTAAGTACACAGATGAGGGTGACACACTTACTATGACTCCAGAAAAGAATGTTAATGAATAATGTAAAAGCGAATACATATTTGACAAAGGGAAAAAATAAGAGTTGCCGAGAAAAGCTAAAGTTATCTCACTAACATCTTTATTGACACAAAGGGGAGATGAGATAGAAACTAAAGTTGATAGAGAAATCAAAGTGAAAGCATATCATCTAAGCAAGAAATATAATCAAAAGAAAAGAAAATAAACATTCAAGGAGGCAAGGGAAATGTGAAGTATAGTGTATGTGAACTAAGTCTGGTTCTTTCATAGAGGAAGTCAATAGATCATACCTGATGTTGATAAATCAATACACAGAAATATAAATATATTTGTCAGAGTTAGCAAGGTAACTAGGAGCATAACCAGAAAGGCTCTGAAAATAAGTTACCACTAAGTTGGAAGTTGGAGATGAGTTGGGAAGCTGTTGGTTTCCAACAGAAGCTCTTCTGTATCATTTGATTTTCTTTAACATTTGATAAAATATAAAAGAAAAAAATAAACAACTCAGAAAGGCACGTTTCCTGGTTTGTCTTTGGTGGCATCAAGATAACCTCAGATATTCAACATTTTGTTACTAAGGATTTCGTTTTCAGCCATCTCTTTTCTTCGTTCTATACGTGTTGTTCAATAGAATAGCCACTAGACACATGTGGTTATATGGAATTTAATTAAAATAAAATAAAAATTTTGGTTTCTAAGTCTCATCTGCCACATTTCATGGCTCGTGGCTACTGTGTTTGACAGCACAGAATTATGGTTTCCATTATTACAGAAAGTTCTACAATCTCATCTACACGTATGGTTTTAACTGCCACTCAATCTTGGATGACTCCTTGACCTGTATCTCTAGCCAAAGATCCTCTCTCCTGAACAACAGGCCTTCATATGCACCTGCTGTTAGATAGGAATATTTTCACTTAATGTCCCATAGCCCTCATACTCAACTTATCCAAATCTGGACATGTTGTATTTTCTGTGAAAATCACTTTTATTCTCTACACTCCCTACCTGTAGTGTTGAAGTCACTCACTTTTAGTGAGAAGTCACTAGAATCAGATGGCTGGTCTCCACTGCTTGCAGGTCAGGTCACTTTCGTTGAAACCAATAGCAATCTGGGAGAGCCTCAGCTTATCACTTTTTTTTTTTTTTGATACACCTCTTCTGGCTGTAATATCTACCAGGTCATCGTGTTTTGTTTATTCTAGTTGTAGCCTATACTGAGCTCTGTTCTGAAGTCAACATGCCCCTGACTGGCCTTCTGGGCATCACTCAGCTAGTCTTATGATTTTTTTTAACCCCAGTGAAATGCCATTCTTCACTTTCCATAATTATGATACATTCTGAGTATTGCTATGTGTTTTTGATGTAACCACAATGAAATCTGGAGCATAAAAAAGGGTTTTGCTAAAATCAAAATACTATTTCTTTCTGAAGTCAGGGACAAAGCCTAAGCTGGGCCACTGCTCTGTAGAACCAGATCACAAAAAGGCAGTGGTTTCACAGAAGCTTAAACATGGACTACTGAAATGGATTGAACCCCAAATGCCTATGGCATCGGTGTCATAAAAACACATTTACTGATTGCCTATTATGTAAGGGTCTGTGTTAAAGGAGAAATTGGGGTACCTTCAAGGACTTCACAGTCAGTCAGGGGAGAAATCTCAGTTATCTTTAATATAAGTGAGGATCCAGTAGGATGGCCAGTTCAACAATTAACCTTGTTCTAGTGGGCCTTTTGTACTGCAGAAGTTAGAAAGCTCAGTATTACAGTCTCAGATTCCTTTGTAGCTAGATTTTGGGTGTCATTAAGTTCTAATTTAATCCAGGTCTTCTATCTACAAATACCCAATCTTGGACAAGTTTCTTTGCCTCTTTGTACTTTGCTTCCTTTCAAGATGGAGGTTGTAACATTAATAAATTCTTGACAGAGTCATACGATTCATTGATACAATGAATGCAAAGACCTTAGCATACTGTCTGGTACCTATAAACACTCAATAAATTCTTGCAATTATTATTAAGAGGAAGAAGTGGAATGTCCTTCCCATGTCCTGCTTCAGGATAAGTTAGGAGGAAGGGGACAGAAAGCATCACATTTACTTGTGATGGCTGGTGCAGACCTAGCAGATGCAACATAGCTCTGGAGCCAGCAGGTCTAATGGAAGCTCCTGATCATTAGATTGTAGCTCAGAGGTGTGATTCTTGTGCCTGCTGTTGGGACAGCAACTTCCTAATGGCTTAGCTTCCTATATACGGTGGAGATAACTAATCCTTAGGTGGACCAATTTTGCAGTGTTGTTCTGGGAATCATTTCCGGGGCTCCAGCCTAGAGCTTGGGCCTCCAGACTTTCTAATGATGCTGTACTTAATTCCATATATTAAAACACTTTGCATTTAAAATAGTGAAATGGTTTATATCATGTAAAACTGAATCCAAACCTGATATAGGCAGGATAGAGGAAGTGTCATCATCTCTCTGCCATCAGCAAGCTGTGGTGGCTGTGTGAGGTCTGTGTGGCAGTAACTGGGTCACATCACTATTCCAGGTCTCAGTTTCTTCATTTATAAAATGGAAAGTAGTAGTGAGGCAGTACATGTGAATGGCATTCTATTTCTTCTGCTCACTGTGAGGAACTTTCCTCACTATTCTCTCTCAGGACCACCGATGGAGCAGGTGCCACAACTGCATACTTCTAACTGGTGCAGCATATCATATAAAACCATTTGTAAATAGGTTCAAAAAATTTCCCCCAACCCATTGGTTGTAGGGAACTCTCTACAAAGCCTAAGTGTGGGCAGAGAAAGAGAAGAAAATGTAGTAGGAATACATATCATGGTTTTCTGGGACACTTACTCATGCAATTTACATGTGACTTCAGGACCTGCTTAAGACTTAGAATATATATATCACCTCCAATTGATAGAGTTCTGCTGTGTATGCCCAAATTTTTCACTTGATGGGTCAGACAACATCAAGTTCATTATGGGCAGTGTGGGCTGTACCACAGCTTGGTGACCTGTGGTCAAGTGCTCAGTCTCTACAAGGGCCCAGAAGTGATCCAAAAGGAAAATTGTTATCTAAGAAAATGGAATATCTTTGTTCAGAAACCTAATGTCTATCCAGTGATTCACCTAGAGGGGCTGGCCAGAGGTTCCATGCAGGATCTCAATCTGCTACAGATACTTCAAGCAACATTGGATCTGCTGAGTATATAACCCATGTGATAAAACAGCCTGCACTGCAGCCTGGACCTATTCCAGATCTTTCTCCTATTCTGTGCACCATTCAAAACTAGCAATCTTTTGAACTAAATGTACAATGGGTTCAAGTAGCAGACCCAAGCGAGGTATACATTGCCTCTAAAATCTAAAGAACCTCATTAGGCACTGTGGCTCTTCCTTCATAATAGGAGGGCAGAAAATTTCCCTTTGCCTTTGGACAAGTATCTTGACATGTCCCGGACCGCTGATCCCCTAGAAAAGTCACCAGTGTGACTTTTGGTGACAAAAGCCTCAGAATTCGGGGGTGATATATTTCCATGCATGTGTCACACAAGTGTTAGAATAGTTGCTACTTCCTGTTCACCTGGTTAAATCAATATAATCTCATCAGTGAAACAGACCAATGTGATGTCTCACAGAACAGAGAGGTAATCAATTTCTCTTTGACTAGAATTTGACATAGGTTTGGAAGGTTGATATAACCTTGAGTGTACGAGTAATCCCAACAGCTGAAATCAAACTGCCCCTGATGATCTTTAATAACAGGTAAGAAGAAAAAAATAATAACAACAACAAAAAAACCCCAGCATACCAGTGGGTAGGGAATGTACATCTTGTTCAAGCAAAAAAGAAAAAAAAACTTCCACACATCTGGATCCATACTGTAGTTGGAGTCAGCCCTTGATTAAATGTACAATAATCCATTCTCACTGTTTATAGACTCATAAGCAAATTCAGTTTCTAACACGTAAGTAAAAAAGTGCAACTCAGGAGAAGGTATAATATACCCCAAAATAATTGTGAGGTTTTTCCAATTTATACCAACAAAAAACTGGAGAACATGAATGGGAACCGATCCTAAGGATATTAGAGCAGAGTGGAAGAAATATAATATTGGAGCAGACAAAATTTATTGACTACACTGCACCAGGCTACAATTGTAGATTCAATGTGTATGAGCCACTAAAAATGGCTCAAATAGTTTGCTTGGTTAATTGCCTAAAACATGGGACCAAAGGAAGTATATACTGAATGAAGTTGAAATGCCCAAGGAAGGCATCTAAAGGCTAAAGTGGATTATTATGTAGGACATCACCTCCCGTCTATGTCCCCTGTGAAGGTCCAGAGACACTTCCTTCACCAAAGCTATGAGAAATACATTTATGAGGGGAATCTCGACATGCTTAGGATGTAGCTCCAATGTGGCTCTTCTCTGTTGGCAGAAATGACAGTGGGAACTGTTGCCATTGAATTGAGCAACCTAAATTCAGTGAGGATAATGGTATCCTGGGGTGGCGGGTGCTGATTCAAGTCATATTTCCATTTATTTCTGCTTATACAGATCAGATAAGACTTGCATGGGCTGCCCATCTATTTTTGCTCTAGAGACAAAAGAGTCAATTAACCAATGCCAAAGATCTCTATGGATCAAACCATTCTGACTACTGCTTTGGCTCAGCTCCCATCATGGTAGCCAGTCCACCATGTCCTCCAGATTGGAGACAGAAAAAAAAAAATCCCACTTAAAAATAATGTTGGTTGTCAGAAACTATAGAAGAGGAAATCTCTTACCGACTTGGAATTAAATATTAAACAGATACTTTAGCAACAAAATTAAAAAATAAATTTAAAAGTCAGAAAAGAAAATCAGTAATTACCAGGAACTAGTATAGGTTTACTATGAATAATCCATGTTAAATGGTCTCATTTGTTTGTTTGTTTTTTAAGAGAGAGAGAGTGCACATGCATGCATGTGCAGGAGCTGGGGGTGGGGAGGGGCAGAGAGAGAGAGAGAGAATCTTAAGCAGGCTCTTGCCCAGTGTGGAGCCTAACTTGGGTCTCCATCTTACCACCCTGAGATCATGACCTGAGCCAAAACTGACTGAGGCCACCAGGCACCCTTCATTTGTTTCTTAAATGAGATTACTAAATCAGAAAAAATGTTATGTATGGTATGATGAAACTGACCCTACGTTTCTTGTAAACAAATAGTATGATAAAGAAAACCTGGATTTCATTAATAGTAGTGTGGTGGCAAATGAAGAAAAACTACACTCTAATCTGTACTGGTCAGCCTATATATGAACTGCCAGGCCTGTGTGGAATATGACATTTTCAAAGAAAGGTTAACCAAACAGAATACCACAAACAAGAGACAAGTTCAATAAGGGCTCTATATAACCCATCACATGAAGAACGGTTGTAGGAACTGGGGTTTTTGTGTCAAAAAAAAACAAAAAAAAACCACAAACTACTTCATTGGGAGAATACCAGTTAGCTGCCTTTATTTGAAGTGTGACCACATGGAATACAAAATTGATTTATTTTGGGTAACTTCAGAGGAAGATCTAGGATTAAATAGATAAATTTCTAGAGAGGAAGATTTGGGTACAATGTTCAGAAAAACTTTCTCCTTGCTGCAGCTGCTTAGCAGTAGAATTAGCTGCTGTGAAAAGCCAGGGATTCTCTGCCTTGCAAACGTTTCTGCAGAAGCTCGATCTGCAGCTGCTATGCATGTTTTGGTTGAGGGCATTGATGCAATATGGTAGGATGCTAAAGTAGGTGACGTTTAAGGTCCCTTCCAGTCTCAGCTTCAATGAGCCCATAAAGAGTAAGCAGAATGTAAAAGGAAAGAAGAAGAACTTGAGATGCATGGCATAGGCATTGACAGGATGTGAGACACAAGGGGTTTGTTTCAGAGAACTTGATCCTGACATATTTCCCATCCATAATGTAGCAATCTGATCCTTCCTATCTGCCTAGAAACACAAGCGTTAATGACATCGGACCTATCATTTTTCTCACCTCAATTTAACCCATCAACAATGATACATTGATTTAGATGTCATGCCTTTCCCTGGAAATGGAGATACGTGGAAGAAACAGTGGGCCAGGAACAGGAAATTGGAAGCTGTAGGATCTAATCCTGGTATTGCCAAAAATTCACCATCTGTTTTTTTGAGCAATTCCTTGCAAATTCCATGTGGCTTCACCCAGGAGGAGAATTGTGAGATGTTTGTTAAGATCTCAGTGTTAAACTGAGTGCAAATAGCCCATCAGATACAAGATCTAGACTCAGGTGCAACCTCATGACTTTGCCTCTCGTATTTCACATTGGTTGCAGCCCTGAAATGAAATCCAGCTCACGTATTTTTTGTCTTGGGTTTTAAGGCTGAAGTGAGAATTTAGCAGAAGATACCATGATTCCTCCTGTGGCTACAGAATTCTTCTAAGGGGTTGATGCAATCGAGTGGAATAAGAAAAGTATGGATCAGGTCTCAGTCACTTCCAAGGCCTCAGAAGGAGTTCTTCCCTAGCCTCTGAGGAACTGGTATCAGCAAGGAAATCTGGAGGCCTGGCCCCCTAACTGCCTTAGGAGCACGTTGTGGGAGGTGCAGACCAAAGGTGAGTTTACACATCAGTGACTAAAGTTTTCTGCCACTAAGCATAAGAAGTCACTCATGAGCAGCGTCCCTAAACCACAGCTACAGGATGTGGGCACAAGCCCTTGTATAATTGCTGGCCAAAAGCCAATGAGCATTCATCTCTGTGCAAATACTTGGGCTTTTTTTGTTGTTAACCTTTGAAAACCACAGGCATTAGTCTCTCTTTCTTCCCCTTGGCACAAGTCATCTTCTTTTCTCCAACTTGGTCTCTTGTGTGTAAAGAATTTCTGAGGAGTTTTTAAGCCTAAATTTAATACTTTTGCCCTCCCCTCTCCTGCCCCACAAAATGCCAGGCAGAGGTAAAGCCGCCTTACAAAATATCTGCTGGCTCTGCCGGCTTCCGCAGCTTTGTTTGGGCTTTTCGATCAGATAGGAAATCAGAGTTCTATGAGTGACCTTAGCCTTTAAGAAAAGACAGGTAATTTCTGGAAATTCCCCTTAAACAACGAAGACCTATTGTTTCCTCACCTCAGATTTAACCCAGCAACTATGATGCCCTGATTTAGACGTTATGCCTTTCCCTGGGAATAGAGATACATGCAGAGAGCAGTGGGCTAGGCATAGGAAGTTGGAAGCTTTAGAGTTTAATCCCCAGTACCAAAAACTCACCATCTGCTTTTTGAGCAATTTTTTTTTTTCCAGTTTCAATGCCTTTGCTTCCTGTTCTGTGAAATGAAAGCATTGGGTTGGGTGGTTTCTATGCCTCCTTAGCCCCAGGGCTCTGTGCATCAGCTTTCTTAGTGTTGCTTCAGCAAGGGGACAAGGATAACAGGCCTCAAGGCAAAAGATCCAAAGCACAGCAACTGACTTCTCTTTTCTGCCTTAGAGAATGGCCAAAGGTCAGGCCTCCAAAGAGGCCCAATTGCCCACTTGAAGGTCAGGCTTAGCATTTCTTGACAGCTCTCCTTCTTGTAAACATTAGAGAATCTACCAACCTTGCTTCTGTACCCAAATATCCCACATCCCGGTGAGAAAACCCAAGCTAACCCCACTCCAGCAAAAGAATTTTTTTTGTTTTTTACTGAAAGAGATGGCAGATGGATGTTACAGAGTCTAAATCAAAAGAAGGAGAATATTCTAACCATCAGGATGACCCACAATGTATCAGGAGACCTTGAACAATCTGTCCATAAAGATGTTCAAGCAGTTTTTGAAAAGAGACATATCGGGGATTTTCTAGTGGGAAAATGGGATAAAGATCAGATAAAGAAGATGGCCAACCATGACATTTTTATGATGATATGCCCAATACTTAATGCCCCTTGTAAATAATCCTATCCCCAATCAAACTTATGATGTCCCTTTCAGAAACCTTATTGGTAGTTCAGATGACAGTCTGAATGAAAAGCCCAGGCATATAGTAGGTCCCCTGGTTTGTGGTTTGTATTTCCTGTTGAGCTTATGGACAAGGAACCCAAGTGAGAACACCATGTGTCAAATGGGAGAATGATGGTCAGTAGGTCTATAGTGACCGAGGAAAATTTCCCAGAGGGAACTAAATATAGTTCCCTTGGATGTTGTCCTGCTTTCTGCTTCCAAGTTACCACTCTACAAGCAGGTACTCAATGTTTTATTTCTGCTTTTGTTTTTGTTTTACTTGATACAATCGTTTAACCTCATTTCATTCAGTCCTCACAAGATCTTTATGAAGTGGGCAGTAAAGGTATCACTGTATCCATTTTACAGATGAGGAAATTAAATCTTAGGAAAGTTAAGGTAATTTTCTAGGGTCTCATTTGAATGATTCAATTCTTTCCAAAGAAAAAAAACATTTAATTATCTAATCATCAGCAACAATTCTTTGGAGGATCATAATAAGGTCTCTAGCCTTAAAGTATGATACCAATCACCCATCTATCAACCTTGTTCACAATATCCACTTAATCTAGTCCCTACTTGAACACATCAAGTGATGGCAGGCTCCCTCTTCTAAGGAGCAACCCATTCCATCTTTGACATTCCTACCTAAAAGAAGTTCTTTCTTATCTTAAACTGCCTTCCAGATTCCTGAATCCTTTCATGGAATGGTAATAACTGGTAATAACCCAGTAATAACCTGCTTCCTAGGTCCCACGTATCAGTTTATGGGATATCCCACTAGACAGTCTTTGTGAAATGTGAAAAGCATTCTCCTGTCATCGCTAAGTTCACTCTTCTCCATGTTAAACAGTTTTGGTGTTATTAAACGCTTATCCTATTTGTTAGAGGCTAGACCTCAGGGCTAAGAGACATCTCCCTCCCCTCACCTTTTGCAGAGTTGGTGCTGTACTGTGTCCTTTAGAAAGTCACTTCGGAACAGTGTGTCCCAGGTTACGAGGAGGACAAATGTGCAGAAAGAAGTCTATTGTCAGGCTGATCCTTAAATGGTAACTCAAAAGAATGTGCTGGACATTTCAGATGCTTCTGCCAACAAATGCCACTATCTTGAGGCAAATAGGGATTTTCGGGCAGCAGTGTTATAATAATTTGCCAATTATGCCTGCTTCAGAACCACTGCCAAAACAATCCAACGACTTTTCATTCCACTACTGTTGACAGGACGGCTAAGGATTTCAACATTTCCTTTTACAGTCTGAATAGAAGTTCTCTGCCTTGGGGACTATAACAATATTTGCCATCATGGGGCTGGGGCTTGGGGGGAAGTGGGTGCTGGGAAGGTTTTTGGAAAGAGGGAGAGAAAGAGAAATGCTAATGGAAGTAAACAAAGACAAAGACGAAATAAAATGAGGGTTATTCAAAGTGTGGGTTTTGAATGCCTGCATCAGATTGATATTTGTTAATGAATCAGAGAACAAATCTTTGAAATTGAGGAAATAAATTTTTAGAAAAAAAGACTTCAAAAATACACTCTGCACAACCCCCCCACCCCCAACAACAACAACAAAAACATAGCTGGAAGTTTTAACTTGAATACCAACCAAGGCGTCTTAACTTTGGGTCTTGAGACAGACTTGAAAATCTGATTATAATAATATTTATGGTGTTCATCATTCAAAGTTTCTTTCCAAAATAGATTAAAAAAATGAAATTGTAAAATTGAAAAGGCAAAACTTGAAGAGATGTGATAATCTCCTGAGGTGTTCATCAGGGAAAGAAAAAGAGAAAATATGAGAGAAAAGAGCAAAGGAAACAGAATAAGGTAGGTCAGTATTTTTGAAAACATGCTCCTCAAAACTTTCTGGGACCCATTGCCATTCCACAGGGGGCAGCTCTGAGACTCCCCAAAAAAGAGGAATCCAGAGGCATTCCCATGTCCACTTCAATCTTAGTGGCCTCACTTCTATCTGTTTTACATTTTAGGTTTTACATTTTAGGAGTCCAAAACAGATTTCAACAGAAGGAAACGGTCTGCTATTGGAAAATAAAATGAAATAAATACTTGAACAAAAAACTGCAGAAGAAAATGAGCTATTAAAAGTTCTTGAGCAGCGAGTGATAGGGTCAAATTGTGCTTTAGATCTGGCAACCAAATGCAGGATGGATTAGAATAGAGTCAAGCTCAGATCAAAGATTCCAAATAAAAGGCTATGGCAAAATTATCCAGGGGAACAGAATTAGAGACTTGATCTAATAATATATACCTGTGAAAATGGAAAGGCAAGGAGTTCATGAACAATTTTTAAAGAAGAATGAACTTTAAGTTTGACATCTGGGCATTGGGGTACAATGCTAAGCCACACACAAATTTGGTACTGCTATGCTCTGACAGTTTGTGTCCCCCCAAAATTCATATGCCGAAAGCTTAAAGTCCAATGTGATGGTATTAAGAAGTGGGGCCTCTGGGAGGTGATTCGGTCATGAAAGCAGAGCCCTCATGAATAAGATTAATGCCCTTATAAAAGAAACACAAGAGAACCCTCTTGCCCCTTTACCATGTGAGGATATGACAAGAAGTCTGTAACCCGGGAAGAGGGCCCTCACCTGACTATGCTGGCACTCTGAACTCTGAATTCCAGCCTCCAGAACTGTAAGAAATACATTTCTGTTGTTTATAAGCCACCCAGTCTGTGGTATTTTGTAATAACAGCCTAAACAGACTAAGAAAGATACCATATAAAATTATTTGGCAAGGAATTTAGATATATCAAAACTGGTGGATTTCAGGGACGATGACTGGAACCATAAAAATGCCACAGAGAACCCCAGGATTTTGAAGATGCTGAGTGTGAGTGGCCATTGGAACACGGATATATGAACAGCAGAAAGAAATACAAAACTGAATCTTGAAGAAATATCAGGGATAGAAATATGGATTTGGAAGTCATTCTCATAAAAAGAGTAGCTAAAATAATACAGTCAGACCCCAATAAAAGAAAAAATCAGAATCAAAGGGCTCAAGATCAAGATCCAGAAAATGCCTACATTTAGAAGACAGAAGAATAAGAACCCAGAGAGTCTCCCCTCAGTTTATGATCAGGTATTCATTGACAACATTATTTGAGGAGCTTAAGAGAATGTATTTTCTGGTTTTAGGAAATTTGATTATTCATATATGAGGTCTGAGGTGTGCATCTATCAGTTTAATCAAGCTTTTAGATTTCCTAAGACACTAAGTATTCAACATCATGTAGTAGTACTTAAAAGTAATTAATTGTTTCAGTCCAAAAATATGGTGGTCTGAAATAGAATCTTCAATAAAGATATATTGATGGATGACATACTTATACACCAAAAAGAGTCTCAAAAACCAATACTCCCACGGGCAAGGGAATAGCCAAGTTTGTTGCGGTTTCCAATGAATGACATCAGCCCCATGTAGGTTTCAATCAAAATGGGTTCAGTTAACACCATCAGTCCCTTTCCTCTTCCAGATCCAGTGGAATTCTTGTGGGCATTCTGGATAGCTGGAACAAGCTTAGACGTGAACCCAGACAACTGAAGAGGAAAAGAAGGCCCAGAGTTAGTAAATGTAGAGTAGGTCCAGAGACACTTCCTCCCCAGCCAATCCTCACCAAAGCTGACCACTCTCCTGGGGCTGCAACTATCCTTACTTATATAGAAATCATTTCTCAGAATTGTCAACATGGCTTCTGTTAGCCTTTTAATGAATTAATCAGTCAATAAATTATGTACATAATGAACTTATCTGCCTCATCCTGTTTATTTTTCATCCTTCATAATTTGTACATTAAGAAGTCACTTCAATAAATATTTGCTGATGGCCCTTTATGAATCAGACACCTGTTGGGTGCTGCTGAAGATTTAATGACAAGTAAGATGTAGTCTCTGTCTCCAAAGATGTGATACTATAATAATCTAAGAAATGAAAAAATTTTTTTTAAGATTGAGAGATCTTTTTTTTTTTTTTTTTTTAAGATTGAGAGAGACAGAAAGATACAGTAGAAGCAGAGGGAGAGGGATAAGCAAACCTTGGTGCTAAGCATGGAGCCCGAGGAGGGGCTCAATGCCATGACCCCAAGATCATGGCCTGAGCCAAAATCAAGAGCCAGATGCTCAACTGACTGAGACACCCAGGTGCACCTTAGAAATGAACTTGTAATGATTATACAAAGATTGTGAAAATAAACAGCAGAAGAGGCACAAGATGCTAAGAGAACACAAAAGAGGGAGAAATCATATGTAGTGAAAGGATCAGAAATGACCTCAAAAGGAAACTCTTGAGACAATCCTTAAAGGGCTCATAGGGTTTCATTAGGTAAAATGGGGTTAAGAAGGGCCTAGTCAACAGCTGTTGTTTTTTTCCAACCCAGCATCCTTTCCACCATTTGAGATTCTTCTTCCAACAAGAGTACCTTCTTTGTTCTTTGGAGAACCACCCTATCCCATTTAGCCCACATAGTTTAAGTGGCGCTGACTTTACCATATGGCTCAAGCCTAACCAATCAGAGGAGTCCATTTCTCTGGTCACAGAGATTGGTTCAGGATGGGTACATGACCAATGTTGTTACAAAACTGATAGAATACAAGCCTCCCGGGAGGTATTCATGGTCATTTTGCCACACATAGTGAGAACCTGACTGAGAAATAAGCCCACAAAAGTAAAAGAACTAAGATGTAGAGAAAGATGAATTCTTGACAAAGTCATGCAAATTACTAGATCAGCCAACCCTGAACTTTTAAGTTAAGTGAGTAAAAGAAAAATTCCTTCTTTTGGTCAAGCCAAGTTGAATTGGATTAAGAGGAGGGTAGTTCAGGGAGAATTCTAAACAGAGAAACAAGCAAGGAAATGAAGTAGGAAAGATATGAGCTCATATCCTTGTATTTCCAAAAAGCTCTTTTATTTCCGTGATTTCTTTCTAATATAGATGCATTAGGTAGGTCAAAGAAGGTATCACCACTTCCGTGTTAGAAAACCAAGGCTCATAGAAGGTAAATGACTTATCCACAGTAACTCCACTTTCTGCATCACAGTAAAAAAGAACATTGGGAATAAAATCTTATTCACAGTGAGATCCAAATCTGTTTCCTAGGCAACTGGCCACTAATCTAAATTAAGACTCTTATTAGAGCATATTCCAATATCAATTCAAATTATTAAGCATACTTATATAAAGTGATCATTGTTCTTCCCATTTGTCCATGAGGATACCAATCTCTGCTTTAAGAGATTAACACAAGAGTGATGATTCACTGCAGACAGAGAAGCCTGTAGTCTTTCCCCATAATACAATTTTCCATATAGATCTCATGCTGGATTCTTAATTTTATATTGCTCTTGAGCAAACCACTTCTTTATTCTAGTCTTAGTTTCCTTATTAGTAAAAGAAAAACTTTTAAAATTTAGAATGTATCTACTATTGCTAGTTAACCTAACCCATAAGCAAAAAAACAAAAAAAAAAGCCATGCAAATAAAACCTCTATAATTTTCTAACTGTGTAACATTATAAATTCATTTTCCCTTTTTGAGCCTCAGTTGTTCTTTTGAAAAGAAGCACTGAAATCTATGGATTTTAGATAATATCAGAAATAAAAAAAAATAGTGACTATGATGATAAAACAACATAATTTTCTGGAGTTCCTCAATACTTCTAGGTTTTCAAAATAAAAAGATAATATTTGCTCTACTTTTCTTTTTTTTTTTTAAGATTTATTATTTGAGAGAATGCAAATGTGAGCAGGGGGAGGGAGAAGGAGAGGGAGCAGGAGAGAGAGAGAGCGAATCTCAAGTAGACTTCCTGTTGAGTGTGGAGCCCGAAGAGGGACTCAATCCCACGACCCAGAGACCATGACCTGAGCCAAAATTAAGAGTTGGACACTTAACCAACTGAGCCACCCAGGTGCCCCTGTCTCTCTACTTTTCTTTAAAGTTATATTTAAAGTAATTAAGTAATACCAAAACATTAATTTTAAAAAATAGACTCACTTTCACTGAGGCTAATGAATGTAATAACACAGAAGTAGGGTTTTGCTTGTTCTCCATGAGCTTCAGTCTACAGCAGCAAAGACAGACAGAAGGTACTTTTTATTACTATTTGCAGTTCCAGCATCCTCTTTGAGATCTTAAAGAGAATCTAAATATTGCTGTTACTGAAGGATACATACTATAATCATACAGCCTGAGGATTCTAAAAGGAAGGACGTCCTTCCTTTCAGCAAACTCCACCAGTGCTTTAGTTGATTGAATAAGAAAAGCAGAAAGAAGTGATCTTTCTTCAACTTCCAAAAGAGGAAAGAAGAAAGGAAAGAATAAGTTAATAACATGGACATTTAATCACTATGTTTTAAAATCATAGAATCTCAAGGTCAGAAGTGATCTTGAGCTTATCAATTCACCACTCATCTACTGTTATGCCTTGCTACATCTTTACCAAGAAGCCACATCCCTCTCCATGGACATATCCAGTGATATGGAACTGACTGCTATCTAACCATGTCTACTTCATCACTGTATAGTGGGAAAATGCTTGGCATTAGATGTACAAGGCCAGATATGTTTCCTTGCTCTATCAGTAACTGATGGTTAGACCCTGGATAAAACCATATAATCTCACTGAGCCTTAGTTTATACATCTGAAAACGGGCAAATAATAATGATGATGATAATAATACTAAATGACAACCTCATCAGATTGCTGTATGAATTTAAGTGAATTATTCAAAAATATTTTATAAAGCATATTATTTATAGGTACAAATATTTTCATTATTTATAGGCAGAGAAGACTTTAACTTCCTTAGTCCCATTTCCTTCAATTCTGTACTTGGAATGCCAATTGACTTAATATGAATCATAGACTCCATAAAACAATTTTTTAACTCTGATATGAGCTTTTTAAAAGTAACAGAGTTCTCTGGATGACAAAAGATACATTAAATTCTACTCAGAAACCATGATTTCAAAAAACATGGCTTGAGCATCAAAGTATCTCCCCCAAGATATTTATCAGTTATAAAGAGAAAAATACTGACTTTGCAGAGGAGAAATCCAGCATACACCATTTTAAACAAGTGACTAAGATTAACACCACTAGTAATAAGACATACAGGCATCATAAGCCTACAATGAAGACACAGTATCATTTCTATAGTATCTGCACCAAAAAAGCAGACTACAATTTAATCATGAGAAAACATCAGGCAAACCCAAATTCAGAGACATTCTACAAAACAACTGACGAGTATTCATCAGACATGCCAAGATCATGAAAACAAAGGAAGAATGAAGGATGTGATGAGTCCTGGGTGTTATACACAACTAATGAATCATCGAACATTATATCAAAACTATTGATGTACTATATGTTGGCTAATTGAATTTAAATTAAAGAAAAGGAAGAATGAGAAACTGTCACATTTTGAAGGAGAATAAAGAGACAGAACAACTCAATATAATATGTTATCATCGACTGGATCCTGGGAAGATAGAGGACATTAGGAAAAACAAAACAAAAACCCAGTGAAATCTGAATAAGCCCTGTAGTTTACTTAATATTATTGTACCAATGTTTAGCTCCCAGGTTTTGATAACTATATTATATTATGTAAGTTTTTAGAAGAATTTGAATGACAGGTACATGGAAACTTTACCATCTTTGAAATTTTCCTGTAAGTCTAAAATTATTTCAAAATAAAAAGCCTTTAAACTCTGGATTGAAAGAAAATCTTAAATATTAGTTCCCCAGGATTATTGAAGTTTTCAATTGATCAAAAAGAAAAGTTCCAAAGAAAACCAGGTGCAAGATGACACTCTTACTTTGTTTTTCTTGACTCTATATTTTTTTTAATATGAACCTACATCAAAATTATACCAGCATTACTGAATTTTCATTAAGACTATGTTTTCTGACATGAATTACACCAAGACAATTGGGTTTACTGAAGAATTTTCCATCTGAAAGAAATAATTTATAAATTTTCCCTTTTTTTCCTGAAAAATTTCCATTGAATGAATTCATGTCTATACAATTAAATTAAGTCAAAAAGTTGATTTTTTTTTCCATTCCAAATTTAGTAATTGTTAAGTTTTCTTCTGAGGATATTACTTTTAATATTATTACTTTCCTGAGTGTGATTTTAGTTGTTAATTTTGTGTTTAACTCTACTAAGTACACTAACTTTCCTCAGGCCAAGTTTTGCTTCCTAATGTCAAAAATTACATGCAATTCCTGTTTGTTTATTAGCTATGTAAGGTTACCAGCTGTCATTTTAGTTTTAGCTGCTTTTTCTATGTATATATGAATTGTTTCTATCAGTATTAATACTGTAAACTAACTCTCTATGTCACTAATAGATTAAAAAGCTCTAAAATCATCCAAAAAATATTAATGAAACACCTACACTATTCGCCAGACATTTTCTAAGTGCTGTGACTAGAGAGGCAAGACAGGCATCCTGTTCCTATGGAGATTACATTCTTGTGGTATGAGAAAAAGTAAAAGTAAATATAGGTGATTTTGATGGTGATAAATTCTAGGAGAAAATAAAATGTGGAAAAGGGTAAAGTAATAGGATTGAGGGTTATTTTACATATTGAATTCAGGGCACAACTTTCTGAGGAAGTAAAACTTGATGTGAGGCCCAAATGATGAAAAAGATGCAATCGTGTGGAGAAGGTATACCAGGAAGAAAATAAAAACCCCTGCACAGGCTGTGAGGTAGGGATGAGCTTAGTTTATTCAAGGAATAGGGAAAAATCCTATTCAGCTAGAATATAGTGATTAAAGGAAAGAGATTGAGATGAAACCTTAGGCACAGAGCATCTTGTAAGCCATATTAGGACTGTGGATTGAAGTGATTTTAAAGATAAGTTCAATAATGCATGTTTTTTGTTTGTTTTTTGGGTTTTGGTGGGGTTTTGTGGGGTTTTTGTTTGTTTTTTGTTTTGTTTTGTTTGTTTTTTTAAAATAATCCTTGCTATTGCATGGAGAATTTACTGTTGGGGTCAAGAATGGAAGCAGGAAGATTAAGAGGAGTTTGAAGGTCACTTCAGTAGTCCAGGCAAGAGATGATGGTGGCTTGGACAAAGAGAGCAGTGGAGAACATGAGAACTGGTTGACAGGGATACTACTTGGAGGCAGAGTCATAAAAATTGCCAGTATAAATAAATATAGGGGATGAAGAGAACAGAGGAATCAAAGATGACACCTAGATTTTTCGTCTGAAAAACTGGATAGAAAGTGATTTCATTACTAGGTTGGGAAAACCTCATCAAGAGAAGGGCTTGCATGTGGTGAAGTACAGGGATCAAGGATTCTGTTCTAGATGTGTGGTTTGAGGTGTCTAAACAGTAAGCCTCTAGTAATTTCTAATGGTCAGCTGGATACATGAGTCTGGAGCATGAAGAAATAAACAGATGATAGGTCCATGTCTATAGTCAGCAATTCCAAAATAAGAATTATAGATCCTGAGGTCAAGAACAATATTCATAAAGTGAAGTTAATAGCTTAAACAAGATAGGATATAGGGCAGGGATTAGAAATCCTGTTTGGGGATCTAATAGGTAAACTGAGGGTCCAAGTGTTTCAGAGATTTATCCAATGATAAATAACTAGTAAGCAACTGAGCAAAGTCTTGGACCCAAGTCTCCTGACTTAAGTGTTAAAGTACTCTCTTCTATAACATACTGCTATTATGAGCAGTAAAATTCTAATATTTAGAAAAGGATTTATGTTCCTTATTTTTCAGAAGGGATAGAAAAAAAGATTATACCCAGTAATTTTCAAACCATGTTCCTTAGAACACCAGATTTCCTCATAGGTTGGATGACAATATAATTTATCATCCAAACCAAGATTCTTTTGAAAAGAAAGGAAGTGTAGTTATTAACAATGTTGGGACAACAGATATTCCTGAGGGTTTGGGGAAAAGATGTGGAAGGCAAGCAGGTAACATACGCCAGTCCCTGCAATCACATCAATTAGAGCTGCTCTATTTTTAACAGTTTTATATATTTGCGTTTCAAGTAAGATTTTATTTTTAAAAGTCTTTTGTTTCTAAAAAAATTTTTGAAAAATACTATACTAAGCTTGCCTAGCAACCTCTAGCTCTGACAGTCTATTCAATCCACAAAGATCTATAATGTCTATGCTCCTATTCATTTTTCAAAACCAAATGCAAATCCTATCTCTCCCACAATGTCTTTCCATCTACTCAAGGTAAAAATTAATATTTTATTCTGCCACATTTCATTTATATCTCCACTTAAATATTTCATCCGGTTTCTAAGAATTAGAGTCACAAGTGCGGCTGTTTGTCTAAATAAGTAAACCAAGGTTTCTTTACCTTGGGACTATTGTTATTTTGTGCCAAATAAATCCTTGCTGTGGGGGACAATGTCCTCTATATTTCAGGATGTTAAGCAGGCTCAATAGCCTCTACCCACCAGATACCAATAGCATCCCCACACCAGGTGTGAGAACCAAAATGTCTTGAAACATTGCCAAATGTCCCCCAGGAGGTAAAATCATCCCCTGTTGGAAAGCACTGAACTAAAGGAAGTATGCATGATGTAACATGAATATTGAGATTAAACAGATCCAGTCTTAGGTTGCAAATATGGCACTCATTAGCTGTGTGACTGTGGGCAAGTTATTCAACCTCTCTGAATTTTATATTTCCTTTTCCATAAAAAAAAATAATAACAATAACATCAAATGCAGAGGGTGGCTGTAAAGATTAAACCAACTTTAATAATTGAAGTATTTGTGTATAAGCTCTCCATGTACAGATACACATATTCATGTATTTCAGGAAAAGCTGGGGAAGTGGAATGAGATGAGGCTGGAATTTGGAGTCATATTGCAAAGGCCATTAAGGAAGCCTATTACCAATAACCAACAAATACTGTCAGTAAATCACTGACAATAACATCATCAAACTATGACTTCCTGAAGACCAAAATGCAATTCACCTCAACATTCCCATTGCCAACACCCTCTGGACTGTCAGGATACTTTTTCCTAGATCAATAAATGTCTTCAGATTAGATGACTGGATGTGCCTCCAGTCCTCATCATAAGCTTCATTCAGAGAATCCTCTGTGGCCTCAGCATATAAGTGCTGGAAAGAAAAAGTTGACACTATTTCATACTCAATGAACTTGGCATTTCATTAGAGTCAGAAGCATTTATTTCTAGTCATTTCGATGAGCCCTCTAAAAGGAGGAGGGACCACGAAGACAACGGGACAAGCAGTACATTGAAGGAAAGGCAGACAAAAGGCCAAGTCCCCAAGCTGGCTCTTGAGCATTTCAAGCACCTGAATGAACTCAATCTGTGTGACAGGAACGCGGTGTCATCTGATATGAATGCCACCCGCCACATACTTTTCTCTAAAAGCTTTTATACACCCACCCTTGGCTCCTTCTTTTATTTCAGTCCCAAAAACAGAGGGTCAAGTTTTAACAACTCGGATTACATAGGAGCCGTGTGCTGGTCGGGGTAAAGTATAGCAGTGTGTGTAGGTGGGTGGGTGTGTTGGAGGTCGGTGCAGAGTGCTCAACGTTCTTCTTGACTTTACAGCAATTATTTACCAGCTGAGTGACTGGGCTCCTGGGTTGCTTCAGGTGCTGTCTGCCAGCAGTTCACTGCCTAGAGTCTCAGTTTTCCTTATTACAATGGTAACTTGCTTCCTGTTTACACTGGGGAAAGAGACCAGGTTTCATGCCTGCAGGCCCACATTCCTCAGCAGAGCAGGTTTTCCAAACCTTCAGGCTATAAGTTTCCCTCTGTAGGAAGTGAAGCATGCTGGGATAAAGAGTAAGTCCATCCAATACCCAATACTGGAAACCACTTGAAAAGTCACACAGCTGGATAGAATGTTTCTACCACTCTGGCACATTTAACCTGGAATTATCTTTATGGAGACACCTTGATTGTGGGTATATTCAGATGTGTAGAGAGAAAAAGGAGGCTGAGACAGAAGCTTCTTTCCTCTAAGAGAGGTTCCTATACATCCTAATTTGCATCCTCTTCCTATTCCATTCCCCCAACACTCCCCTGTCAACACACACATGCTTAAAATTCTAGCTAAAATTAGCTACTCTTTATTTAAGAACATTTCATATGGTTCTTGGTAATTTGCAGGTTCCAACCAACTTTCTTTTATTTAAAATGTTTTTCCCCCCATCCTTTGATGCTTAAATCACTCATACTTTGAGTTTCACTTCAAATGTTATCATACCTGTTAACCTTTGGACTTACTTGTTCTCTCTTCTGGACTCCCATAGAACCTTGTAAATCCCTCTATATGCTACAGTCTTAGCATATTAAATTATAATTTGTTAATTACTTTTTTTTTTTTTTGCTTTCTCCCTCTACTCTCTACGTATCTGGAGGGCAAAATCTGTTTTATTCTTCTTGGTATCCCAGCTTACTAGCACACTGCTCAGCATGTAGTATTCAATGTCAGGTGGGTATTCAATGAGTATTTGTCAAATATGTGAAGGGAAACTAAGGAGCTAAGGATGTAAAGTTACATTTGATTGCTAAAACATTGGTTCATTTTCATAATTCCCTTGAAAAGAAAGGTAAATATGCCAGAAAAGAATAAAAAGGATCTCTTTGATTTGGTTATAGAGCATTCATGACCCATTCACTATTATTCACCAGCTCTGGGCTGGGTCATTAGTTCCTCCTAGCAAGACTGTCCACACATCCTAAGAACCCAGCAAGGTAACAGTTAAAACAGGGGAAATGAGACTACAAATTACAAATATAAAGTGGATGAAACAATCGAGGATAATTGAGTCATGTCATAAGTATAATATATCACATTCCATCACATCACACACACACGCACACACATGCATGCACAGAGTTTGCTCAGGTTTATACCCATTTCCCAGCTTATTAGCAAATTGTTTAGGTGTGGAAATAGAGCATTTTATTGTAATACCTTAGTCAATTCACTTAATCACTCTAAGTATCTTCATTTTAAAAAAGAGATAGCTATCTTGACCTCACAGGGTTTTTGTTAGTTGAATTACATGAAAACATACAAACTATAATCAATAAATATAGTCTGATTACATAATATAACATGAGATTATTTTTATGTCTTGTAACAAGAAAGTCAATGCCAAAAAATGATTATTTCCTATTTTCACAACTGTTTTATATGAGTAATGCAAAGTATATGCATACACAGATTGGAACAGGTTGGTGAGGCTCAGAGATAAGCAAGCATGTCTGGAAAGAGGCCATTTGACCATCATATTTGCCAGATGTAGAATGCCATAGAGTTAATAAGATGAATACAAGAAAACATGATGTATTTTGATGCTGTGTTATATAAATTTTATAGTAATGTTTTTATTTTTATTTATTTATTTTAAAAGATTTTATTTATTTATTTGACAGAGAGAGACACAGTGAGAGAGGGAACACAAGCAGGGGGGAGTGGGAGAGGGAGAAGGAGGCTTCCCACCGAGCAGGGAGCCCAATGCAGGGGCTCAATCCCTGGACCCTGGGATCATGACCTGAGCCAAAGGCAGACGCGTAATGACTGAGGCACCCAGGCACCCCAACAGTAAGTTTTTTTAGATCAGTGTTAAGAGACTTAGAAATAATATGAATTTGTATTTAAGTGCAATTAATGTTTCCATTAATGCTCTTTCCTATGGTACTTGCCTGACCAACCAAGCCCAAGACTCAGCTTTGACCCAAAGTTGTATGATCTGAAACTTTATCACCAGTTCAGCTTTCTCTCTTGAGCTTCAGACCTAAATTTCTAACTGCCTGACAACTAACTGATCCACATGTTCCATGGAGGTGTCAAACTCAACATGTCCTACACTGCACTTCCAAACCTACTCTCCTTTCAGTTTTCCCCACTGAAATTAATGGAATCACCATCTACCCAATCCAGAAACCACATCTTCAACCTCTTTCTCTCCTCCACCTACTACTATATCCTGTAAGTTACGTACTTTCATTAATTCTGTGTCTTGAATATCTCAAAATTTCTTTATTTTCTCTCCATTCCTACTGCCCTTAACCTAAGCCCTTATACCTATCATTTGAACCATTATAATCATGATGGGAATATATAAGATTAAGCTCCATAAACTCCAGCTAAAATGAATTACCCCATGTCTAAGAACATTCCTTGTACCTTCATGTGCCTCCACTCCTCTTCATTTGATCTAAACTTCTGATTTAATCAATTTAGTACTCATTTAAAAATCTTTGCATTTTTATCTACCTCCTCTGTTAAGCAATGCCTTCCACAAGGACATGAATCTTGTCTCATTTATGTTTGTATCCTGAACAATAATACCTGTACTTTGTAGGTGTCAGAAAATATTTATTGAATAAAGAGATCCCAGGTGCTATACAAGAAAAGACTCTGAGTAAGAATAAATTCAGATTTTTTAATGTATTTTTTAAATAAGTTATTCCATTAGATTGTACATAATTTGAAAATTTTTACTATGTGTAACCCAGCTCTACAGGATTCTTTTTCCTCTGCCATAACAGATTTGCTAAATTGAATTAAATTGCTTCAGGTATTTAGTTTAGTTATGCATTTTCCCCATATTTTTCTACTTTTTCCCATTTCATTTATAAGGGGAATGGAAAAACTAGTTATATCATCCTTTTAAAATCTTATGTTATGCCAAAATACTCACATAAAAGGAATTATATGTCCACAGAATTATCTTTCTTCTTATTTACTCATTTATATTAATATAACTGAGTATTAATCAAAGCCAATCTTGGAAAATATCCTAAACACAAATAATATTGTGACATAAAAAACAACAACAAAAGAGAAATTAAGACTCAAAGAACTGGATCAGAGTACTCATCATCTGACATCACAGATGGAGATCACTTGTCTTCATAGAGAATCAGGACTTGGGGTGGCCTTGAATAAGAAATAGTTTGGCAAAAGAAAAACGCCAGACTGTTGCCAGGAAATTAAAAAAAAAAAAAAAAAGCTTTGGAAGAGTAGTTTAAGGAGAAAAACCATAAAGTAAATACACTTGACAGATCCACAAAATAGTTTGATTGACTGAAAACCAACCAATTGAACAACCATTCATTATACTCACATCCACACATGTGTGCTCGAGTGCACACACACACACCTGCTATTCTTACTCCCATCCAACAAGAGCTATATAAACATTGAGTTTTCCTTTTAGCCTTGACTAATAGGAAGGCTTGTGTAAAATTAATACTCCATTCTACTAACCACATTCATGGTATTTGGGAAATAATTATCCTATCCCCCTTTTGACATTTTATTTCTTATCTTCTTTTTAAAATTATTTGATTGTATTTATATGTATCAGAATAAAACAAAGTACCATCAAGAATTAGAGTAATGCAGTGCCATTTCTCTGCAGTGAATAGAACTTATTCTTTAATCCCTTACCCTGAATGTCTTCCAGCAAAGGACACTCAAGGAGTCAGGTATGAGGAATAAGAGACTTGGCTCAGGAAGTAATGGATGTAATAACCAAGGCAGTTGGTATTTATTTTAACTTACAATAAAATACAAGGACTATTAATGCAAAAATACATATTATTTTAATGGCCAGAACTAGACTTCCTTTAAAGGTGGGAAATGGCTTTGGAAAAATACATTATTAAGCATTCTGGGTTGGATTAGAAGGTGTTTAAAAAAAAAGAAACAGGTAAAATACTCTGAACTATTAATAAGGAGAAAAGAAGAAGGAGGAGAAGAAGAAGGGAAAAAAAGAAGAGGAAGGAGAAGAAGGGGAAGAGGAAGGGCAAGCATTTGGGGAGGAGCAAGACAGGATCCAGAGGAGAGGAGAGAGGATTATGAAGCAATGTATCAGAGTATTACTATTAATAAGGATTTTAAAAACAGGGAGAGCTGATATTCCCTGTGAAGTTTGGACTCATTATTATGATGTAAATTCCCACTCCATTTCCCTGAAACCCTCAGCAAGACTACTCTCACATCAATGCCTTTGTGTAAGTGTTTTTGTTGTTCTCATTGGTTTTCATTTTGTGCTGTTTTCTTGATTTTGAATGGTAGAGTCAGGCTAGGGGCTGATGTTGAAGCTTGGGCTGCAGCATCGTGAAATTGGACTATCACATGATCCATACAATGAACTAACTCAGTGCCTGCAATAAGCCAGAGGTACACCTTGAGACCATAAGTCCCTGAGGATGTTTGCATAAATCTTGAAAAGACCATTGACCTTTCTGAGAGCAGAAGGAATTTAAGCCAACTCCACCTATATATTTGGGGGAATGAAGACTCTGTCTATCCTTTAATCACATGTTTCTCCCAAATCCTTTTCAAAATAGGGGACTTATCAACTAAAAATGTTTTTTATACATATACATACTTGCATGAATAGGTGTGTTGAAAACAATGCAGGCAATGCAATGCATGCCATCCATCCACAGACTTTAGATGTATGTTGCAATCTTTTGAATTTATAGCAAACAGAGAGTTGTGATATTTGGAAGTGAATGACAGCATATAAAAGTAAACATAGAAAGGCTAGAGAAGGCAAGAATTTCTAGGCCTATAAGCACACTCCTATGCGTATACGGATTTTGTTGAAAATATAAAAGTTTGATCTTTTTCTGCATTTACAGCTCCAACTGTTTTACTTCCTGCCTACTTAGTGTGCTAGCACTGCCTAAATTTCCCTAGAGGGGATGAAAGAAGAGTAGAAGGACTCACCCTGCCACTGATAAACTTAAAATCTATTTGGGGAGATGAGATTGAAAGACATAAAAATACTCTTACTTAATACTCTTAATTGCTTTACCATTTATGGAGCATTTATATACACATTATCCCATTTAACCTTACAGTGTTCCAATGAAGTTAAGAGGAAGGGCAGTGATCATCATTATGTCCATTTTAGAGATGAGACTACCAAGGTCCAGAAAGAAAAGTGACAAACATGACCAAAGAGCCATATCTGACTTTATATTTACACTATCCCACACTCCTTCTCTGAATAAAATAATTAGAATTTAATTACATACAGAAAATTATATGTATCATTTTGGCAATAAACACAATCAGACAGACACAAGTATTGCAATTTTTAAATAATATTACACTATAATTTTTTATAAGAAATTAGCAAGGAGGAAACATCATAATATGGTTAATATAAACATTATATATATTTTTAATAAAGAAAACAGCCCCACTGTTTACTAAAAAATAGTTCAAACCTTTTAAAGTTTGTATAAAATCAGGTTGTATCTTACCTTTTTTTTTTTTTTAATAGTACATGTCTTAGAAGCACACAGCTTCACCGTCAAAGGTAATCTAAGAGTGATGCACAAACTGCCTACCTTACAAATTTCGAGGAATTTCTCACTGGTGTATTTCATGGGATGCTCAGTGAAGGTCGCATAAGGCACCTCAGTGGACCACGGGTTCCAGCGGGAAAAGAGGGACTGCTCTTCCAGACTCCCCCAGTAGATCCTAAGGCCTTCTCCTTGTCTCCTACAAGAAAGGAGTTTCCTTTAGATTAGCCATTGTCATTCAATTAAAACAAAAAGAAAAGGATGGGAAAGTAAAGCAGTGTCTCAGTTAGTCTTTATAATGATGCTAAGTGGCTTGCCTGCTAACTGATTGTTCCAGAAATTTAAGAGGTAAGAATAAAAGGATAAATTTGGTTCCAAACATGATGAGTTCTGGGTGTTGTTGAGAATCCTATGTGGAAATGCCTAGTTGGAAATGTGACTCTGTTGCTGAGGACAGAAGGCCAGGGCTGGAAATAGGGATATTAACCTCATGCCAATATTCCGATGGTAATGGTTAAAAGAAAAAGGGAGAGGAAGAGTCAGGGTGGTGGGACAGGAACTGGAAGTGTTGAGGTGGTGGGTAGTTTCAAGGAGGAGGGAAATGACAGCAGCTCCAGTTTCCACAAAAGAGTAAACACTAGCAGGAAATGACTGAGAAGAGACATGGGACATCAATAACAGTAGCGTATGTATGATCCTTAAGAGGGATGATGACCAATTCAAAATGCGTGTGACTTGAGCTTTTATATCTCATGGTTCTCTATTCTCTGCACACATTCCATCCAGTAAAGTTGTAGAAACAAACATATCAAAACTCATAAAGGAATTGTGCCTGCCTTTTCAAACACTCTCTGGAATAGCCCAGGCCTGGCCATCTGGTAAACCCAAGTGCCAAACAAGAGGAAACTTGGGAGTGATGGGAGGGAAGTTGTGGCAGGAGAGTGTGGCTACGTTGAATAACAAAATTGTAATTCCTGCGGTCTCTTCTTTTACATGTGCCCATCAGAATTTATGGTTTGTGGTTTTAGACATCTCTGAATGCAAAGAGATCCCTGGAGGTTAAGCCAAGCTCAGGTGCTTTGCATTCAACAAGCTTTAAAACTAAGTTGCCTGTAATTCTAAACATCCCCATGGAACATCACAGAGCTCTCATTTCTTCTAGAAATTAAATCCTGGGATCTAGAACAAAAACCCAGAGCTTAATTGTGGTGCCTTCACAAAGCTGTCACTTCCTGTATTAAGGAGGAATTCCTTTGGGAATGCTATTGTGGCTTCTGAGTGTTTGTCCAAGTAGAGATGTGTATAAACACAATCTCACACATATGCATATGCCACCCCTCTCCCCCACTGGCTGATCTCTGAGATTCTTCTTAAAGTTAGAAAAGACCCTGGCACATTCTACTGCCCAGTTCTCAGATTTTTGATCATTATGCCTGAAAACTGACACCGAAACTTTTTTTTACTTAATCCTTCACCCACAAAGAAAAAAAAAAAAAAGAAGAAGAAGAGAGGAAAAGAAACATATTGTACATACTTCTAAAGTTCCCTTTCTAACCTCTTACCTTCCCAGCTGCTATGCTGGCATTTATCATACCCCCCATACATTCCTTCATTCTGTTTCTTCTCTTTCTTTCTTTTTTTTTTTTCTCCTGGCCTGGTAATAAACTCTAAGCTCAGTGAATATTGTATGCATGCTGGTTAATGGAGCATTCTGGCTTTAGTCTATTAAAACAACTTGCACAATGGAATTATTTACTGCTTCATATGTCAATTTATGTGCTGGGTGCAATTTTGCTTTTATACAAAGGCAATGAAAATCTGCCAAGATAGCTTCTCTAATAAGTACACTTTATATTCTTTTACCTTAGGGAAACCTCAAATGAAGTTTAAGCATGAAATTCAAGAGGGACCCTATTTCTAAATAACCAATCAATCTGAGCATGGCAATGACATTTCTCAGAGATGAAGAATAATTCTAAATATACAAGTTCATACTCAGCCATCAGAAAGGATGAATACTTACCATTTACATCGACCTGGATGGAACTGGAGGGTATTATGCTGAACGAAATAAGTCAATCACAGAAAGACAATTATCATATGGTTTCACTCATACGTGGAATATAAGAAACAGCACAGAGGATCATAGGAGCAGGGAAGGAAAACTGGAAAATCATCAGAGAGGAAGAAAAACCATGAGACACTTAACTATAGGAAACAAATTGAGGGTTGCTGGAGGGGAGGTGGGTGAAGGGTGGGGTAATGTGATGGGCATTAAGGAGGGCACATGATGTGATGAACACTGGGTGTTATAGGAAACTGATGAATTATTGAACACTACATCTGAAATTAATAATGTACTATATGTTGGCTAATTGAAATTAAATAAAAAAGGAAAATAAATAAATAAATAAATATACAAGTTCAGCCAACCTTCTCTCCTGAGCTCCACTGGAGATATCTGAGAAGATAAATCTACAACTAAGAAGTTTCTCCAAAGGTAAAACTAAGGCAGTGCTTCTCAGCAAAGACTTCAGTACCAGAGGTCTATGAAAATCATCTTCTGTCAAATGTCATAAGGACAATTATGGAGAATATAGATGCCTTTATAACCAAGAATGCTTTATTAGTTACTTGTGCTCACCATGAAAGATACCATATCAGGTAACAGAGTAAAGTGAAAAATGTTAAGAACAGGATGTCAGGTATTCTTGTGTTAGAGTCTTGGTTCTGACACTTAATGCTGTGTAACTATGAATAAGCTAGTTTCATTTTCTGAATCTCAGTTTTGCCATATGCTCTTTGGCATGTTTCTATGTGACACCTCATGACCTCGGTAACTATGTAAAGGGTGTAGATGGCTATGGTCATGATTCTACTATCATTCATCCAGTCAAGGACATACAAGATCTAAAATAAGCCTCTGGGTTGTGGCTTCAGTTCAGAGGCATCAAATTAGCCCCCTGAACACATCCTCTGCTGCAAAGACTATACCAAGCATTGTCCCATAACTCCTAGGGAACTTTAGCACCTGCCATGATGCTTCACAAACATGTGAAAGCACAAATCAGCCACCATATGATGGAATAGCATTTTAATGTTTATAAACTAGAGAATGTCAGAGATAGAAGGGCTCTTGGAAGGTAAAGACCAGTGCCTTCTTTCTGGATAGGAGAAAACTGATACAGAAGGACTAGAGCTTTCCCGAAGCATCATTACACACAGGGTTGAGCTGGTGGGAGCCCTGGTCTCCCAAGACTTCATTTAGGGGTCTTTTCACCATTCTGGGCTATCATTACAAAATACATTCCAAGTTAAGGTCCTGCTATTACACAACACAGCCTTACTTCCAATCAACACAGAATTAAAAGACTTGCCCTAAGGAGACCATCACTATCTATAGGCAAAAAGCCTGCCCAGAGATCCTAGCTAAAGGTCAGAAAGGAAATCTCAGTCTCAAAAGGAACTGTAGATTTGTATATATATTTAATATTATCAATTATGAGATTGCAAGAAAATAAGGTAGCCCTGGGAGTGAAGAGGGAAATTACAATAAAAGTTATTTGTCAGGGCAAGAAGACTGGATCTTTCTCACTGAGCTGCTATGGTCAAGTTAATCAAAGTGGGGGTACAGTCCTAGGTAAAGAATGCCAACACCAAATTATTAAGTAAAGAAAGGTTTGCTAGCTCTCTCCTCCAAATCATACTCTGAGCATATACCCTGGCTTTGAGCATTCTATACCACCTTTCCAATATTTAGGTAACCACAACTTCATGAGGAACAAGAAGATAATGGATGAGAAAGTGTTTTGTATGCTATAAGGCCCAACTAGCAAATCTTGAGTTCCTAGTGTGCGCTATAATGCTTAGTGTATACCGTTAGAAACTTTTTGTTTAAATTTTATTTAACTGCATTTACACTTCTTGTGGTAGAAATAAATGAAGTTAACAGGAAATATGATAAATAATATGACCAGGCTTAATCAGATCAGCAAGTCAAGAACCACTAGAGGAACAGAATAAGAAGGGGAAGGAGAAATTCCGTGATCCCTACATACGCAAAACCAGAAAAGCAAATCTCTAGAACAGAGAAGGTTCTGGAATCTTCTACATTTTTATTCATCTATTGATCCCTCTTCCTCCACCTCATTTGGAGTCTCAGAATACTTATTTGTTTAGTTTCTGTGTTATCAGTGTTTTGATGTATATGATTTCCTCCTTGAAATTAAATCCATCAGAGAGACTTCCATTCAACTTAAAACACCCCTATAGCTCTTTTTTCTTCAGACTGAGTCAGTATAGTTCTATAAAACTTTTCTAAAAGGTTAAAAATAATCTTTTAAATCACCTCAGAGGTGAATCCCTGAAACAGTCCTAAGTTGTCTATCTTCAATTCCACAATTTAATTAGCATATTCTCTGTACAGTACAGTGTATTATTGCAGGTAGAGAAATGAATAAGACTCAGTCTCTGAACTCCAGAAGCCCATGGTCTGATGATCTCTGGGCCTGTTTTACTATCATCTCTTTCCCATACCTCAAACAGGTACAAATAGAAACCCACAGATCTCATTATAGAAGCAGAAGTTCACCTGTTACAATTTATTTTTTCCTATTTTCTATCCTCAAGGAAACCAGCTAGATCTGGCCTCCATTCCCACAGTAGTAGAAGCAAGAAGGTCAATGTACCCTTTGCTTCCGATAAATTTCAAAACCTCCCAGAAAGATAAAGAAGTAGAGGAAAGTCTCCATAAAGATTCATAAGAACTTGGTGGAAGAAGAGGTTTATAATAGTTGGAGATTTTTAGGATCTTAGACTGAGTTGGAGGTCCTTTAAGAGATGTGTTTCCAATTCTTTCATTTTATAGATGTATAAACTGAGGACCAGTATTTTCAAAGATCAGAGCTCTTCCTTTAGTCTTGTTAATTACATGTTCTACTCAGTGACTCACACTCAGAATTCTACTCAAATACAGTTGCTGCCAGGGTGGAAACCTAAGCAATTACTACTTTAAACCATCATAGCAGCCAAATAGATTTGCCTTCTACACCACAAAAAGCAAAGGCATGTTGAAGAGATGAGGTTTATACAGAAGAAACTATCATCCAAATGCCAAAGGACCAAACATGAAAAATAAATGAACAACACGAAAAAAGGAGCTCCAAGTTGAATGGAGGGAAAACTTTTCTTTGATAACAAGTTCCATAAGACAATACATTATTTTTGACAGGAAAGACACCTCTCCTTGAAGTAATTTTTAGCTGAACCAGAAAACTATGCCAGCCAGTCACCAGTCTGGGTTAATTTGCTCATTCCACACATTCTGCTACCTTCAGAGAGAAGCCATGCATCCTTCGGCATAGTACAACATAGCATAGTACAACATAGCTCTTCTTTCTCTTGACTTCCCACTCTCCTTCCATCCTGGCCTTCACAGAGGCTGAGCTAAGGCTTTAAACCACCTGAGAGAAGACATGAATGAGGAGGTAAGTCCCAAGAAGGAGAAATGGCAGCTTCCAATATTACCTCCATCAGCTGCCCCTCCTTTCTACTCATCTCAAATCTCAAAGCTCCACCACAGAATTAAAAACATAGCTCCAGGCACCAAGCTGAGATTTATGAGGAAGCACAGACATTAACTCTTGCTCTAAACGCAGGGCGTGTGCTTGTAAGTATGGGTGAGCAAACAGAGGGAGGCCGCGGGGGAGGAGGGCGGGCTGCCCAGGGGAGAGAGCTGTTCAGAACAACACAATATATTTTCTTAATGTCTCCTTTTTCCCTACCTTACAGCCTGTATTGTTGAAAGGCAGGCCTTCTAGAACAATGAAATGTTAGTCCCTTGCTTATTTAATCTGGACAAAGGGTGGGGGGGACAGAGTTGGCACCCTGGAGGGTATTCAATCCTCCTTTTTGCTCAATGAATGACCTCAGATGAAATATTTTCCATGACAAGAACCCAAAAGACGCTGGCACGGTGTCAGACAATAAGATTTGCAGAATGTGTTTACATTCTCTCTGTGTCCCCAGGCTGTTCTAACCCATGGGCAGGTGGTGCCTTTATCTGCTCTCTTTGCTCACCTGGCTCCCTCCCAGAAGTTTCCAGGGCCTTGGGCTCAGTGAGATTAACCATTTACTGGCATGGGTAACCAAGAAATTCCGTGGGTTATTTTACTTGAGGGAGAAGTAAGTGATAAAGTAAAACAGACCAGCAGTGACGCTGAAGAGAGAATTCTGGGGCAGTGTGGTGCCCCGGCAAAAACCTTGGATGACAGGTAGGACCTGGGTTCAAAGACTAAATCTGCCACTAACTTGCTGGGTAATTTGAACCATTTCTTCTCTCTGGGTTCTAGGGGACCATCGATGAAACTAGTAGTTGAACTAGATCACCTCTAATCTCCTTTTCTGCCCCAATAAATTAATATCTATTATAAAAAAAAGTAATTTGTATTATACCAGTTAGACAAAAAGCCAAAGGATAAATTAGTGACTGAGAAATTCTCAGAGGGCTGCTGAGACTTTATCCTTCTTCTCCAAAAGAAGAAAGGATCTTAAACTACAGAATAAAAGACCTAGGATTAAACCAAAAGCAGAACGCAAAGAGAGTGGGATGAATAATTAGAAAAAGGGCTACAGAAAAAGGCCATGGAATCTCCCAGGATGAAAGTCCTTAAAAGAAATGTTTATTTGCTTGGGAAACTTAAATGTGCTTGTCCTAGAGGTGGCCATGTTCAGAGCTGATGTGAAGAAGACTAAGGTCCAAACCAAAGGTCCAACCTAAGATTCTGTGACTCACAGTGTTAGTGTGTGTTTGTGTGTGTGTGTGTGTGTGCATGCACATATATGCACGCATATAGCTAATACTTAGGCTAAACTTAAAGTGTGCCAGGTACATAGTAATCTCTTAATAAATCCATGTTTAATAAAGATGAATGAATGAATAAATTCACAGACCAGTTAAGATGCCTGTGAGTACAAATGCTGCATCATTCCATTCTTAGAATGTTATATATTATAGTAGTAAGAGCCCTGAACTGGCTGTCAATAAAACCTGGGTCTAAACCTATTACTGATGCTAACTTTCTTTGTGGCTTAGAGCTGGGCACAGCATCTCTGAGCCTCCATTTCCATTTGCTATGGTCTGAATGTTTGTGTCCCACCAAAATGTATATGTTGAGATCCTAATGACCAAGATGATGAAATCAGGAGGTAATGACTTTGGGAGGTGGTTAGGTCATGAAGGCAGAGTCCTCATGAATGGAATTAATGCCTTTATAAAGGAGTCCCCAGAGAGCTCCTTACCCCTTCCATTATATGAGGACACACGGAGAAGGTGCCACATATGAACCAGAAAGCAGACCCTCACTAGAGACTAAATCTGCTAGCACCTTGATCATGGACTTCCCAGACTCCAAAAGTATGATGAATGAATTTCTGCTGTTTATAAGCCACTCAGTCTCTGGTATTTTTTATAGCAGCCCCAAAAGACCAAGACATCCTTCTTATAAAATAACTGTAGAGAGCAAAATGGAGTCTCTCGTGTCAAGCAGGAGCTTGTGTCAAGCAGTGACGCAAGCAGTTAAGGTATTTGCTGCAGCTAGGGGATTTCGCCCAGACTCATGTCAGCTGACACCCCAGAACTGGTAATGAGCAGAACCAGACGAGGTCTGCAGAGACCCAAAATGGATTGAATCCCTTTAAAAAGGGAAGGATTTTGGCAGCAAACTGTCAGACTCTTCAGACCTGACTCCTCTATGTCTGACCACTTAAAAAGGCAGCTGCTGCTAAAGGCTCTGCCCGATGGATCTCCGAACAGAACCGAGATCCTTCACGGCTGGAACATCAGAAGCAGTAAGTGCCCAGAGCTGACATGGACCAGCCCAAGGCCTTATCTCAACTGCACACCCCAGACTGACTTCCGTGTTTGCGTGTTTGCTTTGTTTACTTCCTACACCCTTCTGTTACCTGTTCCTACACCAACAGATAACCTGTTACCTATTATCTGTTGTTTATTGTGTGGTTTGTCTTCTCTCCTGCTTTGTGTGCCGTGTAAGAAGCCAAGTCTAATCACATGGAGAATTGTCATTGAGTTTAGAATCCTGAACCTGCTTTATAATTGTGATTTAACTTTGCTTTCTGATTGAATAAAACTGACATTGTGGAAAGACACAACTCGTGTGTGTACCTTCATTGCGTGCTCACGATGATAATGGAGGCATTAGATCAGATATTCTCTAGAGGACACTTCAAGTATGCACCAGTGGAACACTTCTGACTCGTCAGAGTTAAGCATTACCTACCTTTGGATGTCACTTAAATAACATACAGAGATATTTTATTTTCCAGAATTGATATGAATGGATTATTTAGATAGAAATCATTCTAAAACATACATACTTATTTTCTCAAATTGTATTAAAAACAATGAATTATTTTATGGCTTAGTAAAAGTCATCACAAACCAAATTTTAAGACTTAAAAAGGATTTATTATTAACCATTTACATCCTATGTCCTTGATCCCTTATTTTACTAAAACAGAGACTGAAATCTAAAAGATTACCTAGATTAATACTTGAAACCCTCTTAATATTTTCTTATACTTCAACACTTCCCTTTATGAAGACCAACTGTTGTACATGAACAGCAAGGTTATTTACCCAAGCTCTAAAAGATTCTTGACTGCCAAGTTTTTTAGTTCTTATATCAGCCATCTCTTCCCTCATCTCTGTCATTTCTTCCTGCTATCAACATTCCTGACTCCTTCTAATTTGCTTTTTCTGAACTTCTACTGACAGGGAATCTAGGAATGCATTACTTTTGGAGTCATGGGCAAATAATTAAACAAAACCATACTCTTTCCTATGCCCTTTCCTGTAAGGGAAATTTATAGCAAAAGCTTTGGTTTCATAGATGACATTTAAATGGAGAGCTAATCCAATAATGTTGATGGTGAATAACTTTTAGATGGGCATCTAAATGGCTCATGTTTTAGAAAGTCCATTTGGAGTTCTATGCCTGTTAGAATGAAACAAATCTGATCCCAGAATTAATAATGACAACCACCTTTCCACCAATGGGGATGACATGAAATTTTGTCATCCTTAAGGTCACACTCTGGTAGACTGGCACTCTCATATTCTGTACAAGGAGTCTTATATTCTGACCCCTCCTTCAAACCATTTAGAATATAACTCCCATAATACTTAACGATCACTCTGAGTAGCAACATTATCAGCAAATCTCTGCTAGTATTCCTCAATACAGTCCAGAGCAAATGCTCTAAATAAAATGTAATGAAGACTCAAAGGCAAGAACAGTTCCTTATAGTTGAAGGTATCAAAGAAGGCTTCATTCATTCCGCACATGTTCAGGAGATCTGAGGGTGGATTGACAGAGGACATTTCGTGGCATTGCTGGCAGAGTCTGCCTACTCCTAGCCATGCTTGAAGTAAAAGTCTGGATCAGGACTGTGTCTACAGTGATGGAAGAGGAACGCAGTGAGGGCCTATCTGGTCCAGGTCCGGTTCTTCTTCTCGTAAAGAGCAAAGCAAATCAGGAAGTAGTCAAGTCTCAAGAAGGACAATGGTAAGCTTGTTTCCTCTCTGGTTAAAGGATTGAAAGAAACACCCTAGAATATTAACATTATTGATACAATAGGATTATTTTCCTTCTTTTAAAATTCCCTACTTTCTGTAATGAGCATGTATTATTTTTACATGGAAATGAACAACTGCATATTTAAGATGTTGTCATCCATCATGACCAGAGCCACCAGCGGTGGGCTAAGATCTCTACATCTGTTATCTCTAGTCCTTACCACAAACTCACACGTTTGGTTTATAATCTCTATTTCACAGAGAGGTCCAAAGCCATCAAGTAGTAAGGGGTAGAACTGGGATTCGAATTTAGATTTCCCTGGTTCCACAGACCCCCACAACTCCATGGAACCCTGTGGATGTACAGAACAGAGACGAAAACCAACCTTTATGGCAACCAGCTGTGTGTTCCCTTGTGAACCTAAGTAAAGATGGTCACTGCCGAGCTCACATTTTTATTCGTAGTTTCTCTTCACCTCAACTAATCCACCTTCTTCTACCTTTCTCCACAATGCTGATTCAGACATTTAAAGGGCCTTCCAGTTGCCTCTAAAATTCAGAAACAATTTCCCAGCCTCACAGTCAAGATGTTTCGCACTACAGTTTCAGCATGCATTCATTTACAAAACTCAAAGCCACAACTCCTCAACAATCCAGCCAAACAATGCAACTTGCTGAGCCTGGCCTACAGCATTTGTGATCATTGCACCAACATGAAATTATTCTGTGTATTTGTCTCGTATCCTCAAATGAACTGTGAGTTGTCCAAGACGAGGGTCCACGCCTAAATCATATATGTTCCCCCCACAAGATTCGTCTTACAGATTTGTTTTTTTAAATAAGTAGACCCATGGTCTCTACTGTAAAAAATACACATCAAAACAGAACAAAAATACTCACTCCTTCCAACCAGATGGATCAGGCTGCTGCTTTGGTCTTTCATTAATGTACATTTCTGAATTGCACTCTTTAAAACTGCGTTCTTCAACTGTTTTCTGTTTGTTTAAGGGGCGGGTGTACCTAAAAGGACTTGCTTAGAGAAATGCCCAGGATGGAAGGGGCTGTACCTTTGCCCGCAGGTCGTCTAGGACCCTGCTCTGAGAGCACAGTGCTGCAGGGGCTGGCACGTCAGGCCTACACCGAGGCCCTTCCATGCCTACAGGTTTCTCTGTGTACAGAGAAGAGGGCAACTCTTGCAACCCAGGAAAACGCCACACAATAAAGGTAACGATCGATTCTGAGGCATCCCCTCATTATGAATGGGGATATTTGGCAAATCACATTAGCCTTGGGTTTGTGTAAGTTTTGGTCTCCTCTCTTAACAGGAAGTTGCTTTTGAGCACCCCAAACAGCCAAGTTTCAACAGGCACAGAGTAGCTAAGTTAAAGGAAAGAAAAGCATCAGGGAAAAACATTTGTTTTGTGAATCTCCTCTGTTTCCATTTCCTCTCAAGGGAGATGGAAAGTAGATTGTCTGGAATACATAGACAATGAGAGAGATCAGTTACCAGAAATCTGTGGCCCAGCTCTCCAGTGCCCTTCGGAAAGTAGATGGGGCCACCCAGGAAGGCAATGAGCACAAGAGCTCTGAACGACAGAAGAAACTCAGCTCTGCCCCCCCAGCCCTTCCCCTTGATCCTGCTCCTGAGGCTGCAAACATTTTGCTTTCTCCACTTCGGAGGAATTTGAAATGAAACAAATTTCAAGAGATTCTATGTGATGTGCTTATTTATTTTCCCCTTTATGCTTAAGAAAATATTTTGTGGGGAAGTTTATTTATGATATTCCATACAGTATGTTATGTGGGCCAATAAAAACACGTCCATCTCTAAATTCCACACACGACATGGTCCACCATCAATATCACATTCTCTCTTGGTCATGGTCAACATAAGCCATTCAAACTGTTCAGCAAGAACTGTGTGCTCAGTGCCCAACCCCCCCCGCCCCATCCCTGCCCAAAGTGATTACACTCTATCACAGGTAAAATTCAGACAACATAAACACCCATATTATTTATGAGGTACTTTGATATAATAAAAAAGTCATAGGTTTTAGAGAGAGGATGCAGACCTGGGTTCGAAACTAGAGCCTTCATTTACTATATGGCCTTGGGAAAAGCACTTTAACCCTCATAGTCTGTTTCCCCTTTTGCAAAATAAAGAGACAGATGCCTACTTAGCAGAACTGTTGTCAGGCTGGATGTAGCGTGCCTGGCACCTCTCATCAGAGGTTTCAAGCACTCCTTTAGCAGACCTCTGAAAAGTCAATCAGAAAGCAAGAATTTCTGAATTATCTTGCACTCTTGCTAGTTTCTTTTGCATCCACCAAAAACTGCCAAATCATAAATTTGGGGGATATGGGGACAAAGAAGGAACATGCGGTGAAATAATAAGCTATGTACAAAGTTAAGAAATCCAGACATTTCATGAAACAGAACTGATTTACCTGCATTCCACAGTGCATATTTGCTTTGTGGTATGCAAGCTAATGTTTGTGCGGTTGTGTGTGTGTGTGTGTGTGTGTGTGTGTGTGTGTGTGTGTGTTTAATCTTCATGTTGCCATTGTATTGCTTTGCATACATATGAGCTTGGGGTTTTATGATTTTGTTTTCACTTGAGATTTACTTCTACCACAGAGCTTTATTTTTCCATCCAGGCCCAGAGCAACAATCCAGATAGAAACCTGGGATCTTCTCTCTTATTTTTCAGGTCTGGTATCCAGTCCCTCAGTGTGGCAGCGATGCTTACATAAGTGAGAACAATAAGCCCATATCTCCAAGTTCCACCCCCAAATGGTCACCCCTTGGTCACCTCTTAGTCTTAAGTCTATGTCCATTGGCAGCACAGTATGCTCTGGGAAGGACAGGCCCTGAAGGCAAACGTAGGACCATTTGGGCAGAGAATTCTAAGGTCTGAGGTACCCAGATCATGGTCTAGAATAATTCCTGACAAACTTTAATGTGTGTTTGAATCACATGGGGACCCTGTTAAAATACAGATTCTGATTTACTTGGTGGAGTGGGTCGTGAGGTTCTAGACTCTATACTTCTAACAAGCTCCCAGGTGATCTTGATGTCACTGGTCCCAGTAACAAGTAGTTCAGTGCGGGAAGGGCACAGGCAGTGGGTTAGGCATATCCGATGGCCCTGAGGGTTCCTTAGCCTGTGGGAATGGTCACAGCTAGATAAGGATCAAAGGAAGGCTATCTATTGTGTGGGACTAGGGCAGGAGTCATGGTTGACCAGGGGAAGGCCCAGTGGTTTGTACCTGATTGCAAGGCAAGAATCTAAGAGAAGAGGGTTCTATCAATGATCTGTGGTTAAAGGCAAAATTCAAAGCCTGCAATCAAGATGGTTTTCCTATCACTTAATGTAATTATCAAACAGAAGTCCTGAAAAAATTTATTTTTCATCAAGAGACTAGTGTTCAGTTTGCTTAAAGATTACTCAGATGTTCAGTGATACAAGTTTTTTATCATAGAATCTCTTCTTCTCTATATAGATAGATGATAGATGATAGAGAGATAGATAGATAGATAGATAGATAGATAGATAGATAGATAGATAGATAGATAGATAGACAGTATAGGTATAGTATAGATATATAGGTATAGATATAATATTCTAGTTTTCCAATGTCCTAATTAAAGTATATGGCCAAGAAAGGAAAACAATACTCCAGTAGTGATCCAATCAGTGTGGAATATACCAAGACAACTCCCTCCCTCCTTCTAGAGGTTGTACATCAGTGAATTATCCAACAACAACATTGGCTGTGCAGGTGACTTACCACACTGCTGACTCACCTAGAGCTCACCATCAAATACAGTTTCTAATTTCTAAGTCTTTTTCACGCCTGCTGCTGCTAAAATACATTGTGAAGAGTTGATTTTTCAAATTGACTTTGGAGAAAGTAGACATGGAAAATACAGCTCCTAGTTAAATTCCACCTTTGGCACCTGATCTTTCATAAGAAAGCTTTTGATCAGAAACTATAAGGCAGAACAAACAAACCTTCCCGATGACTTATTTAGGCTAAATGCTCAAGGCAAAACAAAAGGAATTCAATGTGTTATATCCTGGTAAGGCAGGCATTAAATTACCAGCTCATCATAAAAGGTATCTCCATTTTAGATTAGTTCCTGAATTAAGGGAGATAGAGCTCAAATAGATAATGGATGGATGGATAGATGGGACGGATGGATAGATGGAAGGATGATGACAGATGATGATAGATAGATAGATAGATAGATAGATAGATAGATAGATAGATAGATAGAGAGATAGAAGGATAGATAGATAGAAAGATAGATAGATAGAAGGATAGATAGATAGATAGATGATAGATCGATCAACCTCCTCTCTTGGCCAAAGCTTAAGAAATGGCTTAAGTGTTAAAAAAAAAGAAGGAAAAAATCATTTAAAAATGAAACCAAATAAATAATCTTTCCACAATATAATTAAGAGGTGGTAGGACATTTCAGTAACCGCAAAATTAATTCTTTTTACATTATAAGCATTATCCAAAAGGCTGTAAGAGCCACAAAGACAAAATCTGACACAGTCTTTAATTAATCCTGCATCATGCCTACTACAGCAGTGTGCACTCTTGGGAACTTCTCACCATTGAATTTAAAATTTGCACATACAGACAATCCCCCAAAGATACTTGGAGTACAATTACAGCCTTCTTCTACCATATCCCCACATATTTCTGCAGAGAGCTGAGAAGAAATGAGTCTCAGAATATCAAAGTAGCTTCTTCATAATAATTTAAAGGTCAAAGAGATTAAGACCTTTCTTTGCAATTTGAGTGATGCTCAATAGAGTATGAACTCTTGAAGACAAACAAAAATGAATTCTCATTTAAAGCCACAGAGACAATATCATTTTAAATTTTTATCATTTTACATCTTAGCAACACTATTCATTCAATAAATGTGTGCTCAGTGGAACTCTGCTCAAAACACTGTCCATGGCAGTACTCATCTGAGATAAACAAGGAAATTCTGTCTTCATGCAGTCTACTAGGAAAGACTTACGTGTCCTAAGAAAGATAGAAGGAGACAACTGTGAAGAGAAGTTATCATTACATACAAGAAGATTCCACAATTGACTTGAGGATCAGTGAATCCTGAAAGATGTGGCAATCAGAACATGGAAGTATAAAAAGAAGTGGGCATTCAATGATGGGAAGGAGGATATTCCAAATAGAAGAACATAACATAAAGGCATGAATGTGGGGAAGTATTGGAGTTTTTCTACTTCTCACCCTGGGCCAGGTAAATTCTGAGTATTGTCCTTGAGCTTAATGTCTTTAACCAGTTCCTTCCTGTTCTAAAATGAGGGAGAAATTCTCTCCCCTCACCGCCACCCCCTCTGTGTATGTGTGTGTGTGTGTGTGTGTGTGTGTGTGTGTGTGTGTGTGTGCGCATGCATTGGGTGATTAGGGATGTCACAGAAAAGGTGAGCATTCATGTTCCACATGGAAGAACATAGTTTGTATGTAGCAGACCCTCTCTGGTAAGTCATGGCCTGGTATAATAAGAAACCTAGCTGCTATTTATTAATCAGATGCTTTAGGGGCACCTGGGTGGCTCAGTCAGTTAAGCCTACCTTTGGCTTCAGTCATGATCCCAGGGTCCTGGGATGGAGCCCTGAGTCTGGCTCCCTGCTCATTGGGAAGTCTGCTAATCAGGGAGTCTGCTTCTCCCTCTCCCTCTGCAAATCCACCCCCACCCCCCTACCCCACCATGTGCTCATGCTGTCTCTCTCTCTCTCTCTCTCTCAAATAAATAAGTAAAATCTTAAAAAAAAATCAGACACTTCACATTCCTCAACCACACATCTCATAGCAATCTTATGGCAGATACGATTTTCTGTATTTATGAAGAAATTGAAACTCAGACTATTCAAAAACCCTACTTAAAAGTAGCGAAGTATTCTCTTTGGTTTCATTTGACCTCGGGGCCTATGTGTTCCCTCCTATGATACACAAGGCCACTCTCCATCTCTCCAGAGAGGATGCAGGTGGGCTGGTAGTATGTTTTTCTCAGACAAACTCCTCACAAAAATCTTATAGGATACAGAGTGTTTAAATAATGTTAGTTTATCATTTCACTTCTGCCTTTGCTCATTCTCTTACACCTAAAAAGCAAAGTGTGCTGGAACACAAATTTTACTATATTATAGGGTGGTAGTATGCTATCAACCTGGTTATTACATAATTTAGAATAGGTTCCAAGAAACAGCTTGTTTTTGTTGTTGTTTTGTTTTTGTTTGTTTGTTTACTTTTTTTCTTTCTTCCCAGCTATAGGATCTTACATGTCATTGTAGAGGTAACATAGTATCTGAATAGTGGACCCCAAATCTTCACTTTTATCATTCTCCTTAAACTTAAACTTCAGTCTTCAAAATCACCAGTCAGTCCCCCATGGACAAAACCATCTGGTGGGAAAGGTAAACTGATAAGGAGACATTCACATTGTTTTATGTACCCAGTTAATTCTTATTCTAAAAGCTTCATATAGTATTCCCAGAAGAAATTGTAAAGCACGTACAGAAGCTGTTGAATGTGCCAGTGTGACTTAAACCTAGTATATATAAGAGAAGAAATCAATCAAGGGGCTGGACAAATAGATTGGAGTCAGGTAACAGAAGATAATGAAAACTCAACCAAAGAGTCTATGCTGTAAGATATTATCCTTTAAACAACTGAGGGCTGAGGAAAGCTTTTCATAGCGGAAGAGATATGAACTTGACCATAACTTTGACTTATAATAATTAAATGGTAAGAACTTGAGGGGTAGGATGAATTTGGAGGGTATAGAGTAAGGGAGACCGGTTAGGAGCCTCAATGTGGAGAAATCACAAGACCTAGAGCAGGGTAATGCCAAGGAGAATAAAAGGGAGACTGAGGGAGACTTCAGGGTTAAAGATAACAGAATCTTGATCTCCAGTTGGAAATATCTTTGAAAAATTGTTCAGTGTACACTTCTTGCAACGATCCTATGGTCCTGAGGTTTTCATCCCTAGTGGGTGAGAAGACAGAGGTGCCTTTGACTAGAGCAGTCCCTGCAGGTCTGGGGAGTGGAGAGAGGTCTATTCCTAGGCCTGCTGGGTGTGAGGAGTCTGTGGTGTAGCAAAGTCATTCTTGACGTTTCCTTGCTCTCTTTCCTGACACATCTTTCCCCACCTGCCCTCTGCCAAACCCTCTCCAGGAGTGAAAGAGCCCTTTAATTATCCACAGCCCAGATCAGGAGGCCTTCAGTGTGAAGTGCAGCAGGAAAGAAGAGAGTGACCGGCCCCTGCAGGCAGGTTGCCGCCAGTGCCCCGCCCGATTTGTGAAGGTGGAGGTGCAAAGGTGACGTCCTCCCATCCAGTCAGACCAGGCCTCCAACTCTAGAAACTGGGAGCTAAGGACACTGCCAGAGGAGCCCCCACATCACCTCATTTATAACCTGGGGAATAACAAGACAGATATGGGTGGTATGGAATCTCTCCTCACAATCTGGCTTCACGCCGCCAACTTTAAAGAAAAGAAATTCCTAATGAATGACATAAACCAATTAGAGAGCTGCCTAAACCAAGCCCAAGCTCTGCAATGGAAGCTGCAGGTTCTTATTAGGTGCAGTGATCTGAACAAGGGCCAACGCAAGCAGATGTGGGACCCTGGGATGCCTGAATTCTGGCCTGTCCCCGAAGACAGCCCGACACTCCACACTATAGAGGCAGCTCTCATCCATCTCCTCACATTAAGGATGTCTTTACAAACAGTGCTTCCCAATCTTCCTTCCATGATCATCCGGCCAGATTTCCTTGCTCATTGCCATGTGGCATTTAATTACAATATTTTGCAAGAGCCCATCACCAAAGAACATGTGGGAAAGAGTTAAGACTTGGGATAACTTGTCACCCTAAAGTTTTCGCTTGGTTGTTTTTGCAAATGAGTATGTTTAATTCATATAGAATTAGAGTTACTACTTACATTTTTTTCTAGCCTGAAACTATTATAAGTTTGAAGAGGGGGGGATGGTGGTAGATATGTATTAGTTGATCAGTCACATGCCAGGATCCTTACATTATGTTATTTTTTTAATCCCTCCACAACCCTGTAAGTTCTGTATGATTATGATTATGATTATTCCTATTTCATACAAAGGAAATTGAGAAACAGGGAGGTGAAGGAGGTTTTCCAGGTGGCGAAGGTAGCAAGTTGGGGAGACATATACCCCCTCCAAAGTGTGGCACTGTTGCCAAGCTAATATAATTGCTATTTTTACATAAAATTTAATGGGGAGAAAAAACAGGTAGTAAGTAAGGATAAGCAAAAAAAGCAAAAAAAAAAAAAAAAAAAAAAAAGGAAAATTACATCTGATCCCACCACCCAGAGATAATCACTCTTAATATTCTGTTGTAAATCCTGCAATTGCAAAAGTTTTAACTCCCTTTTTGGAGCTCCCACACTGCTGCTGTAGAAAGCTTTTGAACAAATTACATCTTTTTGTCATATTCAGGATCATCAAGAGAAAATAGGAAAGATATTGTCTGTCATGTTTTTAAAAAAGTGGATGTGAGAAGTAGTCATCAAGTCTTACCACATGCTGAATACTGCTTGGTGTCTGGAGAATTAGAAGGTATCTCTATTCTGTTAGTACCTGTCCTCCAGAGGCTCACCTAGAACGGCAGCCATGGAGAAGCAGAGGCATGGCCAGAGCTCTGGGAGGTCTCTGAAGTCGTAGCCAGAGGGGTCCACGGTATTTACCATAAGCTTGTTTCATGACCATGGACAAAAACCAATGCCCCCAGCTTCAGTCTGTCCAACTCCCAAGTGGTGTTTATCACTCTTACTCTGCTTAGCGATCAGGATTGTTTTGGGGAGTTAATGAGATAAATATTTATAAAAGCACTTGGAAATAAAGCACTATGCAAATGAGAGATAATTGCTCAAATGTCTAATAATTAGGGAACCCAACTTCAGAAATAAAGATTTTGCTATGGGGTAAAGGGAATCATGATGCAATCCCTTTATAACCCTAAACCATAAATTAGCAGCCAAACCATAATCAAAATGCTACCATAGGAGTGGGAGGGATGGGGTGGCTGGGTGATAGACATTGGGGAGGATATGTGCTATGGTGAGTGCTGTGAATTGTGTAAGACTGATGAATCACAGAACTGTATCCCTGAAACAAATAATACATTATATGTTAATAAAAAAAAAATGCTACCATAATAAAAATCATCCATTTTCATAGATGTAGTATATGAACAGTAATGATGATGATGATGATGGCTAATATTTATTCCCTTTGGCATCTTATTTTCAACACTTTGGAAGGTATTTGCATGGCTTTCTCATCTTAATCCTCACACTAACCCAATGTGGAGACATTATCTCCATTTCACACATAAGGAAGCTCCATTGAAATTTACAAAGTGTTTTTACATATAAACCAATCACCTCATTTGATTCATATATCTCCAATAGTTTTTCTATTTTGTTGGATGATAGAATTATGAATCAGAAAGTCAGTTTGCCAAGTTCACAAAATTTTCAGAGGTTAGATTTGGTCTAGAACTTGGTCTACCTTGGGTTTTTTTCAACAAAACTGCTGTTGAATCTGTATTCAGCCAAACAATTACAGAAAGCTTCTCCACCTAGTTAACTCCTCAAATAACCCAAGGTCCATACCTATGATCCCTATTTTGAGAGGGAGTTTACCTGGCTTAGTTCTAGCCTATGTAACTCAAAGATATCTGCAGAAGTTCTCCAGCATGGTCTCATCCCAAACCTCTTCTTGATCTTCGATAGTCTACAATCAAACACAGCCAAGCCTCGCTGCCCTGGAACCATTCAGAGATTTTTCCTTCACAAAATCTTATTCCTTCCAAAGAGATCCAACAGCTCTCTAATAAATGCTCCTCCTGAATTTCTGATTTCATTGATGACAAACAATATCTGTTTTATTTATCCCTAACAGGGCTTAAGAGACAGCTCTCTGTGTTAGGGTACTCCATGGAAGAAAGACAGCTTTCTGTGTTAGGGTACTTCCACTCCATGGAAGTCATCTTTAACACTTCTCTTTACTTCATTAGCTCTATCAATTCATCACCAAGACTTGGGCTTTAGGATATGGATGAATTTAGAGCAAAGGAAAGTAAATACAGTATGCATGAGAGGTGCAGTAACTGGATAGTTTAGAGTAGTTCAAGAGAGAGAAACTATGTGAGAACATTCATTGGCAGTGGAATGATGGTACATGTATGGCAAACACTGATATGTCTGATTTGATGAGGTTTTGAATTATATAAAGAGAATCTAAGAATGGACAGGCTAGAAAAGTAGGTTGGGACCATATTGCAAAGGTCTTGTAAGCCAAGCTATGAAGCTGGATGTTACTGCTTCTCATACTTTGCCAGTGGAATATTCCTAAGGCTATAGGGGTAAGGCCACTTGCTTTAAACACTAAATTTATTTGCAATCTTTTGTTTTATCCTTAAAATCATATAATTATGTTTCCTACTATGTTTCCTTTACATGGATTGGTTTTAATAAAAAGATAATATTTTAAAATCCAAACTATTTAACATTGGTCAAAATTTAGACTTCAGGTAGATAAGGCACATTTATCCTGTGGCTTCTCAGAGCGCCTAGCACAACTCTGTTACTTGAGATTTTCTGTAATCCAGTTTGTGAAGCATAAGGAGATAACGGAGCATCACTAGTGGAATTTTGAGGAGAGAGATGAATTGATCAAAGTGATTTTAAGAAGATAATCCTGTAGTGTTAAATTGGATGAATTTGAGGACTGGTGGACACTGGAGGCAGGAAGTGTAATAACCTCATAGTACTCAATATTTATTTAGCACTGTGTCAGACACTTAAGATAAATAGTCTCAACTAGTCCCCATAATCCTATGAAGTGCAAACTATCAACGTCTCCATTTCACAGATAAAAAAACCAAAGGAAAGAGAATATAAGAGACATTCTAAAGAGTTGGTAAGTTGGTAAGTGGCTGAACCTGAACTCAAACCAGCTAAGTCTGGAGAGTCCAGGCTCTTAAACACTACATTGAAGTGCATTGGGAACCACCATGATCATTGAAGTGAGAGGTAATAAAGACCCAAAGTAACATCATGACAGTAGCAATTGAAAGGGTTAGGTTTAAGAAATGTGGCAAAGATAGACTTGACAGAATTTGACAACCTGGCTAGATTTGGGGGAAAATAAGGAGTCAGAGATGACTGATTTGTGAAACATGGATAATTGGGATGATAATGAGGCCATCCTCATAAATAAAGGCCTACAGAGGAGAAGCAGGTTTGTTGGGGAAGCATGAGATGGGGGAAGATGATGTGTGGAGTTTGAGATGCCTGTGGGGCATACAGGTGGAGACAGCCAAGGGGAAGAAATGCAGGTGTGGAGTGCTTCCCATCATGGGCCCCCAGACTTGCTAAAGTTTCAATCAGCTATTTTCAGCCTATTTTCAGTCTTAGACTCACCCTGAACATTGGTGAGTGACACAGGATAGAATTTTCCATAAATGCTCAGAGTTGGAAAAGAAAAAAAAAACCTACTCACACACAGACACAAGCACCCATAAATTCAGCCACCTCATAACAAGCTGGACACTTTTTCAAAATCACCTTCCACTGCTTATTTTCCAAACTCAAAATATTAGGCACACAAATCAGTGGCTTGAGGATAGATGCAGTAACAGCAGAGTAATTCCTTCCTTCCCTGCAGCAAGCTGCCCTTATGAAGGTGAATTTGGTCCTGCGTGATAATAAAGTCTATTTGGGAGTTTCAAAGTGCAGTTTGGCTCAAAATGATTTCCTCTGCCTAGAGTGAGGTCTAAGAGGGTCCCCAATCAGGCTGAGGGGAGAAGAGAAAAGAAAGATAGAAGGGGACATTGGGGAAGAGTCCAAGGTTGGCAGAGGATAGAAGAGATGGAACACAGAAGCCACAGGGTCCTTTAAATAGTTGATTTGGGGGCACCTAACTGGCTCAGCTGGAAGAACATGAGACTCTTGATCTCAGAATTGTGAGCTCCAGCCCACATTGCGTGTAGAGATTACTAAAAAAATAAATAAACTTAAAAAGAAAAACAGATTCTGTGTTCACTTAGTAGGGACTTAAGGATCATGGGACCGATTGGGTTTGGTCTTTCTAAAAATAAGCATATTACCCCAAAAGTTAACAGTGAGTAGTAGAGAGCTTTTCATAGTAGTTCTGTTTGCCATACCAGCCTTTCATTTCATCCTGCAATATATGTTAACCTCTGGAGCTTGTTCTTACTTTGCACTGCGATCTCAATACAGATTCCAGAAAGAACTAAACAGAATATACAAACTTTGCTCTCTGTTTTTCACAGATAGCAGCATCTGCTGGTTATAGACAATATATTATTCATTCTAAAAGAAGTGAAGGAGCCACATTATTGGTCTGAATTTAAAAATTTTGAAAATGAATTCTATTACTTTTGGCTGAACTTTGGTTATACACACACACACACACACACACACACACACTTCTCTCGCTCTCTCTTCTTGTGCTGTTTTTGATATAAACTTTCTGTTAAAAATCAAAATGCTAATTTCCATGATTAGAGTATTGGGTGATAAAGTCCTATCACTGTGGACTCAGTTCTCTAAATCTGTTCCCACACTGCCACCTAAGAAGTTTTTCCCTTTAAGAATTTATCATGCCTTAAAATGGGGGGACAACATACAAAGATAAATGCATCTGAGTCATGCTTTAAGAGTTGACTTTTCATTGAAAAAAAATTTTTTTAAGATTTTATTTATTTATCTGACAGAGAGCAACACAGCTAGAGAGGGAACACAAGCAGGGGGAGTGGGAGAGGGAGAAGCAGCCTTCCTGCCAAGCAGGGACCCGACGCAAGGCTCAATCCCAGGACCCTGAGATCATGACCTGAGCCAAAGGCAGACTCTCAACGACTGAGCCACCTAGGCACCCCTCATTGAAAATTTTTAATAGCCATTAAATATTTTCATATATAATATTTATTAAATATTTTAAATAGTCATCACCAGTGATTTTTCTGGGCAACATTAACTTAGCATCCTCAACCCAAATAACATTTGTACTGACAGATATTGTAATGCCCATAGCACTTAGAACATAAAGCAACACCAGCAGCTCTGAGTACTTCCTCTCTGAAATTATCAGCACTCAGAGCAAATTGCTCAGTTATTAGAGGCATTTTCTAGAAATAATCGCAATGCCCTTTGAACAGCCTGGAGCTCTCAGGTATTTCTTGTGTCTTTCCTCATCTTATCTATTGGCTTCCACTTCCCCTCTCCTTTGTGCTCATATCCGAAGTCTACCATCACAACATTAGCAGATTACAACTTAAAACAAACATTTTAATAGCTCTCAGCAGTTTATAATCTTGTTCTTTTTTAGACAATTGCATCCAGTAGTATTTATAGGGGAACTATACACATTACTTCTATTTGAATTCCAGAAAATATGCAGACAAATGAAATATTACCAATAAATTAGTAAATAACACCTTCTGACACAGAATTCTGAGGTGTAGCATTCAATATGTGGATTCATTCAATTCATTTATTCAATCATGTGGATTCACTTATTATGGGTTCACTGAGTCCTGACTATGAAGACAGCCTATCTTAAGAGTTTATCAGGAAAATTAAGGCCCAGTCCAACCAGCAAGTGCCTACAATGGAGTTGTGGAATCATTAAGACGTGCAGTTGTGCAAAGAATGCTACTGGAGTCAGAAAAGATGGCAATTAATATGAGTTGGGGCAGAGACTTCTTTTGTGGAAAATAAGATGTTCAGGGGTTCCTGGGTGGCTCAGTAGGGTAAGCATCTGCCTTCGGTTCATGATCCTGGGGTCCAGGGATCGAGCCCCACATTGGGGCTGCTTCTCCCTCTCCCTTTGCCCCTCCCCCCCACTTGTGCGCGCACTCTCTCTCTCCCCCTCACTCTCTCTCTAAGTGAATGAAGTCTTAAAAAAAAAAGAGAGAGAGAAAGAAAAGAAGATTCTCAGACCAAATTAAAGTCCATAATCACATCTGCATATAGATGGAGGTTATATGTTCAGCATGTTCTGAAGGCCACAGAAGAAGCACTAGACATGGTCCCTCTCTCAAATGGGCTACATTCAAATTGGAAAGAGAAAACAATTGAGAATTAGTAGAGCTAAACTCTGGGATATGTAGCAGGTTCTTCTGGCTGCTGTTTATAATAAATACTGTTGAACTAGCTAACCAAGAGCCATTTAGGACCTTCTTTTCCTTTGCCATCCCCATATAGAAATCTCAGAAAAGCTAAAATACTTGATTTCTCTACTTAGGGTCAGGACACTGTTCTAGACAGTGAGATATAGGAAGACTATCTCTCTGAAATGAAAAGGCAAAGCCTCACCAGAAAAACCTCCTAGCCTCCTTCTCCTTCCTCTTTCTTCCTGTTTGATGTGCAGAAGTGATGCCAGCAGGTGCAGCGCCATCTTGTAACCATGAGGTTACAGCATGAATACCGTGGTCTTCAAAGGAAGGCCAGCAGAATGGGAAGATGAAAGGAGGCTGAATTCCTGATGGCCTTGGTGAGCCATCACTGGATGCCAGCCCTGAACTTTTTCATAAACAAGTGTTAAACCACTGTTTGTCTTAACGGCTGTCTACAATCCTTACAACTAAACCACTCAAGCTCCTGCTCTAGTCTGGTACTCTTCTAGAAACCAGGGACACAGCAATAAACCAATCAGCTCTTATGGATTTCAGCTTTTCGTTCATGGACACAGGCAAGAAACCAGCAAACATATAATATGTTGTGGAAATATGTGGTATAGAAAAATAAAGCAGGGTAAAGCAAAAGGCTGATGTGACAGGGAAAATTACGATTTTCAATAGGGTGGTCAGCGTCCTAGGAAGGTGACATTTAACAGAGATCTGTAGAAAATGAGGGAGTAGTTTACATGATATCTGGGGAATGACATTATAGGCAGAGAGGAGAGCAAATGCAAAGACCCTGAAACTAGAACATTTATTTGCTTCACAATTTTTTTTTTAATTTTTTTTATTGTTATGTCACTTCACAATTTTTAAAGAAACACCATGGAAGCCAACATATCTTTAGCAGCCTGAACTGAGGGGCAAGTTGTAGCAGATAAGTCAAGTGAGGGGTCAGACCGCATCTTCTGGGTGTCCACCTTTGAGATTAGGCCCCTATTCAAGCAAGACTAAGATGGGCTGGAAAACATTTCTCAAAAATGCCTACTACAAACTGATATAAGTGGGCTAGATTACATAGTTGGAAAAGAGAAATCATTGTGTGTGGAATGTCAGAGAAGTCTCTATGGAGAAAGTGCAAGACAGGATTGTATAAGGGAAGATCATGGATTTTGGAGTCAAAAAGACCTGAGTTTGAATCCTACCAGGACCATTAGGACTGCCAGTTCTTGGACAAGAGATCACCCTCTTTGATTCCCAAGTAAAAGAGAGTTCATGCATGCCTTCAAAGACTGTTGTGAGAAAGAACTAAGTGAAATTATGCACAGTGCCTGGGTTATATATACACGCAGAAAGGCACTGTGAGAAAAGAGTTCTTATGGTCAAAGAACTTTGGGAAAAACACTCTTTTAGACATTCACAGTGCACATTAGTCTACCAACATTCTACATGGGCATTCGTAGGAGACCTATTTGAACTCCTGCGGTCTGATACGTTTCATTTACTTGGAGCGCTGAACACCTTTTTGATGTGTGTGATTCCACGGAGCCCTGTGGACCTGATGTCCTCACAGGGGCCTGTTCTCTTTGACACAGAAAGGCTGCAGTACCATCTCGCCGTGAGCCCTACAGCACTGTGCGCCCACCTTCCAGAGGTCTGGCAGGCCCTGGCAAGAAAGACTCGCAAGTCAAGTCCGCTGACACTTTGCAAACTGCTCGTAATACCTTTCCTCTCCCAACAAGGCGGCATCCCGTATTGTAGAAAAATAACCAAGTGCATTCCTAAGAAAAAGTGAGGAATTTGAAAGCTAAAGGAAAAATGGGGGAGGGGACTGGCAGGAAGCTTTCTTCCTGAAGTTAGTGGAGAAACATTGATGAAGAGTCAGGGAACATGAGCAGGACTACATTGGATGCACTTCTCTATTATATCTGTGCATCCATCTTTATATCCTTATATCTTATATCCATTATATCCTTCGCAATTTTTAAATTTTCTGCCCCCACTTTTAATATAATTCAGATCATAGGCAAAGAGGGAGAAGTCTCCAGTCATCTTGCCTGTTGCCAAACACGAAAACAGCAAAGTAAATCTGAAGTGTTCACCCCTCTATCCACATCTTTGGTTTATTTAACTTGAGATTCGGGTTTGGGTCCTGGCTCACTACTTACTAGCTCTGTGATCTAGACAAGTAACTTAACCTCCCCATGCCTTACTTTTTCTGTTTTTAAAAAGAAGAAAATAGTATTTACCTCTCAAGGTTATCATAAATATTACATGAAACAATGAGTAAGACAATCACTTGCCATGCTCAGTTTTACCAAATGTTTGTAGAATGATGACTGGGTATGCTGACAATTCCCCCATCATAAAAATACCCTCTCTCTTGGCTTCCATGACTCCACCCAATTTTATTTATAAGAACACTGTCAAAAACATCAATCCCATAGTAAGCAGATCTAATAGCATTCAGATATACTCTATTAAGACATATTCATAAAAAAACAAAGCACTGAGAATTTCTAACAAATCATATTACAAGCAAATCATATTTCATTTATTAATTTCTATTACTGATCTAAAAGAAATGATTGTTTGGCTTGTTGAAAGAAAAATCAGAATAAAACCTGGGAGTCACAAAGGAGACACTCCCAGTCTTGAACTCTGAAAGAAGCTGAATGCCAGTTTAATGAATCTGAAAATCGTTACCAGTCCTTCAGATCTCAGATGTCTCATTACTTTAAAAAATAGGTACAAACATGATGCACAAATAATTGAGGTTTGATATAAAAATGAAAATGAGCGATCGAGGAACTCCAAAGCCCTTAATAATTAATACATAAACCTCCTGGTAATTTAAATTATGGGCGAGGTAACTCAGACCCAATACATTAATTCACCTTGAGAGAAGTTGACTTAAAGTTTCCTTTTTAGATATGCATGGTTTACTCAGTAATCATAATAAAAGAGAACCACAAAATTCCACATCTACAGCATCACTCCCTCTCGACCAGCCCCAGCACGCCAGGCTGCAGAGCACTTAAACCCACACACCAAGAGTTTAACTTGAGCTTGGCTGGGGGGCTTGGACGAGACTTTCACTATTCAGACACAGAAAATATTAATTATCATCAAATCTGTCATTATCTTCCCATCCCCCCTCCACATCCTCATCTTGCCTATCTGATCCTTTCTCCCTCCAGCCAGCAAAATGAAAAGCAGTGATTTGCCGAGTGGATTGTGGTTTTACTCGAACAGAAGAGGGGCCAGCTGTGTATGTGTGCTGGGAGTAATCAAAACAAGGAGTTGGGAAAGGTATTCCTTGAAGCGCCCCAAGGCATTTTTATAGAAAACCCCAGAAAATATGATTCCATTAAATCAGCTACAAAAGAAAGGCAGAGAGGAAGAGGGGAGAGGGAGAGAAGGAGACAGAGACTGAGCTTGGGGGCTGGCGGGGATTAACAGAGAGGACTGCAGGGAAAGAACAAGAGAGAGGAGGGAGATGGAAGGAGAAATGAGACCAAGCAGAATGAGACACAAAACCACGTGTTTCATGCCCTCTCCCCAAGTTTCTCTGTCTTCCAAACTGCATGTCCAGGCAGATAAAGGTGTTAGAAGAGTGTGCAGAAGCAGCGCCCAGAGCCGGCCTGGCATGCTGAAGGGAACAGACGAACGCCTACAAGATATGACTTCAGGTGCACCTAGATGACCCACGGCCCAAAATAACACCACTTTAAGCACTGGCTGATGCCGAAGATTCCACACTTCCTGCTTCATTTATTTTGGAAAGGGCTATGATGCCCACTGACATTGCCCTGGGCTAGGAAACTCTTTCAGCCTTTTGCAACCATTTATAAACTTCTTGTGGATGCCTTTCAATATCTTTCCTAGGTGCTGGTTTGGACCCAGGGTAAGAGGAGAAAATATGAAACTCAAGAGGTCCCGAAGCCAGAAAGAGTCAAACCAGAAAGCTAAAGTCATTGAGGACAAAACTTACCTACTTGGCTAGAACTCAAAACTTGTGAATCCCAGGAATGACAGTGATCATCTAGTTTGTATTTAAAAATTAAGGAAGATGAAAAAAATACCAATTATATTTTGATTTTATATTTATAAAATTATATGTGTCACATAAGTAAGATGACAAAAAATAATCCCAATACCACACAAACACGCATGCATACACATGCAAATCTGCATTAATACAGCTCCAAGGTTGTTTGGCTCAGGACTTAAGTGCCATTTTTTAAAAACCAGGCTCTTACAATCTTTTTCCTTTGCAGTCCTGTGCATTTCACATTAGTTCCTTTCATGGTCGGAAGGTGGCTAGAGCTACACCAGGTCTCACATGAAGACCTAACAATGCAGAGATCTTTTTTTAAATCAATGAAGAAAATTTTTCAATGAAGAAAACTTTTCCCTGAAGTTCCTTAGCAGACTTCCACTTATGTGAGAAGCAGTTTTGCTTAATGGTGAGGAGCACAGACTTTGGGGACAGGCTCCTGGGTTTGAACACAGCTCTACCACTTATTAGCTGTGTTTCTGTGGACCAATTACTTAACCTCTCTGATCTTCAGTTCCTCATTTGAGAAATGAAGTTAATAATATTTACCTCATAGGAGATTAACTGAATTAATGTATATAAAGACCTTATGACAGCATCTGGTTCATAGTAAATCCTATTACATGTTAGCTAATAAGCTTGAACTGGGTTACACTCATGCCTGAAGCATTAACCGACAAGGGAGGGAGCTTAACCAATCACTCATCTCCTGGGACTGGAAATCCACCTTCCCTGAATCACATGACTTCTCAGAGGACAGTTGATACATAAATAAAACTGGATCTGGTTAGAATGGAGGGAGGGGGTAAGTGGTTGTTGGGTAGGCAATCAACATTGACTACTACATGTATTATAGACATGAATCCTGATTATAGCCCTGAGATGCAGATAGCATCATCCTCATATTACAGAGAAAAATCTCAGACTCAGAAGGGTGAACTAGCCTGAGGTAATGGAAATAGCAATGGTAAGGTTGGTCCTTGAAACCAGAAACCAGAATGTTTGCTAGTCCTGTGTTCTCTCCATAATGGCAATCAGCTTCATTTTAATGGAGGATGCAAGGCTTCTCCGAATCTCTCTTAGCAGAGCTTTCCTTTAGCCCTGTGGAGGCATATGCAGAAAGGATTTAGGGAAGGGAAAGATGGAAGAGGAAGTGATTAAGAGGATCTACAAGTTCTTTAGTTCTCATTACTAATACATGCATTTAAATGAATTGTGTCTCTTCTCACTCATGACACTCATACTTTAAAAAAAAAAAAAATCTTCTACACTCTGCTACGCTGGAGGAACAAAGTTAAGTAAGACCCAGTTCATCATCTGAAATACCTTCTGAGCAGCATAGTGATAGTCTGTGAAGGGCTGATGCTGATATGGGATTCATGTTAACAGCAAAATCCCTGAGTAGCAGAAGAGAAGGTGTAATAGTATCACTACTGCTCCTGTCCTCCACAATAAGAATTTTACTTAACCCCAGAGATAACAGAAAGTGGTTACAGAGCCAGCTCAGAGATCTTCCAGATAAAGACCCATGGTCTACCAGAATATTCTCACTCCTTGTTTAGAGACCCCTTCCTTTAATTTCTCTGCCTATCTGAAGGACTGGATCCAGTTTACCTTTCATTCATCCATCCCCCTCGCTAGAGAGGGAATCATCTCTCTGTACTATTCCATCCAAAGTCACAATCAACAAGTTGATAATGATACTCTAGATACAACATGGAGCACTCACCAGGGGATTCTGCCTCTGTGTGATGAATCACCTTATGTCGGTTCTCCTCCAAATCAGGTGACCCTCTTCATTTTGGTTTTGACTCAGAGAGGTTTTTCATGCTACCTTTCATTGAGGGCTTACTATGTGTCAGACATTGTATTAAATACTTCATATATGTCATCTAGTTTAGTCTTCACAATAACTTCTGAGACAAGGAAAATTATGCCCATTTACAGATGAGGAAAATAAAACTCAGAGAAGCTGAATACAAGTTGTACAAGTTACTAAGAATTGCTCCAAACAGAAAATGGTAGAATTGCAATTTGAATGTAGATCTATTTAACTCTAAAGGCAATGTTCTTAGCCACTAGGATATATTTGCCTCTTTCTGCATCCTAATCATGTTGCAAAATATATTAGAGAACATTCTAGATTTCTGAAATTATTTACCAGGTGTGCCCTCTGCCTTCAACTGAATCATACACAGGAATGTTGAACAGGACAGAACAGGGCCCTTGCTATACGCCACCAAGCTCTGTCCTCCCGTATGTTAGCTGTCCACCCTCTGGGGCAGGGATTGGCAAATGAGGGTGTGTGGCCAAATCTGGCCCACAGCCTGCTATTTAAAAAAAAAAAAAAAAAACTGTATTGGAACAGAGCTGCATCCATTCATTTACATATTTTCTGTGGTTGCTTTTACTCTAGAGCAGCAGAATTAAGCAGCTGTGATAGATATGGTATGGTTCATAAAGTCTAATGTATTTACCATCTATTCCTTTACAGAAGAGGTTTGCTGACCTCTAGTCTAGAATATACCTGACCTCAAATACAGCCTAAAAAGTCTTGACTTGTGGCATTTTATTTTATGCTCTGTACAAATTTCCTAAGAACACTGGACATAGGTGCTAAGCACTTTTCTCCTTCCATGATGAGATCTATATCCAACCTTATTTAATGAGCACATGGACTAGTGAGAAGGGGAAAAACAGGCATTGCTCATAGGATCATTTACCACAGTACTGAGACGAGACATTTTGGATCTGGATGTGCAATCTTCTCCGTCGGTGAGCCAGTCTGCTTCCCAGCACCAGCATCCAGCCACCCACACTGGCCTACAAGACCCAGCGCTATGATAGTCCAGACTTCTTCTGACCTCTGGACCCTTACTGTTCTTCCCTCACCCAGGGAACTTGTCACCATTATCCAAATGCTCATCTTAGGAACACCCAAAGAGATGAACCAGGCCATAGATTCCCCATGTCCTTCACTGCTCCTGAGCCCTGGGGTCACAGCACCCTTTTTTTAAAGCTTTTATTTATTTATTTTTATTTGAGAGAGAGAGTGTGTGTGTGGGCTGGGGAAGGGGCAGGGGGAGAGGGAGAGAATCCCAAGCAGACTCCCACTGAGTGCAGAGCCTGACTCGAAGCTCAACTTGGGGCTTGATCCCATGACCACAAGATCACAACCAGAGCCAAAACCAACAGTCAGATGCTCAACTGACTGAGCCACCCAGGCACCCCTCACAGCACCATTTTAATGCCATTAAGACAGAATGTCATAGAGGGATGCCTGGGTGGCTCCGTCGGGTAAGCGACTGCCTTCGGCTCAGGTCATGATCCCAGGGTCCTGGGATCCAGCCCCGAGTCAGGCTCCCAGCCTGGTGGGGAGCCCACTTCTCCTCCTTCCTCTGCCACTCCCCCTGCTCCTGCTCTCTCTCTCTGTCAAATAAACAAATAAAATCTTTTTAAAAAAAGACAGAATGCCCTAGAAAGAAAAGGCACCAAACCTAAATCAAGCAACCAAGGGTATGAGCAAGTGTATATGATAAAGGTCTTAAATATAAGTGGTGTCCTCTGTAAAGAGGGTCCATTAGCCAGGAGACACACAGCCTGAGAAAGTACATGTTCACAGATCTGAAGCATGTGAATAGACAAGAAGAATTAGGCTTTTCTGTGGCTGCAGATGCAAAGAAAGCACAGATGGGGCAGATTTGGCAAAATAGAAGAAGCTTCTAAGAGTTATAGCTCAACAAAAAATGGAACTGGCTGCCTGAGGAGGTAGTGAGTTCCCATCTCTGAGAATGTTGGAGCAGACACCACTTTTCCCTTCACCAGACAATACAATAGTGATTCCAACAAAAAATGTGGAATTGGACAAGCAGAGCTGAAAGATAGGTTCTAGTTCATGGACTGATGCTACCTATGCTGCTCAATAGGGCTGTTTTGAAGTTGCCTATACTGTACAAAATTTTCCACAACTGACCTCCCTACTTGATTAATTGGCATTCAGTACTTCAAGGCCATAAACCTTCATTTAGTCTTCTCTATTCTGTACACTGGTCAAACACATGCTGACTGCAAAGTCCTATTGAGTGGCACATTTTGATTTGGGGAGGCTTTAGTCACAAATGAAAAAACCCATTTAAAATGAACTGCTTCAAATAGAATAGAGCTGTGTTATATCTACATTCTTTTTTTTTTTTTTTTTTAAGATTTTATTTATTTATTTGAGTGAGAGAGAGAAAGAGAACACAAACAGGGAGGAGGGGCAGAGGGGAGGGGAGAAGGAGCTCAGTGGGGAGCCTGACTCAGGACTCAATCCCAAGATCCTGAGATCATGACCTGAGCCAAAGGCAGATGCTTAACAAATGGAGCCACCCAGGCACCCCTATATTCCCGTTCTTAACTTCATCCTACTCTCTACATTTTTTTTCTCCCCTGAACGATCAGATTGCTCAAATCAATACTCCCCCTTACTTTGAATGTACAGTTTTCTGATATCTGTATGTGGTCTTGAAATTCCTCTGGGATTTTGGGGTATGAGGTGTTGTGTGTGCGTATGTGTGTGTTTACAGTAACCCCTTTGTAGAAGGAGAATTATATCTGGGGCAAATGCAGCATAGAGACTTACCCCCATCTCATACACCACGCCTTACAAGTGCTAGGAGGGCTGGAGATTATAGAGGAAGCTGCCTTGGTTGGGCAGAATGCCACAAGGCTACATTTTTCACACAGACCTCCTGTTCCATGTTATTTCCTCTCTACCCTTCTGTTGCCAAACCACCACAGTTCAGCTAATTCCTCCCCGAGCAGTGTCTCACCCAGTGCTGCAATTACAGTGGAGACAGAAATGGAGCTGGAAGTGAAGTAATGAGGATGCAAAGAGACGAGACCACCATGATTCATCCTGATAGCATGTGGGGTCATTAAATATAAATATATATGCATAAACATATATATATAGTCCAGTAATCACCATGTAGATATGGTCCAATAATCACCAATTTTATCCACTAACTAAAAGAAATGAGGAAGAAATGAAAACTAGGTGTTTTGACAAAGCCATGCCTCTGTTGGTCTCTTCCCGAGGAAGCAGCTTGCTGAAGGGGCATGTGTATGTTCCAAGAGGAATGCCAAAGCATTTATCCTAAGTAATTCCAAGGTATTATTTAGAATGTCCATAGCCAAGCCAAGGGAGTCAAAGAATTCTTAACAATGTCCAGTGTCACACTTTATAGTTCATACACATGATCTTTTTGCCTTAGACATCAATACTTTAAAGTGTGCTTGAGGCAATATTTGGGCACCAGTCCTGTGGTCTTGATTTTTTGGGGGAGGAGAGAAAAGAGAGAAATTATGGCATCATTGCCTAAGAAAGTTTGCTCATTGCCTAGTTTTATGGAGATTTGCTTATTCTGCTCTCTGGCAGTGACCCAACATTGAATTCCACACATTTCCCTGGAAACCAGCTTCTCCTGACCGCTGCATCCCTACCAATGGTAGAATCCTTCTCCTTGCCTCCCAGACTTCCATTCAGCTCCTATTCTCCTGTTCTTCCACTTCTGCAGTTCCCAGCCCCAACTCCCTTTCCAGCATCAAATCAAGACCTGCATCTGTCTCTTCCATAGGGTCACCCTCTCTTCATCTTAACAGACATTTCAATAGCTCTCCCTCCCTTCCTCTTTCCCAAGCTGCTTAGTCAGCCACCCAACTGGTCTCCCTCCCTCCCACATCCTCCCTCAGAATCTCCCCTCTGGTAAGCCGTGTGTTAGCAATCACACAGACTGTAACAGGGTCTTCTTGGGCCAGTACTTTTCATTCTCACTCCCTCAACAGCCCTTACCCCATGCTTGAGGTCCACTTCCTTGAAGCAACTTTCTATGATCCCCTAGTTATCTGAGCAAGATGACCCTGTAATATGTGTTAACTATATGAGAATAATTGTATTTGCCTCTCCTCCTACCCAAAAATGAAGACTTTGTAGTATGAGGTTATCTATTTTTTCTTTGAATTCTCAAGAGTTTACAAGTCCAACCTGGAGAGAGCATGTCAAAAAAATAAATAAAAATCAGTTAATGGATGCACTTCTTCATTTAAAATTCAACAGTAGCTTCATTGCAACCAAGAAAGTACAAGCATTTTACAATGGCATTCAGGGGCGCCTGGGTGGCTCAGGCGTTAAGCGTCTGCCTTCGGCTCAGGTCATGATCCCAGGGTCCTGGGATCGAACCCCGCATCAGGCTCCCTGCTCCGCGGGAAGCCTGCTTCTCCCTCTCCCACTCCCCCTGCTTGCGTTCCCTCTCTCGCTGTGTCTCTCTCTGTCAAATAAATAAATATAATCTTAAAAAAAAAAAAAATGGCATTCAAAGCCTCCCTTCTTCATCTGATCCCATTCTAACCTTATCATCCACTCTGCCTTCATGATACTTAAGCAAAACTGTACTTACTCACTATTCTTTCTGTTTCCCTGCTCTTTTTCTGGCCATATGGCTTTATTTTTGCTATACCTTCTATGTGGACCACCCTTTACCCCTAACTTGCTCTTGACATCCTAACTCCCACCAATATCCTAGTTCCATCCTTCAAAGACCATGTTATATACCACCTTTTTTATGTTCCTCAGATGTTCCTCTCTCATGTCAACTCCGCTCCGATGGCATAACCTTACTGCACCTTAAAGCAAAGCTGTCCAGATACTTGACTTATCTCTGCTAGTAGAATATGCATCATTTACAGCAGGGACTGTGTCACTTAGCTCTGTATCACTACAACACCTAACACAGTGATGTGTGCATTTTTGCAACCCAATGCATGCTTCCTGCATTTGAACAGATTATTTGAACCTGGATTGAAATATTGCCTTTATGCATGTCGCTTGGTGCCTGAGCCAAACTGTCAAGTAGAAGCTTGATCTAGAAGAGCTCAGTCAAAGAGGAAAATGTCTCAGACCTCCCTACAGGCGATGCATTTTCTATTCTCTTCTTCCTAGAGCAATCAAAAGGCACAAATATGTGTAGTGCCTAAACTTAATATTTCATAAATGAGTGGTTTTGTGGATTATAATCATTACAGTCAATTATGACTTCACTTTTACCCATACCTCAAAATTCACGAAATTCCTAAGATATGCTCTTGGGAAAACTCAGTGACTATTATTTGTTTTAGGAAAAGCACAGATCAAAATTAAAGTAAGAATTCAGACCTCTTCATATGCTTTCAAATATGATCGAAATTGCCAACTCTCCAAAATTTTTTAAATTGGTGAGGAATTTCTATTGCCAAGTTGAGAGACAAGCCTCATTTCTTTTAGTCTAGGGAAAAGAGAAGAGGTGGCAAATCCTGGGGATTTCTTTGCAAACATTTGAATCAATGATGAAAGCTTACTGAAATTAACTTAGAAAATCTTTACTCTGACATCATGGTCTTAGAGAATTCTCAGTGCTACTATCTGGGCCCCATGCCTCAATTACTATTCTCCCTACCACTCACATGAGAGTCATTCAAAGTCCAAAAATCAGTGAGTCCACCGTCCTCTTGAGTCCACGTACTGATTTAAGTTCTGTATAACATAAAACCTCCCAAGAGAGATTGGCATTGACAATGAAATTTATCCAGACAGGCTGAACAAACAGCAATTACATTTTTTCTTATTCCAAGGAAAATAATATTTTATGTAACAGCACTTGGAGACTGGATTCTATATCCCATCATTAAGGGATTTCCCTCCAGTGACTGTGAGATGCCCCTTTCACCCAATATTTTCCCTTGACTTTAGCTCCAAGCAAATCATCAGAGCTTGGCTGAAGCAGGTGGGAGTAATGCCTATCTCAGTTCTAAAAGACTCTTCAGACCTCTGAGTCTGAGCCATTAGCTCTTTCTCTAAAAAATCTCTCCAAGGATCAGTGAAAAAAAAAATTGAAGCGCACAAATTTAAAAAATAAAGGATTTAAGGTATCAAGGCACTTGGGGTACAAAATAACCTGTCATCAGGCCATTTTCAACATACATTTTTTTCACTGGCTTCCAGACAAACACAACATTATTTCCACATAGGAGTGGGCAGACACTGCCTTAGTCATCTTTTTTGTGCTGGTCAATGGAAAGATCCCAGGGGCAACTTCCAATTTGCCTGGGCACGTCCAAAATTTCTGTGGGTTTCTCTAAGTGTGCTTTCAATTTAATGATTGCTGAAAACATCTTAAGTACAAGCTAAGGGTCACCCCAATACAGTCCATAGCGTGGTAGAGACAGCTCAGAGGGATTTGATAAGACCCCACTGCAGGGAGGGTACTGACTGTCTACTCTAAGCTGACCAGTGATGAACAGAAATAAAGAGGTGGAAAATAACCTGTCATCCGAACCTTGAAAAGAAAGATGTCTTATTTTACCTCTCCAGAGCTCAGCACTGTGTTTGACGTACAGTAGGAACTAAATAGTTATTGAATTAATGAATTGACTCTTGATTCTATGCAGCTACACTGAAAAATACTAGGGCCAATAGATGACAGCTTCAAGAAGAGCTTATTTCAACTCAATACAGGAAAGATCATTCTTACCAGAGCCTCCCGAGAGTGGGACAGGTAAGGCAGGAAATAGTGAATTCTCTTTTTACCAGAATCCGGCAAACAGACGCTGGATAACCACCTGTCAGGGTTACTGGAGAGAAGAAACCTGCTTTGGGTGGTCTCCAATTTAGTGATTCTAGAGCTATTCCATTCCAGCCCCTAGGTCTCATGACTTATCTGAGCGAAGAGTCTCTAGCGCCACCTTCCTGTAACCTGGGGTACTTTATAAAGGTCTGTCCTCCCTAGAACTGACTAGTGGACTTGCTGATCCTATTTTGTATGGAGCCTCTGCAGCTAAAAAGCAAAATCAAAACCAAACAAAAATGCTGCATTTAGTAGGAGAGGTCTCTGGCTGAGAAGTCAGGTTAATCTTCTACTACAGAGTTGATTTGAGTTAGAAGAATGACACAGGCTCCTACCCCACTAGAAGCATTATGAAAGTCGTAATAAATAGGGGTCTCAATATATGCTAGTAGAGGAAAACATAGACAAATCAAATCTGAAAACTGAGCAGAATGTCATAGATCACATGAACTAAAATGCTCACATCTAGGCCTCAAGGGAGACATCTATAACCACATTGCTAGGGCCTGGTAGGGTTGGCACAAAATCCTGCTGATTACAAGGCCAGAATTCTTTTCATTACCCAATGCTGTGAAGCCCACTATAATATAACACTTAATTATACAGGTTCAGGAATACAAGTCAAAGCAGATCCCAAATGTAATAATAGATGCTAAAACTACATATGGGAAAAGCACGCTATAACATGGTTAACCTATGACGTAAATAAATTATAAAGGGATTGATTGCACTGTATTTTTCCCATCAAAGGCTAAGTTGTACTCCTCTATCATGAGGATCATCTGCACTGTAAACTATAAGACACATGATTTCATTAGAATCCAAAGCAAATGAGGGTCATTGGGGCATCAGGGTGGATGGGAAAGGCAAAGTATATAAGCACTACATGAGGCTTTTGAATATACTACCTCATTTAGACTGGCCAGCTACAGTGCAAAGTAGTTATAATTATCTCTATTTTTAAAGATGAGACTGGAACTCAGAGACATCAAGTGTTTAACCTGTGGTTATACTACCAGTAAATGACAGAGTCAGGATTCAAATCCACATTTGTTTGGTTCCTAAGCCCAATCTCCTTCCCAGGGGATCAGGACACCTGAGCTGTCCGTGGCCCTGTACGTGAATTTGACTTTACATAAGTAACTTTCCCTCTTTGGGTCTTAGGTCATCTCGAAGGTCCATTCTAGTCACGTCAGAGAACTTCTATGACTAGACCTCTGACACAACCTCAAATATCCGAGATTTGAAATGAAGTTCTAGCATATGTTCTATCCAAAAATAAATAAGGTAAAACATAAGCACGCACAATATCCACAAGGTCTAGATTGCTTTCTTTTTTGTTTGCTGCTATGGCACATTTAGCTCGATTTGTCTGAGTGTTGGCACCAAGTGAAGACCTTCAGTAAAGACGCAACATATTCACAGTTTCTTTATGTGCATGATGTGCACGTTTAAGTGAGGCATCAACTGTGTGCAGAGATCTGAAAGCAGCTGCAGTTTAAACAGGCATCATCATAAATGTAGGCAGGAATTAGCTCGGTCTGACAGACAAAGGCCCTCAAGTTGGGAACAGTCAACTCTGTGCACTAAGGCCTAAGACTGTCCCTCTGCCTTTAAGCCTACAGATCTCAGGGGACTAATCATGTAGAGAAAACAGCCCATCTCTTCAAGGCACTGTGCTGTTGTGAAAATGTCCTAACCTAGGGATTGAGAGACTTAGCTCTGCATGATGTACTGAGGACTCTGGTAAGATGGTTTCACCTTCAAGGGAGCCTCAGTTTCTTCATTTACAAAATATAAAATTAACCACCCTCCTGCATTTATTATGGGATGGTGTGTGTGTGTGTGTGTGTGTGTGTGTGTGTCCAAATAATGAGTGCAGGGCCTTGTAGGTTCTAGGACTCTGAAGTACTGAGAGCTAACATTCTTCTTTCTCCAGCCAAAATTTTGCCTGACACTTCCACTCCCCTTGATTCCCTCACCTCAAAAACAGAGATGAGATTTTTGCAGTAGGCTTTCTCTTTATTCTTTTTAGCAGTCCCATTGTGGGGAAAGCATGGGTTTTAGTGTCTTTGGTTTCAAACCAGGTAAACCACTGACTGGCTTCTTATTCCCTTGAGTATGTTTGTTAAACTTTCTTTTCTTCCGTTTCCTAATCTATAAAATGGGGATAATAATACCTTGCTAGGGGTGATATTTGAATTCACAATGACATATTGAAAGAGCCTAATACAGTGTCTGGTCCACAGTGGCTGTTAATAAATTGTAGTGGCTACCGTAATGATTTACCATCCTTTTCAAATGGCCAGTGACAAACCATGGGAAAAGAAAGATCGTCCCGCTCCCGTCCCCATCCGTCCCCACTCTCGTCTGCCAATCCCAACCCTCACAGCCATTCTAGCTTTGTTGCTGACTTGCTGTGGGGGCCAGGGCACCCACTCGGTGCTAAAGGAACATTAACAATATGCCCGCTCTGCCAGTCTGCTTCTTCCACGGGCTACCACTTCAGCACATCTGCTGCCACCCAGCAACTGCCCAGGGGAACTGCACGCATTTCATACATGTAGAATGGAAAGTGATAGTTATTTGAAAAGTCTAAGAAGCAATGAGAGGAAACCTATTTTGAAAACAGTGACAATTTATAAATGCAGGAGAGGTTCAATGCTAAGATCAGGTCAAATTTAAAACTCCTGACAGGTATAATTTCCAGAGAACCACTTGGAGCTTCTTCTCTCCTCAGCTTATTATTATTATTATTATTATTATTATTATTATTATTATTATTATTAAGAGTGCCTAGATAAGAATTCTGAGTTATAGAATTTTAGTTCTGAAGGACACGGAAGATCAGAACCCATGCTTCCATTGCTCTACAGGTGTTTAAAAAAAAAAGTCCAGAGAAGAGAAGAGAGAAGATCATCAAAAGCCAGTGTCAGGGAGCTCATTTATAGAAAGTCAAAACTCTAATTCCACATCTACTATCTGATGCTGATGCTCCATTTCCTGGGTGCTTCTAAAGAATAGATTCCCTGTTTTCTGATGACATAAAGAGAACAACACTAAAGATGTGGGAACTCACAGATTTAGTCAACAAACAACCTCCTTAGTCAATTATCCATCTATAAGTTCTCCTCTCAACCTTGTCGTTGGGGTCTTGAGCACAGTCCCCTTAGACCACACTTTACATCTCTCCAACAAGGGAGATGGAACCAGACACCCTAAAATCCCTTCAAGCTCCAAAAGCCTGTGTTTCTCATCACTCACTCTCATTTACTGAATTATCATAATGGCACCTTGGAAGAATTTAAACACATCAAAATTAATAGGGTTTTTTCCTGCAATAAATTAGAAGAAACAAATGCTGAACTCTGACTCTCTGCCAAACGTCCCCAAGTTTCTATGTCATTCCTCCAGATGGGTTCTCACTGAGACATACCCTACGTAGCCCTGGGGCTCAAGCCAATCTGCTGAGTGCACCTGCCTCTTCTCATTTGTATGTAAGCTAGTACACATGGGTAAGGTCTCTCCTTTCTGAGGTGATCTATTAGTCAGTGAACATTAGTGCCACCCCTAATGAAAAGGGGTCCAAGGGGTTAAAAACAAAAAACAAAGTAATATATGACCGTAATATATGACCGGTGATTAAGACATGATTCAGAAAATCATGGAGAGAGTCACAGCAGGTGACCATGATGCCACACGTTCTTATGGCAAATGTATGTTTAGGATGGATCTTGACAGAAGGATCAGAAACACTGAACTTTGAGTCAGAAAGCTAGATTAACAGGCTTTTTATTTGTGTTTTTGCCTTATGCCTTGCTTTTTGCTGTGTGTTTTTATTCGTGTTTTGTTCTGTGTTCTTTTATTTGGGGGGAAAAAAACAACTGAGGATGTTAACAGGGGTATTTCTAAAGATAGATGATCCAAATACCCATTCTAAGATTTAATTGCTGACTCTTCAGAGTCTCGTTTGGTGAAAATGGAAGAAAAATACATAACGTAAGAGCATTTTCCCCATAGAAAGAATAGAAAAGCTAAATTGATGGGGCCTGAAAAGCTAACATCTAAATACTGATTACAAGTAATAAGAACAAAGTCAAGAGTGCCCTATGTGTGAAAGATCCAAATTCTCTAGCTTCCCAAACTCTGTGCTTTGGATTCCAGCAAGGATCAGGCTCTTTTTCAGAAAACCAATTTGTCTTTTTAAAGCTGAATCCTTGACTTGGATTCTGAATGTGCTTCAGAATTCTGCCATTAAGCCACTAAAGACCTCAAGCACTTCCCTGAAGAAACGCAGTGCCTCTAACACCGATGGGTTTTATTGTTATTCAGAGCAACAGACTTTTATAGAACCTCAAACTGGATGCCCTCACACTAAGTACATAGTGAATAAGTACATGTAGAATAAGTTTTGGGGTGGTTTTCAAGCATTTCCCAGCAGGGATAGGATCCTGCCCTCTGCAGGAATTCCTAGGCAACTACTTCCCCAGGAGGTATTTCTCATTTAAATATAACCTCCTGGCAACCAAATATTTATCTAGAAGAAATTGGGAGTGGCCCTGTCCAATCAGGCACCTGGGTTCAGCCAATTACTCAAAAATAACAGGATTGTGGCATTTGAGGAACGCCTCCTCCCAGGGCTTTGCCAAGAAATAGCTCAGCCACCCCCCCACCATCCACCCATCCTTGTCAACACGCCTCCCTGGGCATTATGAGTGAGTGGACAGCACCGCACCCAAGATCAAATCCAGGGCATTCTTGGCACAGACCCCCAAAGGCAAAGTTGCGAGCATGCGTGACAAAATCCTTGCCTGCTGCCCAGTTCATCATAGTATGCCACGTAACGTGATCTTTACTGAGGATGGTAGCTCCATAAACCCCAAGGCAATGTTTTCAGATTTTATCTCCATCCATGCAAATCTCAAGCGACTTGGCTCCTATGGAATCTGGGGCCATTAATCAGTGTTGCCCACAATAGGATGATACTCAGAATCTCACATATAATCTCTTCTTTCCACACCTAGGTTGAGTATCCAACACCTCTCATCAAGACTGACTCAGAGATCTGATCAAACTTTTCTTAGTGCTCCAACCCATGCCACACACCACCACCTGTCCTAATCATTTATTCACCACCCATTGAATACATAGCACTGTGCCTGCCACATACAAATGTTGTGTTACCAGCTGGGGGGACACCAAGATGCATAAAGCCTCTCTGCTCTGTAGCCTTTATGACTCCTTTTGGCCAATCAAAATATATAAAACCTCCTTATCCTGCCATCTAACACTGACTATGAACAGGTTTTGCTCCCTCCCCTCTCTCCCTCCCTCAACCCTTCTTGTCCTCCAGTGGCCTAGGAGACTAGTCATGGTTTCTGAAACAACTTTGCACACTTTGTATTATGTCTTTTGATAATACTCTTCCCCCAGCCCATGAGGCACTTACTGTTTTCTACAAAAATTCATTCATCTGTTGGATCTTTAGCAATAATTTCTACCCTTAGAAAAAAACAATTGCCTAATCTGTGCTCCCATAATGCACTGCTTCTATCATTCATTTAGGGTTTGTCATGTATGTGTGTTATATGAGGATTAGTTTTCTACGTATGTACTCTCCCAGTCCCAAATTAGATCTCAGGTTTTTGAGAGCAAGGCCAATGTATAATTCCTCCTCTTTCCCCTATGGAAACTACTACACCATTGTTCTCCATTTGTTGAATCACCACATTAAAACTATCACAACAAAACCTTTTTTCCAGGATCTGGGTGCAGCAATATCTGATTTCCCATGAAAGAAAACAAACAAGCAAACAAACAAAAAACACAAGGAAAATGCACAATGATGGTAACTATATGAAACAGCTGAAACAATTTTTTAACTAAAAAAATCAAGGAATATTAATACCAAGGTAATATTAATATTAATCAAGGTAATGTTAATTACCTACCATTCTTAATTATAAGTTGGGTTTTGCACCAGAACCAGCTTCCTCTGCCTGCTGCCCCATCATCAAATGGGACAAAATATAACCCTAGGTGTTTTAGGTGGGAATGCCCTGGATTTCAGGTCACTTCTCTGTGCATACCTATAGAGTCATCCCTTCTTATACACGCCTCCTTCTTCATCTGAATTGGGGGCTACCACCTCGTCCCTAGGAGCATTTTAACATGTGCTTTCCCTGCTCACAGAAACAAGATTCCTTATCTCCTGTTAATACAGCTTAGACTCTCCCAAACCAATTCATCAAGTTGCTATTCCCCCCAGAAAATAGGTCCCAGCTCTCCGTTAGCTTGCCACAAAGGGACAGGCTAAGAGCTGAGTGAATGATTAACCCTCCTTTCCTTCACAGACCTGTAGCCCCAGCTGCCCCACTTGGTGACTCAGTAGGTTCTCGGGGCGTAGCTGTCTCTGAGCATCTTGCAATACCATGAAGGATACATGTAGTGTGCCATCTCCCTAAGAAAAGCAGAGCTAAGTGGAAAGCAAGAGGGAACTAAAATGTTTGGAGCACCTATAGCAGTCACCAGCCTGGCACTTCTCAAGTGTTCTCACCTCATCTTCACAACTCCATGAGGTGGGTATTATTAACCTCATTTCAGAGATAAGAACGCTAGCCTAAGAAAAGTTATGTATCCAAGCCAGTAAGTGACAGTTCTGGGATGGGAACCATGGGCTGTGGAATCCTGAACCACACAAACATTCTACCACATGAAACTGCCATCCCTGTCATCACCACTGCCGTCAGGAGCACAGGACTCCTGTCCTGTGCTCTATGAGGAGGAGGTTTGGTTGTATATAACAGAAAAAAAATCCCGGCTAATGATGAAACACACATTCTCTCTTGGTAAAAGAAGATCAGAGATGGGCAGTATGGGAGTGGAAGGGAAGTTCCACAGGGTCCTTCGGAAGCCAGGCTCCTTTCAGCTTCCCCCTCTGCCACCCTTAGGTTTGATCCTTGGATCCACCATCCAGGATCAGGGCTGGAGCATTACATCCATGCTAAGGTAGAGAGTGGGGGAAGTGGAAAAGGACAGAGAAGAGTGTTTCCTTGTCTTTTGAGGAGGCTTCCCAGAGGCTCTCCCATTTCTTCTGCTTACATTTCATTGACCAGAACTTGGTCAAAGGACATCCTTAGTTTCAGGAGAGTCTGAGAAATGTAATGCTTCAGTTAGAGATATGACTGCACCCAATAACTTAGGGATTCTGTCAGATGGGGAGAGAGGAGAACGTTACTGAGAACTGACAACATGACATTTGTATTTCGCAGACATTTCTCCTACTCTGCAGGTTAATTTAAGGTTTTAAAGACAGAATGTTCAGGATTCTAATGCAGAAGGGAAAAGGTAGAAAAAGAAAATTGGGTCATTTTTATTTGTATTTAGAGACACTCTACAGAGAAGGTAAAAATTGTTGCTTTTTGCCATAGTGGGAGGATCAGATGAACCAGCCACATCAGGCCTCTCAGTGTGATGCCCTCTTCAGAAGAGAGGACTGCTTTGTCTTCCAGTGCCTTGGCTCACACTGAAAGCCATACTAAAGATTTTGTGTAGCACTGTAAAGATTATGGCCTTCTCTACTCCTGTGCAAGTCACAATACAAGCAACATAGAATCAAAAAGTAAAATATGTTCATGAATACTGACATTGAAGTAGTTTCTTTCAAGCTTTGAACATTTACAGTTGTGAGTAAGTACACCAGGATTAAGCTCTGTCACCATTTTGTGGCTGTACTTTGTTGCTGCCATACGCCCAGGGCTTGTCTGCCTGTTGCATAATCTGAGGCTGTTTATAATTTTTCTTGGATTTCAGTTGTTCCCAGGTCTTTTTATCCTGAGTCCTATGGAGTGCAGAACTACCTCGGTAAATAAGGATTAATTTGGGGAGAAAAGTACTGTTTCACATTATCCTATTTACTGAGAGAGTATTTGGGGAAGAAGAGGATGAGAAGCCAGGCAGTTAGTTACTTCTCAGGAAAGACAACAGACTAGACCTGGTTCAGCCACCTCTTACCTCACTCACCTAGTGGGGAGATTTTGCTTTGTGGGTTTTTTTTTTAAATACCCTCCTTGTGACGTAAAGGCTCTGTTGGATAGATAACCTCGTATTCACACATATTTAAATGAAGAATAACTTAACCTGTTTCATGCTTGACTGGGTGTTTTTAATAAAAAGAGAAATGAGGGATGACAAAATGAAAATATGAACCATATGAGTGGATCCAGGGACTCTGGACTAAGAAAAGCAGGGGCTGAGAGAGAGGAGGGAAGAGAAGAATGCATCTGCAGAAGCTGGAAAAAAAATGGATCAAACACCAACTTGGACCTTTCTTCTCTTCACCTGTTCCATCCTTCCCATGGGTCAGCAAAATAAATGCACAGATGTTCAGCTTCTGCCACCAAGGTTCAATTTTCCCAAAGCAAAGAACTGTCATTGGCCAGAGCATTTTTTGACTGCTGACAATAAAGAAGTTCTTATTTTCTAATCTCATGGAAGCAAAACTGGAAAGAATGTTACAAAATCTTGGTTAATCACTGGCCCAAGAGAGGGTGGAGACCCTAAAGATCACCTAATTTAACCCCTTTCATGTTACATGTGGGTAAATTAAGGCTCTGAGAGGGGAAACGAGTATCTTCCAAGGATACACAGCAAACTGAAGACAGAATAGGGATGGAGAATTCAGACTTTTCTTTTTTCCAGAAGCAGAGACTTCATATTGCATTTTTAAGTAGTCATACTCCTTTAACTAGGATTAATAAGAGCCATGCTCTGCCTGATTAGGGTGAATGGGCTAAAAAGAGCACACCCCCAACCCCAACCTGCCTCTCCGTGCTATACCCATGGCAATCACCTCCCAGTACCCTGCTGCTTCCATTTCTGAACCTAAAACACTTCCCAAGAACTCAAGCAAACTTCACAGTTCTCTTGGTTTGGAGTAAAATGCATAGTATCAAGATGCACATCTGATTTTAATCCCCCAAATCTGTTTCCATCATCACTGATAAAGCCTTGTGTTTATATAATACCTTCCCCCAAGAAGCCCAAGGTGATTTATGAACATTATCTCATTACATAATGAGTAATTATCCTAAGAGATAAGTGGGCAATTTTATTCATTTTGTACACTGAATCAGACCCATTTCCCAGCAGTCCAGAGACAGTCCTGCAGTTCAGAGTGAGGGCTTTCAAACTAGTTTTAACTGTGAACCCCCTCATTCTCTAGTGAATGCCAGCACAAATGACAGATAAAAGCAGAATTACTCTAACTCCTCCAAAATAACATAGCTCATCCACATCTAAACACAAAACTTATCTCCATGTTGGTGTCCCTCAGGCCCTTCATAGCTAGTAGGTCATGCTGGACTGTTTACAGTTCTTCAGAGGTACCAGATTCTCTCCTCCTTCACACATACTCTTCTCTCTGCCTGGAGCACCCTCTCCATAATCCTCTTCACTTTGTCAACTCCTCTCCATCCTTCCAATCCCAGCTCCAGAATCCCTTCCTCAGAGAAGCCTTCCCTGCTCTTCCCTCTCCAATGTTAAGTCCAAATCCTATAATAAATGCTCTGTACCCTTCAGGTGATAGGCTATCTCTCAGATGGCCTCCAAAAATGTCTACTTACTGATATGCATGTCCTTGTGTGACAGCCTCCCCTGGAGTGTAAGCTGGATTTGCCTACTTGCCTCCAATGAGCAGAATGTGGCAGAGATAATCACATAATGGTAATAGATGTCCCTCCAAGATTAGGTTACTTAAAGATGGCGGCTTCCATCTTGCTCAACCTCTCTTGCTCTCTCTCACTCTCTCCCTTGCTCCCTCTGAGGGAAGCGAGCAGCCATGCTGTCAGTGGCCTTAAGCAAAGGCTCACATGGCAGGAACTGATATCTCTGGCCAACCACCAGCGAGGACCTGCACCTGCTGACATGAGTGAGCTTGAGAATCATCCTCCTCCATTGAGCCTTGAGATGCCATGGCCCAAGTGAGCTTGATTGAAGCATTGGAGAGATCCCGAATCAGAGGACCCAGCTAAGTCACACCCATATCCCTGACCCAGGAATAATAAATGTTTGTTATTTTACACTACTAAGTTCCAAGTTAAATTGTTACATGGCAATAGATAATTCAGACACCCCATACATCTGTCCTTCAGTGCATATCCCCGTTATAATTTTAATCTTATTGCTACGATTATTTGATTACTGTCTGATAGGGCAGAAACCCTATCAATGGCATCACAGTACCCAGCACAGCAACTGGCAATGGCAAGTGCTCAATAAATGTCAGTTACGTGAATACTTTATCCAGACATCGTGCCATAGCCAGTCAGGCTCCCCAGGAAGAAAAAAAATGAAGAGCATCTTCCACTTGGAGGCTCATGGTTACCTTCTCCTACATCAAGAAAACCCAATCCAGTCACCGTGTGTCAGAGTCTACTTCAACTGAGTCTTCTCACACCCATGCCCTCCTTTTGCCACTCACTGGCCTAGTTCAGGTCTCTCCATCAGAGAATCTCTCCCCTAGCCAGCCCCTTTCTCCCATTTCTGTCTCTTCCAAACCATCTCTTACATGGCTGCCACCTTTATCTTCCTGAGCAGAATGTCAGTGGTTTCAGGCTCCTCGCCCACCCCCCCAAAATTCATCCCTTTACATGCTAATATGACTAAAACCCAAACTCCTCATGTTATTATTCAAAACCATTCAGAAGCTTCCACCATACTTTCCCAACAGCCAGGACCCATCCCAATGGGAGACTTGGCATGATCTCACCAGCTGAGCATTCATCTACTTATGCCTAGACTGCACTGTTCCTCCCTATCTCTCTGCTCATCCTACAAAGACCTGCTCAGATTCTACCTCCTCCATTAGACCTCCCCATACCTCGTAGTAGAAATTCTTTCTCCCTCTCCTGTGTCCACGACACTGTTGCCTCTCCACTAAAGCATTAGACAAAGCCTGCTTAAAGCATGAGTGCCTATGTGTCTGCCTTGTTGTGAGCCTATGAACATCTTGGGGACAGAGTCCATGTCTCGTCACTTTGTCATGCTCAGTGCCTGCCACCTGGCCAGGGCTCAGGAAACACTCACTGAATGTAATTGAATTACTACTTGGAAAGAACATACCTTTAGGGGTCCGCCTTCTATTTGCAACATGTTGCTGGGAGGACAGATTATTAAATCAGTGTTCTTATGTTTTGTTTTGTTTTGTTTTGTTTTTTTAAAAGCAAAGACCACAAACCATCTCTGAAGCCAAGAAAAAGATGCGATCGGAGGGAAAGAAATCGGTACCTTTAATCCTCCACTGAGTTTGGAAAAACGACAAAATGCCAGCTTCCACCAGATCATTTCTTTTTAATTAAAAGTTAGCCAGATTCTTCTGGAGCACTCAATTTTCTGGTCAGGTCAACAAAAAGCAACCAATACCTTTCACTTCCCCCCATCCTCCGCCCCCACTCCTGGAGTTAGGCAACCCTTGGGGGCGGAATAGACTTCAGCTGTTTGCTCTGTGCTCATAATTAGATTGTCTAGACAGGAGATGTTGCTGGAGCAATAGGAAAATATTTTACAAGGTGTTCCGCAGAACCACACTTATAACAGTGATTAGAACGCACTGACAGACGCAGAGACAGCAGAATTGGCCTGGGCCACGAGCCTGTTTCACCCAGAGCAGAGCAGAGGCACTTTGAAGCTCTTGTCTGGGAAAAAGAGGCCCAATTAGAACTCTGGGGGCACAGAGCAGCTCACTGGCCTTTGGATCCAAGGGAGCACTGCTGAGCTGATGGAGTCATGTCTGGGATGCCCTCCTGCCACCCTGTGTGTGCTGACATTAAATCAACAGGGGGCGGCTTCTAGCTCCTGCCTCCACCAGCATCTCTACAGACAAGATGAGTGGTGGTGACCTCCGCAGGAATTTTCCCAAGCCTCCCTTCTGCAGCACCGCCTATCCCTTCTATTATGCCGAATGCAAATTTTCAACAGCATAGAGAGATCAGTGTGTGATGCCTACTCTTGCAGGAAGACATTTCTTGGCATGACCTTCCTGCTCAGCTTTTGTTGGCATATCAACGTGACAGCAACAATATTTTCCAGCACAAAACCTCTTTAGAGACATTTCTCACAGGAGTAATTGATTAGGTAAAGTCATCTGGCCCTCTAAGATGAATGACTTTTGAAAACTCATTATACCAATAGAGCACCACAAAGGCACAGAATTTCAATATCAAAAACACACGCAAGCCAAAAACAAAACAAAACAAAAACCCAAAACCCAAAACCAAAAAACTCTTATAGATTTTATCAATGAGGAAAATGAGACTCAGCAAATGGAGGAGACATATCAGGAAAGCTATCAGGACCCAGGTCTCTGAATCCTAAACAAGTATCTTTCCACCAAACCTACTAGAGAAGCAATAGGTTTGCTTCTACCATACCACATACCAGAGTGCTCACTCATACCAGATATTTTTCTGAGCATTTTAAATGTATTATCTCATTTAATTCTCAACACATCTCAGTGAGATAGATACTATTACTCTCTTCAGTTTACAAATGAGGAGACTGAGGTACAAGCTGTATTGTACGTAGGTACAGGTACATAGGTGGTTGTCCTATGTCCCTCGTAAGCAGATCTAGGATCGGTTCCCCGGGCAGCCTGACTTCAGAACCTGCTCTCTAAGTTCTAGAGTACTCTACCTCCCCATTACAAAGTTCAAACAGAGACCGAGACAAGGAAATGGGGCCCATTTACCCTCAAAAATGACAATGCATTTGAGGAGCAGTAGGCATCAGTCCTTGACAAAGGGGGGATTTGAAATCAGAGGACCTCAAGTTTCCAGCCCCACCACTGTCTATTTACATGATCACATACAAGTCATTTGACCGCTCAATGTCACAGATTCCTCATCATCAGCTCTTGTGGGCATATTTTTTTTTAAAAAATGAGAGAGTTAACAAGTAAGTATGGATTTCTGGAATTCTGTAAGTGACAACTTACTTTATTTTAGCAGCTTTCAATTTACAAAACACTCTCACATTCATCATTTAAATTGACAATGACCTATGAGTTAGGCCTGGTAAGGATTTTTATTACTGACATTTTATAGATTAGAAATTGAAAGCCCAGGAGTTAAAGCACATTGTCCAAATTTGAACAGTAAGAAAATCGGTGTGGTTAAGATTAGTCATAGCTTTAACCTATAGTTAATCTCACAGAAGCCTAGTCTTCTCTCCTCCACTTTTTTTTTTTTTTTAAGATTTATTTATTTATTTGAGAGAGAGAGGTAGGGGGTAGGAGCAGAGGGAGAGAGAGAGAGAGAATATTCAAGCAAACTTCGGCACTGTGTGTGCAGAGCCCAACACAGGGCTCCATCTCATGACCCTGAGATCATGACCTGAGCTGAAATCAAGAGTCAGACAGACACTTAACCTACTGAGCCACCCAGGTGCCCCTCTCCTCTACTTCTCTGAAAGGTTACAGACAGAACAGGGTCATGAAAATGGGTTTGTACTTAAAATCTGAAAATAAATCCGATTATGATAGAAATAAGGTGTAGGGTTCCCGTCCCAGATAAGAAACAATAACAAACGCTATGTAGCAGCAACTAGTTGCCCTAGAGGATAAAACCAGGCCTTTCATGCTCTGATCCAAAGAGAACTGGCCTTCATCTCACAAATACCTGTTCCACAGCCTCTAGTCGTCTCTTGCCATCACTCTCTCCTTCACATGAAGCCAAAAGGCAAGCAGCAAATAAAACAAAACAACTTTGTTTTGTAAGCACCAGCATGTGGGATTTGCTGGCACAGGTTGTGCTAAGTTCCAATAGTCCTCTTTGTGGCTTCTTAAGAGAAGCTGAGCTACATTAACAGGGGAGATTATCTTCACCCAGAGGGATGGAGAAAAGGAAAGGAGAAGAGACAGGATGAAAAACACAGAGGCAAGATCATAGAAAGAGGAGAGGGAAGGAAGGGAAGGAGGAGGGAAGGGAGAGAGAGAAAGAAGCAAATAAAATATTATTTATCCAAAAATAACACTGGACAGGGAGTTGGAAGAATTGATTTCGAAACGCAGCTCTGATACTAAACAGCTGATGGTGCCCCAATCCCAGAACCTCTTTTGTCTTGTCTCATCTCTAAACTGTATTCACTCAGCCCTATTTATTCTTGGGGGTTGAAGGGCAAATGGCCCAGGAGAGGTAAAAGTGTTTGGAAAACAAGGTCAGCATTACCACCTACAGCTAGAGGAGGCTAATGTTAAATCACTGCATTTTCTTATGACAAGAGAATATTCTCTGACTCTGTCCAAGCTTTCCTCTGGAATCGGCTTATGATTATTCAGCAGCTGATTTTCCCTTGCCTCTTCCTCCTTCTCTGCCTGCTGCTGCCTGACCTCTGACCTTATAATGGTGACTTAATGCCCAACCAAGGAGGGCCAACTGACTTGGAAACAAAGACAACAATCAAATCAACCTACTTAGTTCCATGTTAACAAAAGCCTTTATCTGGGAGAAAAATCAGAACTTGTTAACAGCTGATATCTATGAGGTGTATTACAAAATGCTTTCAAGCTATCTCATTAGAACCTTACAATGAGACTATTAATGAAGCAGAATGATGATTAATGTCACCTTTTGAGAGATGAGGAAACAAAGTTAATAGCTGTAAAATCAGGGCTGAAACCCGGGACTCCACTCCTAATCCGGAAATCTACTATGGAGGTTTGCTAGAAAACTGAGCAGAACTTAGAACACCACCCCTTCGTCACACTGTGTTCCTACTTCCTGGGGCCCAGGAAAGCCCTTCAGATTTACCAACAGGCCAGCTGTTGGCACAGGCTTCCTCTCCCTAACCCCAGAATGCAAATCTGGAGAAAGCCACACAAGTTAATTAGGAGGGCTGGAATTACATCAACTCCCTGTGGTAATAATTGGGTGCCTCGTGGGAAATAAAATATGCCATAAAAAATGAAATTTGTCTGGTAAAACTAATGAAAGAAGGGAGATGAAAGATGAGAGAATGTGGGAATAGTATGAATATGCAGATTTCTTATCTTTCAAAATGGAGGTTCAATGTAAGCTATTTAAGATGACCCATCAAGTGGAAACATATTATTTAAATAACCACTGAAGTAACTAAAAATGATCAGTATAGGCATGTTTTTTAAAAAAATGAATGACGGAGAAGTACAAAAAGAAGATGAAAGAAATGACTTCTTATTTGTTAATGTAAATGGGTTTATATTAGGAAGTCACTAGATATTGGTTGAAAAGGCTAGGATAAAAATACTGTGCTAAGTGACACTTATAGTCATCCATAGAAAAAGATAGACCATAAACCTTCTTGTTAAAAGAAAAACACACTCGGTGCGCCTAGGTGGCTCATACAGTCAAGCATCCTGTTCTTGGTTTCAGTTCAGGTTATGATCCCAGGATCGGAAAATCGAGCCCTGTGACAGGCTCTGTCCTCAGCACAGTCTGCTTGGGATTCTTTCTCTCTCTGTTTCCCTCCCTCTCTCCCCCTCCCGCTGCTAATGCATGGGCTCTGTCTCTCTCTCTCTCTCTAAAATAAATAAATAAAATCTTTAAAAAAAAGAAAAAAATATACTCAATGGAAATCTAGGAAATATGGTAATATATTTAAAAAATACAATAATACAAAAGTCAAGAGGGGAGAATGAAGATTATCACTGTCATATCATTATATGTAAGTAGGTTCATCTTACCAATTTAAAGAAAAGACCCCCGGGTTGGATCACAAAGTAAAATTCAATCATATGCTGTATATAAGAACATCTGAAAACCAAAGAGACTCAGGTTTATAGTAAGAACTAGGCAAATATATATGAAAAAATGCAAAGAAAAACAACTTAAGGTTTACAATATTCACCAGACAAGAACAAAAACAGTCAAGGCACTAAAGAAGATAGATAAACTTTATAAGGAAAAGATTATAATCTAAAATAAATATCAAATTTTGTAAGTGTTCCTATATCAAACAAGACAGTATCAATATTCATAATGTAAAGTCACAAAAGTAAGAAAAAAAAAACCATAGTAATTAAGGAAAATTTAATTCTCCTCTCTCAGTCTATGACAGATCAAGTAGCCAAAAAATAATAATAATTGATTAATTAATTAATAGGCAAAGACAAAGAAGACATATATAATAGCATAATGATAGTGGATCTGAGTACCAGTTATCAAATTCTATACCCAGAAGCAGAGACTGCACATTCAAGTATTTATGAAATGTGGATAAAAGTTAACTATTTAAATGTAAAAATATTCAGTAAATCCAAAAGCACAGAAATAGAGAAAACATTCTCTAAAAACAATGTATAAAACTAGAAATTAATAATATATTTTAAAGGAGTAAAAACCTTCCAACTTAAAAAAAAAGTTACCTTAATCATATTCTTGAATCAAAGATAAAACACACAAAAATAAAAGGGCATATGAAGTATAATAAAACATTATATCTGGTAAAGCATAATTAAAGAAAATTTAATATTCATAAAACTTATGTATCTAATATAAAACAACTCTAAACTTTAAGTGAAAAAGTTCCAAAATGGACAACAGAATATACACAAATAGAGCACTAGGAAATACAGATAAATATAAAAAACAATAAATGGGAAAATGAATTCTTCTATAGTGAACAAGTACACTCAAGAGGTGGTACTTTGATATCAACTATTAGCTACTCAAATCCCCACATAAGGAAAAAAGTATTACATATAAAATAATTTTTTATTATTCTTTTAATCCTGTTTTCTTACTTCTCTCAGTTCAATAAAAATTTAGAAACCATAAAATGGAATGATTTTCTAGTAAAAAATAAATTAAAGAAACTAACTATAAAGAGAGAGAATGTCTAAACATGCCAATACGATAGTGAAAATTGAGAAAGTTGTAGTGCTATTCCTCCTTAAAAAGCACCAGGTCCTTCCATGTTCATAGGTGAAATATACCAATCAGTTAGGTAAAAGATAAATCCATTTCTTTATTTGGTAAAATCAAGAGAGGGGGGAAAGAAAAAAACCATTGTCTTTTAAAAATTATCTAATATTAATACCAAAATCTGCAAAGACAGACCAATAGATTAAAACTAAATATCAATCAAATTTATGAATATTGATACAAAAAACACTTTCAAAATTTGCAATGAATATTCAATGGAATATTAAATTATAACATAATAATCCCAAGTGGATTTGTACCTTGAATGTACAAAAATGTTTCAGTATTAAGAAATGTGTGACATAACCCATGATATTAATTAGATCTAAGGAGAAAAATAAATAATATCTCCAAAGATGCTTTTTATAAAAGCATTCATAGAAATTCAATATCTAGGTATAGATGCCCAGCAGACTAGCTCTTCTAAAGATAACAACTAGAAATTCTGCACAAAATAGAAAAAACAAACCTAAAGACCCAGACCCATCTTCCTCCCCATAAAAATTCTACCTATGGCTTTAGAGGGCAAATAAAGGAAATCCCCACAATGCCAGGAGGAATAAATTTGAAAGTAATCAGTATACCAAGAACCAACAAAATATGACCTATCCTTAAAAAGGACCATCAATGGAGGCAATCCATTGATGCCCCATAAGCTTGAGATGACCCATAAGTTGGAACTATCAGGAAGAACTTTAAAGTAATTATTGTAATTACACTAAGTAAGATAAAGGAAAATATACCCATAAAGAAAAGAAAATACATGAAGTCTTTTAAGAGAAATAGAAAATATAAAAGAGGACTAAATTGATGTTTTAAAACAAAAAGAACAATTGAAATAAAAAAAAATACTTGATAGACTTAATAGCAGAATGAAATGACAAAGGAAAATGTCAGTAAATGTGAAGTTGCATCAATAGAAATTGCCAATCTGAAAATGTGATAGAGAAGAGACTAGGAAAAAATAGAGACTCAGATACCTGTAGGATAATACCAAATTTCTGTTATACATATAATTGAAATATCAGAAAAAAAAACAAAAACAAAAACACAGAGAATGGGACAAAAAAAGTTTTAAAAAGTAATAACCCTAAATTTTCCAAATTTGTTGAAAGACACAAATTTTAAATGCAAGAAGCTCAGGGAATCCCAAACAAGATTAAACACACACACACACACACACACACACACACACACACACACACTCAGGCACATCACAGTCAAACTTCTGAAAACTAAAAATAAAAGTAACATGTGAAAGCAGCTAGAGACTACACAGAATAGCAATTCAAGTAACTGTGAACTTCTCTTCTGAAATTACGGAGGCCAGAAAACAGTGGAACAACAACTTCAGAGTGCTGAAAGAAAAGAAAATGTCAAGTCAGAATTCCCTAACTAAAGAAAATGTTCTTCAAGAATGAAGGCTAAATAAAAATATTTAAAGTATATATATCACCAGATTACAGTACAAGGAATAGTAAAAATTAATTTTTCATATCGATGGATTATGGCATCAAAAAGAAATCTAAATCTTCTGGAACAAGTGAAGAATATCAGAAATGAAAATATCTATTTAAATACAAAATACAATTATATATCCTAATTTCTTTGAAATACATATAGCTTCTTTTTTAAAAAAACAATTTCATTTATTTATTTGAGAGGAGAGAGAGTGAGCACAAGTGGGGGGGCAGAGGGAGAGGTAGAAGCAGACCTGCCCCTACTGAGCAGGAAGCTTGATGTAGGGGCTCTATCCCAGGACCCTGAGATCATGACCTGAGCCAAAGGCAGACACAACCAACTGAGCCACCCATGTGCCCCACATATAATTTCTTAAAGCAAAGTTTGTAACATTAGTGTGTGGGTTTTAAAATGCACATAGAAGTAATATGCATGACAACTGCACCATGAAGGTCAGTGAGGGTGGGGTGTAAATACTGCTACATGCATATTGTACATGTGTATGTATGTAGGCAGGTATATATTTAATGTATATTATGATGTTTTGACATATTAAGGAAGCCTTTCTGTCTGGGGAGAGACTGCCCCTCTTGGGGCTAGCCAATTCTTAGAGATAGCAAAGGGCCCAACCCAGAGCACGCCATTGATATGCATAAAAAACAACCCAGAACCATACCTCTTCTATCTGGTCCATAAACGCCACGAGGCAACATTCTTCTGCCTTAATCAATCCAGGGTCAGGTACTAAGAAACAATGGATTACCCATATGGCTTAAAGTCCACCAAAATTATTAAAACTAGCCAATCCCCAAATTGATTACCCGGTCATGCCTTGCCCTTCCTGTGGAAACTCCAGTAAAGACCATGGTCTAAGTTTTCTCGTAACTCCTGCCCTTGCAGCCTCCTGACCAGGGGGGCATATGGTGACCCCCTATCGTGGACCTGTGATTATAATAAACTTCTTTCTTCTAAGCTGCTTTCTCATTTTCTCCTGTGGTCACACCAACTTTATTATACCATATCCAACATTTACATTCCTGGAACAATATGTTTACAAGGTTTCTGTTTGAAGTGTAGCCTTACAATATTACCTCTAAGTAGACTGTGAAAAATTAAATACTTATAATTCCTTCAGCAATCGTTCTCAATATGGAGTGATTTTGCCTGTAGGGTACATTGGCAATGTCTGGGGACATTTTACGATTGTCATAACAGAAGCAGGGTACTACTGGCATCTAGTGGGTACAAGCCAGAGTTACTGTTAAACATCCTACAATGCACAGAACAGCTTCCCACACCAAAGAATTGTCCTGCCCAAAATGTAAGCCGTGCTGATGTTGAGAAACTCTGCCTAAAGCAACCACAAAATTATATAAAATGTTACAGCTAAAAAGCCAACAGAAATATTAAAATTCAATTAGGAAGATTTAAATAATTACAAAGGTGGTTGAAAAGATGATACAGGAATAAAAACTAGAAAGGGGAAACAGAAAACAAATAATAGGTAGACTCAACTTCAATCAGATTAAATTATATAAAATGTAAAGGAACTAAACATTCCAATTAAAAGGCAGAGATTATCAGAGTGGGTTAAAAGCATGACTCAATTATGTGATCTCTGTAAGAAATGTCTTTTGAATACAAAGACGTGGACAGCAAATGGATTAAAAAAAGATTTACTATGCAAAAAAATAAGTATTAAAATGATGGAGTGGATATAATAATATTAAATATAAAAATAAATTTAAACACATAGAATGCTGCTAGAGATAGAGGAACAAACATTTCATAATGAAAAAAAGCTCAATTTTTCAGGAAGACATATTAATCATAAATGTATATGTACATAATAACAGACTCCCAAAATACATGAAGCAAAAAATAATAAAATTATAGAGGCAAGAAGAAAACCCCATGATTATAGTAGATTTCAACACTCCTTTCTCAATAACCAATAAAAAGCTAGACAAAAATCAGTAAAAATACAGATAACCTAAACAATGCTGTCAAACATAATGAACTAATTGATATTTATAGAAAACTACATACAAAATTATTTTCCAATGAACATGATCATTCACAAAGATGTACTACCATTCAATCAGTAAAAGAAGTCTCAATATATTTATAAAGATTAAAATCAAGGCTGTATGTTCCCTACATTAAAATTAAATAATATTAAAATCTTAAGAAAACTCAAAATATTTGGAAATTAGCCAATACAACTTCTAAAGTATTCATGGCTCAAAGAAGAAATCACAAGAAAAATTAGAGACTACTTCTTGCTGAATGATAATAGAAGCACAACATATCAAAATCTGTGAGATCCAGTAAAGGCAGTCCTTAGAAGAAAATTTAGAGCTTTAAATACTCATATCAGAAAAGAAGAAAGGCCTAAAATTGATGCCCTTGGGTTTCAAATTAAGAAGTTAAAAAAAAAAAAAAAAGAAAAAGAAAAGTAAACCGAAAGTAAGTAGGAGAATGGGAAAAAATAATAAATCAAAGAGCAGAAATCAACAAAATAAAAATCAAATGATAGTGAAAATTAACAAAATGAAAAGCATGTTCTTGTAAACCAAAAATATTGACAGGTCCATTGACAGAAAAAGAGAAAACACAAAGCACCAAAATCAGGAAAGAAAAGGGATATCACTAAATATCTTATACACATTAATGGGGTAAAAATGGAATGTTACTGACAAATTTACACTTTCAAATACAACAATGTCAGTAAATGTAACGAATTCCTTGAAAAATAAAATTTACCAAAATTAACACAAAATCAAAGAATTATGAAATAACCCAATGTTTATAAAACATTGCAAATGTGAAATAATAGACCAATATCTCTCATGAACATAGACACAAAACTCCTTAATAAAATATTAGCACACTGAATCCAACAATGTGTAAAAAGAACAAAACATCATGACTAAATGTGTTTATCTTAACAATGCAAGGTTGATTTAATATTTGAGAATCCTAGTAAAAATAGGATTTTTTTTAATTAAGCAAGCTGAAGAAAAGTAAATATGCATAAATAAACATAAATTCTTTTTAAAAAATCTTAAAAAGAACAGAGGAGTAACTATCAGATATTAAAACATAATAAAATATTATAATAATGGAAACCACTTTGTACTTTAATAAACAGATAAATGGAATGGTGATTCCAGAAATAAAGACAAATACACATGATAAAGGTTATATGATAAAGAGGAAAAGATGCAGTATTGAACAAATGATGCTGAGAAATCTAACCTGCCATTTAGGTAAAAAATAAAGCTGGTTCCATATCTTTTTCCTCCTCACTTAAGGTAAATTCTAGATGAAATGCAAATTTAACTATTTAAAAAAATAAAATTATAAAAACACTTGAATAAAACTTGGAATATATTTTGTAATTTCAATGTGAAGAAAGTCTTCCACAAAAAGAAGTAAACTTAGAAAGTTGATTTGAAAGACTGATAAATTTGACAACCTAAAATTCAAAGAAAGTAAAAAAAAAAAAAGCATTATAAATAAGAGCTATGACAAACTGAGAAAAATATTTGTAATATATAAGGCAGAAAAGAGGCCAAATTCTTTTTTTTTTTTTTAAGATTTTATTTGTTTATTTGACAGAGAGAGACACAGTGAGAGAGGGAACACAAGTAGGGGGAGTGGGAGAGGGAGAAGCAGGCTTCCCGTGGAGCAGGGAGCCTGATGTGGGGCTCAATCCCAGGACCCTGGGATCATGACCTGAGCCGAAGGCAGACGCTTAACGACTGAGCCACCCAGGCGCCCCAAGAGGCCAAATTCTTTTACAGATAAAGAGCTCTTACAAATCAATAAGAAAAAATTCAATATCCTAATAGAAAAAACATGGGTCGTTGTCATAAATAGGCAGTTCACAGAAAAATAAATAAAATGGCTTTCTAACACAAGAAAAACACCCTCAGCTCCTTTCAACTTCTAGCGATGGGCATTAAAACAAAAATGAGATGTTTTTCTTTATCTCACTGGCAAAGCAAGAAAAGATTCATAATGTGTGATATTGGTGAAGATATGTGGAAAAGGATACTCGTATACTTTGTGTAAAGTATAAATAATATAATACACTCTATAATACACTTTATAATAATATAGAGTGTAAATTGGTGTTACCTGTGTAGAAGGCAATTTGGCAACATCTATTAGTTAAAATTCACAAGATTTTTGACCTAGTAATTCCACTTACAGGAATTTACATTATAGATACATTTTTATATCTGTGCCAACTCCTATACACAAGAATAGTTATAGCAGCATTGTTTGTAATAGCAAAGGTAAAAATAAAAATAAATATCCATTAATGAGGGGCTGGATAAATAGATTAGCTTTCAAATAAAATATTCTGCACTATTAAAAAGACTGAGGTTGATCTATATGATTATATAATAAAATCTCCAAGGTATATCATTGGGTAAAATATCTTGAGGCAGAACAGTTTATGACATGTGTTCCCATTGGGTAAAATAATTTATGATAAATGTACACATACAGATATATACTTACAAATATGTATAAATACACATAAATACATACAAAAACATTTGTGTTCTTGTATATTTGCACATTATTTCTTTAAAACAACAACAACAACATGTAATTATTGGCTATTACCTAGGGAGATAATGCTTGAGAACTGAGAGTCTAGGGTGAGAGAGAGATTTCCTGAAAATAAACATTTTAAGATGTTTAAAAATATATTTACAATTGCTTATATAATTGAAAAATCCACCAGTTCAAAAATTCAGCAAACTAAATCAATTTGTTGCATCTTACATCCATGAAAAGTAAATTAAAAAACAGATCTTTGATATGGTGTGTTTTTTGTAAGGAAACCAACCACTTGATTGAACTGTGCATTTTTCAACATCGTAGAAAGGTTTTCCTGCTCTTACTATGTGCCAGGCCAAGGCCAGGTGTTCAACGATACAAAACTAAACAAACAAACATAATGTACTTGCCCTCAAGGAGCTCACCAATGGGAGAAGCTCACATTCAAAGGCTCTCCTTCTGGCTTAAATATAAAATATTTAGGAAAGGCAGTTCCTTCCAAGACCATAGCAAGAGCTTAGTTCAGCAACCCTTTTCTATAGATCTCATCAGGTATCTTGGTGAATGTCAACATCTCTGAGATAGTTGATGTCATCTCCACTAAGCTCCTAGGGAAGATCTCAAAGAGACTTCTTTTAAGAGCTATTAACCATCATAGATTCTGTCCACTCAGCTTTACAGAATAATTTCAATTTCCAAAAGCATTACACTTTTTCCACCTCTACTCCTTTGGCTGTGCTGTTCCTTCAGCTTGGAATGTTAAACTTTTGTTCTCCTTCTTTGGCCAACTCCCACCCAATGTCAAATATAGGCTCAAATCCTTCTCCAGGAAAGCCTCTCTGATTCTCTGCCACACAAATTAGGTTGAGAATATTTCCTCCATGCACCCACAGCTCTTTCCATCTTACATTCAACTATTTATTTCTCATGTTCTCATATTAAAGTACAAATTTACTTAAAGTTGTATCCCTGGTGTCCAACATAGAGTAGAAACTCAATAATTGATGAATTCAACTGTAGAGCTTTACTTTTCTCCCTTGGGTTCACCCAGCTTACCATTCTAAACTGAACTTTGTGATTGATTCCCTACATGACATACCCCCACCGAACCACTTTTCCAAAGTTAAGGCATCACACTCACTTGTCCAGTGACATCCCAGGAAAGACAAACTTGCCCAGGCAGATTTGGTAGACAGAGCTCAGGGGAATCCGTTGCAACTGCACACAGCTGAGCATGATAAAGTCATATTTACAGATTAAGAGAGACTTGTCCGTGACCAGCAAAATCCTCTCCTTCTCATTGTTCCAGTGGTCTATCCTGTAGGAATTATCACAGAAAAGAAGAGTTGATGTCATGGTCTTTCCAAGTTAGAGATAATGGCACTCACTGAAACATCCCTACTAACACAGAAAACAGGGAGCTTTGATCACCTCAGAAGAGGGGTTGAGGAATACCTAATGCCATCCTCTCTCTCTCAGTCCAGTTCCATGACCAAGGGAGGAGGGAAGATGGAAGATTGCAGAAAATACATGATTCCAGAGATGAGTACCCATGAAGGGATCCATGAGGGGAATGACAAGTTTGTATCATGTTGGCAGCCACCTGATTCGTGTTCCTTCACATCTTCCCTGTTCGCTAGAAAGCCTTCATCTTCCTCCAAGGACACCAAAACATCTATGTTTCTAACTCAATTCTTACCACAAACCTTACTCACTACACACTTGTCTTTTCTAATCCCCAAAAGGTATGTTGCTGAGTGGAGGTAAAATGGAGACTAACACAGGTGCACTGATCCCCAAGCCATCACTGCATCTGTTCATCCTATGATATCCTTGAACAAGTGTAGTGGTGTTCTTATGAGCCAAGGACAAAGTAGACACTAGATAAGTGTTTACTATATTGATTTGCTTTGGCCTTGAGACCCTTTCAGGGCATGCATGGAAAATTCTGACTCAACAGAATCTCCACCAGAGAAAACAAGAAGAAATCCAAACAGTGGTGTCTGGTTAGAAGGAAGTGCACAGGGTCTGTAAATCCTCTCACCCACAGCACTTTTGCTGTCTATCTACTATAGTCTTTAGGATATAGCACTCATGAGTTTTATTAGAATTATTTCAGTACACATTTTGTTTTCCCTAAAAGACTTGAAGAGGATGATCTGTGACTGATTCATACCTGAATCCTCACTACACAGAATCAATCTAATGTAAAGACAGAATGGGCATCCTATTCCCACCCATTCTCACAGAGTAACCACAGTGCTATTTTTAAAATACGAACAGAATGACATCACTCCCCTGTTTATTTTATTAAATAGCATCTCTTTGATCTTAGGAGCAAATCCATTACCTATGGACTATAGCATTATCTCACAGCAGGCTAAGAACCTTAACTGTCCAAATCATAGTCAGATGCCTCATGCAAAGAGTGTTTCTTCAGTTTCTGTATAAACTTGGCTCTCTATCATGCTCTCTCAAAGCATCCAAACCCATTGCTTTTTGTTAAGAAGGAATGATATGTAAAACATTTAGAAGTAAGTACCATGTGGACACTGACTGATCAGAATGGACACCATAGTACAGAGGGGAGGACAATGCCAGTCAGTATGAGCTCAGTATCTTGTATATGTGTGTGTGTGTGTGTGTGTGTGTTTGCGTGTGTGTGTGTGTGTTCCATGAAGGCAGAGACTGTGTCCGTTGGGCTACTCACTCTATCTGGTTCCTGTCAAATAGCCTACGCTAAATAAGTGTCTGTTGAGTGAATAAATGAGTGCTAATCAAAAATTTTGAAGGTTGTTGGGCTAGATGAGGGTGGGGGTGAAATCTTCCAGCTCTATAATTTACTAACTCTGTAAGATAGGATATTTGACCTGTCTTTGGCTCATGTTCCTTATCTGTGAAATGGAGACAATACTAGCACTCATCTAAGTTTGGGGAGAGGATTAGGGGAAATGATTCTCAATCAGTGCTCTATAAATCAGCTATCATTATCAGTGGCAGGGACCTGAGTCACAAAGGAATTTTGGGTAATCCAGATATATGCCATCCCCTAGTACAGCATAACCTAAACACAGACAGGTAAGACAAGTCAGTAGTTAAATCAGTGCAAGGAACAGTAGACGTGTGAAAGAGAGAAAAAAGATAAAAGAGAAGAATAGAGAGAAAAGCGGAAAAGGGAAAAACAAGAAGGCTGGGATCACTGAGAGAGGCCCTATTGTATGGCGGCCATGAGGTGATATAAGTATTAGTTCTACATCCCCCACAACCCTTTGAAGAAAGTCACATCTGAAGTCAGTCAACTATAATATGATAGCAGATAGTAGAATATGGTGTAGAGTCTGAGAGATCTGGTTTAAATCCTGGTTTGACTGTGTCCATCCACTCCAATAACACTGCCATACTCAACTCCTGATGCACAGAGAAAAGGAAGGAATTCTAGATAATCTGTTTAACACTCTCAGTCTTAGTCAGAAAGACACCGGGGACTCTGAAATGTCTTATCAGATATCTACATAAATTTCTCTAAATAGCTTGCATCTACTTAGCAGCAAGTTAAAAAGCTGCTGCCTAATAAACCAGACTTGGTTTTAGTCTAAAAAAACCACAGCTTTTGGTTGAATGGTTTTACTGAAAATGTCAGCACTCCATAATGAGATTTATTTTAAAAGGTAAAGGATTTGGGAAAAAAGAGAATTCTTTTTAGGAACACAGAGTGCTCTGCTGTGACACAGATTCTGCATAATTTACATGTCGGGAAAGTCTGAATTCAAGTAAACACACAGATTTATAAATAGTTTGGGGCCACATCTCTAGCTCCTGGGTGGTATATGTATTTATTTAGACTTCAATCACACCTTTTTCCCCAAATAACTCATGGAAAAAACATTGAATTTCATATTCCCAATATTAACATAATTGAAGTTGGGTTGGCAACAATATCCACAACAAATATAGGGATAGGAGTAACAGTAACATATTGTGGAGATTTACAAAGTCCTTGGATATTGATGGTCCTATTAAACCTCACAACAACCCTTTGGACTGGATGTTATTACCCTCATTTTAAAGACAAGGTAGAGAGACACAAAACCCAGCCATGGTATTGGCTTTTTTCCCAATACCATCCACCTCCAAATAGAGCGTCCTTCAGTTGGTATGAGAATGTGATAAAACCCACTTCTGGAAGGAGCTGATGTGATGATATATACCACTCCTGGGACTGTGCTCTCTGGGAAACCTTTCCCCTGAGAAAACACCTATCACTGTCCCTTTCAAACCTTGTTCCTCCTCCAGTGTTCCCAATCTTGGAAAAGAACCCTCCTTCCAGTTATGTAAGCCAGAGACTTAGGAGGGAGTCATTCTGAACTCTCCCTTTTCCTCACCTCACCTGCCAGGTCCTAAACATTTGACTCCAAAAATATTTCTCAACACCACCCACTTATCTCCATCTTGACCTTCACCACCCCGATCCAGTCTTCCCTCATCTCCTGCTTAGACTATTTCAATCACCCTCTTACTAGGTTTGGACTACTAGTCACCTAGACCCATTTTACCTACATCTACTCTTGTTCCCTCCTAACCTCTCCACCATACTGCAATGAGGGGGACCTTTTGAAAAAAACAAATCTGGCCCCCACCTCTCCACTTTGGCTTCAAACATTTCAACAGTTCCCCAGAGCTCTTCTAAGAAATGACAAAAGTTCTTCACCTGGTCTAAGATGCTGTCCACAGTCAAGCCCTACCTACTTCTTCAACCTCATCCCAGGCCAAGACTCTGCACTCATTCTTCTTGATCTTTCAGTTTCTTGCATTTAACACGCCCACTCCTACTAAAGCAACTTTTCATATGCTGCTTCTTCCTGAGATTCTTTACCTAACTGCTATAGTGCTGAGCTCAATTACTCCTTACTCAGGCAAGCTTTCCCAGACCTCTGTGACTACTTCTGTTCTTCCTAATGTACACTTACATAACACCACACATTTCTCCTTCATAGTATTTATCCCAGATGCAATTTTACAGTTATTTCTATGATGACCTAATTAGCGTCTGCCTCCTTTCCTATACTATAAATGCCACAAAGACAGTCAGTTCTTCACATCGTGTCTCCAAGGTTGCATGTGTCCAAAAAGTATTTCTGAAATGAATTAGTAAAGAATGAACAATCCTTGTGCTGTGCAAGCCATATGCCTTGGCTCATGCTGTTTGGGAATCCTATCCTCACGTTTACACATTGAAATACTCCCCCATAAAATAGCACAGTTTCAAAAACTAATCAGTAACATTGGGAAAATGTTCATGCCTTAAAAGTCAGAAAGAGAGGATACAAAATGTTACTTTCAGTATACTTCCAACTTTGTAACAACAAATCCATAGATCAAAATGGTAACAGTGATTATTTCTGAGTGCTGGGATTTCAAATGACTTCCATTTCTTTTCATGCTTTTATTAGCCAGTGTTTAATTTCTTTTGGCCATGAACATATTCTACTTTTATGATAAAGAGATACTTTAAAAAAAAAAAAATAATCTCACCTATCCTTCAAGTCCCCAGTTTAAATGCTATCTATTTCATGGAGACTCACCCTCACCAGTCTCCAGCCCACCCCCCACAAAGTGGATGTCCTCTTTCTTTGCATTAAATACACACAAGCTTTTTATCAGAGCCTCAGCTGTGGCTCAAGTCACAATCTGCTCTATATTACAGTGATGTCTATCTCCAGAATATCCTCTTGTTGCCCCACATTTGATGAGAGACACCCTAGTGTAGAGAGGTGTTTTAGTCCTGTCTGTGTCCCCTCACTATGCCCAACACAGAGCCAAGAGAGATCATGATCTTAGCAAGTGAGCAGAGCATGAAAAACTAAAACCATAAGATTCATCCTCTTAGTTGTGAGACCCGGTGTCTCCTGACGGAGGATTTGTCGCATCCCCTGTTGCCACCGCTGTTCCTCAGCACTAGCGGCATTTCCCTATTTGATGAAGGGCCAGGACACCCCAGTATAAAAGGGAATCTAGGAACTCCGTGAGATTTGTGGTTTCCTGGGATGACAACAGTTTTGCCAGCAGAGGGCAACAGCGAACCAGCAATGACCGGCGACCTGTCAGAGCAAGTTTCCAGGGCTCCCATCCAGTCACTCAAACCATCCAGACGCTTTCCCAGTGGCCACAGCCCTACCCCTAACAATACTTTCAGTTGCTCTTTTAAGGCTGTGTCACATCAATTTGTGGTTTTGAAATTATTTTCCTCCAAAAATGTTTTTTTCTAACATTATTCCACCATACTTATAGACAAGCACACGTGCGTGCGCACGCACACACACACACACCCACCCACCAGCCAGTAGAAACAGCTTCCCTAATACTGAATAGAGTGACTATACCTGGTTAACAAATCCATCTTCCTTCGTGTGCCCCTCCAGCCTCTTAGCATAGCCCAGACCTTAAAAGAGGAAGACAGTTTCTTGGCTAGCCAGAAATCGGCAACCCAGGAGGAAAACACTGAATCATTCATTCCACACATATTCCCTGAGCACCCACTGGGTTCCAGGCCCTGAAGAGAATCCAATTTGGGTTTGCTCTTGAAACATAAACAGATGAAAAATGCATGGCATTGAAGCAAAGCAATTTCCCTCCCCCTGAGTTAAGTGAAGTCTTAAAAAACCTTTAGCTAAATAATCCACATTAAATTCTTTCAGTCATTTGGTTATTCTTTCCTGGGGCCTCTCCAATTTGTTTAAAATAGGGGACCCTCCAAGTAAACACAGTATTCTAATAAAAACCCGATGCCCACAAACCTTCTTTGTTCTCAGATCCCCTGACCTGACTTCCTGTGGTTTGGTTTTCTCCCTACTACCCCACAGAGCCAGGCATATTCCAAGTTCTGTGGTGGCTACTGGGAATAGTGAGAAGAGTATTCTGCTCTTAAGGAATACACAATTCTCTAAGATGTGAGATGAAATCATGTAGAGAAGAGCTAATATGGCACCCAAAGGTGTGATGAGATTTTATAATTTTAACACAAATCCACAGACTCAGGTCTCTAGATTCCCAGCCCACTGTCCACAGGGCTGAGGAAAAGGAACCCCAGGCATCTATCTATTTGATGCCCTTGAAGAATGTTCTCTGATCAACACTTCATTTCCTGCCGTTAGGTATGAGATCTCTGTGCTGAAAAAGCACAAGTTGAAAAACAGGAATGATTCTTTGGAATGAACACATGGAAAAAGTTTTCAGGAGTATTAAGTTTTTTTTTTTTTTTTTTTTTTTAACACTTCCTTAATGTATACCCTTGTAGGATAGACAAAGTGTCCCCATAAAACATAGACAGGATGGACCTAGAAACATCCATTCATGTATTCACAAAGGCTATTTTTTCCTGAATAAGTGAAAACAATGGCCATTTTTTCCCCTCAGAAAACAACAGAGTTTTTGAGTTCTAAAAAATATAATAAAACTATAAACAATGAGCTTTACTTAGGAAACTATACATATATATATAATTTATATGTGTGTATGTGTATATGTATGTATATCCATATATATATATATATACATACATATATGACAATTCTGAGATCTGCATGCATATGAATAATTCTGCCATGCATTTATCTTAGGTTATAATCAAAAGCCTTCACTTACTGGGGGTCTTCTCTGGATCAGGTACTTTGCCAGATATTATACAAATATTACCTGTTTTAATCTTCATCAAACAGTCTGGATGAGTACAGGTGAGGAAGCGGAGACTCAGGGAGGTACAACAGACTGAATATTTATTTCCCCTCAAAATTCCAATGTGGAAGCCCTAACTTCCAAAATGATGGTAGTAAGCGGTGGGGCCATTGGGAGGTGATTAGGTGCAAATGAAGTCATGGCGATGGAGCTCCCATGATGAGATTACTGTCCTTATAAGAAGAGGAATAAATAAATAAAATCTTTAAAAAAAAAAGAAGAGGAAGAGACAGAACTTCCTCCCTCCAGGATGTGAATGAGAAGGCAAGCCAGGAAGAGAGCCCTCACTGAGAACCAAATCTGTGGGCATCTTGATCGAAGACTTCTCAGTCTCCAGGACTGTGAGAAATAAATGTCCGTTGTTTAAGCCACCAAGTCTATGGGCATTTTGTTACAGCAGCCTAAGTTGACTAACACAAGAAGCTAACTTGCTCCAAATAACACAGCCAGGATTCATCCAAGGTATGTTTCACTTTAAACCCTTATTCTCTCCTCTTTACCAAACCACCATTCATTAGGAAGGAAATGAAATCTCTTCATGTAATCAAGTAATATTGCTGAGTGTCTATACACTTGATGCTTGAACAACATAGGTTTGAACTGTGTGTCCACTTATATGCAGATTTTTTTTTGGTAAATATAGTACAGTACAGTAAATGTGTTTTGATTTTTTTTAAAGATTTTATTTATTTATTTGACAGAGAGAGACAGCGAGAGAGGGAACACAAGCAGGGGGACTGGGAAAGGGAGAAGCGGGCTTCCCATGGAGCAGGGAGCCCGACATGGAACTCGATCCCAGGACCCTGGGATCATGACCTGTGCTGAAGACAGATGCTTAACGGCTAAGCTACCCAGGCGCCCCAGTATTTTGATTTTCTTAATAACATTTTCTTTTCTCTAGCTTACTTTATTGTAAGAATACAGTATATAATACATATAACATTCAAAATAGGTGTTCATTGACTTTGTTATTGGTAAGCTTTCTAGTCAACAGTGGGCTCTTAGTAAAGTGTGGGGAGTCAAAAATTATAGATGGATTTTTTATTACAGGGGTGGGGGCTCAGCACCCATAACCCCTTCATTGTTCAAGGATCAGTTGTGCTTTATTAAAGACATTATGTAGGTCCTCAGACTATAAAGTCCTCTATAATTATCCCTGTCCTTAAAAGCTTATAATCTAATGTGGGAGAACATAAATCAGGTACTGTGGTATAGAGTGATAAATAATAACATGGAAATTTGTATACAGTGCTATGGAAATCCCAGTTAATGTCTAACATTGATTTAATGCTTACTTTGAATAAGGTTTTGGTCTAAGTTCTTCGTATAAATTACTTCATTTATGCTCACATTATCCTGTGAGGATGTGTCATTCTCCCCATTTTATAGATGAGGAACTAAAACATAAAAAGGTGAAATAACTTGCCCAATTCTGGAACTACAGTTCTAGAGGGTGTCTGCCTCTAGAAACCATGCTTTTGATTAACCACTCTGCTCTACTGGAAGGCATTTAAGACCACCGAGGAAATGAGGTAAGGCTCTGGATAAAGTGTGCTTGAAGAAGCTTTTTAAATAGCTTGATGCGGAAGGCAGATTAATTAATTTTAGATGGAGGGAACAGCATGTGCAAACACGCAGAGCGACATGCACAGAATGATTTGTTGGAAGACACGTGTTTGCACAGTATGTAAATGAAAATCATGAAAACAGAATTACCATAAAAAGGGAGGGTAGCACCCACGAAGATTCTGACTCAGGATCGCTGAGATGGAATCCTGGGCATCTCTCCTTCTAAAAGCTATCCAGATGCAGAAGGTTTTAAAAGACCAAAACATTTTCAGGAGCTGATCTCTCAGGCACTGAGGTGGAACCATTTTGAGCCTAAACCCAAAGAATTTGTAGGTGGCACTGGAAGATTTGTGGACTTACTCAACTTTTCAGAGTGGAAAGCTACAGAGTATTTCTAAGGAGTACTTTCCCAATGCAAATAACTAATCACGACCACCCTCACTTTATCAAAAGTTCTTTAAACTCCAGGAGTGAACCTCTTCTGCTTCTTAGTCTCCCAGCCAAAATAACTAACCAGAAGGAATCATTATATTATGTCATAGTCCCAACCTAGCCCTGGCACAGAGAAATTGCTTTGTGAATGTTAATTTCTTTTTTTATGTCCCTGTCCCGAAGACAAACTGCACTTGGCCAGTAGTTTTGTCAATACTCCTGTGAGCTTAAGACTCATTTTAATCACAAATGGGTCTTCATTTCATGGTACACTTCAAGTGCTAGTTTCCTGAGCAGTGGTGGGCTTCCTATCACACAGCCCAGAGTTAGAGATGCAGTTCTGCCCCTTGCTAGCTGTGAGATCTTGCAAAAGTTACTTATCTTTTCTAAAATCCTTTTTTCCAAATCTCTAAAATGAAAATAATAATAATATACACATACCTCATAGGGTTGTTGTGAATTTTTTTTAAAATAGTGCTATGGAGCATTTAGTAAAATACAAAGCACACATAAAGTACTCAATTTTCATTGGCTATTAATATAATGGTGATGGTGATGATGATGGTGATGATGAAGAAGGAAGAGGAGGAGGAGAAGAAAACAATGAAGAAGAATTCTTTTAAATTCCCTTTAAACACCTTTGCAACAGGGGCGCCTGGGTAGCTTAGTTGGTTAACATCAGACTCTTGATTTCAGCTCGGGTCATGATCTCAGGGTCATGAGATGGAGCCACAAGTAGGGCTCTGTGCTGGGTGTGGAGACTGCTTAAGATTCTCTCTCTTTATGTATTTGAGAGAGAGAGAGTGCACAAGCAGGGATGAGGGGCAGAGGGAGAGGAGAGAATCTCAAGCAGATCATATTGAGTGTGGAGCCCAATGCAGAACTCGATCTCATGACTCTGAGGTCATGACCTGAGCCAAAATCAAGAGTTGGATATCATTGAACCGACTGTGCCACCCAGGTGCCCCAAGGAAGGTATCTCTTTAGAGAAACAATACTAGGTATCCAGTCCAAAAATAATCCCCCTTAATGATCCAACAAATATTTATTGGTCCATTATTATGCTCCACACTCTACTGGTATAGTGGTGAGCCAAACAAGCCCCTGTTCCTCTCCTGCTTACATTCTAGGAAGGCACACAGACAAAAGGAAATGGACACATAAACATAGAGACCAGGTAAAAGGGAGATGAGAATATCTGTGGAAATAGTCTCTAGGTAAAGTGAAGAGTTAGTGCAAAGGCACGGAGACAGGATACATCACATTTCATAAAACAGCAAGGAAGCCGGCATGACCAAGGCAAAGGGAACAAGTAAGGGAGTGGAGGGAGATGTAAGCAGAAGCCACATCCCATACTGGAACAACCACAGTTTCTTTGTGACTGATGAATGTTTTTAATATTAAATGGTTGTTACCCTCTGCTTTATAGATGGAGAAACCAAGCCCCAATAAAGCGACATGCATCTAGCACTAAGTGACAGAGTCAAGACTAGAATCCAGCTTTTGGGACCCCCAGCCCAGGCAATATACATCCCAACCAGCTGCTTCTCCCATTTATTTTTCCCACACAACCAGGCAACTTTGCTCTTCCTGTCACAGAACCATCAGTAAGAGGATATTTTAAAAGCTACACAGAAGAAAAGGCTCTGGGCACACCCCATCCTTCTCTCTTCTCCACAAAAGGACTGAATAGCTGTTGAATAGCTCAAGTCCCCCACAGCACACCAGGGGCTAATAGGAGGCCCACCCCCTGAGGAGCTCTCTCCTCCCCTGAATTGACTTTGGGGTATTCACTTGATCAGAAGCCAAAAAAGCTGGCAGAAGAACAAGGCCTAATTTTGAGAAGGCGGCAGAGAAGAAAGAACAGTGAGACAAGATACAACAAATGCTCACTTCTTGCCACCTCCATTGTATTATTCTTTTTAAATGGGAGAGATGTCTATTGACTGTACTATGTTAGTTCAGCTCTTTGGACACAGGAGACACAGCCCAGATCGGGCAAGCCCAGAAGGAGGAGATATATAAATACTCTGAGGCATCCCACAGAAATCCAAGAGCAGGAACCATTGCACAGTTGGGTTTTATGAAAGCTGGAAAGCCGCAAGGAACAAAAGCTATTCCCTCAGGGGCTGTCAATATCATGATTTCTGGGTCTCTCCACACATCGCATGTTCCTTCTTGACTACCGTGCTCCCTCTGCTTACTACCAGTGTTTGTTCCTCTTTAATTTCACCTTGCCTATGACCTTTGTTTCCTTCATTTTGACTGTACCTGAACTTCCAGATCCACTTTCATAGCCATTGTAGCTGTTTCTCCCAGTCCAAATGCTCAAGATCAGGAATTCTTTTAGTCCAAGGCATTTCTTTGAGCTGTCTTTTTGGGTCATGGGCCAGCTAATGGATTAGCTCCTCTTTGTCCAATCAGCCATGGCCAGGGGCTGAAGTCACAGAGCAAAAAATAGGAGCTGTCAGTGAGATGCACTTTATTCTTCATTTTCAGAACTGTGCCAGCTATTCTGATTCCTTTGTCTCCATAAAAATTTTAGAATAATATTGTTTTCAGCTGCAAAAAATCTTGCTGAGATTTTGAAAAGGAATCATGTTAAACCTACAGGTCAGATGTTGGAGAATTGATATCTTGACTATACTGCATCTTCCAATCTATGAATATGGTATGTCTCTCACTTATTTAGATTTTCTTTGATTTCTTTCATCAGCATGCCAAGTCCTATACATATTTTATTAGATTTACACTTAAGTATTTCTTTCTTTGAGTTATTATAAGTGTTATTGTACTTTTAATTTGTTTTCACTTCTTTAATGCTAGCCTACAGAAATATAGCTGATTTCGTATGATCCTGTACCCTGCAACTTCATTAAAGTAATTTATTAGTTCTGGGAATTTTGTGGTAGATTTCTTGGGTTTTTCTACAAAGATTGTCATGCCATCTACAATTACAGACAGTTTTTATTTCTTCCTTTTTTTTTATCTGTGTGGCTTTTATTTCCTCTTCTTGCCTTATTGTGTTGGCTAGAGCTTCCAGTACTATGTTGAATAGTGGTAGTGAGAGTTGCCTCCTTTGCCTTCTTCCCAATCTTAAGAAGAAAACACTAGTCTTTTCCCACTAGCATGCTGTTAATTACAGGTATTATGTAAATGTTCTTTATCAAATTGAAAAAGTTCCCCTCTATTATTTTTTTGAGAGCTTTTACCATAAATGTATGTGTTAAATTTTGCCAAATGTTTTCTCAGCATCAATTGATCTGACCATTAAGTTTTCTTCTTTAGCCAGTTAATATGGTGGATTACACTGATTAATTTTCCAATACTGAACCAGTCTTATATTCCTCGAATAAACCCCACTTGGTCATGATATATAATTATTTTTATATGTTGCTTAATTTCTATTTGCTAACATTTCAATAAGAATTTTTGCATTTATATTCATGACAGATATTGGTTCGTAGTTTTATTTTTTCCTGTCTTTGTCTGGATTTAGTATCAGGTTAATACTGGCTTCATAGAATGAGGTGGGAATTGTTTCTTCCTCTTCTATTTTCCGAAAAAGATTATGTAAATTGGTGCTCATGCATCTCTAAACATTTCATAGAATTCTCCAGTGAAACCATCTGGGCCTGGAGATTTCTTTTTTGGGGAGGCTTTAATTACAAATTCAATTTCCTAATTGTTATAGGGCTGTTGAAATTATCTACTTTATACTGAGTGAGTTGTGGTCATTTGAGTGTTTTGAGGAATTGATCCATTTCATCTAAATTGGCAAATTTATGTGTGTAAAGTGTTTAGCTATAATCACTTACTATTTTTTGCACTTATTATTTTATTGTTTGCAGGGTCTGTAGGGATATCCCATTTCATTTCTGATATTGGTAATCCATATCTTCTCTCTTTTTTTCTTTGTCAGCCTTGCTAAAAGTTTCTCAACCTTAGTGGACCTTTCAGAGAACCAACTTTGGCTTCATTAATTTTCTCCATTTTTTTTTTATTGATTTCTACTTTTTTTAAAAAAAGATTTTATTTATCTTTTTGACAGAGAGAGACAGCTAGATAGGGAACACAAGCAAGGGGAGTGGGAGAGTGAGAAGCAGGCTCCTGGCTGAGCAGGGAGCCTGATGCTGGGCTCGATCCCAGGACCTTGGGATCATGACCTGAGCAGAAGGCAGACGCTTAACGACTGAGCCATCCAGGCTCCCCTTGACTTCTACTCTTATCCTTGTTATTTTCTTCCTTCTGTTGCCATTAAATTTGTTTTCTTATTGTTATTGTTTTCTAGTTTCTTGAAGCAGGAGTTTGGGTTATTGGTTTGAGACTTTTCCTCAATTGCCTTTAGCATTCTTCTATTAGTGCTATAAATTTCTCTCTCAGAACTGTTTTAGCTGAATCTCACACATTTTGACATGTTGTATTTTTATTTCAATTCAGCTCAATGTACTTTTGATTTCCTCTGAAACTTCCTCTTTGACTCCTGGATTATTTAGAAATGTGTTGTGTTGTTTCTAAGTGTTTGGAGATTTTCCTGTTCTCTTCTGGTTATTAATTTCTTGTTTGAGTCCATTGTAGTGAAAGAACACATTCTGAATGATTTCAATTATTTTAAATTTGGTGAGGTATGTTTTGTGGCTCAGGATATGTTGGATCTTGGTATATGTTCTCTGGGTGCTTAAAAAGAACATTCATTCTGCTTTTTCTGGGGGGAGTGTTCTATAAATGTTGATTGGGTTCTCTCGGTATGTTGAGTTCTTCTAAATCCTTGGTGACTTTCTGCCTATTTGTCATATTGATTATTAAAAGAATGGTGTTGAAGTCTCTAACTAAAATCATGGATTTGTCTATTTCTCCTTCCCATTCTATCAGTTTTTATTTCACATATTTTGCAGCTCTCTTGTTTGGTGCATACACATTTAGGATTGTTCTGTCTTCTTGGTGGATTGACCCTTTTATCATTATACAATTCTTTCTTTGTCCTGGGTAATTTTCTTTGCTCAGATGTCTACATTTTTATTAATTCACATAGCACAGCATTTCATTTCTTAAACTCTGTAGTTTCTACTAAAGAGACCAGTGGAAACAGAAGCTCCCTCTTCTTCACACGGATTACTCTTCTTAGACCCACCGTACCTTCCCTAAAACAGGGCATTTGAGGACTACCTAGGTACCTCATAGAGTAAACACAATTTACTGTTTGTGAATCAGGCAGCATGTTTATTCATAAGACTCTTTAACAGTTGTTTGTGTAACAGCTGTAGAGGCCCAAATGCGTTGATAGCCTCAATATTAAGATTGAGGTCTTACTTGTTTTCTTTACTGAAACACACATTGGCAGGCATCAAAATAATCAAGATTAAGTTTAGATTATTGGTAAAATATTTCTAGAACCTATTACCTTTCCAAAGATGTCAACCTCCTGTTTGATATCTTTCAGTAACTCAAGAAAGAAATGCCTATAGTGGTCACAAAGGAAACATAATGACAGTGTTGTGCTGTAAATGGTAAACTCTTTCTAAAATAATAATAAAGATAACGATGATGTTCTCATTTCATTTCTTTGGTATAAATTATCCTACCACAACTGATTTCAAGATACCGAGGTAAGGTCACTGATCATGTAGTCAGCAGAGATGCATACAGATGGCTCTCGTGACTGGGAGAGACCACCACTCATCACTGCATCAGGGAATAAAGAGGGGCCAGTATAAGGTAATGGGGAGTGACATGATGTTGGCAACTGGAAATATATAACCGATTTAAAAGTATTTGAAGGACCTATGGATCTCCGATTTGTGACTGCAAGAAAAAATACGATCCAAATTCTTTAACCTGGAATTCAAAATTCCTGACTTTCTGTTTCCCTTCTGCCTTTCTAGCTTGTTTCTAGCTCTCTTCATCTTGATCACTATAATCCAGACACACTGAACTGTTTGTGGTTCCCTGACCCTATGTCTATTACTCTACATATAAGATTCCCTTCCCTCTTCCTGGGATGTTCTTCCTCATCATATATTTTTGGAAATTTCTCTTTCTTCTTTAATCCTGGATATCCCCTTTACCTAAGTCAACAATACAAACACAAAGTTCTATGTTCCTGAAAATCATCTGCAGGACTCTATATCAGCATATATCATACTCTGTTTGGACTTCATTTACATATCCTCCTTTCCTCCAGACAGAGACCTCCCTGAACACAAAAATCTTGTCTTGTTGCTTCGGTATTTTCGTCACTTAGGGTGGAGTCTGGTTTATGGGAGGAGCTTGGTGAATATACAAATGAATGTATGAATGAGTGAATATAAATCATAACAATAACAATAATAATAATAAAAATAAAAGCCAACTCTCATGTGGTACATACCATGTGCAAAAATTGTGAGGATTCTACATATATTAAGTAATTTAATCCTTAAATTAATAACCCGTTTTCCATCCCCATCTTATAAATAATAAAACTGAGGCCTGGAGGGTATGAGATTTGTATAATCAAAGTCACGTGACTAGTAAGTGATGGAACTGGGTGTTTAGCTGCATCAGACTTTTTTCACCTCGGCTCTTTCTGACTCCTCCCTAATTGGTAGCAGTCTTGGGAAAACAAACATTTCCAAGTACATCTGTGACTGCAGTAACTAAATGCCCTCGCTGTCCTATAATTCAGGTCACTCGGGGACCATTAGCTATCTGGATGCGTCTGCTGCCATGGGGAATTTATAGAGAAAAGCAATGTGTTTAATTAAGTGGTTGTCAAAAACACCCACCCAGTATAAATGGTTTCTGGCAACAGAGGTGCTCTTGTTGCTGCCAGAGTCCTGCCACAGGTCATTAACATCTTAATGGATTTGAGGCACTTTCCAGCTTGAGTGCTTTCACCCAAGGATGCAAGGGGTCTCTTGGAGGCCCAGGGAAATGGAGGCAGGACTCGATGGATGGACCCTACTAGTGTCAGTGAAGGGCTTCAAACAGTGGATGAATCTATCAGAATTAAATTCAAGTCAAGTTCCTGATGGGTTCTGAGACCCTACGTGGCAGACACCACTGGGAGGTGGGCAGAGATGGGCTTGGACAAACATGAATCAGAATCAGGTTCTGCCTCAAGGAATGCTTTCCTCACAGTGTGCACAGTAAGCTATGCTATGGAGTATAACATGACCAGAAAGAAGAAACGGGGTAGTCTGAGTGAATTAATATGGACAGGCTTTATAGACATAACACCTTGGAAGGACCGGAAAGTTCTGAACAAACAGAAGAGAGGGAACGACATACAAAATAAGTAAAGTGAGTGAGTACAATCATGATGATGATGTCAAAGCATTGTGTCAGGAACTTTGGGAAACCAGTAGGCAGTTCACTTTGAGAATTTTTAAAGGGTAAATAAGGCTAGTAATAAGTAAATCATAGTAAATAAGGCTAGAGAGCAAAATTCATTCCATAACACGCAGGGTTTTAAAGATGCAGCAGAAGAGTCCATAGGCAGTGGGGAGCCACTAAAGTCCTCGGATGATAAGCATGAGAGTGACCTGAACAAGGGCTTCTTAAATTTTAATGTACATAGGAATTAACTGGGGATCCTGTGAAAACAGATTCAAGTTCACTATGTCTGGGGTGGGTCCTGAGGATGAGCCCTGCTAATAAATCCCTAGGTGATGCTGATGCTACTCATTCTAAGATCACTCTTTGAGCAGCAAGGTCTAGAATAGAATGCATGCAAAAGTGGATGGGTTTGGGGAGGAGACACATTTCAGAATGTTAACTCAATTTGTATAGTACATTTATTACTCATGACTAAAAAGATTAGAAACCCTGGTTTTCAGGGTTCTTTGGGATCTTTCTACTTTTTAAAAATTATCAGTAGCAGTATTTTTCATTAAAAACATAGTTCAACACTCCTTACAGTTAGACTGGAACAAGAGAAAGTATGATTGGCCTTAGCCCATCCGTGGCACCGACCCACCCCTACAGGTACTTGACTTTTTAGTTGATTCTGGGAAAACACTAAATAGGGTCAAATGAACAGCATGGGCAGAGTAAGATCGGGAGAGGAAAAGAGGAAAAGGTCCCTGAACCTGCTCAATGAGTCTCTGCCCTCCTCCCTGCAAACAATAGACAATCAACAAAGAAACCTGATGCAGGCGCAAAGAGCATTCAGGTAATTTAAACTGTGGTGATTACTGTCTCGGGAGATGAAAATTCACAAAAAGCGGCCCGAGCCGCATGAGGAGAAGACAACGACGAGGCTGAGCGAGGGGTACTGTGAAGTCAAACCCTCCCGTGACCTTAATAAGTGGTTGCCCTTAGGCAGGTCATTTAATCTCTGGATTTCTTCATCCATAAAATAAACCCAATAGTTCCTCTTGGCCTCCCCCCATCAGTCTGTTTGAGGATCAAATGTGAGTGCGGGTATGAAAGTGATCACCCACAGTGTTGCTTTGGGGATCCATTAGCGCCTGGGGGCACCCTGTGCCTGGAAAATACTTCCTAGTCGTCTGTTCCTCAACATCCCTTTCTCTCTCAGGATGCGTCTCTTTTTATTTAAGCTTCTAGGATAGCTCTTTCTTCTGGGAAATCTTTCTAAGTTAAGCAGAGATGTCCTGCACCCTTCCATTTACCCCACCCAGCCCCAGAAACAGAACTCTGAGTTTATCCAGCCTGTTTCTGCTGGAAGAATGACAGACCACAACCCAAAAAGGGGCGCCCATGGAATCTGAGCACAACAGCAAAAGGATCATTTTAGCAAAAGTCAGGGCCACAGAATGCGTCAGAACCCCAGCTCTGTTTACAGCTCTGTTACTCTCTGAGCCTTGGTTTCCTCACCTCCAAACTAGAGGTAATGTTTTCTACCTCAGATAACTGCTATGAAGATTGGATTAAATGAAGAAGAGCACTTTTTAACTACAAAGTGTTATAGACTATTCCTTTTTTAAAAATCAAAACATAAATGGAGAATGCCTTATATATTTTCATTTCTCTTTCCAATTGTGGAGCCTCACTCTGCCCTCCTGGTAAATATCCTTTACTGAGGGCTTCAGTTTTAAAAGAATAATATCAATCATCAAATTTATGTAGCCACTGACAGTTTGGAAAGTAATCATCCAATAATAGGTGAATGGTCAAGTAACTTTACAAAAACTACATGGTAACAAGGAAAAATATGAGGAAAAACCCAAGGAAAGTGCCATTTAGAGATCATCAAAGTCATGTGTATTACACCAGTGTAATGGCAAGTGCAGGGAAATCACTTATCAGAATACTTGGTACAATTTAAATGTTCAATAAATGTTATTTATTAACATCATAACCGATCTTTGGCAAAGATGCATGAAGAAAAGCTGGAATGAAAAATACACCAAAAATTAACAGTGGCTGTGCTTCTGTCAAGAACAGTGAATTTCTAATGGACTAAAGACTGTATTAAAACAAATACCCTAATTAAAAAAACAAATGGCAAAACCTACGCAAGTTTACTGAGCTACACTGATAGCGAGTAGCAGAACCAGGATTCAAACCCAAGTCTTCTGACTCCAAATTCAGGACTCTTTCTATGGCACTAAGCTGCCTCCTTGACCTCACTTCCATTCTATTGTCTATATGTTATATATGTCATATATTGACTACATGTAGATAGAGAATTGGATTTCACATATTTATTATACCAAAGTGCTAGGATGGAAACCTTGGCAGGTTTAGGGGAAGGTAGGCAATGAAACAGACAGTATTTTCCACAAAGATGAAGAGCGAGGGTTACTTGACCCCCAGCCGCCGGAGGCAAGTCTTCTCATTTAGGAAGAAGAGGAATAAGAATATCCGCCCCACCACTTGGGACTAATGTATTGGAGAGAAAGATCCCATCTCTTGCTGCCTCCTTAGGCACCATATACAAAGACATCTTGAGTACATTCTACTGAAGAGCCACTTCATTGCCATTATAACACAATTTTTGAGACTTCACAGAGTGTCAAGATGTTCTCCTTGGTTCTGCCTTAATGTATCACTTCTGAAACCATACACACAATTTCTTCAAAGAGTTCTTTCCCAGAAGGGGCAAGAAGGACAGTGAGAGGAGAAGATGAAGTTAAGATAAACACTATCTTATCTTTATAGCTGTAGAGGCATATCAATCTCCAGGCTGGGCTGGAGGCCTATGGTGCTAACTGGAGTCTTCTTAGGATTCTATTCTTAATGGTTTCAGCTAACTGGGATCTAGCTGGAGTTGATGGTTGCATATTTCCAGTTCTCCGGTTGGCCTGTCTGTCCATGCTCCTCATATCCTCCACGCAAGTGCCTTCAAACTAATTTTTCTAATTTTACTAAATAATATTCTTGTATACATTTAGAACATCACAAAGCAGCTCCCCTGGATTGGGGTGATATCCCTTGGAAAATGCTTTTACTGACTTAATGTCATTTAATGCCTTTAGATTCTATAGGAGACAAGACTATAAGAAACAACATGTCAGGATCACTGTCCCTTTTGAAAAATCTACTTAAGAAGATAGTATCTGGATCCATATGTAAAGCCATCCATTCAACATCTCCATGTGGATGCTCTAGGGACATCTCACACACATTTTTCCCCAAAACTGTACTCAGCGAGTTCTATAAAAAGCAAATGACAAGACTATTGGGATAACTAAATGAGATTGCATGCACCAAGTTCTTTCTGCAAGGTTTGGCATACGGCGTATTCTCAATAAAGTAGAGTTATCATTTCCTTCTAAACCTGGAATGGTGGCAGAGTGAACTCATTGGATCCCCAGGCCAAAGCCCACGAGTTGCCCTGAACTCCTTCCTCACAGACGATTAGAACACAGAGATCCACAAAGTCCAGCTCTGTGGGTTATTAGTTCGCCTCTCAGTCCCAAACGCGTGCTTCAGTAGGTGCTCTATGCTGAACAACAGAATTCCATGAAGCATTTCTTCTTTAAAGTGTGCCCCATGGTACACTTTTGCAGTAGAGAGCACAAGAGGGATGGAACAGGAAGAAGAGTCTTTTTATAACTTCCAGCTCTGACTGGGGCTCAGCAGTGCGGGCGTGAGAGCAACAATGCCTCTGCCCCAGCCTCAGGCCCAGAACACGGACGCTCAGCAGCCTTGCAGCCTCTGCTTCGCCGTAAGCTTTCCTCAGCTGCCTGTTCAGGGTTCACCTCCTCTTGCATGAAAAAGGTGACTTGTATGGAATTGGATAATAGTTTTTCTAAATGCTGGGAAAATATTTTAATTTTTTTTGTGTGCAATTACAGTATCACAGCCACGGACGTGACACACTTTTAAGCTTAATCTGCATTGTTAAAAAATATTCTCTGTTGCTTTCTAGAGTTTAGACAATCCACAAAGCAATACATCGAGCTCTGATCTCTCGTGTTTGCTGACTTCCATGGTTTACTCGCTGCCACCAGGGTCGATCCCAAGTGACCAGTGTGACGGCACGGAAGGTACAGTTGAGAAGAGGTGTGTGGTAGCACCCCATCGTGTAGCATTTTCACGACACAAACACCGTAGGCATGAAGAGCAAATGCAACAGCAAAATGAAGTCAAAAACATCAGAAAGTAAGGAGGTTTGCGTTCATTAGCTTTGCTTTAAATTGAATTTGCTTGGTGTGGAATTTTATGTTTTAATAATTGACAATCAACTCTCAACATTGCTGAAATGGTAACATTCACCAGTCATAAACCAGTGTGACCCAGCGCCGGCCGCCACTGGACCAGCCCCGCTGATCCTGTGCAGCACCTAATCCCTCAGCCAGCCTTCCCCCCGTGCATTGATCCTTCACATTTCAAACATGTACATGCCGTGCACCCTCAGCCATAATTCCAAATTCAATAAAACCCTGAAAATGGCGACTGTGGTACAAGCCAGATCTGAACCAACACGCAGCCATTTATTCTACTTTTAATATCACATATTTTCCTGCAAAAGTGTTCATGTGTTTGATTATGGGGGGCTGTCCCAGACCTCTACTGGGGGCATAAAATAAAACACATATGCATTGTTACAGTGCCCATATCACCCTCCTGTATCAAACCACTTCTGGGACTCTGACCACCCATGACTAAAAGTTGAGCTGAGCAGGTTAGTCACCCCACATCTACACCTTACACCCTTTGGGAAAGAATCAGAACCCAACTAGTGTAGGGACCCAGTCTGCCTTCCTTGCTTTATCTGTTATGTGATCTTCATCTGCCCACTTCCTCGTTCCTCATCTCCAGTTCTCATCTGTCAAATGGCAATCACAAAACCAGCAAGGCTGTCGTGCACATAAAGCAAGTTCATGGACATGAAGTTAGCTTGTCATGTGCTGTATACATTAGAGGGGTTTTCACTCTTATCATTCTGAAACTGAAATACTTGTTTGAAAGCAAACATTCTTCAAACTGCTGGATAGCAGCTGGGGGTTTCTCATTTCCATAAAAGGAGCTAACCATTGATATGCATAAAGCCCAGTCATCTCTATCTTAAACACAAAAGCGTTACACTTGAAAAGCGTCACACTTGAAAAGCATCTTGTGTGGTTGATGCAGTTGGTGAAGCTGGTCTATAGCACAGTCTCTGTAACTCAAAAGAACTGAATAGCTGGGTCTCATCCCATTAGAAAAAAAGAGAATAGGAGACAAGAGTAGCCCCAGGCTCTCACCTTTCTGGGCCTGTCTGTATATTTATAGGTTTGTTTAGTTTTTTTGTTTTGTTTTGCTTTGCTGTTGTTATTTTGGGGGTTTTGGTTTTTGTTTGTTTTTATTGTTGTGTTTGCCTTCCCTACACTGGTGCACTACAAACAAACCAAGACTTAAGTGTGAAAGGTCATTCAGAACCTCTATGCATGCCCTTCCTTGGACAAATGCCTCCCATCTTCTGCTTGAACAGTCACAGTGACTGGGGGCCTATTCATTTAGCCCAGATGCCTGAACCATCTTAGTTACAACTGGCAGCTCTTTCCATTACAAGAAGACAGCTTTAGGACTTCACAGGCAAAGAAAAGCAAAGGTCAGATTCTTACTATGGTAGAAATGACTGGAATCAAATCTTTCTTGAAAGTAGCTTTTTTTTTTAAGATTTTATTTATTTATTTGACAGAGAAAGAGAGAGAAATCACAAGTAAGCAAAGAGGCCCAGGCAGAGAGAGAGGGAGAAGCAGGCTCCCCATTGAGCAAGGAGCCAGACGCAGGGCTCAATCCCAGGACCCTGGGATCAAGACCGGAGCCGAAAGCAGACGCTTAACTGACTGAGCCACCCAGGTGCCCCTGAAAGTAGCTTTTGATGGGTGGGAAGATGTGTAAAAGGATTTTGGCAGAGAAGAAGATCAAAGAGAACACAAAGGAACTATCATTTACAGAGGAGGAATGAGGGGCACCTGGGTGGCTCAGTTGGTTAAGCATCTGACTCTTGGTTTCTTTTCAGCTCAGGTCATGATCTTGCAGTCGTGGGATTGAGCCCCATGTTGGTCTCCATGCTCAGCATGGAGTCTGCTTTGGATTTTCTCTCCCTCTCCCTCTCCTTCCCCCTCCATCCCTCCCCTCTGCTCCATCATGCTCTCTCTCTAAAAATAAATAAAATCTTTAAAAAAATACAATAAAGAAGAGAAATGGTTCCAAACTGCAAAAGGAAGAAAGTCTGACAGCAAATGACAATGATTGCTTAAAATTCCATGTCAACAGGATACAGCCCTCATTATTGTCCATAATATATATGAATACCACAAAGCAAAAGAGAAATAAAAAACTAGTTGCCAGATAGTCCTTATCAACTCTTTGGAGTTTCCCATTAGGTTCACAGCTAGGTGCAAAACTTGAGTCTTTGTGGCACAACCATTCATATTTATCTGAAAACTGCTAGTTTTATTAATCATCCTAGTTGATGTTAACTCAAACAGACAGAATTATGGTGCTAAGTCTCAATGCAGATCACAAAGTCTCATTTATTTTTGGACAAATGATATCTATAGGCCTTTATAATCACTGAACAAAAACATTCAAACAAAAATAAGCCAAATTTCTATACAAATAAGACAATTAAAACATGTACTATTAAAGAAATTGCTGATTCTATTATTTGAGAATTCAAAATGCCACCCCTGGATTTTGAAAGACTGCATTTGTACATTTTTTCTTATAAATGAAATGCACTGTGGAAACAAAATAGGTAAGTGCCTACTTCTGATTAGACCCTCAGAATTCAAGTAGATGCCTGTCTTAATCAAGGTAGACACTTTATTTGTACAAGTCAAATTTTACTTTGCAGATGGGAGGTAGGGTGTGAAATGTGCGTTGGTAAAAGTGAATAAGTAAAAAGACTGAATTATAGAATTTTCTTTTCATTAGAGATAACCCAGAGATTAAAGAGATAGAGATGGATAGGACAGAAATAAAGGCAGAGGCAACCAAACAAACGAAAGCAAAAGGCCTTAACAGCAGTTAGAACCTGTGAACAGAGGAGAGACCCTGACATCTGTTGAAAATCCACCATGGGCTGGGGACTTCGCTAAGAATTTTACCAGGCCGTCTCATTTAGCCTTTGTAACAATTCCTCAGGTGCATATCATTATCTCCAGTCTATACATGAAGAAACAAATGCTTAGAAATGATCAGGTTGGCTTTCCAAGCCCATTTTCCTCAGTTCTTAGAACTCATTTGAAACAATAATGTAATATGGTGGTCAGTCAGATGGACCCACAGGTGATCTGGTTCTATATTCCACTGACTGAGGGAGTTGTTTTGCTGGCCTGGAAGGTTGAACATTCAAGTGTTGCCCATCTTTACCGCATCCCCCCCCCAAAAAAAAAACTTAAAGATGCTCTGCCGAGGGGTGAAAGATTAAATGATTCTTTACTCAAGGTATAGGAATTACTGAGTTTTTCTGCTGGACTCTTTGGGGCCAGAAAACTTACTGAACCAACTAAGTATCCAAAATGGAGTTCTAACTACATTCTCCATTTAATATTATAGATTCTGTAGGAGAAAAGAGATGCCTCTTCCTCTTACTATGTGAATATATTATTATGTGAATATATTACTTTATCACTGTAAAGAACATGGCATTCCTAATAGTTTACTGGTAAGTGAAGAAAAAGTCACAGACACCAGGGCAAGACACAAAGGTAACCATCTTCATGGTGTCATTTGTAATTAAAGCCCTTAGAGCTAAGATAAGCCTCAGGGATGAATACAGCACTTATTAAAGGAATAAGAACTCATGTGTTAGACTTGGTTTTTATCTTAACTCTGGGCTGGTGGCCTGTCTTCTCTATCCTGCATGAATTTCCCAGTTTCATGGCCCATGTTATTATACATAAGATAAAATTCAAACTGTATACATTGACCTCATTCATTTTTTTAACCTTCTTTTCCACTGTCCCCTGAGTGGGATGGTTAGTAGCCTGATGTGGCTGGAAGGAGAGTACTTATAAGAGACAGATTGGAACCAAAGAGATGGGTGAGGAGGCCAGTGCAATAGTCCTTGAGAGCCATGATGAGGGCCTGACCTACGGGAGTCAGAGTGATAGCTGAGTGAAGCGACTAGCTAGGAGTCAAACCTAGTCATACATCAGCCATAAGGGCACCACGAAACTTTCCTCTCTAACTGGGGGATAAGCCAATCAATGATCTTACATGGCATCCAGAAGAAATCCTTCCACATGTCTACCTCCTATTCTGTTACAGTGGTGTCAAGGAAAATGCTAGATTTCCACTGGGCTTCACTTAGCCATAACTACTCACTCTGTCAAGAGCCAGAAGCCTTGAATTGTCTCTCCAGAAGTCTTGGCTATGTGGCCTTTCAAGTCTTCTATGGCAGTCTCAATGGCCCCCGGCTGAGTGGAAAAAAGAAAATACCTAGTTTAGAGAAAACTGAGCCCTCTTTGTGCTTATGATTAGTGAGTATAACCCACAGCCTCCTCCAGAAAGCTGATGGGAAAGATAGCTCTTGCATCTGTCTGTTTGTTCTAGGCACAGCCTACCCGGGAGCTTAGTCTTGAACTCTGGTATTTACAAAGCTGTTCTCCTTGGGTGGGACCAAAGTGATCCAAGTCCTGTCTCCCATGATCTTACTCATGCTTTCTCGCAGAAATGAAGACAGCCATTTTCAGAGGGCCAGTTTTCCTGAATAAACAAGTTTATAAGAAAGTTCAAAGCATTTAGCAATATATACATTTTTAAAATCAAACCTTTCTCTCTTTAAAGAGCACATGGCAATAAAACACCTAAGAGAAATCTTTTTCTAATATTTTGACCATAATTTTAGCTGACTCTGGGCAATTAACTTTTTTGTCTCCTTATCTTGCATTCTTTACCCTTCTCCAAACAGGTGCTCCTACTTATGGGCCTACCTCCGGTTTAAAATTTGATTAACCCTTTTCCTGATAAGAAATTCATAGACCTCTAGCTCAGTGATCCCTAAACTTTCAGTGCACATCAGAATCAAAAACACAGATGTCTGGGCACTGTTTCCAGAGTTTCTGATTTAGTGGATCTGGAGTGGGCCTGAGAATTTGCATTTCCAACAAGTTCCCAGGTGGTGCTGTTGGTGTGGGACTGTCCTATGAGAACTATTGCTCTCTAGACAGTTATTCTCAACCTTGGCTACACATCAAAATCACCAGGGGAGCTTTTAAAAATCCTAATGCCCAGGCTGCACACCAGGGCAATCATATCCAGATACTCAGTGGATGGGACTCACATATCAGTACACCAGGATTTTTTAACGCATCCCAGATGACTCCAATGTGTAGCCAAAGTTGAGAACCACTACAGCCCAGGGATTATCTAGTCTAAGCCATTTCGTTTTATAGGTGTGGAAACAGGAGCAGTGTGGGGAAGTAACTTGTCAAATTCACTCAGCTAGGAAGTGGTAGAGACAAGACAAGAAAACAGACTTTCCATTGCCCCACCTACAGTGCAGTGCTGGCCTCATTCCCAGCCCTGAGCTACTGACAAGTAGGTTGCTAGTTCTTGAATATTCTCTATATAACAGGGCTTTAATACTGACTACCTAATCGTCTCTAAATATTAACATTCTTAATCCTCCCAGCCTGAGACCCTTCTCTCACAAAAGGAAACCAGGACACTAGCCTGGCCTAGGATCCATCCAAATGCCTTTTCCTCTTGGAGGTGGGGCGGTGGGGGGTGGGTGGTAGATTAGGATTTGCTTGCTTTCTCAGTCTACGATAAAAGACTTTGAAACATTTTGGCCACAGAATCCATGGGTCAAGGAAAAAAAAAACTTAGAATAGGAGAATCCATATACGAAAAACAGGAAAAGAATGGCACTGCTTCAGATGAAGTGGTAGGAAATGGTTCGGAGCTTTCCCTACTTAGCTCTGCCCCTCCCCCTCCAATTCACTGGGCACAGCCCAAGTCATCCAGGAAATGTCCATCGAACAGAGTCGAGTGACCTGTGTTCCTGTTCCAGATCTGTGGTAAATCAATTCTGTGACCTCTAGCCAATGATCTGAGTTTTCTTGGCCTCCATTTCCTTATCTATAAAGACAAATGAGGAGACTGAACCAAAGCTTTCTGAGCCAAACTGATGATGAAAGCCTCCTGGAAGTCTTTAAGAAAATATGATCACAGCCCTGATACTGAGACATTCTGAGTACCTCATTTTAACACATTTCCTGCTGAATTGAATAGTCAGCCAGTGGACTGAATGATTTCTGACTCCTTTGTCATCCTCTGCTGCTGGTTCACGGGTTGTCAGAGAGTTAACATGGCAGCCTGTGCCTGCTGGAAGCTGTAAGTCATTAAATCAGTAAGTTGTGGAGCATAAATCAAGTATGCCTTGAGCCCCCACTGACAGAGAAGGCTGTGCCAACATCACTGTTCTAGTGACCCCACTGGCAGGATCAAACTAAGCTGGAGAGAAATCCCCTATGATCCCATGACAGTGCTCGCATCTCCCAACCCAAGCTCCCTGGGATACAGCCAGACTGCACCAGGTCCACTGCTCAAAATCAGCCTTTCTTTGATGACTCATCAGGCTATTTTTCCTGTCTCTCTTCATATATCCGCACAATTTCTTCCTCTAGCTAATATAGCTCAGTAGTGAAACTAATACTTTTCAGAAGAACAAAAAAAAAACTGTAAGTGAAACTGGAGAATAATGAAATAATCCCAAAATAAGCATTTTGTTGAATGCTTTTACACTAGGTACTTTGCCAGAACATGTGAAGATGAATATAAAATTTTGGAATTTTTCAAAACCTTACTTGTCTTCTCTATGGAAAGCAATTGACAAAATCTATCAAAATGATCTATCCTTTGATCTACACATTCCCCTTCTGTGAAATCATACTATGGATGTTCTTGCATATGTGCAAAATGACAGATGTATATGCAGAGTTCTTTGCAGCCTTATTTGTGAATAGCGAAATTTTGGAAACAAGGCAAACATCGATCAATAGAGGACTTCTTAGATATAATAGGGGATACACCCATACAATGGAACATGAAGAACATGCAAAAAAATTAGGAAATCCGTGCTAATATGGAAAGATTTCAAAATGTATTATTAAGTGAAAGAAAAAATGTTCAGAAGAAAAAGTAAATATACCACATTTTTGTATAAAAAAGAGGAGAAGGGATGAGAATAAATATTTGCACGTGCTTGTATATGCTAAAGCAACCCTAGAAGGATACCTAGAAAATGTTAACAGTGGTCCCCTATGAGGGGGGAGGCACTTGATGGGACAGTGGATGGAGGTGGCGTTTTACTTTACACCTTTTCAAAACCTAAACATTGAACATCAGTGTGGTTTTTATAAAATGGTTGGGAGGTCTCTAGAGTACTGTCAATGTCCTCACTGAGTGTGGTATTCTCACCTTCCACAGAAACAGTGGTTGTGCCTTTATGGAATAGTTAATCACTGTATCCTGATAGAATATTTTACTCTCTTCTGTTTGCCATTGTGGGTTAACTGGAATAAATTAACTTCAGCCACTCAGTGTAGAAAACGAGATAGTGTGTGAACACTCTGACTTGTGTCTAGGGCAAGGTTTAGATCTCAGCCTTTCTGCCTGCCGTGAGACGCATATTATGTCCTTGTCATTCCAGACATCAGTTTACTCATTTGCTGAGTGGATAAGATAATATTAACTGTAACAGAGCTGTTGGGAAATGCCAAAAGCATATGGGAACACTGAATAATAAAACACTGTATTTTCATTCTTTTTGTTAATATTAAATGGAGGGAAAACAGTTGCACCAGGATTTGGGGGTCTAATGGTCACTGCAAGGGAAAAATTAGCTCGAAGACTCCATGCCGCCTAAGACTAATAGGAAAAGTATGATGGAATAATAAGTACACATCATCCAATACATATATACTTCTAATGCTAAATTTGAAGAAAAATCATGAGGAGGGATTCTTATTTACAAGTCATTACACAGCATAGTAGGCAATATCTCTTCTAATAGTTCAGCACTGAATATCTTCAGTCAAAACAAACCTACTGAGGGAATTTCAAAGACGTGTGTGTGTGTTTCCCTATATTTCTGTAAGCTAGACTAGCCAGGGGCCAGTTGTCACACAAATAATACTCCCATCTGCTGCTAATAGTTTTCCATGTACTGGACTCCTTAGCCAGACAGTAAGAGGAGGGGGCAGCATAGAGAGGAATGCTCCCAGGGACTCAGACACAATAAGATCTCTCTTGTGGGTGTCATCATGCCCAGATAGAAATCACTCCGTGGTAAACACATACAGGCAGAAAAACAGCTCTAAATTGGATGTGATTTGTAAAGTCCAGGGCAAATTTATCTCTTGAAAATAAAGGAAATGCTTCTTATTTTATTATCGTTAACTGCCTGCCCTCAGAAAGAAGCATCAACTTTATTACAATCTTCAAGGGATTTCAGTGTAAGGAGGGGAATCAAGAAATCTTTTGCCCAGTAAGATATGTAATTTCTAGACCAGGAAGAAACTCACACAGACAATAACAATACAACTAATATATTTAGTTGTTCCCAATGAAAGAGCAAGACACAGGGAACCCTATAGTAAGAGAAGAGGGGAAGGGAGAGAGTATGAAAGCCAAATTAGTGTCATGAAAGCAATGACATCTTGTTACACAATGGGAAGTCCCAAACCTGCTTATTAAAGCCTCGTTCCTCACAATAGAACACAGGCTATAAAAAGGCCATGGGGAACCATTAATTAAATATTAAAAGATCAAATAGTTTTAGTCCCATTAGTTTGTATGTAATTTACATTCTCAAGTATAAATTTAGAGATAATTCCCCATCCCTAATCGCTTTCAACTTTCTGATAAGGTATCTGCAAATATAGAGTCCTACAGGGAGTTTAAAAATATCTTTCCCCATGCGTATCAAGTATTGTTCCTTTCATAAGAAGTTGCTTTTGAATATCAGTCTCCACAACTAAAGGGATTATCATAATATACCTCGAGTTATTAGCCTTGAGTGGTACTTTTGTTCAGAAAAGGCACTAGGCCTTTTTTAGATATGTCTAAGCAATAAAATAGCAAATGAACTAAACAGGAGGAAAAAATTATCCAAGCAGAGTGATAGCAAGTGCTTCAGACATTCATTCCTATGACCTCTCATTCATTGTCCAAGGTCAGAGGCTCTGGAAGGGTGGTAAAAAGTGTCAGGAGTCCTGGCTCTTAGTCTTGACATGGCTCCTAAATTGCCAGTTGACTTTGGACAAGTCACATCTCCTTTGTGTGTTTCAGGGGTTGGATTAAATATTCCTCTAAGGCCCCTTCTGGCTCTGAGCAAGAACATCGCTATGTTGGAAGGGCATAGTTCAGGAAATAAATAATAGTCTGGAAGCCTGTGGATAGGAAGCAACATCCCAGATGCCCCATGAAATAACATAAGAGGTTTAAGGAACCAGATTGACTTCTTTTATGATCTGGTATGATCTAATGCATGAGGTTTTAATGCTAAAAAATGACTCTTGGGGGCACCTGAGTGGCTTAGTAGGCTAAGCGTCCAACTCTTGATTTCGGCTCAGGTCATGATCTCAGCGTTGTGAGATTGAGCCTCTTGTTTGTCCTGAATTAATTTAAACTTCCAGAGCAGTCACATCTTTGCATATCCAGTTTGAAACCCATATAATTGATCTTCTTATTATAGCATTGGGCATCTACTCCTAGAGCCTAAGAAACTCAGTGCCATTCTACCACAGCAAGCCAAAGAGTAACTTTCCTTCCTGGGTTAAAAGATATAAGTAGGAAACAACTTACATGTCCATCAAAAGTTAAATAAATTGTAACATATCTCTATAGTGGAATGTTATTGAATTGTGAAAAATGATTTTATGGAAGTATAGTTATTGACACAGGAAATATTTTTATGCAACCAATTGTACACATGAGGAAATAAATAAGACAGGATATACACCAAAATGTATAAGCACACATTCAATATACTTTGGTTAATGTTGGGCAGGGAGATTATGGTGACTTTTATTTTGCTTATTGACATTTTTCTTTTTTCTTTTTCCAATAAGCCACCTTTTGTGAAATGATTTTAAAACATTTAATAAAATGCTTGATCAAGGAATTCCTCAACTCATTTACTTACTGTTCTTCTGAATTTACAACCTATATGCTTTAAATTCTTGCACTGTAATAAACTTATTTCTTTTTAATTGCTTCATGGGATCATAGAACTATGAATTGGGAATTGGAAAACTTGGGTTCTAACCCTAGCTTAAGCACTTACTCCTAGCATCTTGGGCAAGTTGGTGCTTATTAATGGTTATGACACTGGACAAGCAACAACCCACCTCTGGGCCTTAGTTACTTCTGAAAATGAGAGTGTTGACTAGCTCGTTGGTGCTCAAGGTGTGGTCTGTGGACAGATCGCATCTTATTGCCAGAGGATCTATATAAATGCAGAATCTAAGACCTTCCTCTAGGCCTACTGAATCAGACCAGCATTTTCACAAGACTTGCAGGTCATTTGTTTGCATGATAAAATGGAGAACCAGTGGACCAGATCATGTGTCGATCTCGTTTCAGCTCTAAGAAATGATACTTTATGATGAATCTTTCATAGATCTGAATCATTCAGAGCCGGGGTCTTGTTGAATTATTCCCTGAGAAATGAGTTAGTTTCCTTAACTCAAACCTCTTTACTGCTGTAGACGCTATACATCTACATTTATATCTCCTTCTGGAAGTCATGGTGAGGTCACGGGCATCTTAATGTCATTCCCTACGACCAAATACAGAAATGGGAATGTCAAATCAACAAGAAAGGGAGAAAGCATTCATAATAGCAATGAGATGCTGGTTATGAAATGTTAATAGACATGTCATGCACTGTACTAAGAATATTTACAAAATCAGGCTATTTAAACCTCTGTATAAAACTGGTATTTTATCCACACATTGCAAATGAGGAAATTTATAGATATAGATAAAAATATAAACATACATATAAAGCACATTCATTATACTCACATGCTCACAGAATATATATTATATGGTTTGAAGGAGAGCAAATGCTGAGTGCTTTGGGAATGTAGCCCTCACAGCTCCTAAAGAGTCCTCAAGTCTACTTTAAACTCATTAACATTAGAAGCTTTCCCTCCCAACATCTTGAGAACTTAGGGCTTGTTTCTATATACCCGAGGGAGAAGATATTCTTCACATGGACTGGAGTTAGTCATTGACTGACTTAGAAAGGGGCCATACGTGCAGTTGTACATGAGGTGGGAAGAGCTCTGGACTTACAGACCAGAGATACGGATCCCAGCTATAGCTATTCCACTAATACTGCGTGACTTGGTCAGGTCACTTCACTCCCCTGAAGCTATACTATGTTTACAATGAAACAAGAGCGGTAAGTCCTCCCCTGCCTACCTTACAGTGTTGCTCCAGGGAACTTCACTTGATAAGTTACATAGAGCCACACAAATAAAAGCATCATTCAAACAAACAAATAAAGAAAAGCTCCATGGTAGCTTCAAACTGTGTCGATTTAGCTAAGCTAAAACTACATTTTTCTAGAATTTCCTTTCCTGTCTGTTTCCCAATTAGAGTTGGCCACAAGAGACATTAGTGTCAGGCTGGCAAGGCAGAAGTGACACATCGGTCACTTCCCTGCGGAAGATCAGTGCAGGCCCGCAGTGACTGCGGCAGCTCATATTCAGGGCTGCTTCACTTGACGGCGTGGGGCAGCTTCAGACCCATCACCAAATGCAAAGACAACAGCTTTGCAGAGACTCCCCAGCCAGCCCTCATGACTGCACCAGCTTCTGAGCATGCCGAATCTCTTATTCCATACCACTCATGGTTGTTATCTCATCAAACTGTGACTGATACATCATCATTACCAAAGATGAGACAACTTTAGGGGATGCTTTGATTTCCTTCACAGATGTATCTTACAGCTTAATTTTGCTTATTCAATAATGTTCACATACTTTAGAAAACAAACTATATGCTCTGCCTCGGCAAAGACACTCACACAAACACGCACATAGAAGAGCACCTACCAAAGCACCTTAACACATACGAGTGGCTAAATACAGATGATACGGGTATATCTTATCTTCAAACATGCACACACACACGCGTGCACACACACATACATGCACACACACACACTGAGTCACAATAGCTGCATTTTTATCTTAACCAAAGATGTTTTAAAAGCTACCAAATCAGGATTCATTAGTTAAAGCTTTGTAAATTGTCACAACGTCTTAGCCACCATTTATTTATAAGATTGAGTTGAAAAAAAACCTTTTTTCAAGATGTGTCCCATGTATGCTTCAAAAATGAGACCGTGTCCTTTGTCACACTGTACAATCCCCAGTTTTCCCACCGACTGATTACAGCCTGTGAGCCAGCAATTACTGTGTAAACAAGAACATTGAAGGATTGGGAAAGAACATTGATAAGTAGGAAGGAGAGTTCGAGAGAAAGAGAAAAGTACTCAAACCCAGGAAGCACTCTCCACTTGATCCAAATGCTAGACGTTCAAAATATCTTTTTTTTTTTTTTAAGAGAGAGTGAGCGAGCAGGGGAAGGGGGAGAGGGAGAGGGAGAGAGAGAATCTCAAGCAGGCTCCACGCCCAGTACAGTGCAGAGCCTGACATGGGTTTCAATCCCACAACCCCCAAGATCATGACCTGAGCCAAAATCAAGAGTCGGATACTCAACCGACTGAGCCACCCAGCGCCACATCATTTTTTATATCTAGATATACAAACCCCATCCTCATTACGCATCCATCCATTTACTTCCTCAGCTCCAAATGCTCAGGGAAAAGAGCTCAGCTGCAGACAGCAGCCAAAGTTTTGGGATTTCGAAGTGCCTGCTCGCACACGTAACACCAGCATCCCAGTGTAGACCCTGAGGTTCAATCCATTCTCAGCAAGCGTTTCTACTCCATCACCCATGTCTTTTTCAAACACGCAACAGATAACCACTCCGGGCACACAACTTTATATTCTAGCTGCTTGGGTTTTCTCTCCATAGATCATTAATCTGTGGAGATCAGGTTTAACATGAACACAGGACTGAGGAGCCAAAGATCCACAGAGACTGGATAACCAGCTTCTCCTCAATACTACCTGGTTATCAAAAATAGACCCTTAACTTCTCTGAAATTCAGCTCCTTCACCTGTAAAATGGGGAGAAGGATAACTACTTCACAGTTATTATGACTATTACATGAGATAACAAATGTGAAAATACTTGGTAATATTAGAATATTGTAAGAATAGTCTTGTACAATACTTCAGAGCACCAAAAACTTTACCCGTGTAGCAAAGTACTTCCGTGAGACAAAAGGTTGGTGATAAGGATTGGGGTACAGTGTTGATTCGGTCGCACTTGACTGCCTTGAAATCTGCCTTGGCTCTGGGTCCGTGCCTGGGTCCCCCTCCTCCGTGGACAGCTGGTCAGTCTCAGAGGGTTGGTAATCTCCCTCTTGCTTCAGAGACACAGGCTGGAATCCTTCAAAACTCCTAATCGTTGACATTTCTTCTACCTAAAACAAGAGAAGAAACAATCTTTTCATTAGGGGAAAAAAAAAGGGAAAAGAAGTCACCTCTGTACTGGCCAGGGCAAAAAGTCGACAGGGTGCAAATGATGTTCCTGAAACTGACAAAGGTACTCACATGTTAACTAAACAAAGGCCTTAATGAATGCAGTTCAATAACACAGACTCCACCACCCTGTTGGGCCATTTACCAGGGGAGCAAAGCAGAGACCCTTTAGACAGACAAAAGGGGGTTGCAAGTAGGTCCATTTTCCCACCTTGAATCCCAGAGGACAGGAAGTGGAGTATGGAGATGGCAGTATGAAATAATTACCAAGCAACTGATCTTCACAATTTCATAGAATTTTTGCTTAAAAACCCACCAGCCTGCCAACCTATTTAACAGGTAAATGGAATGATAATGCACCTTCTTGAATGCTGCTTGGGTAGTAATAGGGGACAAAAGCACTTAGAACTGAATATATTTTGACTCAAAAAACAACAATTCTAAAATTTTATTGTAAGGAAATAATTTAGACAAAAGCCCAAAAATATCAATATAGAAGTAGTTCATCACATGTGTCTAATAACAGAAAAATACACAACTTTATTTCTAATAGCAAAACATTGTATAAAACAGCCACATTAGACACTCATACAACATTGTATCTAACACAAAAAGAATATAGTAAAACTAAGAAGTGGTCAGGAGGGAACTGGCTAAATATGTTATATCATAAAGTGAAATATACTGTAGTCATTAAAAATATAAGTGCATATTTTTATCATGGAAATCTGTCCAAAATATATTGTTAATGGAAAAAGATTATGAATAATTATGACTTTTTATATTCAAATGGGTTAAAATAATTCAAATTCAAAAAGAAAAAAAGAAAGAAGGAAACTGGGAGTTGAATATGTATATACATGTATTGTGTGACAGGGCTAGAAAACGTCTAAAAAGAAATCAGAGAGGGAGATGAACCATGAGAGACTATGGACCACAGGAAACAATCTGAGGGTTTCAGAGGGGCGGAGGGTGGGAGAAGGAATAACAGGGTGATGGGTATTGAGGAAGGCACATGCTGTAATGAGCACTGGGTGTTATACTTAACTAAAGAATCATTGAACACTACATCAAAAACTAAAAAAAAGGAAATAAAATAGAATATTAATGGTTATTTCTGGATGAGGTGATTTTAATTTTTTGTTTTCATAAGTCTCTGGATGCTTACAATGATTATATATGACTTAAGTAAAAACACGATAAACATTTCTATCCTGTAAATATACAGCAGAATTAAACAAAATAAATAGAAAGCACACGCTAGCCTAGTAAAAAGCATGCATACATCAGGTCACCATTTCCAAGCTGAGATCAGATAGTCAGACCTGCAGTAAGTACACTGTCCATGCTACATAGAAGGTGGGTTTTGTGCCTGGCTTCACCGTGACTGGGAACACTATCTTATCCTCAGAGCTGCCTCAGTGCTCCTAATCAGATAAATTCCATTCCCTCGATTCTTGTGAAACACTAGACAGTGAGAAACAGCCCCAACCCCAGCAAGTGTACATTCTTAACATTGGAATTAGAGTATTCAAAAGAGGTAAAAATAGTCTGAGCATATAACCTATTGCCTAAAGCTGGAAACTTTGGAGCATGAAAAACGTACGATTAACCATTATGTCAGAATGAGAGGAGTAAACCGGGATTATCTCAGGCAAAGGTGGACATACACAGTCACCCTGAGGGGTTTGAATGCAGGAGAAAACACAGCTGGTTAGGGGGGCTCACCAGTGAAAAGCCCTCCGCAGTACCCATCTGATCCTCCCAGCAACCCTAGAAGATGATTTTACCTGCATCTCTCTGGGGATCACAGCGTTTAGGGGACCCACCCAGGGCACACTCAGATCACTGTGGCAGCACCTGGATGCTTACCCCGGGCTCCCAACCATGTTTCCTGTCAATCCAGCACGCCCATCATGAGGCACGCTGTGTTGCAGCAGGAAGGCTTTGCTGAGTCTTCAGTAATTTTTTTAAGTTAGATGCGTAAAAGGCAGAGATTGGCCTGTTAAGAAATACAAGGCGCACCCGCAGAAGCAGGAGAAATTTTCTGTGCATATGCACATGTATGTGTGTATGTGTGTGTTTTGTGTGTGTGTGTGTGTGTGTGAGAGAGAGAGAGAGACAGAGACAGAGACAGAGAGAATAATCGGTGAAGCACTTTGGCCTCCCTGGCAGGTCTGTCACCTCAATCACAGTGGCTGTTGGAAGGAAGTGTGTTTCTAGAGTTCCCTGTAACCTGTTAAGGAAGGTTTGTGCCTTTGGGGAAGGAAAGCCTGCTTCTGTATTTGCCACACTCTGGGAACACGCGCCTCACAACAGACATCTGCAGAAGGCTCCCATGCCTGGAAAACAGAGGGAGGACTTAATTAGCACCACTTCCTCTCCCTCAGGCTGTCTTCTCTGGAAACACTCGGGGAAGAGAATCAGAGCACTTTGAGACCAAGCTGTTTGAGATCCAGGAAAGAAGGAAACTCAGCTCCAGTTAAATTTTTACAGCCATGAATCGTTGAAAATGGAGCCCAGCTGCCTTACTCCGGGATGATTCCAGCTCTGCTCTAGTCACAGGGACATCTTTGTAAGGACAATGAATGTGACTTCTTCAACAACCTCCCCAATGTGAGAGCAGTGCCAAACATCGAAGCGGCCAGCTCCATTCCTCATCACCCTCTGCCCAGCCAATGTTTCTCCCCGGTTCAATAGATGTGTTCTATCCTACCTCTGCCTGAATAGTATACATTGAAACACGAAAAGCATATTAATACTGAAAACAAATCTAGACAAATTCAAATGTTTCCACTGTTTTACATGGATAAAGCATGCCTTGTAACAGACCCATCCAGAGCCATTTATAATTTTAAAAGATCATTATTCTCTAACACTTCATGGAATCTTAAATGTTAGCATTTAGTACTCAAGTAGCACAGTTTCTAAGGAAAGCAAGGTCAAGGCTTAGAAAAGAATAAGTCCATACTTTTTGACCTAATCTCATTCCAGGACACTCTAAAGAAGAAAAAGAGTGCAATATTAATTGCTTATTCTGGGAGGTAATGAAAAATCAGAAATCAACTAAACACCTAACAGCCAAGGAATTGCTAAGACTGTCCAATTGATACTGTGCAGACATTTAAAATAACTTGCATAAGCACTGCTGCAGTAGGGAAGTAAAGGATGTATCTTCCTAGGTGGAAAAAAAAAAAAGCAAAAGCAAAAAACAAAGACTTTCTCTAGGTCGGAGGATTTGAATAATTTTTACATCGGTAAAGAGCACAAGGAAAATACTTAGATTTATTGAGGTAGTTGGATTGAAACTAAATTTTTGCCTTTTAAAAGAAGTTTTTTTAATTGTGTTAGTGCTGCTTTTGCAATAAGAGATAAAACATTTAATAAATATGTTGATTTGCAAACTCTGGTATAATCTCAAACTGCCCCCCACCCCCAACACGGAGGGCAAGGAGAGTCCAAAGAACAGACCAATCCAAATTGGTAGGTGGCAGGTTTAACAAGCAAGACAACTTACATGTGAATTTGTCTTGGGCGCCTCAAGACAAGCACATCTCTGCACGTGCCCGCCAGAATCTTAAAAGTTTATACACAGGACATACCTGGATTCGGTCACATATAAGGTCAAAATGGTCTCAGCAACACCTTACTCTCTCTCTCTCTTTCTCTCTCTCTAGGCTGTGTCCTTCAAGTGGCTCCCACCGTGGGAATAGTGGGTGGCATGTATGTTTCAAGGGCAGAGGAGCGGGGAGAAGTTGCCGATTGCCCTGGGGCTCACTCAGGGGTCAACTAGTGGTCATATCTTCTCCATGACCTCCTCAAATGTAATGCCAAATAAATATCTAAAGAAGCACTATTCTTCCTTCCGTTAGGTGGTAAGAATTCTATATTTTTCAGCTGCCAGCAAATTCAGAGCTAAATTTAATAGAGTATTGCAGTAAATAACTTATTGCTGGGTCCTCATCTAAGTATACCTGCCTCACTGGATACATGCTTTCATCTATCTCTCTGTGATTTTTTCTGATAATATTTCAGAAGCGTAGAGGGCATAAATTGTAGCTAGAGAATCAATGTTTAGTCCAACTCCTTCATTTTGCAAACTTCGGAATGCTTGGGAGGGGGACTCGCCCAAGCACACGCAGCTAAATAGAATCAAGACAGGACTCCTGACTCTCGTTCACTGCTTCAAGTTGTATCACTTAGAAGAAAAGCAGAGACGCAGTTATCAAACTTAGGTGTTGGTCAACTGGAAACACTTTTGTCGAATGTCTCCGTCGGTCAGCTCTGCTTTGCTCTGGGATGGGAGATACAGCTCCCATGGAGCAAAGCTCACCCCAGCTTCTCTTGCATCCGCAGCAGGTACCCAGCACTCAGCCCTGTGAGCTAAAGCTTTCTCCTCTACCTTGCAGTCAGGCTGACTTATCTGTTAGGTTCAACAGGCGCAGTGCCTATGGTCCACAAACCTTTTAGGGGCTCAGGAAACGTGTTAATTTATTTTAAATCGAAAGAGACAAATTAAAAATTGCATGGTCAAAAGAAATGTTTTGATTTTTTTCTCACGTCAGGAAAAAAAGTGAAATTTGTAGGACACCCAAAACTTTTGGTTTTGTCTAAAAACCCCCCAAAAAATGGGGGAACCATTTAAAGTCATAAAGAAATGTAAGTTTTAATATTGATAATATTACAGTGGAGAGGTCCATAAAGGCAAGAGAGTTTTAGGCTCATGAAAACGATAATGTGGCCCTGAATCAAACCTACACCAAACTACAGACATTGCCTGCTTAATATTCCATTCTGGGGCTCCATCCTAAATCATCAGAACTAGAAACATTCCCCACCCTTTCCAGTGCCTTCCAAACCTTTATTCTGGAAGATGCTGCTCCAGCTGAAAGATTTCTGTCCTATGGACAAACTGTGCAATCTCAAGACAATTATTTTTTGCTTTATTAAAATCAAAGAGAGATCCAGAAGAGTTGACCCCAATAAATATTTGTTTTCTAGAAAAGCACACAAAGAACTATGCTGAAAACTTCTGATCAGCTTGAAAGAAGTAACTGGCCACACTGAGTGGCCACCGCTCCAACCAGAGGCAAAGAAAGGGAGAGTTTGGGGACTTTCTCCTTTTCACAAGAGTTTAATAAAGAATAGGTTGGACATAACAAAAAGAATCACAGAGATAGCAGTAAAATAAACAGAGATAGCAGTAAACCTCAGGGCTGTTTCATGGTGAGCCTCTTTTCAAGGGCCATGCATGCTACTTTCCAGCACTATGTTCCCCCTTTTTCCATCCGGTTGTAAGAAGTCCTTGGCTCCTCACCCTCTCTGCCTCCCTGGCAAGCCTGCACAGCTGTTTCTCCCTTACTTTCCCTGTCTTCTCAATGTATCTCCATAAGTCTCCATGGGATTGTTTTTAACCCTATGCAACCCTATTGCAGGTGTCTTGTGATTTCCATAAAGCTTTTGAAATATTTTTTTTTTAAAGATTTTATTTATTTATTTGACAGAGAGACACAGCGAGAGAGGGAACACAAGCAGGGGGAGTGGGAGAGGGAGAAGCAGGCTTCCTGCCGAGCAGGGAGCCCGATGCGGGGCTTGATCCCAGGACCTGGAATCATGACCTGAGCCAAAGGCAGATGCTTAACGACTGAGCCACCCAGGTGCCCCAAGCTTTTGAAATATTAATAGCTACTTAAGGATCCCCATTACTGCCTCTCTGGATCCTTGGGCAGACAGAATGCCTAGTTAGGAAACACCCATCTATACTAACCTCCACATTTTGTAAATGAGGAAACTGAGGCCCAGATGGGTTCTGTGTCTCCCCTGAACTGTCCAGTTAGTCAATTAAAAAGAAGTAATAAAGAATGAAGTTATGGCCAGCCCAGGATAAAAAATACTCTTTCCCGAAGATTATCTGCGGGCCGGCCAGGAGCTTAGAAAAGTCCCTGGTTTGCTGACCAGAACTGCTGCCTCTTGCAGGTGAGGTAGTGCTGGGCTGGGGAGGGAGCATGGGAGTAAGTTCCTGCGGCTTATGTTGCTTTCAAAGAAGTCAACTGCTTTTCTGATGGTGACACCTCTACCCACTAGAAGGGGTTAACATGCTTGAGGCACATCCCCAAAATAAAAATCCACTTTTAATTTTGACATTTTGTAAAGGTAATTTATGTGAATATATATATGCAGCCTTTCCTGAGTCTCTTCGAGAACAGCCAAGGGATGCGTGGTGGATAAACAATACTCAAACACTTCCAAACTCCAACGAGCCCTCGTCGGTGCCAGCTGAGATAAGAGAATTGGCAAACAAGCCTTCACAATTTCACATTTTGTGCATTAGGCATAACATGCCAGCAGGGCTGCTCTGTATCCTGGGGGAAAGTTGAATGGATGCAGGGTCTCTTCCCTCCCAGTTGCCCCCCCTGGTGGGCAGGGTCCTGTGCTCATTCGGCAAGGCGGCGGGCAGGACACAAGGCCAACATGAAGAATGTACCCCCACTCACTCACTGGGTAACCCTATGGAAGTCACTCCTCTTTTTGCACCGCAGATTTCTCATCTGCAAACTGAGAGGCCAGACGTTATGGTTTGCATAAATGAGCAACTCATTTCAATCAAAGCAGATCCACTTCTCTGGTTTGGGATCTTTTCTGAAGCTTTCATGTGGAGAGAACACTATGTGAAAGTTTGAAAACTCTTGGAGTAATGATTCCCAAGTTTACTTCCAGCTCAATAGCTCCACAAGATTTGATGGACTTTTCTCCAGTACCCAGAATATTCTAGATCTAAGTCTGGAGAGGTGGCTCATGTGTGGTTTCCCCCATCTCATCTTCATTATGTGACTCCCATGAATATGTTAGTTCCCTGTGATGCACAGGCTGTGGGGTCAGAGGAACACAGCTGCCATGTCATGAATTTGGGTGCCCATTGTGAAGACTCTGGGGTGTTTGGCCTCCGAATTCCCTCTAGTGCAAATGGCTATCTATCTACATTGACCAGAGCTGATAGAGACATCCACTGGGCACCTCACTCAGGCCAGGGCCAGAGACACACTAAGGCCCCAATAAGACTTCTTGCATTTGAAAAGGAAAACATGCAGAGATTTGCTGAGCCCCTCATACAGACACATAATTTTTAAAGGGGGTTCTTTGAAAATATATACGGAAAAGAATTGATAGAGACAAAGATATTGACTAGAGAACTTTGTGAGATTACAGATCCCTTGTGACTCCCTGAGATTAATTTTCTTACACACTCCCACAAACACTTGTTTAGGTTTGAGTAAGGCTTGGGTCCCTGACTTGTAGCATTTATCTCGATGTTGTGTAATCCCCATGACATCCCTGTCTTCACTCCTGGGCCATGAGCAACTCTGAGCACTCATCTTTATAGCCCGGATTGGCATGAGCATGGCATAAAGCAGCCACAAAGTACAAGTTCTCAAATGGATGCCCTGCTTGTTTCTCTGTCAGGTCTAAGTTTGAAAGGCAAGGCTTCTGTCAGATCCATTGTTGTTGGCACATGACCTCCTACCTCATACATGAGTACTCAGTAAATGGTGGGCTGAGTAATGAAGCCCTGTGCTCAACATGAATGGAAACATCTTCTGGACACACATAGAAGCACGTGCCACACAGTCTTTCCTCCAAGAAGCTCATAGTTTAGCAGACAATCACAGACTTTGGTGATAGAGCCCTACTAGGAATATTTGCACAAATACTGTGGAAAAAGAAGGCGGGATTAACAGGGCTGAGTGGAGGGAGGATTGAGAGTGTGGAAAGTGAAAGGTGTGGAGAAAGGCTCCGTAGAGCCAACTGCATGTTGGAGACGGGCGAGGCCATTCCTTTCACAGCTGTGAGGTGTGAAGAGGGGGGTGTTCAAAAGACGGCAGGTAATATGGTGTGTGTAGCTGAGACATCAGCTGCCCACTTCCAGCCCACACCCCTTGAGGAGCTGGTAACCCTTGCTTAAAATTGCCACTCTCTGACGGGATGATAGTCTGAAGTCCTCCTCACACCTCCTCTCTGCATCACCACACCTCCATACCTGCTGGAACAGCTCCCTCACAGGCAACCCAAACGCAGTGTCAGGGCTGGCACTTGTAAGGGTTCCACTCGCCCCAGACGCTTCGTGAGATTAACTACATCACTAAGGATTGAGAGAAGTCATGGGGAGGTGAGTCGCATTGCGAACGGTCCAACTTTGCACCATTCATCTGTTTCTTCTTTCTTTCCAGGGTAACAATTTCTTCCTAGTATGTGTGTTTATTATTGGAAGGACATATCTGTTTCATCCACATCTCCAAGTCACTCAGGTTCTCCCCTTCAGCACCCCAAATAAATGGAGTTCCCCCATGAAGATAAATTCTGGAGGTAGCTATTAATATACACTTGTACAAGGATTTGTGAGTTGGGGAGGAGCTGGCTGGGGATGTGCTTGAAAAAGCAGAAGGAAGCCAATCTATAAGCCAGGAGTCACACATAGTGACTTATCTCACACAGTAGAGGTGTCCTAATTAGCAATTTGCCCGACCGTGAACAGCCTAGGACAGGGAGGGAACAGAAAAGTGGTGGAATTCTCCTCCTGGGAAGAAGAATAATTAAGGCTAAATCACCAACCTTCCAACCCCCTCCAAAAGAAAGAAAAAAATCAGCCTGCAAAGAACTGACCAGAACAAAGATGTTGAGTCCAGATGATGTACTTCAAGGGGAATATAAGCTCTCAAATATGGTTTCCACAAACAAATGAAAAAGAAAGGAGCAGAGAAATCAAAAGAATCAACAAAGGGCAACAATTAAGCCTACATCAGCCTCTTTTCTTCCCTCTCCAAAGTAAATAGGTTCCCTGATTTTGAAGCTTCTGGTTCAGAAACTAGATGGTGACAATGCTTAGAAATGAGAACAAGTCTCTTTCCCAGTAATTGGGACATCCCAGGGGAGTGTGTGGATTATGTCACCAGGATTATTACCTACCCAGCATTCATCCCAGTGCCAGGGAGCAGTACTAGCACACATTACAAAATCAGATGTTCCTGGCTGGGAGCTTTGTTGAAGGAAGTCGCCCCCAAGCCTGGTTTTCCTGCTAGGCCAACTGTAACTTCTCACATAAGATTTTGTGAAATTCAGGGAAAGACATTCATCCAAATGCTGACAACAGTCCCCCCCCCCAATAAAAACTGCATCCATTATTATTTTAATGGCATTTTTATTAGAAACATATTTATTGAAGTATGACATGCATTCAAAACATCATAAATGTACAGATCAATGAAGGATCATAAAATAAACACACCCAGGTAACTACCACATAGGTCAAGAAGTGCCATAGTAATGGCACATTGACAGGATTATTTTTCTCAAAGTAAATACTCAGTTGGTTTCAAATGATGGAATCCAAGAGCACTGCCAGACATTTTAGATATCTGACAACACCCTCATTTTACAAATAAGAAACCAGTTGCTCAGAGAAGTGACTTAGCTCAGGTCAAAAAGCAAGTTAGAGGAAGAGCCAGGGTCTCAGGATCCTCTTTCCTGTTCTTATTGCCTCCAAATCCTAGGAAGGCTTAGCTGGCCTATGAAGAAGGGAAACCTACTCTTTATGATGACTCTTTTCTCCAAGAGTCTGAGGTTCGCTCTCTCTTGGCTTCATAAAGCCCATCTCTGAGGAGCTGTCCTGGAGACACCTCTCTAAAGCCCACACAAATGATTGTTTCTTCTGTGAGGGGCTCCTGGTGTATATCAGACACACAGTAAAATATTTGTTAAATGAATTAATAAAGAGACACTTCACGATGTCAACTGATGCTTCTCAAATTCTCCCTCTTCTATTTCCATGATCAGACTGGTCATTTTGACCCATTGCCTGGAAGATAACCTTCCCCTTTATTCTGAAGAGGGTGAGGGACCACCAACTGTGTCACTTGAGGAACAGTAGAAGGTCCTGGAAAATTTTAGTTGAGAAGAAAGAAAATATGGAGGACACTGACCACTCTCTTCAGATACCTAAAGGATTGCCAGGAGAAAAGGAGCACATTTATTCCATTTGACCTTAGACGCATAAGAAAGGTGAAGAATCTTTTGTTTTTCATGACCAACCTTCTTTTAAAAAATGGCCCATCCATGCTGTCTCTATTTAATTTTATCTCATTCACACCTGAGTCCATAGAAATCTGCTTTTCAGTCCCTTTGAAATATTCCCAACAAAGCTCTTGTGACTGAATCCAATAGGTACTTTCCATTCTTTATCCTCCTTGATCTTCTTTAGCACTCTTGATTGTTGACATCATCCTTCTTGAAATTCTTGTGTCCTTCTGTCCCTTGGAACTGCACATTCCCAGTGGTCTTTCTACTTGCTTGTTCACTGCATTTATTTCTTTCAAGGAGACCCCACCACAAACACACAACACACACCCATATCTCGCATGCTGGTGTTTGTCAGAGCACACTCTGGATGTTCTCTGTAAGCAAGCTCCTTCGTTCTTACTGCTTAGCCATAATCTATAGATCTATGATTCCCAGATCTGTATCTCCAGTCAGATCTCTCTCCCAAGCTCAAATCCATCTAAACAACTGCCTACTAGACACATCACCTTTGTTGACCCACAGGTACTTCAAACTCATTTTATCCAAAGAGGAACCTCATCGTCTTCGTACCTCCCCCATAAACTTATTCCTCCTTTTTATTCTAATCTCAGGGAGTGAGATCATAGCTATATAGTTGCTCAGGCCAGAAGTCTGCCTGATTCTCTCTTCTTGTCCAATACTTAGCCAACAGGCACCTAGTCCCATGGCTCTTAATTCCTCAGTATCTACTGAATCCTCTACTTTGCTCCACTGCTTTTGCCATGGCTTAAGTTCACCTCTTGTGGATCATTATAAAGATCCTCTAACTGGTCTCTCTCCAATATTTCTCTCTCAAATTCATGCAGCACACAGCAGGAAGACTAATCTTTCTAAAATACAAATCAGATTATGTCACTGGCCACTTAACCTTCAGTGAATCCTCATTGCACTCCAAATAAAGTAGGAGCTCCTGAGCATGGCAGGCATGATCTGAACTCCTACTCACCTGTAGAGGCTCATGTCTCACCAAGTCTCTTCCCTCCCTTTTCTTTTCCATCTTCTTCTCCCATCTTCCCTGTCACACCCCAGCACTCACAACCTGTGCTTCAGCCATACTCCTCTGCCTTTAGACTCATAAATCCACCAAGCTCTTTCTCAGTTCCTTTACCTGATAACTCCCATTGCTCTTTTTGTCTCAACTTAGAAAGCAGCTAGAGGCTTCCCTGACCAATCTTGTCTCATAATTTACATGCTTCTCTACTGTTTCTCCTTGTAGACTGTGTTTATCTTTATGACAGTACTTATCACACTATATCACTTATCTTATTATCTCTTAACTCAACGTTCACATTCTCCTCACTAGTACGTAAAATAGTTGATGATAGGGACAGGGTTTTCTTACTATGATATGCTAAGCACCAAGTAAAGCACATAGATAACATTATGTGTTAGCCAAACAAATGGATCAGTAATAAATATCTTTATTCCATGGAGCACCCATGACAGAAAAGCAAAGGAGGTTCAGCTTAGAGAGTCTCTACTCAGATGTGATGGAATCAGACCTGAAAAGAGAAGATTTGAAACCCTTTATTCTGAACCAGGCTCCAAACTTACCAGTTCCCATAAGCTTCACAGGAATAGCAATTTAGAAATGCAATTTTTCCTATGCTCTCCAGCTACCATGATCTTTTATCAAACCAGTTCTTTAGTCATTGCCTACAATTGGTCTCTGTGAGTAGTTTGTGAGCTCTGTGAGGGAATGAACCATGGCCTCTTTTGCCCTCTTGGATGCCCACAGGATACTTAACCCTCTGTGCAGGACAGCTAGCTCAGTGATAGTGGAGGTCACGGAAGACATCTGCACCACCAGAGACAGAGTAAGGAAAAAGTCGCTTCTGCCTCAAACTACCCTGATGGGTAGGTGACAAATAATGAGAACCTTTCCTGAGAGCAGGTCTAGGAATGGAAGGAGTAGAGGAGGTCTTATCCTGAAACCAAAGGGCAATATTTGGGAACAGCACTTGAAAGGGGTAGAACAAGACCAGATAGGGGAGCCTGAGGTCTTAAAAATAGATATTGCTAACTTCTCATCTTGTTGGGGACCATAACTAAAAGACAATCTGTGTTTTATTAGTGAAATATACATTGAAGTCCAATGCAGAATGCTAAACAAGACACCAAATGGGACAAAATAATTTAGTTCTAAGAGTTAGAGTAATATCATCCTAAGGCAAATTTGACCCAGTTCCATTCCTCCTAGGTGAGAATGTTAACACCAGTGATTCAGCTTGTTCTACAAGATGCCAAGAGGATCCAAGTAGGTCCAGAGAACACCACCCAGAGAGGGAAAAGGCAAGAGAACTGAAGCAGAGCATTATTCTCCCATGCAAATAATGAAGGCCAGCATACAGGTATAGAGAAATAAGAGTTGTGTTTCAAGAAGGACCTTCAGATTCATTATAAGATGATTTAAGAAAAGTAGACAGTCCAGAATGCTAATGAATAAAAAGTAAAAGAAAATTATATTAGCTTGCTGTAGTTAGATAAGAGACAGAGATGAGGAATAATAACATCAGTCACAAAAGGCCTTTTCTTTTTCTGTATTTCAGTAAGAAAACAAAACAAAATATGTAGGTACCTAAGAAAATATAATTACATATGCACTTAAGTAAATTATATGCACATAAATAAGTTCAGAATATTAGAAAGGATAAATATGAATTTGTATGGGGCCTGCTACATCTACTGTGAAGCAATAAATAGCATGACACAGAATAGATAGTAAATGCACTGAGAAAATTAAAATGCTGCTGGTGATATTCACATTTCCTTGGTTCTGGGAAGGTGTATCTCAAGGCTGGCTTCCTGGGGAGGAATACTGTTTGGTTTTGCTCAGCCTTCTGTAAATATACGACTTCACTCACAAAGAAATTGAGGGGGTGTAGGAACATGGACCAGGGAAAAGATCAATCCAGTCATTAGTAAGTGTCATCAGCAATGCCATCTTCATATGTTAAGTGCACATATATGTTGTAATAATACCTCTCAATTTCTTTATCCATGAAAATCTGCATATTGATGCCTGCCCCACTTACTCTATGAGATTGTTTGTGAAGATCAAATGAAAACGTTGTGAAAGTACTTTGCAAATGATGGAGAGTGCCTTGATCTTGCATCTTTTGAAGAGCCATTAATATATTATCTTAGGAGAAGGAGAGAGCAACAAAATTATATCTGAGCAGGCGTTTGTGGCCGTCCCTGAAAGATGCCAAAGGGAAAGTGGCACTGTCCAAAGCCTTTAGAGAAAGCTGATTCCTGTCTTGACGAAGGCAAAGCTACTGGCAAGATGCGGGGGATGATAGTGAGGAGACGCAGTGTGCCCAGACAAAGGATGTGCCAGATCTTCCCAGGAGGCAACTGTTCCAAGTAGGCCAGGGGACCAGAGAGAAAATGAAGCCCACGGGGCCAGAATTTGATACGGATGCTCCCGTACACACACTTCCTGTGTCAATTCCTGCCTCTAGAGTATCCCTTCAGAATACCAAATCAGTGAAAGAACATCTGTGGCTTATATAATATGTCCTATTTGTGAATGGAGAAATTCAAGTGAATGGATAAGTTTGACCATCTTTAGAGCTTCTCTTTTGAGATAAGTATCACCCAAGGGGGTTGGAGCACAGTGTTACTGTTTGGCAGTATCTCTGCATCTAAGAACCTCAACTATGACCCTGCATGGTGTTTAAAGAAATCACTGAACTGTTTGGCACTTTCCAAAATATATTTCCTGTTAACTATGAGGGAAGTTCTATCTTCCCTTCTTCTTTTAATTTAAGTTTTACTTAATTAACATACAGTGCAATATTGGTTTCTGGAGTAGCTGTCTTCCCTTCTTAATGAGCTGGGGCCAATCTCTAATACCCAGTACTATCCCTGGTTAATATTATTCATCACTTCTTCTCTTGTATCCCACCAAAAATAGGCAATGTCAGGCTCCAAATGCCATTAATGTTGGACTGTGAAATTCTGTTAAGAAACAGTAATTTTCCCACCAAAGCCTAGCCAGTGGATAAAATTATTAGACAACACTAGAGAGTAGTTGAAATCAGCTCTCCCTTTGGGAGTGACTGAATGTAGACTCTTCAATGTAGGAGGGAGCTTACTTATGCTAGTTCAATATCACACCCAGTATAGATGTCTCTAAGACTGTTACTTTGTTTCACTAATAATGATATGTATCTATAGATTTAGATTGCATGGTAAAGAAAGTGGGATTAACCAGTACATTGTTAGAAGCTGTGCTGGTATATCTGAACAAAGAAATAAAGAGAGATATCATTTAAAATAACTACTATCCCTAGCTATATTTAAACTCATCATCTTCCAGTGGTAATGCCAACCCCTTTTTAAAATAGCAATATTGTTTAATTTATAATTTATTTATAATATTTAATGTAGTTTAAATAGAATATTATGTAACTGATATAATAAACATAGTACAAATACAACAGAAAAAAATCCAGGTATATATTTTTTAAAAAGACTACAAAATAGGACAGAGCATGATCTTAGTTTTTATAAAAATAAAATATAGATATATATAAAATAAAGTTTACAAGGATAGCCACAAAAATGTTAACATTGGTTTTCTTTAATAATGGAAATATATTTTCCCTTAATTATATTTTCTAATTTTCTACAATAAAAATATTTTAAAGAGGATAAAATGAAAAAGAAAGTATTAGTTCTAGCCAAAACATTTGAAAACGTAATTGTTTTTTTAAGCACACACATTTTCATCACAGATCTCTTATTCTCCAGCACCCACCATCAGAGATAAAATAAATTCTGTTTCATACAGAAAATGCATCAAAATTTGGCCCTCAGAAACTCCCCAAAAATTAAAGTCAGAAGAAGGCTAAAAATCATACACTGATAAAGACTATTTTCTGTCCACAGAGAGTTGGGCTGTTGGGCAATAACTTTTGTCTGCCCACTGATATGCAAAGGCTGTATTCAGGAAATAAAATCAAAAGAAACTGAGAGATGGAGAAAGATAGTGTCTCTTAGGCAAGTTTTTATCACAAGGAGTTATGAAATAGCTATGTGGGCCACAAGTTACAAACCTGTTATTTAAATTCTATAAGGGAAAAAGGTGGGGGAAACATTTGTCTTAGAGAGATAAGTCCAATGCACTTCCAATGAACAGATCCTCTGAGAACAAAGCCCTTATTTACAAATGGACTGGACAGAATAATTTGGCAGAAGTTACAGGTTTCCAGCAAAAGGTCATAGCATGGGATGTGGAGTTGGAAAAGAGGCGGCAGTCACCTTGTTTTGAAGAGTGGCCTGGGGAAGGGGCAGGCAAGGGGGCTGTTGAGGGGAGCCATTCCACACCAAGCTGACCTTGACATAGGTCAGATTCAAAAACATCAGTCTGAAACAAACCAGAGTAAAATACTTTCCTTCATACCCCCTGCATTATGCCAAACAGACTTAGAAGTCATATTATAACCCATCTTCCTTGAGAAGAGGTCAAGGGAAAATGCCTGGCCAAGGGAATCCACATCCCAAAACACAGCCCTAAATTTCCTTCACATCTGCTAACTCTTCAGTGATTCTTTGTGCTTCTCTCTGAAATGCATTCTCTCTCTTAGCAGAGATGACTTCACTTATGTGGTATTGAATAGGTTCTTATTTTCTTTTCCTTTTATGCTTTTTATTCCCCCCCCCCCAAATTTTGTAAAACTTTCGTTCTTGTTTGTTTTCAGTTGTTAAGCTTCAATCCTGTTTGGGAGCTGGGCCAATCAGTAGGAGTGGCTAAGTTACACAACTTAGCTACCTCTCCGAGAGCCTGAAAGATGTCTTTGCTTTTGATTTAAGTGCACCTTTGTGGGGGATGTGTCAAAATCACTGACCCACAACTCAAAGGCACAAACATTTGGAGAATTAATTAAATCAACTCTTCCACAAGACAATAGACAAGGAACAGTAAAGACGTAAATTGATTCATTTCATGCAATCAATTCCTGTATCAGGAAATAGACTGGCAGAGTAGAGAAATCTTTGGAGTCAAAGAGGCTTGGGCTTCAATCCAGACCCCACAATTTACCAGCTGCCTGAGGTTGGGTAGCAATTAAAAAATCCTTAGCTTCCGTTTTCTCAAATGTGAAGTGGATCCAAGATTTACCTTGCAGGAGGGTATAGGAATGAGAGGAACTAATGGTCTAAAGGCCTAGCAAAGTACTGAAACTACAATAGTCTTAAAACTGAGTTTAAAGGTTTCCAGGAAAAGGAAGCTAGAAGTCTAATGATCAACGGAATCTATGTTAGAGACACCTGAACGGTTGGGATCAGAGCATATAGTAACTAGTGATGGTGGGGAAAGTCTTGTAGGCTTTCATACAAGCCTCAGATTTGTAAGTCATTGAGTCCATTGACTCAGATGTGAGTCATCTCTTCTCTCTGGGCACTGTCTTTTTCACATGTAGAGGAGGGGACTTGAACTATTTGGCCCCCACATTTCCTTCCAGCTCTGCTAGTCTAGGACTCCACAGAGGCCTGATTTGGAGCCCCCATTCTAAATCAAATTGGAGAGCTCAGAGGCCATTTTCAAAGCAGGTCAAATACCAAAAATAACAAGGTAGAATATTTTTATCACCTTCATCCCAGTACAAATCAAAACTTTCTAGTCCTTGGTTATATATTTATAGAGGATCACATCTTTAAGAGCACCAGGGATAAGAAACCAACAAGAAGAACAAGTTACTAGTTTGTTTTGGTTTTGGTTTTTAATTCAACAAGCAAGAAACACCAAATGGTGGGAACTTCTTGCCTGGTTTCATTAGCTGCCCTCCAACCAGTGAGGATGACCCTTTGGGGACAGTGCCCTTTCTAGGCATTCATCCTGCCCTCCATCTTGCCCACTTGGCCCATTCAAGGTCAAGTTCTTCTCCCATCCCAACCAACCACAGTATTGTGGGTCATGACCTCCTCTCCACCCTCTGCAATGACCTAGACATAACTTCCTGGATCCCTTCACATCGTGGAAGCTTCTGTTGAGAGGATTTCATCTTAGAACAAAGGATTTCATCTTGTTCAGTTGGCTATACAACTACGGTTCAAAGGGGAATCAAAACTAGATCTTCTTATATGAAGTTGAGAGCCTCGTGGAAGGGGTGATGATTTAAGCATCAATCCTAAATTAGATAGGTTTAAAATTAAAGGTATTTATTGTATCAACTATGTGTACACACCCCTAGTGGAATATAATGGAATGATTAGAAATCATATTTTTAAGATAGTTACATGACAGATAAAAATTCACATAATATTGTTAAGTAAAAAAGCAGATCCAAAGCTACACATAACCTATGGTTTTATTTTTAAAGCCTGAAGTATATATAAATAAGCAAAGAAAAGTCCTAGAAATTAACATACAGAAGTGTTAAAGTGAGCTTCTCTCTAGGAGGGGGAGGTTGTAATGACAGCATAAGTCTATAGTCAAATATTAATTGACATGAAAAGATATATTATGAAACAGAAATGTGGATCATAAATATTATATTAAAATATCACCCACACATGTATTAGAAACACATGCACCAAAATGTTATGACTGCATGACTGGCTTATGGATGATTTTTACTTTCTTTTTTTACATTTTTCTAAATTTTCTAATTTTTTTTGCATGAACATACATTATACTTATGATTGAGGCCAAAAAAATGTGAAAAATAATGTTTCAAGGATGTGTACCAAGTGGATATAAATCAGAGTCATGGGAGTATGGGCACAAAAGGAATTGATTGAAATATGAGAATAAACATCTAAGACCTCAGAAAACCAGTGGGGAAAGAGGCAATCATACAAAAAAATTTCATCAAAGGTAATGGTGACACAAGGACCTTGGAAAGGCTCCATCCCAGTCAGAGATCATTCTAACTGTGGGCTATGGAAATACACTTGTTTTTAATGTCCCTCTAATAGCTCCGCCCTACCTCCTTAAGGCAGCTTTCCCTAGCTATCCAAACTCACTTGAGACAGATGGATCTCCTCAACAAGATGAAGCATTGCCTGCCCCAGAAGGTAAGTGCCCTTCCCTTCGGAGGCACTATAGGCTCCTCTAGGTCAGAAACCATCCTTCGTGCTGCTTTGTATTCCACCCCAGTATCAACACTCAGTGTTCTTAACAGAAGGATGCTTACTAAATGTTTAATATATACACCACATAGGGTATGGCAGAGGACAAGGGTAGAGTAGCGAGGGAAACCTATAGGTAATCACCAGCACTACCAACCACAGCATGTATGGCCTCCATGACAATGATTTAAAGAGATTTTGGTGACTTGGCAATGAGGGAAGCAGTGATAACACAGGCGAAGAACTCCTGTGTTGATAGATGTTCATTTATAGGGATAGATATTGATGATCATATGGACCCATTTAACTTTTCTTATTACATTGTAGGTCATACATAGAATGCAAAAGGAGAAGGAATCTTCCCCTAAATCTACCATGAAGGGAAAATGAAAGTAAATAATTTTGATGTGTATCTTTTAAGACTTCTACTTATATCTGTAGATACCAGTTTTTTACTTCAAAAATGAAGTTATGCTGTAAATATTGTTTCAAAAGCTGCCTTTTACACTTCAGATATTGAGTAATATATTGTACATACACTTACTATACTGAATATTATACTGTGTGCCAAACACTGGCTTTAACTGCATTGGCTGATTTCAAATTCACCATAGCCCTGTGGTCTAGGTATTAGAGTTATTCTCATTTTACAGATTAGGACACTGAAACTCAGGAAAGTTGAGGAATTTGCGCAGGGTCACACAGTTAGTGATAAGAGCTCTAAGTTGATCAAAGTTTTCTCAAACCTCAAGGTCCTGTTTTCCATCAGTGCACTAAACTACTCAGCTAATAAATAATTTCCTACAGCAGCATATTAGTGGCTGCAAAGGTTCTGTTATGTAATCATCTCTATTTATTTAACTCATCTCCTATTGTTTTTTATTCATGTTGCTGTTTTACTTTGCTTTTTTAATGACTATGCACTGAAGATCCTTGTAGGTAAAACTTTTCAAGATCCTTACTTTTTTCCTCCGTATAAATTGCAGAAATGGAAATGTTAGGTCAAAGACTTTGTAGATTTCAGGTGTTTGATAGATATGGCCAAGTTTCCCCTCCCAGAAATGTTGTAGAATTTAAGTCTCTGTAGAATATGAAGCCCATTTATATGCAAAATAAAAAAAAAAGAAAAGAAAAGAGAAAGCAATCAATCAATCTAAAACTAAAACAAAAAAACAAGCTCATAGATAGAGATTGGTAGCTGCCAGAGGTAGAGGTTGAGGGGTGGGCAAAATGGTAGAAGGGAACAAAAGGTACAGATTTCCAGTTATAAAATAAATAAGTCATGGGGATATAATATACAGCATGGTGACTACAGTTAATACTGTGTTGCATATTTGAAAGGTGTTAAAAGAGTAGATATTTAAAAAATATTTTGTTTATTTATTTGACAGAGAGAGAGAGACAGAGCACAAGCATGGGGGTGGCAGGCAGAGGCAGAGGGAGAAGCAGGCTCCCCAAAGAGCAGGGAGCCCGATGTGGGACTCAATCCCAGGACACTGGGATCATGACCTGAGCCAAAGGCAGATGCTTAACCCACTGAGCCACCCAGGCGCCCCTAAGAGTAGATCTTAAAAGTTCTCATCACAAGAAAAAAAAACCTCTTGTAATGATGTGTGGTGATAGTCGTTAACTAGATGCATTATGGTGATCATTTCACAGCATATGCAAGTATTGAATCATTACACTGTGCACCTGAAACTAATATAATGTTATATGTCAATTATACTTCAATAAAAAATAACAAAAAATATATAACCAATTTTCCTGCACATCAGGAGAGAATTTTGTAATTTTAAAAAATACATGTTTTGCAATTAATGGTTTAAATGAGTCCAGTATTTGCTTTAACTTGCCATGCTTTTTTAAGTTGTGAGATTGAAAGGTTGGGTGTGTGTGTTTGGACAGTTTTATTAGCTTCCTTTTTTTTTGGTCTTACTGATCCACAAGAATTCTTCATTTTATTAAATGCATGAACAATTAAACAAATGTTCATCATGTCAACAGCTCTTAATGATTATACTAACACTACTGAAAGTTATAGGTGTGTGTAATGATGGTATAAAATTTTCAAAATAGGGTTATCGGTTATACAGGTCGAAGTATCTCTGACTAAAGAGCACAATGAACCACACCAGTTGGCTTCCAAAGTTGTAAGTTTGATTTGCCTAACTTATTAACTCTGCATATCAGAATAGCTTGAACTTAGGTACACTACTTTTTTTCTGTGTGACATAGATTAATCTCCATAGTACAACTCTACATGGTACAAAATGCTTCATTTAATTTATTAATTCCACATCAAAATGTTCCCACCATTTTGGGAAGCCATCTCTGTAGCAAGCATGGTGCTGGGGAAGACAGAGAAATGGAGAGTAGAAGAAAACCCGCAAATACAAGTTCTGCCCTTACAGAGTAAGTTGTCTATAAGAGAATCAGATCTGCCAAAAGATAATTACAAGATGGCCGGATAAAGACCTAGGTAGTAATCGGCACAAAGTGCAAAGAAGCATTCTAGGGGCAGTGCAGAGTCATGCTGAGCTGTCTGGATATTTATGGGTCTAAGAGCACTTATACAAAGCAAAACACAAAACAGACACCAAGGACCCAGTGTGACTCCCTGCTAAAAGACAAGGGCTACATGTTACTCTAGGAGTTGCCTTTTGGTCCCGTGAATGATGACAGAGAAGAGCTCTACTGGGGAAGACAAATGGTGTGCAGAGCTCTTTATTCTAAACATGTGTTTTGTTTTGTTTTGGTTTGGTTTGGTTTTTTGTTTGTTTGTTTGTTTGTTTAGGGCTGGATCAAATCATATAGGTTTCAATGTAGCCCTGCTTACAGAGTAGTAATGCCCCATTTGGGACCCACGTAGGGTTGAAGACCCAGAAATGTATGGTTGGAGCTCCGTGTAAACAGGAAGAATTTTAACCATGTATGACCTTCAAGTGGAAAGAAATCGGCAGACAGCATTAAAGATGTATCGTAAATTGCATTCTCAAAAAAAAAAAAAAAAAAGGATAAAGAAAAGACATTGTATTCTCATGCTCCAGCATGGAGATGGTTCAATATGAAGTCCCGTATTGACCATACCTGGAAGACTTTTTCCAAATATTACAAGTTTTCACCGATGCAGATGCTGAGTTCCCTCCCAGGGCCCCAGAAATCCCTCATCTGGTGTAACAGCACCTGCAGTTCAGGATGCCCTGCTGTGAAGTCCAGATTCCCTGGGCTGTATGAAAGGTGCTTAAACAATGACAAAGTGAAAGCTTTGTAAAGCTTTAGAGAGAGTTCTAAGGCTCTACATGATCTCCAAAATTATCTGTGTAGTATGAGGCAATGGCAGAGAAGAGAACAATGAATTTGATTTTCAGAGCCCAGATTTGAGTCCCATCTCTTATTAGATTGCTGTGAGATTTGGGGCAGATGACTTCAACCCCCTGAGCCTTATTTTCTTTCCCTGAAAAAAATGTAAGATGATTACCAAGACTACTTCACAGAGGTAGAAAAAAGAAAATACTGTATGTGTATCAATCAAGTTACAAGCTCTATAAAAGTACCTTTCTATCATTTCCTCCCATCTTAAGGGGGGGGCGGCGGGAAGCCTCCCTCTTTCCCATCCACTTTGTATCCATTTTCTCTGAGTCCCTCTACAAATGAACTCCTTGAAAAGAACATCTATATTCATTAGCTCCAATTCCTCTAATCCCATTCTCTCACTGCTTGCTGTGTTCAGATCTCTGACCTCACCTCCCTCCACCTCTCAGTAGCATCTGTGCCATCTGACCTCCCTCATCTCAGAAAGCTTCTGCACTTGGATCCCAGAGTGCATGGCACTCACCTAGTGTGGCCACCACTCCGGCTGCTCCCTCTCCATCTTTTTTCTTGGTTCCCATGGAACCAGAGAGGATTATTGGGTGATGGGAGTAGAAGGAGTGGTCTGCTCCAGGGTGCAGATGGTTAAGGGGCACATTGTCTATAGAAAATGTAAATGAAATTGCTTTTCATTATTACCATGTGCTGGAGATTCTAAACAATTTCAGTGAAGGAAATCTCCTCTCTGCTGGTGTAGAACTGCTTCCACCATGCACTTTCCCCTTTAGTACACTGTTGACTGGATTCTCCTCACCTCCCTAACCCAAAACCTTGAAGTATCCAAGTAAGCCCTTCAATCTCTCTCCCTCTCTTTCTCTCTCTCTCTCTCTCTCTCTGTCTATACTAACTCCTTTGATAATCTCATTTAATTTCATTGCCGTAAATATTGATGACTCCCACTTTTTATCTTCAGCTCAGATATCCTCATTGAATCTCAGATTTGTATATGAACTCACTACTCAACATCTCCAACTTAACCTGTCCAAAAGTAATCTAGTGTTCCCTCAAAACTTGTTCTTGCCATGTTCTACTCCATCTCAGATAGAAGGCCACTGCTTTCTACCAGTTGCTCAGCAAAAGCCTTGGACTCATCCTTGGCTCCTTCCTGTCTCATTATTCCCCATTCAATCCACCTCAACCACAAGATTCAAATACATGTCCTCATCACCACCACTACCAACTTGTCCAAGCTTCCACATCACTCATCTGGATTATAACAATAACTCCTTTATGAATCTCCCTGTTTCTGCCTGCCTTCTCCCCACCCCACCCTCATCTATTCTCAACACACAGACCAAGGATTCCCCTTGAAATGAAGTTAGACCATGTCATTCCTCTGTCTAAAATCTGCAAATGGCTCCCATTTTCCTCAGAGTGAAAGTCAAAGTCCTTATTGTGTCTTACAGGGCCTGCATTATCCTTGTCCCCTTCCCCACCCCACCATCATCTTTCTAACTTTATTTCTAAGGATTTGTCTACTCTATGTGATATTCTTTAAAGGGGCCAGGAAGATATGCTCCTGTTTTGGGACCTTTGCACTTGCTGTCTTAATGTCTGGAACACCATTTTCCCAGTTATTTACATGGGTCACTCTCTTGTATCATTAGGATCTTTACTCAAATAACAACTTATTTCTCCCTAAGCACCCTCTCCAAAATCTCAGCTCTCCAAGACTTCCTATCTCTTTCCTTATTTTTTCTCTATATGTCATATATTGTACATTTTACTGATTGATTTGTTTATTTTCCATCTGTCTCATTAGACATGTAAGCTACTTGGGGGCAGAGATTACTTCTTTTTGTTCACTGCAGAGGTTTTCCCAAACCCTAGAACCCATATTCAATAGTCTTGAATGAATGAAACTTGAAGTGATATTTATATTGAACAGATATTCAATAAATAGCTTTAAACGAACAAATCTTGTTCACGTATCTCATTTTACTCTGTGCCACATCACCTGCATACTTCCCTTGAAGCACAGTCCTTTGAGACGTGGGTACAATGCTGAACCAATCTCACACAAAAGCATGCTCATGAAAGTTAGAACAGTTTGGTTAATTACACAAATACCTTGTGGTGCGTGTGGAAACATTGTTCTGGTGACTGGTGGAGTCCTTTACAGGACCAGAACCTTCCCTTCAGCCCATCAGGAATGCTGTAAACCACAGTGAAGCCTTCAAATATTTGTGGAATTTTCCAGCAGTGTTTTAATGGAAGCGCTGAGGGCTAGGACATCCAAGGACCTTCTATAAGTATTCCTTGGGGGGTGACTGCTTTCCAGACCAAACGAGAAAGCTTATCAACTAAAAATAATGCTCCACATCCCACAAGAACTTATGCACATCATTTTTCTAACTTTCAGGTAACCCAAAGGAATAAACTTTCTCTAAAAAAAAAAAAAAAAAAGGGAAACATCTTAACCATGTTTTTCCCCCAAGTATTCCTTACAAGTAGCTCAACATATTTTAAAAAATATGTTCATCCATCTTTGTAATTCTTCTGTATATTACCACTTTGCCTCCCTCCTTAAGCATCTGATACTGTCTACCATGTTTAGAAGTGCTCAGTTCTGGTTTTATCCTCTTAATTTTTTTGAAACACTTAAAGCTAAGCTTAGTGGTACCTACACTGATATTCTGTCACTGCCAAGTTATGGACTTGGATAGCCATGAACTTGGATTAAATGTCTGGTCAATAGTTGCAATGTTCCTCGAATCCACCATGTTGCGCCTCCTCTGAAGCCCTTAGCCTGTCACTCAGCACCCAAATCTGGTGCAGACCCACATTTCTAGCCTCAATCCCCCTCCATCCCACTGGCCCTATATTTAGCCACAGTGAATGCTCACTCTCACTCTCTCTCTCTCTCTCTCTCTCTCTCTCTCAAGTACACTTCAGATAGTACTGAATGAGTTTGTTTATGTTCTTCTTCTGCTAGAAACTCTTCCCATCTCTATCTGTCCAAAGCCCAAGTCAAATGCCATTTCCTCCTTACAACCATCCTGGTGGCAACCTACATACTTTCCATGAATATCTCTTTACTCAGCAAAACCAACAACATTGGCTTTCTTCTTCTTGTAGCATTTATCATACTTTATCCTGTGTTGTGGTTATTTGTGTGCACATTTTCAATACTAGTAAGCACCTTTGGGGAAGCGTCATTGCCCCTCATCCCTAAATCCTCCAGCTGAGGGTGATGTACACTGTAAGTGATCAAGAAGTGATTATTTTATTAGTGAATGGATTACAGAAAACGTATGATTGGGCTAGTTTCCAGAATTTCAGCAATTTGTTCTGTATTCTTTGGGACTGTGGAGCATTGTGTTGCATTCTATGTGCAATCACACATCATAATTTCTTTTCTTATTTTTGTGACATTGAGTAAAGAGTATTACCCTGCACTTGTCAATTTTTCTCTTGTAGGAACCCAGAGATTATGCTGGAACTGTGTCAGGTAGCTGAATACTTAAGCTTTCAAGTCACTGAGCTTTGACATTTGGCTTAATATCCTGGGTTGGTATCAGGGCCAATGGCATGTTCTGCTGAAGTCATCATTTCTCTTCCTACCTCGCAAATAATAAGAGGTTAGGGCCAAAGAATTAATTTCACCTCCTCCCTGGTGACATTGATCCGTGGCCTGGCCTATCATTATGTGGAACTAGGTATCTCCTGAAACATAGAATGATTTGAGCCCATGACAGACTGGAAGAGAACAGCATTGACAAATGCAAATACCTGGTAGTTGAAATCAGGTCCCACAGAGATGTGAATGATTGGGGAATATATGCTCCATCTATAAGAAGCACATGCTGCCCAGACCTAGCCGATATGTTTTCCATGTGGGTATTTGGACCCACTATAACCAGATCTTCTGATCTTCCTGAAAAATGATATATCTGAACTTTTACAAGAAATTTCCTGAATGTTAAATATTTGCAACTGGTTCAATTTTGTTTACCACTGCACCACAAACAAAAGACATCTGAATGCTGGACTCACCTGTGGCCACTGGTCCGCGGCCCCCGGATTAAAGGAACTCTAGAGTTCAATCCTGCTGTTGGATTTCATAATTCTGAATTCAAGATCAAGCAGAATTATAACCAGTTAAACTGGGTGACACCCTTTTAGAAGGGTCCTAAAAGATAAAAAGATCTAGATTGGCTGAACAAAATGAAGATGCTGCCAGAGCTTGCACATCTCCTAACCCTACACGTAAAAAGAAGTTCCAGAATTTGGCCGAAACAAATATTGCACAAGAACCAAGCTAAGAAGGAAAGTCTTCTCTAGAAAAGTCCCCTACTCTCTACAGGGTATGATATTTCCATTGAATGCTAAGAAAAGGCCAAAGTGTTCTAAAATGTTTCATTGAAAGGAATCTTAAAGGACATCTGGGTCCAATCCCCCAAATGACACAGCTCCTGCTTCTGCTGAGGGATGCCCGGCACCATTCACTATGAATTGTGGGCAGTGAAAGACTAGGAATGTGCGTTTGACTGACAGCTTTAATGGTCGTTGGTCTTGTGGCCTTGTGCACATCATGTCATCTTTCCGGGCTTCAGTTTCTCCATTTTGAATAAGGTGATTAAGTGACTTCTTCAAGATGCTTACAGCCAGACACTAAGGATATACAGAAGTATGCCAAAGATGGTGTAACATGGCAACCCACTGCACTGTGGGGGGCATATGGGGATGAATATTAGCACTGTCATAACAAACTCAAACATACACACACGCACACAAACACACACACACACACACACACGTGCACAAAATATTTTCTTCCACAACTAAGAATGATACAACCTTTTGAGCATGAAGGGAAAATGATAGCTAAAATTAGCATCTTAAAAAATAAACTACATAATCACTGAAGATGAGATTTTCTTAAAACTATAGAACAATGAGATATAATGATAGCTGTCATAAGAAAGGAAATTGCAGGAGTCAATTTGAAAAGGATTTGGGGGTGTTCCCTCCCCTCCTCATTGAGATTTGCTTTTCCACATACCACAGGAAGATGGAAAAGCTAAATATTTCCCCAGGGCTTTTGTGAGCTGTGCCTCATAATGCTCCTGATGACATTAGGAGAGTGTCATCCAGCCCCAGATGCAAGCCTTCTTATACAGAGAGCAAGAGCATGTTTCGGGCTCTACGGAGCCATTTTCCCACATTTGCATATCACTTTTCGGTTTGCAAGTCCTCTTTATATACATATTCTCATTTGTTCTCTAGAAATAGCCCTATTTGATGGAGCCTATATATCATTATAAAATCTGTCTCAGAGTAGTTCAAAAATATCCCTCCCAACCTGCCTGTAAGGAGATAACACCTTTTGTTTCTCATTTGACAATTCAGGAAGCCCTTTCACTTTTCGTGGCTTTTTGAGATAAGGTATGACCTGCTGGGTGGTACAGAAGAGGAAGAGAGAAGGAGGAATCAAATCTAATCTTGGCCTTAGCCTGCTGATCATACTGGAACAAATCACTTCAATTCACCAAGCCTCTGTTCACTAAGCCACTGAATAGAGAAAATTGTACCTATCCCACCACTTTTATAAGGCAGTTGAGATCAAAATCAATATATAGATAAGTATGTCAAGTGATTTTATAGGCTGAAAAATGCTGGTCTACAAACCTCATCAACCCTGGCAGTAAGGACAAAGGGAGGACTTTCCTGTGGTCGAGATGAACTACAAGCCTAGATGTAACTGCTAGTCAGTGGTGGAAGTGACGAGAAAGCCAGGCTAGGGGCCAGGAGCAATCGACACATAGGGAGAAACCCCATCTCTTTGCAGAACCGAGGACAAACCACCTGCTCTTACCTGATGAAGCTGTAGCAGACCTTCAAGGCTCTTCTTTCTCTTTTTGGATGAGGGGGGCCAGAGCACAGAGAGTGGCCAGTGAAAATGTGGTTGGCTCAGTTGAAGCCCAACACGAGGGTGCCCTTGAGTTGTCACCCCCTCAGTCTGAACCCTGCCTCACCGAGTGGGCTGAGAGTTACGTGCTCTGTCTCAAACAAAGGGTAAAATGAGAAGATTGAGGATGTTTATAGGGTGGAGCTCAACCTGTCAGGGACAGGTTTGTGGGTGGGGCCTTTCTCGTTCTAGTGACACACCTCTCTCTCTCGTCCTCTTCTTCAAGAAGGCCTGGATTTTCCTGCCAACTTCCTCTCTGACTGAAATCTTCTGATGGGGCAAGCAGGAGCAGTCTCCTGTCCATTCCCTCACATCATCGGCATGCTCCCAATTAGCTATAAGGAAGCTTAAGCCTGAAGCCTTTGTTCCTATTATTAGTGTTCTTTTGCGATGACTTGATTTGTTGGCTCTTTGGGATTTTGAGCATCATCACTACATTCGCATCAGAGATATAGAGGACATGCAGAGCAGTGTATCTCCATGAGAACAAACACAGACAGTATTTCTTCTAGAGTGTTTGCCACATGGCATGGTTTTCCATTCAAGTGTATGTCCCTCTCATTAGACTGTGAGCCCCTGGAGGGTAATGACCACATCTTATTCTCCCATACATTGCCCACAATGTCCAGCATGTAGCAAGGACTAATTAAATACATATTGAATGAATGCTGATCAAGGAATATCTGCTTAGTGAATCCTAATCGGCCACTGAATGGCTTTGCAACCTATGGGAGAGAACCACCACTATGTTGAGCTGATATTTTTGTCATCTGTAAATTGAGGATACCATTCCACCTTCAGAGATGTTGCATGTGAAAGGAGAAGCATAAGAAATGAACCTAGGTTAAGAGTTGACGCAGTAACAACTGCTAGAAAATATAATTGAATCATAATGAATTGATCTTGAGACCCAAATAAGACTTTTCTACAGAGAGAGTCAGTATAAAGTATGAACAGTGAAAAGACATCACATGTCCACCTGTCTTTTTACATGCCTCCATAATGTCTAGGACATAATCAATTCATGCCTTCATTCAATGAGTAGTTAACTGAGCAACCACCTTGGCCATTCTCAGTTCTCGGTGTAGACAAGAATAGAAAAATGAACTAGACACAGTCTCTGGCATGAAGATTCAGGAAAATAAAATATGTAGAAAGGGATGAGCACCCAAGCACCATGGATAGGATCAGAACCAGGGCTTTGGGAACCCTGAGGAGGGAGCGATCCTGGGAGGCTTCATGGGGGAGGAGGCAGCCTGAGCTCCAGGCTGGTAGGGAGAGCTGGCATTCAACAAGTGCAGATGGTGAAGTTAACTGTGAGATGGACTGAACCACTGTCCCCTCATCCAACTGATTTATGCCCTCCTTACTCTAGACCCCAGGATGAAAAGAGGGTTTCACGTAAGGAGTATCTGGGTCACTCCACTTCTACACCACAAAGCTACAGGGCCAGGAGAAGTGACTACGAGACAAATACTGTTTCCATGCAGCCATGGGTGTCTTTCTGGTACTCGGCCGGGGGCACAGGGGAAGGTGGCTGAGAGGTGCAGGATCCCAGCCTGGGACCAAGCCATGCATTGCTGTTTGAAGCATGTTATTTTAAAGGGCAGGAGATTCTGAAAAGACATCTATGTCCACGGGGCAGCTAAGCATCACCAGGCTTCCGGTGGCCATGGGAGGCTTCTCCCGGCCCACGCTGTGGTCCTGCCACCCTGCAGCCAGGAGGGGCACAGCTGTTGGAGAATGTCCCACAGAAAACCTGGGCTCTGGGCCCCCGTCGCCATTCACCAGAATCAACTGGCAAGTAGCTTTGTCCTTCCCAAGCCTCAGTTGCCTATTCTGTGCAATGGGAGTTCTAACACAGACCCCCACCAGCCTGCCCAGGCTGTCAAGGGAGATGGTGAGATTCTGGAGGTAAGATGAGCTCTGTTGATGCTAAGTCCTGGCGTGAATGTGCAGCACTGTCACGGCGGGACATATGATGACACGTGGGATTCACCTCACGTCTACTGGCTTCAGTGATAGCGAAGGCTGTGTGCAGGTGTCCTGGTGGATGACGTCTTCCTCCACCAAGGAACATTTTACTAGATAAGCACTTAGATGTCATTTCTCTCAGCGTCTGGTCCTTTCCCTCTCCTCTGTGATGGCCTTTATAGTTCCCCCCTCTGCTTTAATCCTGCTGTCACTGATGGAAAATATAAGCTGCTGCTTATTTGGGTTAGGAAACACGGGTTTATTAGACCTCCCCTCCTGCCATTTTGCAGAGGGGGACAGGGTGAGCCTGATGACCCCCTAGCTGCCCTCTCCCTGACCTTGGCTAGGCTGCTCCCTTACAGTCATGCCCAGGGCAGCAGGTGGGTGGGAGAAAGCACAGGTTGGCATGGATCTTTGCCAGTTCTGAACCAGAATCACCACCAGCCCAGGGCTTCCCCCTCATGCAGAGGACTGATACACAGACATACACCCTGGAGGGTAAATGGGTTGCATCTCTAAGAATCCCACATCCTTGCTCCCCAGCCCTGCCTCCTCCCCAGGAGTCTTTTGGTGAAGAGGAGCACAGGGATGATGAACAGATACTAGAAGACACTGTTGTTAGAGCCAACAGGAACCTGCAGGCAGGTTATCGGCTGAGAAATGTAGGCAGCATGAATTTCCCCTTCTCTTGAGTCCCACCGCACACAGCAGGCCTCGCTAGCATTACACTCCACCGTGGTTAGTCTTCTCCCCTGATCCTTATCTGTCTGCTCTCTTTAAAGGGAAGGGCCACGTCTTAAACATTCTTTTTAGGATCTAGCACAGAACAATGGTAATAGAGGTACTCAAGAGATGTCTGATGGAGGGATGGAGAGATGGATGGATGGATGGACAGATGGACAGACAGATGGATGGACAGATGGACAAATGCACAGGTGTATGAACTACTCTGCTCCCCTGTGTGGCCCTACGAGCCCTGGCCACCAGAGAAACGATAAACAGGAGGAGAAGCATGACGCTCCCCTGTGATTTTGACAGGGGACTAAATACAGCCCAAAGCATCTTTCTTCCTCTCTCTATTTACTCTGGACAATCTGTCCCTTATCAGATGAGCTCAAGGCTGGTTGGAAATGTGCGTATTTTATTTGACAATATCTTCTTCTTCCAGTTTTGTTTTGCCGCACAGACATTTGTCTGTTTTGCTGTATGTTGTGTATCAGCTAGGACTCAGACAAACTGCTCTGGCTTCCTAAACTGTTTTGTTTTCTCCATCCAGTTATCATTGATCTCATTTCCCTTCCTGCATCTCACTTGTGTTCCCAAATTTCAATTGTACCCGCAGTGAGAGAGAACAATTTCACAGATACCCAGCTCTATCAAGGGCTAGAAAGGGCACCGAAGTTACAGGGCCCGAGACCCAGTCCCCAGGTACCACCAACAAGCAGCATGACCTTCCATGGATCACCTTTCCTAGCTTCACCAGCTTCTCCTTTGCAAAATAAAGTCTGCTCTTGACTGCCATGGCATCTACGTGGAATAGCTTGAAACTCTCCGGCCACCAAGCTGCACTAACATCTGTGTCATTTTTCACATTTGGTGCAGCCAGGGAAGATTTCTCATCATTTTTAGCTTTGGTACAAGGCAATGGTCTGGTGTCTATTGGCCTAATGAAGCCCCCACTCACTCTCCCCCTGCAGGTCCCCATCCCACTCCTTGATCCACCCTTACCCAGGGTGGCTTCCTGGGCAAACAGCCTATGCAGGAGCCCAGAGCCCTATAAATAAAAGGCCCCATGCTTGGTTGTGTTCAGCTGTCACCATGTTGCAATTCTTAATTTTTGAACAAGGGGTCTGCATCTTCACTTTGCACTGAGGCTTGCAAACAGTGTGGCCAGTCTTACAAACCCAATCCCCCAAAGCAATATAGAAGGAAAAGCATCAGAAGAGGAGAACAATGGAGCAGCTTTGCCAGCCACTGATGGAGGAGCGAAGGGCTCCCCGCATGGCAGAGCCTGGCCATGGAATGCCCTTTACTGTAAATATTTAACCAAAGAAAAGATAAGGTGGGAGAACATGAAACTTGCCATAGGCCCCACCCCTATCAACCTTCCCCATCGTGGGTGGATTGGGGGCCTGACTCATGCCCAAGGTGTGGCTCGCCCTGTAAGCACACGGGCCTCCTCCCTGCTCATGGAGCTCAGGAGGAAGTGTGGGTTGCCCTGGCGTGAATGTGGAAACCATCCAGTCACCAGCTGACATCACACAGGGTTTCAGAACAGGCCTCAGGCAGCCGTCACAGGCCAGCCTTTATCAGGGAAACAACCCGCTCCAGGTTTGAGAACAGACTGACCCACATTCACACTGGGAGTCAGTTTCCCATGCTGCTCTCAGCATTAATTCCCTTCTGACTGACTTCTCTTTTCTATCTGTTTGGGATCCATAGGGGCAGGACATACTCCTCTGTCATACCAGTAACATAATCCCACACCCGGGGCAGTGACCAGCAGATTCTGATGCTCAACGTATAGAGGTCAAATTAAATTGAGGATGAGGCTGATATTTGAAAACTGCAGTATAATGAAACTATTACCACTGGCTCTTCTCTCCTACCCAAAGTTCTTCTAATAGCCCGAGACAGTTCACATGTCTCAGTAGAGACGAAATCAAAGGAGGTGGGCAAAACTTGACAAAACTTAAACATGTAAATAAAGAGCCTATCATAAACAACATGCAAGTAAGAAAAGCATTTGAAACACGGAGACTCCAGCACCCAAGGGCGCCTGGGTGGCTGAGTTGTTAAGTGTCTGCCTTCGCCTCAGGTCATGATCTCAGGGTCCTGGGGTCAAGTCCCACCTCGGGCTCCCTGCTCAGTGGGGAGTCTGCTTCTCCCTTTGCCCTTCACCCTGTTTGTGCTCTCTCTTGCTCGCTCGCTCTCTCTCTCTCAAATAAATAAATAAAGCATAAAAAAAGAAGAAGAAACACAGAGACTCCAAGGGAAGCCTGGAGGGGGAGGGCACTAGTTAGGATAAAAGGAATGACACACCTGTGTATGTATGGAGAGTCACTTCCGAGTGCTGGTTCACTAACATTCTGGATGGACTTGAGCAAGCATACACTTGGGAAAGTTTCCCTCTCTGGTCTTGGGCTTCCTGGTCAACAACATGAAGAGGGTTGGACATGCTCAGAGTGAGGGCCCTTCCAGGGCTGGCCTTCTGTGCTTCTAAGAGCCAAACTGCAATCATCTTCATTTCAGTGTCATGACTTAGGAACTGATTTTCAGAGTAAGATTATAGTTTAGAACCTAAGTTGGCATGACAAAATAATGAAAGCAACAAAATCATGCAGTTCAAAAAGTTGAGTGGCTGACCGCAGAAGGGGACCCAGAGAGGAAGCTGCTAGAGAATTCTGATGCCAGGGTTACAACTCAGGTGATGGAGACACATCAGGGTGGAGGTATCCCTGGTATCCACGGAGGGACCCCAGATCCATGGGGCCTTCACTCCCCAGTGATGTGATTTAGACTGAGCCCTGCCCCCCAAGCACAGTTACTGGAACAGTCACCCTGCTCTGATGGGATGTGTGGAGAATGAGGGGGATGGTGGCCTGGAGACCAAGGCCATGTTACTGAGGGTCTTAAATTCTAAGCTGGGAAACTTATACTTTATTTTCATCATTATTATGTGTTGGGGACTCTGTTGAGTGTTTCTGTCTTGACATTTGATGAGTTCCTGTGGGCTGTGACCAGAATGCAAACAGACAGCCTCAGATGTTGCCCAGATCACATGCGGAAGAGGAGGGAGCGTTCCTTTTGCCTGTCTTAGTCCCTGCCCCAGCCACACTCCTGCAACATAAGGAATTTTGCACACAGCGCATGCTCTGTGACCATCTGAACCAAAGCTGGACCCGCAGTTTGGGCTTCATGACTCCAGTCTCAGCCTGGACGTTTAGGCCATGGCATCCTTTAGTGCAAGGCCCAGGATGGACAACCCCAAAGACAGCATTTGATGTGCAGGCAGTTCTGGGACCACCTGCCTGAGAATCTCCTGTAAAAAGTTCATATTCTCAGGCCTCATGCTTGATTTGCTGGATTAGAACCCCTAGGGGTGGGCCCAGGAATCCCCACGTTAAGAAGTCCTGTTGGGTAGCTGGTGTGCGCCTAAGAGTTTGAGAACTAGAGCCCCGCACTTTCTCAGTCTCCTGACAGAGAGCTCCAACATGGAGCAGGCTGCACAAAAATGCAGGGCGGGAGCTCGTGGGACAAATCAGTCTCCACCTCCCAGAAGCAGTGGCGGAACCTGGGTGGCCGCAATACTGGGTGGTAGGGCAGGTGGAGCATGTGATCAAGTCAGAAGACGGGTGATTGTCCCAGAGTGACCCACAAGTCTTTCATCGCTGCCTTGCTCCTGATTTTCAGACACGAGAGTTCCTGGGTGAACACTGAGTTTCAATAGTCTCCGTCCCAAATTCTGGGATGGATTCCTGGACCCTCACTGACTTATTAGACATAAAAGACATTAACAACAATATGCCAAAGGAGAAGGGGAAAACAAGATGCCAAGGGACGGGGGTCACAACAAGTTGTGTTATGCCAGGCCCACAGAAAAGAGAGCGGGAAGGGTTTTGTGAAGAGAAGGAGCTCCCCGAAGGGCATCCATGCTTCCAGGAAGACTCTCTGCCACGTAAAGGGTGTGGGGCCAGTGAGGACAAGCTCCCGCTCCCTAGAGTTTTCTTCAAGCACGTTTGGGACCCCAGGTGATGTGGGAAATGCAGAGGGAACAACATGCCATATCCGTTTTCAGAGGGTGTCAACACCCTCCTTCCCACACCTGCTGTTCCCAAATATCACAACCTGATTTTTTTCTCCAACCTCCTGTCTTGATAATGATTAAATATTCATGGATTGCTGGGATGCCAGCATACTTTGTGAAATTTCAGATACCTTTTTTTAAATGGAAGCTTTTTTTTTTTTCAGATTATCCCACTTTTGAAGAGAGGTAAAAGGAATGACAAATGCCAGTGACTCAAAAAGTAGAAACTGAACAGAAAGCTAGTAATATCCTAAGTTTTCACAGTGGCATTTCTGGCCAAAAGGATCCCACTCTAAGAAGGATAGAGCACAGAATTTCAAAAACAGACACATTGAAGAGCAATTGTTCATATTACAAAAGAATTTTTCATTTTAGCACGGGGTCCATTTAAACAGCAAAGTCCTTGGTTCTGTGGAAAATACAAGCACATGTACATATGTATTATTTATTATGCAAAAAGAAGTTGACCTTATTTGAAAAAATATGTGTATTTTTAGAATCACAGACTATTGGCTAAAAGTTCACAGTCTCATCTTACCCAGTAGTTTCAGAATGAGATTCAGGGGACTCAAGAAGTCCCACTAAGGTTCCTCGGGGGCTACCAAGAGGGACAGGCTGATCCCCAGGGGAGAGCGAGCAGGTGCCATCCCAATTCAACCAGAGCAACTCCCCTGCTCCCTGGGTATCCATTAGAGGTCCCTGTGACTTGCAGTTTTTAATAAGTTGTGGGGGAGGCCCCAGTGATTCCCATAGAAACCTAATTCCTTAAGTTGACATTTTGGGAAACCAGGACACAGTGAGGAATGACCGTCCTGAAGTCTTACATTAGGATTTAGTGCCAGAGCACTTATTTTCCCTTTCACTCTACTTTGTTACCCCACAGAAATCTTCAGAATTTATTAAAGTCACTTGTTTAGCTCCTAGAAATACTATGGCTTAAGCCTCATCCTAGTAATTTGTTAAAATAACCAGAACAATGGGTTATGAAGTCATCATAAACTGAAGATAAGATGCAAACTTTTTGCTTCCTGAGCAAGTCTGACATTCTTAAAGGTCTCCAGATTAGCTGAATAATGTCGGTGTGGATCACAGCTCTGTCTTGAATCATAACACAGATAACTTGGGCTAGCACATTCCCAAATTTTACTTAAAATACCAACTAAAGCAAGGTGTCATCAAGTTGAATCAATGCCTCAGTGAAATTAGTCATTCAGAGGAAAAAAACTAAGAACCCTATGTTGGATCAGCTTGTGCCCTATACTTATTTATCTCTAGTGATTTAACAAATACCTATGGAGTACTTAACCATGTGCCAGAAAGGGCTGTAAGGGCCTTGTGAATATCAATCACGTGTCCCCCACAACAGCCGTGTGGGGAAGGTCCTACACGTCACTGCCATCTCACAGGTAGGGAGACTGAGCACGAATCACTAACTTGGCCACTATCACATCGCTGCTTACTGTGACAAGTACAAAAGATGCTCTCCTAGGTCACAGTCAACATAAAGAGTACTGTATCACCACCAGGATTATTTCACCAACCCCCTTGAGTTACTCCAAGACCTCCAAAGAGCAGAACCAGGTAGAATCTGCACCATTAGTTTCTTTTTTTAAAAAAGGATTTATTTATTTTAGAGAGAGAGAATAAACGAGTGGAGGGAGGGGCAGAAGCAGAGAACTTCAAGCAGACTCCCCGATGGGCGCAAAACCGGATATAGGGCTCCATCTCATGACCCATGAGATCATGACCTGAGCTGAAACCAAGAGCCCAACGCTCCACCGACTGAGCCACCCACATGCCCCTGCACCATTAGTTTCATTATTAACAATCAGCTGATAATATTATCTCCTATTAGTGCCTTGTACTCTGCCAACACTGTATTAATGCTTTGTGTACATGACACTTCTATTAGGGAAAGATGGTCATTAGACCTATTTTGCAGATGAGGAAAGAGTCTCAGAGAAGTTAAGGAATATGCTGAAAGTCATACCCTTAAAAGATGAAGTTGGAGTTCAGCACCAGATTCATCTAACTACATTATATATGTTCTAGCAGAGGTCTTCAATGGACTCCTGCAGATTTGTTTGTTTTATCCACAGTGTTTTTATAATTTTTGCAACAAGATGTTAAACTCTAATAATTGAGAGACTTCAATGAAACAATCTAGAACTGATCATGTCATGAACCCCTGAAACTTATCAGAAACTTTCAAGAGTTTACAGAGCCCAGTCAAGAATCACTGAATTACAGTGTAATTGCTGTAACCTACAAAAGTATTTTCTGCTGCAAATTATCACTGCATAGCATAAAAACTGAGATTCAACTGGTAATTTTATTAACACTGAATTAAAAACAAAATGTAAACTTATATAGCTTAATGCTTTCAAGGTTCATCCACATTGTAACTTGTATCATACTTCATTTCTTTTTGTGGCTAAATAATATTCCATTGTCTGGCTACCCCACATTTTGTTTATCCATTCAGGCATTTGTGTTTGCCAGGAGCCAGGAGGAGCAGGGAATGGAGAGTGACAGCTTAATAGTTAGGGTTTCGTTCTGGGGTGATGAAAAGTTCTGGAACTAAATAGTGGTGATGACTGCACAACATATGGGTGTACTTAATAGTTAGAACGGTAATTTTATATTATGGGTATTTTACCACAATAAAGAAAAAAATGCTTTAATAGTTCACAGACCTTCCAAGAAGCCTGACTTCAAAGAAACAGTAAACTCATTTGGAATCTTTGTTGGATAGCCTTCTGTGTACTCTGATCTCCTCTAAAAGAGAAACCAGCATCACTGATAGGAACTTTGAGATCCTACCATGAAATCTGAAGTCATCTCTCCAAATTTCCCGACTTGTATGTTATGTTCATAGCAGCCTAGACTCATCTGTTTTCAAATGATTTCTGAGGCTTTCCCACCTCTATGTCCTTACTTTCCTTTTGACTCAGAACTTGGAACACCGCCACCTTTTCTCTCCCATATCAGCCATCAAAGACCAAGATAAATGGCATTATCTGGCTGTTGTTAGAGCCATTTGCAAGCACCACTTCTGATACAACTTACTGTATCTTCCTTGTCATATTACTTACCCTCTTGCTCAAAAAAGCTCTCAATGTTTTCTCATCGCAAATCAAACTGAGTACAAAATTATTGTCCTGTCATTAAAAACTCTTAACAATAATGCCTCACCCTTATTCCCCATTATTTCCCTTCACAGATCATATACTCCAGCCAAACTAAACTGTCACCATTTCCCCAAATACGTCTCAGATGTTCCCTCTGCCCGGAGGCCCTCCCCATCCCCTCTGGCTACAAGGAGTCTTCACAGCAACCAAGACCATTTCAAACTCACCTCTTCCGTGGAGTTTGCACCAGATCATGCTGTTCCTTCCACCTTTCAGATGCCATCCGCCTTGACTTTGACCCCCTTCCACAGCATGTACCCTATCGGTTTCATGGCATGATTTCTAGACTGTGTCCTTCCCCGACTGATCTGTGAACTCCTTAAGAGCAAGAACCGTCCTATTAACCACTCTAAGTCCATCATCCCTGTGTTATAACAGGGACTCAGTTAAAATTTATCTCATGGAATGCAATGGTATAAAATGGAATGAATAAAGCAAAATAAAGAAATCCATCCATCCATCCATCCATACATACCCAGGCATTAGCACTGCATTACACCGACCGCCAGGCTCCTCCTGAGCCTGGACAAAGGGGTATTTTGCACAGTCTTGGCACCTGACCAAAAAGTAGTTGGTGAGGGGAGGCAGGCAGATGTGGGTAAGAAGAACAAAAAGCAGGCTTTACTATTTTTAAGCTAGGGGGGCCAGCACTCTGTTAGGTACTTAGTATATTTGTGTCATTTGGTTCTCACATTATCCCTTCGTTTGATGGCTGGAGAAACTGAGGAGAAATAAGAGTGAATAATTTGGGGCACCTGGGTGGCTCAGTCAGTTAAGCATCTGACTCTTGATTTTGGCTCACATCATGATTTCAGGGTCATGGGATGAAGCCCCACATGGGCCCTGCACTCAGTGGGGAGTCTGCCTCTCTCTCTCTGTCCCTCCCCCTGCTCTCTCTCTCTCTCAAATAAATAAATAAATCTTAAAAAAAAAAAAGAGAGAGACTAACTTGCCGAAGTTGCCATGAGCGGTCTGGTCTATAGCCTTGTGCTATACAGCAAACTACTTCTCTTAAAAAAAGAAAAGTGAGAGAAGCCATGCCTATCCTCTCTAACCCTAGCCCCCAGGAGGATCTTACACCAGATTACTTCAGTTTATATGTAATAAAAAGTAATAACAATAAAAGCCAAGACCTCTTAAGTGTCTATCATGTACAAATTAATAGGTACTTTTAACACATTGTCCCAAATTCTCCAACCATCCCATGAAGGGGATGTTATAAATCTCAGTACAGGGAAGGAAGTAATGTTCGGTGATGTGTCCAAAGTCATGCCACAGCGCAAAGCCAAAAATCCAACCGAGATCTTTATAAGACAACCTCTCAGTTATGCTTCACTGCCTCTTCTCCACAGATTCTAGCTATAAGTATTCTATTAAAAGGAGTCTCAACCAAAACCAAAGACAAAACAAAACACCCCCATGGAAGGAGTTGCCATCTTGAATATGAAGAACACAGTAAGAATTTTCCATTCGGTGGTTGAGATCTTTATCCCTCAGGGAGGAATACACATGCAAACAGGTCTAACAGGTGAAGAGGGCGGGGCGGCACCAGCATCTCACTACTTCCTCTGAGCTTTTATCTTTCCCAAGAGTTGTTTTATTTTGATTCCTGTTGCCACCACCAAGGGAAGTCCCCATCTCCCAGGGCTGGGTAGGGGGAGAAGATGAGAGAGGTACTTTCCCTTTTTTCTTCACAGCTTAAGGTAAACATAATCTTTCTTCTTGTTTTCCTTAGCACAACTGAGACAGGCTGACATATTCAACATGAAATTTACCAAACACTGAGAAAAACTCGAATGGAAATAAAGAAAATAAGAAGAGCACAAAATAGATGACTGATTCCAAGACTTGTAACTAGAGAGGAGAGTTACTGAGCACCAAATTCTATCACATTCCCCTAGCCAAAGATTACCTTGCGTGGGCTCATCCTTCTACCATGAAGAAGAAATCACCCAGTCAAATCCCCAGAGTCAACTCGCAGACTGCCTTGGGTTCTTCCACTAATTCTGGTTTCTTTTCATAAAATTCAGCTCATAGATCAATTGCCAAAAGATACTGACATCCATGAATCTTAATGAACACGGCAGCCCACCTCAGCTCAGGCTAACAATTCTGCCCATCTCCTCCTCAGCATTCAGTTGACCTCTGCACCCATCCACCCACACATCCACCCTAGAGGCATTCCTTTGGAATTTGAATTTTAGGATTTATTATGACATTAAACAGTGAGAGGCAATCTCCAAGAAAGCCACCCCCACACTCTCTTCCAATGCTCACTAAGACTGATGACAGTGGATCTTTGTGGCTCATGAACCCCACAGTAAAACACTCCATCAAAGCATCACCTACTACAACAGAGTTTACCCCAGGGCCGTGGGTATGAATCTGCAGTACCTGAGAAAAACGTGTCCTATCTCTCATTTCTCATCCCATATTGCACTCCTAGGACCAAGAACAACATACAAGATAATTAAACCACACCAGCCACTGAATCAGATCCTTCTTGTCGGAGACCCACGGCTGACTTCAGATTGTTGGTAATAACAAGAGGAACACATAAATAGCAACATCGACATGAACAAACACCACCTGCCTTATATTCCTGCAGTGCTCTCAACTTTATAAGAGTTTCCCATCTCTCATCTCTATTGGGCCTCCCATCAGTTCTAAGAAATCACCAGGACAGGGGGGATAGCTCCGCCCTTCCCTCTTTCCAGCCTACTCCTCCAGAATCGCCTCTCACTTTTTCCTCTGTGTCACCTTGACACACCATGCTTGTTTATGCTTCTTTCCTTTTGTCTGTCCTGTTCCATCTGCCTGAAACACCACCTCCACCTCTTCCTGCACTTGAAGGAATATGCCATCCTCCTGAGACTCATTCCTTGGGAAACCTTTGGTCATTCTCAAAGTTGGGTCTACCCTTATCTCTTCATTGAAAAGACTGGAAAGAAACTTCGTTACTTTTTTTTTTTTTAAAGTACATTGCTCAGATTAATTACCATTTTGAATGTTTTTTAAAGAGTATACCATGATTTCGCATTGAAACGAAAAGTTGTGAGCACAGAATGGCACAGACCCAGGGCAGCAGGGTGTAAACGTGGTGTGAGAGGAGTGCATTTTTATCATTATAGAGATAACTGCCAGCTCCTCAGAAGAAAATCCTGGAGACAATAAACTTTATTATCTTAACAGCTCTCACAATCATTCTTTTTAAGGAGAAAATTGCCTTTGTCTAGGACAAAAAAGAAAAAATACCTTGATAAGTTCTTGGGATAGAAAATGTGCTTTGGAAGGCAGCTTCAGAGAAGTGGGCAAACATCTATGGCGAAAATGAGAGTAATTTGCTTTCATTCCTCAGAAGAGGGAGTGTAAAAGGAAGACAACAGAGCTATAAAGTGGAGGAAAGAGACAGAACCACCAAGATGGAGACAAACCGAACAAAATGGGATGAGGTCCATGAAATCCCATGTCTCCAGGAAAGGGAATGCCTGCTCTTCCCATTTGAGAGTAGTAAAAAGCCCTAGATCCACTCAGCCCCTCAGAGCCTCAGTTCTCCCAGCTCAACAAGGAGAATCATGAAACCTAGTTAATGGGGCTGTTTTGGAAAATGAGTAATAAAAATGAGTGGGAGAACATTCTGCAAACCATAATGATGGTAACTACTTCCTATAGAAGATGGTTTGGAGGACCCTCCAACACTGACAGTGAAAGACTATGGTGTTGATATTCAATATCTTTTTTGATTATAAATTGTTTGGCTAGAATTTTTGTTTTATAAATGTGGCCCCTGAGAACCAAAAGCATGATGTAACACTTATAAAGTCGCACAGTAAATAGATAATATCCCTTTAATCCACTTGCTTATTTAGTCAAGCCTTTATTAGCCTATATAACATGCATTGCACAATCCATGGCAACTGTCATTCAGTCTTTATTGCTATTAGACAGGCCAGGTTCCCTATAGCCAGAATGGAGAGAAATGGCAGAACTTACGAGGACTCCTATCACAGAACCTGCATGTTCCAATTCAGCAAACTGGCCCAGGGAGGAAGATGGGGAGCACGTTCACATGGCAGATCTGCCCATCCTCCTGGGATGCAGCAGTAGGCCAGTGTTTTGTTTTGTGCTTTATTTTCATGGAAACTTCCTCCCAAAGGGTGAAAGATGCCTGCCACTCTCCCTTAACAGACTACTCACTTCCTTCTTTGCTTTTCTGTTCTTCCTTGTCTTTTGCCAAAAGCATCATTAGGCAAACCGGAACAGAAGGTGGCCGGAACCTGGCCTGTGTGTCTGCCTTGCAGAGCTCCAAGCCAGAAGGAGGTGCCCCTCACTGAGTTCCTGGCATTTGATGTTCAGTCTGGAAAGGAAGCATGGCCATCTGCCTTGGACTCTATCAAACGGAGTCTGTCGTCGCTGCTAAGTCCCATGGACATGCGAATCGTGGACCAGTTGGAATAGAAGCAAGCTCTCCAGTGCAGCCTGGACAGTGACAGCTCCAGGGTCAGAATAATCCCCAACAGGACGGCAGGGAAGAGAAGATGAGAGAAGTAGGTCAGTGCCTGTTCTTCAGGACCCAAGACAGAATGGTGGGTGCTGAGACCCTGGCTGGCTAAACACTTGCTCAAGCATCCCTCCAGGACACACACCTGAGATCGGTGAGAACCAGAGAACCAGGTGCAAGGAGGCTCGTGGGAACACTGGCTCCCACACCACCTGCAGTTTGCAGAGGAAGAAGCTGAGGCTCACAGCAGCTGCTGAGCAGAGCCGGAGTATCCCATCTCCTTGACGGAGCACTCCTCTCCTACACAAACCTGACACGTGTCACTGGCTGAGATTAGCCAGGTGTGGTGAGGACAGAAGCCGCAGTGGTTGTAAGGGACTGTCTCAGCGACGCTCAGTGTAAGGAATCTGTCCCACAGCCTGAGAACCCCATCAGCAGACCATCAACAGTCCTCCAGATAATACAGTTTACGTCAAAACAACTTTTATTTCTTGAGTGTTTTCTCAGCTGTGCCTTAAAATAAAATGTATGTGTCTAATCTCATCCGGCTCTGTGCTGCCTCTGCCATCAGAGAGGTGGGAGGGAGGGCTGAGGGGGAGGCTGCAGAGGGTGGGGGACTCCGAGGGGTAAAGCAGGGGAAGGGCGGTGGCGGTTCAGCTGAGCCCGCTGCACCTCCTTGTGTGCACCTTCCTGGCTCAGCCTCTTGGCCGCGTAGGAGCGGAAAGGCCACGGCCGCACGGCCCCTCAGCATCACCCTAGGCAGGTCATCCCCATCACACTACAGGACACGCCATCCTGCCAGCGGTTCCACCATAAATTCTTAAGCGTTCTCCCTGCTTCTCTTCCGCACGCACTTGGCATCCAGGCCATCGGTAAACATTGTTGGCTCCAACCCCATAATCCCGCCTGTATTTGTTTCTAATTGCTGCTCTTAGTGAATTGCCACAAACGAAGTAGATTAGATGCCACTTATTTATTTATTTATTTTTTAATATGATCGTTCTGGAGGTCAGAAGTCTGCCAGGTTGCATTTCTTCTGGAGGCTCTAGGAGAGAACCCATTCCCTGACTTTTCCAGCTGCTAGAAACCAGCTACATTCCTTGGCTCATGGCCCCTCATCCTATGTGACATAAAAGCCAGCAACATCACCTCTTCTCTTCTCTCTCTGCTTCTCCCATCACTACGTATCTTCTAACACCACTGCATCCCTCTTAGAAGGACCTCTGGAGCCTGCTGGGCTCATGTGAATAACCCAGAATAATCTCCCCATCTCAAGATCTTTAATTTAACCATGTCTACAAAGTCCCATTGGCTAGAAGGTTCCAGGTATTAGGATGGGGACATGTTTGGGGGCCTTTTTCAGCCTACCACACACCCAAATTCTGATTATTTTCCCAGGACCTTTCCCAGCTATGACCCTCATCCCAGCCTCCATAAGCCCTCACTTGGGTTACTGAAGCAACCTCCTGACCAGTTCTCCTGCTTCTGCCATCCCTCTACCAACACCACGTCCCCCAACACCTGGTCTTCAAGACACAGCAGTCAGAGCGGTTTATTAGAAGTGTAGGTCAGATCCTGTCCATCCTCTGCTCAGATGTCTTACAGCCTCCAAAGCTCCCCATGATCCAGCCCCAGCACCCCAGCCCTTCCCTCCTCTGGATGCTCTTTCTCTTGCTCTGGCCCTAATACACCAGCCTCCAGATGGGTCCTTGGACATGCCAGGTACACCGGTGCCTCAAAGCACCTAGCCCATGCTGTTCCCCCTGCCTGGGACACCCTTCTCCAGAGGCTCACGTGGCTCATTCCCTCATCTCCTTCAGGTCTTTGATCAAATATCACTGTCTTAGCAAGACCTACCTTGTCTGCCCACTTCAAAATGACAACATCTCCATAATACAACAGCCCTCTCACTCTCCTTCCCAGATTTATTTTTCTTTCTAGTATCTACCCCCATCTGATATACTACATGTTTTACTGATTGGTTACTTTCTGTCTCATCCCCTCCCTGCCGCAGAAACGTACACTGTGTGAAGGCACGTGTTTTTACTTATTTTGCTCACAGCCTCAGCGCCTGGCACAGGGCACATAGTAGGCTCTCAACAGCTGTTTGATGAGTCAGTGAATTGGTGAATGAAGTTACCTCTCTGAGACTGTTTCCATAACGATGAAATGGGAGTAACAATATCCACTTTGCAAGCTTTTCAAAAGGTGTTCTGGACATCCCTCAGGTTTTCCTGTGCAGCATCCAAGCTTTCTTCCTACTTCTAAAGAATATCCCATGCTGTGAGTTGTTGATACGATGCAGTACATTCCTCCCATCCAAGGAAAAGGTTTCCTCCCCTTCCCTGCACTTCCCGGCATGCAGATAATGGACATGTGACCTCGATTTAGGATCCTTTGTTTTATTTCTCTCCTCTAGAGTAATCTAAGATACACCTGTTACCACTTTCATACAATAGCTGTTGACCTTTCAACAACATGGGCTTGAACTGCACAGGTCCACTTATAAGTGGATTTTTTTCAATAAATGCAGTATAATTCTGTAAATGTATTTTCTCTTCCTTAGGCTTAACATTTTCTTCTCTCTAGCTTACTTTACTGTAAGAATACATATATAACATATATAATACATGTACAAAGTATGTATCAATTGACTGCTTATGTTATCAGTAAGGCTTCTGGTCAACAGCAGGCTATTAGCAGTTTAATATTTGGGTTGTCAAAAGTTATACATGGATTTTCAACTGTGTAGGGGTCAGCATCCTTAACCCCCACATTGTTCAAGGATCAACTGTGGTAAAGAGCAGCACTCCTACTCCTTCTTAGGTTTTCCCTTCACCAAACAAAACAGTTGAGGGAGCATACATGATTGTTCTTCTATCACACATCACTTTGTAGAGGAAACTGCACAGGTATGGACTTCACTGGATGCCGGGCTTTCCTCCAGCTTAGGAGTAGCTATATTCATCGGCTATGGCATGACTTGAAGGAGGGCTGTGGTATTTAACCACAATAATCTGAATACGTCTCTCCAGATGTTACAATAGGAAGGAAATGGTGCAGCCTGGCAGCAGGAAGAGAGAAGATTCTAAGAGAAGCAGAGACTGACAGAGTCGCTGAGTTGCACTGAGGGCGAAGCACAGACTGAGGCTCGCGTCCTCTGACTTCCATGGTCCCTAGAGCAGATCCAGGGACACCTGTTGGATCCACACCACATTCCCATTCTAGGCACGGTGAGGTTTGACGGTTAAGTCAGAGAGGCCTGTATCCTTAAAATAAGCCCTCCAGGACTGAATTTAACTCGAGTTTCCCTCTCTCAAATCCAAGATTGGTTAACACCCTGCAAACTAAGAACTAGGCGATATCCCATTCCTAAGCCCTCTGCAATGCCATTGTTTTAGCTCCATTCAGGGTCAAATTTGTCTCTGCAGGATGCATCTCCAAAGTGCTTAGATTTGAAGTCAGAAGACTATTGCTGGGACATTAGCTCTACCTCCCAGTTCGGATCCACTCTTTCTATACTGGTGAGTTCCTAACAACAGTGTGCCTGAAACCACAAAACCCACTTGCTTTTCTGAACATCTGTGCTGATGGAACCAAGCAAGGACAAGCAGTTCGAAGAGACTCACTTTGGAGGTAGGCTTGCCATTTTAATTGTTTGTACAGATCTTTGCACCGACCTCTTGAGAAGAGAATGGGAGCCAACACTGGACTTCTACTAATTGAAAATTACTCAGCCATTTAAATCAAAAGATTGGGGCTTTTTTGGTACCAGAGACAAAACCGAAGAAATCCAAGGTGCTGTCAGAGATGGAAGGTCCTGGAGAGTCAGTTCCCTTATTTCACAGGTGGGAAAACTGAGGCCTGGAGAAGGGTGACTTGCCCAGGATCACATATGTAGGACCTGGGAATGTCAGGGCTACATCACAGATGTCATAACATCCAGCCCTGACTCTCTCTATTAATACCCACTCATCCCCGCCCTCAGGGAGCTAAGGAGCTGGCTAAACAACTCCAGACATACATGGGTAGCACTGCATTCTCTCCACCACTTTGTTGATTTCATTCAAAATGACTCCAAGAAAAAAAATGTGACCACCTGGCATTAGGGACACTTTACGAGGTCCCAAATATCTTCAGTATCCAGATGGGTCCTTGTAAATACATTAAAAATCAATTGAAAAAAAAGTTATTGATTCTGTACTCTAAGCCAGGTCCCAAGCCAAGCACAGGAAGGTTTCTTTTAAGGAGGTCATGCTTTAAGGAAGGGAGACAAGCAGAGAAAGCAACAGTTACAAGTGAGTGAGGTAAGTGAACAGGAGATGACCACACAGTGTCTAAAAAGCGTGCAAAGATGCTTCTGCCTTGCTGCTCTTTATTATAACGCAGTAGGCTAAGTTACCTTTCCATTTTGTCTAATAAAAGACAGAATAGCTCCAACCCACTTATTCTAAAGTGTGATATTCATTCAGTTAATGTTTATTGAACTTGGCACTAGGAACATAAAAGGACACTGGTCAGCGTGCCCTCAGGAAAATAACAATTAACCTAAGTAATGCAGGCAAGAATCAATGCTAAAGTAGTTGTTCAACCGTGTGGAAATGTTGTGTACATAATCAAGTACTGGGCAAGTCTCTGAGTGAAAGTTAACATCTTTTTTTGTGAAGGCCTCAAAGAAAAGGTGGGGGCCCGCGTTGGAAAGATGTGGCAGATGTCAGCTGCCAGATGGCAAGAAGGAGGCAGTTCCGGACACAGGCTTGCAACAGAGAAGTTAGTGTGGGCAAGTGAGAGCAAATTGACCCCATCACGCAGAGAGAGTGGGCAAGGCGTGAGGGAAGACAGGGGCCACGAGAAGGAGTTAGAAGAAATGCTGTTGGGTGGGTGGAATTTCTGTTTTGCATCAGAAAGAGTGGATCTGAAAGGGCAGGAAGATAACCACGGTGGTGGAACAAAACAGCTTTGGCCATCAGGGACCAGCCACTCTTGACCTGTTCTTGGACTGAAATCTCTCTCCCTGTGGCAAATTCCATCTAGAGGCTGCGCATCTTGATCATTCAGACACTTATAAGAAGGCTATTGAATGCTTTTGCAGAGTGCTCTTCTTGGAATGAAAGCAACAAACTGTACGCCGTTAATAAGTGCCAAAGGTTTCCTTCTCCAAACTCCATCAGAGATGATCTGTGGGCTGAGGGGTGCGTGTATGCTGTAGACGCTGCGTGTGAATTAATACTAGTGATGCTCACTAGACCCCGCAGAGACGGCTGGTCTCTAGCCACCTCCCCATAGATCTAAAGTTGCTAAGGACTGGGTGACATGAGGGCATACACTGTGTGTCTAAAAAGTTAATTTATCTGTAAAAAGGGGTCACCATAAAATGGAGTCTCCAAGACTGTAAGCAGTTCTAACAAAAGGGGTAAAAAGATGTTAATTTAAAAAGATTACATCCTATAAGATTCCAACATATGACATTTTAGAAAAGGCAAAACCATGGAGAGAGTAAAAAGATCAGTTGTTGCCAGGGAGTGGAGGGAAGGGATGAAGAAATGGGACACAGAGGAGTTTCAGGGCAGTGAAAATAGTCTGTATGATACCATAATGATGGATATGTGCCATTACACATGCGTCCAAACCCATAGGATGTGCAACACCAAGAGTCAGCCCTAATGTAAACTATGAACCATGGGTGATAATTCTGTATCAGTGTAGGTTCCTCGACTGAAACAAATGTACTCTTGTGGTGGGGGGTGTGGGTAACGAGGGAGGCTGTGCGCATGTGGGAGGGGTGTGCGCAGTACCTCTGCACCTTCCTCTGAATTTTGCTGTGAACAAAACTGCTCTAAAAAAACAAAGTCTTGGGGCACCTGGTGACTCAGTCGTTAAGCGTCTGCCTTCGGCTCAGGTCATGGTCCCAGGGTCCTGGGATCGAGCCCCGCATCGGACTCCCTGCTCCTCAGGAAGCCTGCTTCTCCCTCTGCCTGCCACTCCCCCTGCTTGTGTTCCCTCTCTCTCTCTGTCAAATAAATAAGTAAAATCTTTAAAAAAAAAAAAAAAAAAGAGTCTTTTTAAAAAATAGAAACACAAATAACATAATTTGTAATTAATTAATTACTTGAAAGGAAAGGGAAAGATCTAGAACCTAATTTACGAACACCCATGTACATAGGAGGGACAGGACATGGTTACCCCTAAAACCAGAGCAGGGTGGTCATGTAAGGAAGGACTCCTCCATAGTGGTGGATGTCACAGAAGGTCCTTCTGAGGCTCAGACATTGTCTGAAAGCCCCCATGTGCACAGGGTTGGGGGACTGGGAGGGAGATTTCTGCTTCAATCAGAATAGCTATGACTTCGCCGACTTCACATAATGAGCTTCCATAGGAGATTTTAAATAATGAGCGTGTTTGGAATGAAGGAAAGCATGAATGACGGACACTTGTCCATATTACTTTACCATCAAAATCTGGTCCCATCATTTTTTCTGCTCACTAATCTTGAGTGGAATCGTTTGCCTGGGCTAGGCATTCAGCCCCCTTCATGTGCTGGCCTCAACCTTCTTCCAGTTTTTGTCTACAACTTCTTCCCCATGTTCCTTACTTACCAACCAGACGAACAATTTACAGCTCGTACTCACCTGTGCCATTCCTGTGTTTCTACTCCTGGTGGTAGTATTAACAATAAGGCATGCTTCAAGACCCAGCCCAAAGGAGTCTTCTAAGCCCCCAGAGAGAGGTCATCTGCTTTGGTAACATTTGGTAACTTTTCCCTAAAATAGTGCTTTTTGAGCTACAATTACTTGGTGACGTGTCAATTTCTTCCATTAGACAGGGAGCTCTCCAAGGGCAGCAACTGTGGTTTGTGCATTGCTGCTTTGTTAACCAGCTAAGGGAGCACCCGGACCCTTTGAAGTGCTTGTTGAGTGAACGGTCTCAGGGTCTCGTTCAAGCTGCAGTGACCAGTAGTGGCCACCAGATGGCAGTGTATGGACATTTTTTTTCCCCTTACCAATCAGAAGGGAGGGGAAGGGTTTATAGCAACTTGACTTTCATCTCTGTCCTTGCAGACAGACAAACAAATTTCTGCAGACATCAGGACTTTTGACTAGGCAGTAGAATTCACACTGCTGAATCAGACCCTCAGGCAGCCATTGTATTCCCTACATATCGCTGCTTTCTGAAAATATTCCTCCCTTAGGCTGAGAAAGGATTATACTGTTTTGTGCTCTAGGACAGAGGAACTTGGATTTGAGTTTAATAGTGAGGCACAAAGTGACCATCTTTTCAGCACTTAGAGAAGTGTCCACCATTACCCAATGATTGCTGCCATCCGTTGAGGTTCCTTAACCTCCTGCCCACCACCATCTGCGAGAACCAGACAACAAGCCAAAGTCAGCCAAACACGTGGGCTTACTTTTAAAGATTGGGTCTTCCTGGGTTCCTGCCTCCTTCCCCACTCAAGAGCTTGGCGGGTCAGGTTCAGGAGACCTACAGGTGCTCTAAGCATAGAGCCTCTGGCCTCGTTACCTGTGAACCCTATGTTCAGCTGTGGAGTTCCTAATAAAGGGTTCCCAAACAGAAGACATCTCTAATCCAAATGAAAAACTGAAACATCCCCAAAGGACTTCCTGTACCAAAAAAGCCCAAAGGCAAAAGGGCCTTATCTTTCTACTTCTTTCTGTTTCTGTGTCTCTACTCGCTTCACCCACTTCCCCTCTTGCTACTTTGTAATCTCCCGCATTGTCTCTACCACCATCCATGATGCTCTAATTCCTCCAGACTTGTCCTATTCCCATGGACTTCTTCTTTCTCCACTGCTAGAGAAGTGGAATAAGAGGCAAGAAGATTCTAGAGAGCTCTACTTCTTTTAACCGAACAAGGCTGTCTTAGTTCTAAGGGCATCTAACTCTGTGCCCCACCCCTCCTCACCAGGTAAAAAGCTCTGTTCGATAAATAGTAGAGTGGTTAAGCCATGCCACAGGCTCTGGAGTCAGCAGCAGACCTGGGTCAAATTCTGGTTCTGTCACATCCTAACTGTGTGACCTTGGGTGAATTGCTTACCTTCCCCAAATCCTATTAAATGGGGAAAGTGTATACATACCTCAGAGGGATGTCGTGCCAATTAAATGGCAAGGCATGTAAAGTGTTTAGCACAGTGCTGGTGCATGGGGCACTAAATACATGTTAGCAATTACTATTAGCATTAGCAGAAACACCCTGCAGAAGGCATGGCTCCTCAGAAGTAATTCTTGGCACTATACTCAACACAGCTTCAGAAACTTCTAAGAGCACAAAACTCTTCATAAATCATGCCAGGACCTATCCCGTCAATGAGATCTGTGTTGCCTTCATGGATTTATTTTTTCATTTCAGTAGGACTTACTGAGCCTATAAGCTGTGGCAAGCTCAGAGGCAAGCTCAGAGGAGGCTGATCCAAGGATGCCTAGACATGGGCTCTCTTCTCGAGGAGCTCTCTGTGCACTGAGTAGGCCCATTCCCAAGCAATTACAGTGTAGCAGGATTGGTGCTTTAACACGGTATGGACAAGATACAGCAGAGAGAGGGAGCCTGAGCTCCAGCACTCCTTAGGAGGCACTGTAGACCCTTTATGATCTAACCCTTACCTTGCTGGCAATACGTATTGCCAGAAATATTTGTCTTTCTGAGAACGCATTTTGATGTCCCAGACCTCTAACCTTGGCATTGACTATTCTCTGAATGGATATCTTCCTGCCTGGAAAACCCCTACCAATCCTCCAAGTCTCTACCTAAAGGTAGTGTCCTGCGAGAAGTCTTCTCATCTCCATCAAGGAGATTTAAGGGCTCCTTCTCCCATTGGCTGTGATCTCATTAAAGGTGGAAGCCACATACTTTTACTTTGCCCCCTAATACTTGGCTCAGTGCGTGACCCAAAAGTGACATTGAGTAAAAGTGACACACAAGGGAGACCTGCCTCGATGCCCTCCCCATGCAACAAGTGTTGCCCGTGATTCAGTCAGCGCAAGGAAAACTAGCTGATCTGATAGGAGGTCACCTGTCCCCAAGTCACACAGACCCATTATAGGAAAGCTCCACTGCCACAGAGAGTCTTCTAATGTCATCCATGTACACCAATTTGACCTAGTTCTGTTCCTTAGAACAATCCCGAGTAAATGTGTCCATATTCTATTCAACATAGCAGCCCTTCATATATATAAAGACATGAGAGAGATATCAGTATAAGATCCTCCTTTGTATTCTTTCCCTTCGAACTCACATAGCTAATTAAGCCATCATTAACATACATTTTTAAAGCGCCTAACATATGCTGAGTACTTCTTAGAAGCTTTGTGTGTCATAAATTTAATCCTGACACCCCGACCACCACCCACACACACATACCTTAAGTTTTGACTCGTTTCATCAGTTGGTTTCAGTCCTGTGTTCTAGAAGCTCTAGACCATTTTAGATTTTAATCCTGTAACATTATTAATATGGCATTAATTAATTGAAAACATGTGCCAAGCATAATACCAGGCCCCTTTTTAAATTCTCATATTGAACGGAAAAGATCAACAACCATATTGCTTCTTTACGGGTTTGAGGCTGAACGGTCAGAGAGAATAAGCCCTGTCCCCTAGGTGTCAGAGACAAGAGACAAGGTCAGCTAGGGCTTTCTCAAAGCCAGCATCCTTTCCTCTAGCCCATGCCATCTCTTTGTGCCAGTCCCCAGTGTTTGCTCTTCATCTTAGTCTTGTCAGCTGCAAATCTGGACATCCCTCCTTCTAGTTAACCTTCCAGGTCATTAATAAAAGGTATTGACCAAAAAAAAAAAAAAAAAAAAAAAGGTATTGACCAGGAAAAAGGTTTTGGTCCTTGCCAAAGACCTCTTTCTATCTTACACAGAGCTGTCCAGCAATCCCTAAGAGCCACACAATCCTGCTCAGAGTTCACCATTTCACACACAATCAGATCACAGGAGGTCATGTTAAGTCCATTGCTAAAACTTCCTCATCTTGCTGATTTACCAATTTAGTGGCACAATAAGAAAAGGAAATGTGGTGTGTCTAGCATGACCTGTTTGTAGTAAACTTGCATTAACTTCTAGTGATGGGTGCCTTTTCTTCAAAAATGCCCACAAATCAACTGTGTAATGATCTGTTCCAAAATTTCAGCAGGAACCTAGATAAAACTCATACAGTTTCCTGGCTTCGGTGTTTATTCCTGTGATAAGATACAAAGGAAGCCCCTTAATTAAAAGGGAAAAACGTTATGAATTTACCAATATTATCTGTTCCATGGAAAAGCAACCCCACTCACACCCCAGTTAACATTTCAACGCTCAGGTTGACAGCAGAACCTCCCACTTCTTTGTTTCGGAGTGTGATGTCACATCAGCATTCCAGATCCCTTTTCTTCTTCAGTGCCTCTATGTCACCTGGCAGAGTGGTCGACTAAATATTCATAAACCCCAAATGAAAGATTAAAAACTTTTCAAAACCGTAAGAACAAATGGTTGTCTATGAGGCATGTGGATCTCTGAAGTCAGCTTCCAGGAGAGTGCTTTCTTCCACGAGCACGTTAAATCCAGAGGATGTGGATGGTGTGCGATTATCATCATTGTATTCCCAGTGCCAGGAACATGGTAAGTGCTCAAGAAGAATTTGTTACAGCAAATGAGGAGAAGATGGTAATGAAAATATGTACACCTTTAGGGAACTCAAAGTTTTAAATTCATCCTAAAACAATGACTGACAGGAGGACCTTTATAGAAAGCAGATCTGGTCAGAGGACTATGGGAAGAGTTCCTGAAGATTCCTAGAGGAGCATGGGAAAGCCAGAGAGAGAGGCAAGAGGAGAGAAAAGACAAGGGAAGGACCATGAGCTGCGCAGAAGCAGTGGAATGAGCCATGATGATGGACACAGGTCCAAGGTTGAGAACCTGATGTCCCACTATGAGCTGTTTGCCACAGAATAAATCTCATGCCTCCCAGAAGCCCATTTCCTAACTGATGTGATAGACACAAGAAGCCACTCTCACAGGAGTGCCGTGAGCATCAGACGAGGTCAAGAATATAAAAGCACATTATCAAATCAGTATCACCTACACCTACATCTGCTTTGGAGTCACCTTGAATGGAAGGCCTGGATAGAAGAGCAGTGGATTACCAGAACAGATTTAGGATGGACTAAGAATCCACTTCCTACACGTGGACTCTCGGGCAAACTTGAAATGTTTCTGACCTCAGAAAAACACTGACCTCCCCCAGGTAGAGAAGACAGTGCTTATGCAATTTCAAAGCAGCTGAGAGATGCAGCTATACAAATTTTCATCCAGTGCTCAGTTCCCTCTAGTCAGCGAACCCTCAGCACATCCTAACTGAAAGTATAATCTTTTGCAGAGAATCAATTATCCCCATTTCTGGTACTGATAGAACAGTATCTCTAGCTAGTTGGGCCTGAAATCTGGGTCTTCATTGCCAACCCCTGCACCAGCCTAAGGGGAGGCGGAAAGGCGCACATCCCAGAGCTGTCATCCAGAGAAATCTTTGAACTGCTCTGAGCCCCAGTCTTCTCATCCGTCAAACGCAGATGATACCTCCTGCCTCACTTTCTTTCAGCATTTTATGAGAATCAACAGATTGATCTAAAAGCTTTTGAAGACTCTAGGATGCTATTAAAAATAGATGGTCTTAATTGCAATATTATAGGACTACAGCTGAACAACTGCCTTTGTGTATCCTGTTCATAGAAAATTGAGTCCCCAAATCTCATATTTAGTGATACCGAAAGATATTGGTTCAAAGAAGTGTGACAACTACTTGTATAATTGTTCTACTTGTTCTCTAGCTAAATAGCTTGAATCTATGGAGTTTTAATGCTGATTAAGAAAATCATCACCACATTAAAGGTGTAATTTTTTTTAAAGAAATACATTAATGAGATGGTGGGAAGTGGACTGACAGCAAAGTAGGTTTGGAAGTGTTTGGTTTTCCTAATTAAATGGAGCTAATGAGTTTCTCTGCTGAGCCCGAGTGTTGGGCTAAACAGTCTAACAAGCCTCAGATTCTATGATCTCAATAAGGGATGGCCAGCTGGCAGCTGAAAATACCTGTGTCATGGTGTGATTCATTCCTCACATCTTTGAGTGAAACCTTCCCATCAGAATGCTAGAGCAGGTCATAAGCACCATGGGGGGTTGAAGTTAGATCCTACAGGGATCTGCTCAAGGTACCTTAGCACCATGTCACTATGAGGTACAGAGAATCTCCAAGTGGAAGCCACCACAGATCACAAATCAGAGCTGGGAACAAAGTGGCCAAGAGGAGATGAAATTTAATTTGGCCAACGATAATTAAGCATGGAGGTGGGGGTGGGATACAGAGATACAAAAGGCATGCCCCCATGTAAAGCTTTGAAACAAACTGAGGAGATAGATACACAAAATAAAAATAAAAGACAATTTAAAACATTCTCAGTGTTTCCAAGGTGTCTCCAGTTGTAATCAATCCTTTGACATAGTGGATGAAGCCATTTATGACATGGCCAGCCTCTCTCTCCATTTCTGGCCCCATCCTAAACTTCTCGCACACACACGAGGAGCACGAAGGGAGCTTCTCTCAGCCCTGGTGTGTCTTCTTGGGCACCTATTCCTCTGTGTGAGTTGCCCTTTCTGCCTGAGATGCCCTGTCTTTCCCTCTGGATGTAGCCAATGCCCAGAGCCACGTGGGCTCTGAAGCCCTTCCTATAACTCCATTTCTCCCAATTCTCAAACTCTAAGCTCATTCCTGTTATAGAACTTGGCACTTCCGTCTGTCATTTTATCCCTACTCATTTCTCAGGTCTCCACTTAAATACAACTTGGAGAAGCATTCCTTGATACCTCACCAACATTTAAATCAGGGCTCCGTCTTATTTTCTACAAAAATCCTCTTCTCTTCCTTTGTAACACTTATCACAGCTTTTAAGTGAGTAATAAATAATATTTGTCTGAGTACACATGCACACGAATGCTCAAGACTATAACTTTGATAAATTTCAAGAGCTATCTGTTTTGTTCATCATCATAGATTCCAGCACACATTGGTGCTCAACATTTGTTGAACAAATTCCTCGAAGTGCTCAGAGCACTTTGTATAGTCTTTAAACATAACACTTAGTCCCTAGTAACAATTATTTATCTGCATTTTTATCCCCATCTCTGGATTTTTGAGCTACTCAAGTCTGGGTGAGGCAGCACCAGACCGTCCTGTATTTGGCAGTATTCTAGACCTTATCACCCTGTATCTTAATTGGCTTCCATCTGTCTGCCAGCTTCTTATGGCAGGAAAGGAATGTTTATCCCTATATCCCAGGTACGTAGCACTGTGTCTAGCACACAAATGGTTTCTAAGAGAATGACTAGAACTTCTTTTCCCATTTTCTCCTGACCCTCCAAAGCACTCTTCAAATGTTGGAAGAATTTTATGTCCTAGCACTCTGGTGTCTCATACACCTTCTGTGCATGAATTTCCTACTTGGAACACATCCAATAAAACCCAAACACTTCAGATTTGCAGAATAGATGCCAACAAGGGCATTAACTTCCTAGAAAAAAATATTTTTTTCTCCACAAAATGATGCAGAGACCTGTAGGCACGAAGTTCCTCCCAACACTGAGTTTAAAGGATTACATGTTTACTGAAAACTTCTATTGGTGAATTTTCCAAGGAGAGGTATATTCGGTAAAGCTCAATGTAATCTGGTAAATCATCACTCATTGCCAGGTAGGACCCAGCTGGTAACATGCCATCTGCAAACACGGTGCTCGCTGTGGCATGGACCTACCCAAGCAAGCCCAAGAAGGGGCCCAGGCTAACAAGGGGAGTCCATGCTGCTTTGGACAAGGAAGCTGGAGGAACAAGAGGAGCTGAATGGGAGAATATGACGTGCCTTCAGGGTACATGATGGCCTCTCCAAATACCTGAGGGCTACCACCCAATTAGACTTTATGTGTATGCCTCAGAAGAAAGACTCAGGGTGGGGGTGAGATTTATTTTTAATGTAAGGAAAAACTACTTAACAGAGTTGCACAGAAGAGAACGGGTTGCCATGGAAGGGACGGGCTTCCCAGATACCCGCCCAGTGTGACACCCGAACAAGAGAACAATGGTGGCTTGAGCTGTGAGGGACGTGTAAGCATCTGATTTGGAATTGGAGAGAGTGAGGAAGAAGTAATGAATACTGATGACCACAATTGATTGAGTCAGGTACTGTGCCTAAGCATTTAATCCCCTCAACATCCTAAATCGTGAGGGTACTTTTATTACCCTCTGTTTCACCAAGGCATAGACTGAGACACACAAAGCCAAAGAAGGTGTCCAAGGTCACCAAGCTAAGGATGGCATCAGGATTCAAGCCATGCTTCGTCCAACTCCAGAGCCTGTGCTTTTAGCTGCAAAGACTGCTAAAGTCCCATGCAAATCTAATATCCTGGGACTCTCTGAATATTGAGGTATCAAGAAAACAATCAATAAACCATCTCAAATGTAACTAATGGAGCTGAGTCCTTTGCCTTCTCCTTTCCCTTTGTCCTCCAGTGTAACTCCTATGCTTGGGGATACATAGCATCTAACTGGGTTTCAAGTTTACTGTGTGTCTCTGTGTATATGTGTGCATAGATCTGACAGGGCTAGTTCATTTCAAGTAACCAAGTATGTCTTTGGACAGCTCTTGTCAAGATCCAATAGAAGAGCCAATTCCAAAAATATGTTCCTTTAGTGGTTTTTTAGGGTTCTCTGCTCTGCACGGATTGACAATGTGGTAACAAGAGACATTCTGGAGACTGGATTTAATGCAACCATATGCTAGACAGAATGAGAACCCATATTGCAGCAGACCAGCCGGTACATTTCCATGTTAACAGAAGCTTGATTGCAAATTACATTTAGTCTCAACAGCTCAGTTCACTGCACACAGATGCCATGGGGGACTGTAAAGTTAGCGAGATGTGGGGGAGTACAACTAACATTTTTTTTTTTTTGAAAAAAAATCCCTCAGCTGATAGAATGCCAAGGAGCATCAGCGCTGATGCTGAAAAGAAAATGCTGCTATATTTGTTTTGCCAGGAAAGGAAAAATAATCATTGTCGCGAGTTGTTAGTCAAATTATGAATACGAGCTCGGCTGGTAATTGTCTGATAATACAAACAGTGATATTGGGGCTGTCAGAGGCTGCATGCGCTGCTTGACAGCTAACATGTACATGCTCTCTGAATGAGGAGCTGGTTCACTGATTGCAAAAGTCACCCAGACAGAAGGGTGGCTGAGAGGAGAATTTCCCCAGGATCCTGGCCCCATGTCTAGGACTAGATCTGGGTCACCTCCCCAAAGTGTGGTCAGCATCTGCCCCATGGAGAGGAGGATCTGTGGAATTGTGGAAAGAACACCACATGGGTTTGATTTGCTGGTCTGTCTCCTCCTTACTGTGCAACCCTAGGTAAGTCATTTAACCTCTCTGGGCATAGGTTTCTCCACTTCTAAAATGGGAATGAAAATTCTCAACCAGGTCCTTCTCCCAAGATTAGCGGGAAGATCAGCTGAAGCCAGTGAACACGTAGTTCTCTATAAATGTTGAGGCTGTAAGTTGCCTTCTTGGCTGGGTTTCTTTTTGTTCCCATTTTAAGAGCTGAGCTGAAATGATTTCTTGTCCATTTTCTCATGGTTGGAGAAGAATTCTTTCATCTAGATACAAGCACCCTTGAGTTAGAATCATTTGTCTTCTTTCTGCTGAAGAGTCTGGCCACAGGGCACTTCTCACAAACAGCCCACCCTGACTCCTTTATCACATGCTTTCCCCCTAGGGAAGCTGGAGGCTTTCAGCAAGTCCAGTCTGGTAGGTACAATGCCCTCATTCTTTCCATTCTCCTGTTCTCCAGACTCCAAGCTGTGGTAGAGACTGTTCTGCTTGACAATACATGTTCTTCCCTTAGCCTCTAATTCCCAGAGCCCCTTGCAGTTAAGTGTGTCCATCTAGCTAGATTCTGGCCAAAGAAATATGAACAGCAGTGAGGTTGACAACTTCCCAACCTTACCTTTAAGTTATCTGTGCATACATGACCCATCATTCTCTTTCTCCATCCACCAGTTGAGGGTAAAGACAGGGACTATGAGAGGACAGAGCCACACATGGAAGGAATCTGGGCCCTGAATGACTGTCTGGAGCAGAACGCCCTGCCAACCTGCACTGGGCTACGAAGTGAATAAGAAATTAAGTCTACCTTCTTAAACCTCTGTGGTTAATTGGCCGGTTGTTAAAGTAGCCAGCCTACCTTAAAACTCAGACAATCATCTATCTTCCCTCACTACATAAAGGACATTGTTACCAGAAACACAGTCAGCATCGCATCAAACTCCCAGAACACTTTCACACCTCCAAGCCTTTGCTTACCTGACAATTTTCTCCCCCTATCCCTCAACCCCAACTATACTTGGCTACCAAGCAAACTCTCACTCCAGGGTCCAGCTCTGAAGCACCACCCAGATGAAGTTAATCACTCTCTCCTTTGGGCTTTCACAAATACATACGTACCCCTTATTTGATTATAGTGGAATTATGGTTTACATAGGTCTCCCTCCTCTTGAGGCAGGGACCCTGTCTTCTTCAAACCCTTAATTAACACCTGAGAAACCACCCTCTCATCTTTTGCCTCTGTTTTCATTCAGTGTCCGTGGGATTAGGTGCCCTTAGACTGTATATTCCAGCTTAAAGATGGAGGAGCACAGGGGCAAACAGAAATGCCTCTTTAAATTTAGATGTCTTATTACAGCTCAGGAAAAGCAAGGTCACGTCCTCCTTCCTAGGCATCTACCAACCAAGGCCTGCACTGACCCTTACAGACATGGGAAGAGCGGGAGGGCGCTGGCCTGAGGAAAGCAGGCATAACGTGTTGTGGGCATAGGGGAGGGCCCGTTAATGGAGGCCTCCTCCTCCTCCTCCCTGCTCACCCCACTCTTCTTTGCCACCCCACTGGGATTCCTCATGATCATCCTTCAAAAGTCAAGCAGCCAAGCTGTGGCCCATTCCCTTCTGAGTCCAGCTCTGCCAGTCAATCAGGGCTGCATGAAAGATACAAATTGGAGCTCTGCTCACAGCGGGACCTGGATACTCACATCAAACACTTTCCCTGTAACTTAAGGACACCCTACGGGGTTTCGTCTCTGAGGGAACAAACCACTTTAATTTTTGTTTTCCAGTGGCTATTACTGTCATTCTGTTCATTGTTTTGGTTTGGGATCTGTTCCTTCCCCATACTTTGGGGTTTTCAGAAGTTGGCTGATTTTCTTACTTTCTTATAATTTGATACTTTGGGCCTCTCTATCTGCCACTCTTACATCCTCATTGGCATCAACTATTTTTTTTTTTTAGTTAACTCCTGGAGAGTGCTCAGGGATATTCAGCAAGGCAGAATGGTGGCAAGATTAGAGTCCCAGATAGGGAATGGAAAGCCCAGGTGGGTCCTAGCTCTACTACCTTTCTGGGACAAACCATTTCACTGTAGTCTGTCTCTAAAAAAGAGGGGGGGGGGATATGAACTCTGTCCCTCTAGACTATCAGCTCCATCAGAGCAGGGATTATGTGCATTTTGTTCAAATGTAGCCCTATGCCTGTCCCAGCACATGGTATGTGGTAGATATTCAATAAAGATTGTTGAGTGACTGAAGGATTGTATGAAGACCAAATAAGCTAATAGACATAAAAACACTTGGCAAATCCTGTGGCAGTGTACACAGAGAAGCATTACTATTGCACAGATGGGAAATGCATGGACTGTCCCCAAACTGAAGAGTTACTAGGCTATTTTAAAATATCAGAAGATACTTTGGCAAATATATTTCAAATATGCATAACTTCGTTGATGTGGCCCAGGGTTGCAATTCAAATGGGAAGCAGGGCAGAGAGGCAATTTCTGTCTTAGCGGAGATGAAGAAAGGAGAAGGCAGCGTGTGTTAGAGAGAACCAGGATGTTCCTAGGTAGAAAAGAGTTACAAGTAAGAGAGGAATCATGCTCACTTGTTCTAACAAAACAGGTTTTATTGGCTGGCCAAGAACACTGGAATCTAGAATTGGATAAGAATTTTCCCAGAGTCACTATTTTCTAATATTTTCATATTTATTTATAATCAGACCAAATCTGAAAAATGACTTAAGGCAGAACTTGTCAAAATAGGCCCTCACAGCTGACATTTGAGCCTGTCAAATCTCTCATCTCCTAGATGGGAGACTTAGGAAAATTATGTGTCTAAGGTAACTTATCTGGATGTGATATTCAGCTCTAGCCACATTCCTAACACAGCTTTCTGAATCATAAATTGTTAGAGACACTAAGAATATTGGCATATAGCAAGAAAGAAGAAGAAAATAGACAAAGAAAAAGAACAAAAGTACAACTACTTCCTGGACTCCCTATGGCTCTTCATCCCCTAGTTCCAGCTCAGTTCCGACCTAGCTATTTCCTTGCCCTTGGATTCTACCCTCACATCCTTAAGTTTCTCTTTGTAGCCCAGCTAGCAGAGTTGGGTTTTGTTCATGGGAACCAGGCGTCTTTTGCAATCAAACTACTAACTATTAGTTCCTGGTGGGATCAGGTGTCCTCAAGCTCCTAGCACAATGCCTTGCACAGAGCAGGTGCTCAGTAAAGGTAGGATACTGATGATGAAGCTTCAGGAATCATCCCTAATATCTGCTCTCCTCTCTCAGATAACTTCTCCCATAAGGATCTTATACTGTAACTGCCAACATACTTGCCCCATCTCGCTTTCTAAACCAATGTCCCCATGTCCCCGGCATAACCCCCACTGGTTCCCATCTAGACCCAGGTAGTAATGGGGGAGGCAAAGAAATTAGAGACCACTGTACTAGAATCGTAAGCTTGTTTATTGCATCAAGTTCATGAAGCATCAACCATAAGTTGCTCAATCAATATTGAAGGAAGTAAAAGAGAACAAAATTCATCATTCTAGTCTTATGACAGAAAGATGAATAAAATATACTTCCGAGCCTTTAAGGAGCTTACCATGTGTTGGGAGACAGACATAAACACACACAACTAGAATATGATTTAAATATTATAGTAGACACAGAATAAATAAATAAATAAATAAATAAATAAATAAATATCATAATAGACTCAAGTATAGAGTCCTCTGAGAACTCAGGGGTTATCCTGGGACATGGGATCAAAGAAGGCTTCAGAGAGTAGAAGACATTTGAATTGGACCATGAAACTTGCATAGGATTTCCCCAGATGGCAAGAGTCAGGAAGAAGGGCATTCTAAGCAATGGAAATAACAAGTGCAATGATAAGTAGGGGTGGACACATGTGACAATGATGAGGGACTATAATTCATCTGGAATGACTAGACTAGCATTGGCCAGACATACCCTGGAAACAAATGTCCATGGTTAATAAGTTTGGGAAACGCATCCTTTATTCCCATTTAGAAATTTAAAATGTATATTTGCCTATCAAATGCTCCAAGAAATCAGTGAGAAGGCTACATGGATAGTCCAGGGAAATATGGTGGAGGTCCTGAAAAGGGGAGAGCGTAAGCGAGTTCAAAGAGGGATGTAGGAAAGCCAGATTGCAAATGGAACACCATCAGGACTTCATCAAATGCAGAAGAGGAGTGAACTTAAAAGAACCAGGTTTTAGCTTGTTGGACTGAATGGACAGCAATGCGACTGGAGAAGAAAAGAGAAGTATTTGGGGAAAATAACATAGGTTTGGCTTCAGTCATGTTGAATGTGAGCTGATCATGAACAATCACATGAAGATGTCCACAGATAGCTGGCAATACAGGTCTAGGTTCCAGAAGTAATATAGTAGTTCAAGAGGATGCTGGACAACCAGTAGAACCATTATAGAAAATATCTAGCACTGGACAGGGCATTGGGTTGGATGAACTCCAAAGTCCTATTGGCCCAGAGCTAGCATGATTTTATGGCCAGAGGGACCCACACTGAGGAGACTAGATGATCCAGCCTCTGCCTGCTGACCACATCCAAGTAGGTAACCTCCTACAGCTGGCCATGGGAGTAATGACTGAAAAAGAAGTTTGACATCTGCACAGATCCCACCAAAAGGAAGTGCCTTGTAATCTCTACACCAACCATGAGGCTAGAACTCACAATCCCGAGATCAAGAGTTGCATGCTAGAAGTGGTTTTTAACGAAATGTCTTTCACAGGGATGCCTGGGTGGCTCAGTCATTTGAGCGTCTGCCTTCTGCTCCGGTCATGATCCCAGGGTCCTGGGTTCGAGTCCTGCATCGGGCTCCTTGCTCAGCAGGGAGGCTGCTTCTCCCTCTGCCTGCCACTCCCCCTGCTTGTGCTCGCTCTCTCTCTCTGACAAATAAATAAATAAAATCTTTAAAAAAATATGTCTTTCACAAGTAAAACTTTGCAATGATCCTGGTAAAATGGTTCCCTTTCTTTTGGCCTGGTCTCACTGAGGAGAAACACTGGAAATAGAGGATATTCAAGAATAATCATGGAAACTGAGCACGTTCCTGGCAATGTACTTCACTGACCCTTCCTAGGGACCAGTGCAGCCTGGGAGAGCCAAGAGAGCACTGGGCTGGGAGTCAGGTGGCCAAGGTTCTAGTCCTGACCACATCATTAAGTCAATGTATGTCCTTGTAAAAATTACCTACCTTCTATGTGTCTCTATACCTTTATCTACACATCTATGAAATACACTTAAATAATAATAATACCTGCACAGCTTATCTCAAGTTATCAGGAGGGTTCAATGATATGGGTTTGTTTTGTGAAAGATAACTTTAGTAATGAAGACTACTTCATTACTAAATATGCATCCTAAACTGTTGGAGCTGCAAGGGGTCCCAGGCACTGAATAATTCAATACATCATGGATTCCCATTTTGCAGATGGGAAACCAAGGCCCAGAGGGATCAGGGGATTTACCCAAGGTCAGAAAGGCAGCAAAGCTGAGCCAGCAGTAAGGTGAGTTCTCTTTCCTCCTAGCACCACTGCCTTCTAAAGATCAAGAGCTGGTACCAAGGCAGGAAAGAAATTATAAGCTGGAAAGGAAATGTGGTTGAATATATAGTATTCAGAACTCCAACCAGCAAATAAAGCCTACAGTGTGAGTAGGCCAGCTAAAGCTATTTGCCCCATATTCCTATAAAGTGGACAATCTTCCTTTGTTTGTGTCAAACTGAGCTGGCCACAGCTGTCTCCCTGACCCCTCAGTGATTTCACACACACTATGATGGTGAACATTTTTATAGTGATATCCTCACTAACCGGATTAGAAGTTCAGACATATTTTTTACACCCTTTCCTGTAGATCCTCTCCTTTCTAATCTAAGGGGATGTTCTAGGTGGGGAGCAAAGAACTGGTTTTACTCCCAACACTTCTGACACCAAATGTGTGTAGGAGGGTTTCCGCACACCAACCAATTCCCCAACTCTCTAGTACTAACAATGTAGAGTTAGGGCAGGTCCCACAGGCTGAGAACTAATTCCCACAAGACTGCCCCCACTTCAGAGGCCAGTCTTATCACCTGTACTTCTGACCAACTGGCTATAAATTCAAGGGGTTCCCACAATCCTCTCCTCAGATTTAATACTTCGCTAGAACATCTCGCAGAACTCAGGAGAATATTTTACCATCACAGACTTATTAAAAAGGATATAAATCAGGAACAGCCAAATGGAAGAGATGCATAGAACAGTGTATGGGGAAGGAGCATGGAGCTTTCATGCCTTCGGAGCATGCTATCTTCCTAGTACCTCTGAGTGCTCATCAACCCAGAAGCTTGCTGAACCCCATGTTTAGGGACTTATGTGGAGGGTTTATGACATTGCCATGGTTGATTAACTCATTGGCTATTGATGGTCGACTCAAGCTCCAGCCACCCCACCCCTGCCCCTCTCCAGGAGTTGGGAGATGGGACTGAAAGTTCCAACCCTCTAATCATACCTTGATCTTTCTGGTGACAAGCCCCCATACTGAAGTTATCTAGGGGCCCCCAGCCACCAGTTGTCTCATTAGGAAAAAAAGATATCCTATCACTCAGGAAATTCCAAGGGATTTATATGATCTCTGTGTTAAAAATTCTTAAAAAAAAAAAAATGCTCTTATCACGCCTATCCCTCAAGAAATTACAAGGGTTTTAAGAACTCTTTGCCAAGAACCAGGGACAAAGACCAAATATATATTTCTTTTTACTCCAACAGGGGCTGTAGTTTATTTCTTTCCTAAACTGTGGCAAGAGTCCCTAACTGATCTTCCTTGATCTTGCTTCTCCATCCTTTTCTTCCTACAGCTGGTATTGCTACTTTCCCACAGCGTCTCTGCTTCTTCCCCTCCCCTTCTCCACAGCATAGAGGACAAGGCCCAAAACTGCATCTTGGCATTCAGACTCCTTCCGGATTTGGTCTCAATCTGTCCTTCAAGCCTTATTTCTTCTACTCCCTTACCGTACACTATGCAGCAAGCTCAACCTGGACTCACTGTTAAATCCTGAATACATGTAGGCCTTCTTTATACCAGTCTCTCAATCTAGTGGACCATTCGTCAGGGCCCACTGCTGCTGGTTCCTTCACACCCCTGTGGTCTTGGGTTTTCCTGTTTCAGCACATATCTCCTTTCATAATATCATGATGTGTATACCTGTCCACTTCCTCATTAGCTGGTCCTCATGTCAATTCATCTCTCCATCCCCCACAGTGCTCAGCTCAGTGCCCAGAAACCAAGTCTCAGAAAAACAACTTATATTATTTGAAGAAAAACAAATATGTACACTACACCAGAAGCGAAGACCACCACACTAAAACAAAACAAAACGAAAACCAGCGTTGGCTCAAGATGAAAGTTTCCACGCATCTTCAAATCAGAGTTGGTAGCTGGTTCTCCAGAGAAACACTTGGAAAAAATCGTTTTACCTGTCCCCCTTCTTGTATGTTCAGTTGCCTAAGTTGCTTTGAAGTCTGTAAAATGGCCAATATCTCCAATCAGCACAGTGTTTCCTTTCCAGACAGGAAGACTGCCGCGAAGGAGAGAAGCCACGCTTGTTTTTGCGGTCTGGGCTGCGACGATGACTCATCCACTAAAGCCAGAGGCTGTCTATTTTGATCTCTCTATGTTCAGAGTCTATTTACGGTTGCAATTTTCTTTCTTTCTCTTTCTCCCTTCCCACCCCTGGTGACTTATCGGAATGGTCACACGCATTTGACAAACGGAACCTGTATAAGGAGGGAGAGAGCATGATTGAACATGCTTTCAGCTAAAGCCCACGAATGAATGCTTGTGTTTACAGCTCTGATGATAGGGTTCCGGTAATGACTTGGCCTTTTTCTCCTTGATTGAATATTCCCCTGGGCCTGCCAGTCTGGGTTCCTGTTATTTAATGAGGACATTGGAGCGCAACTTCAAGATGTCTGCAAAAATGACCTTTTCTTTGGGCTGATTCCAAATGCAAAGAAAAGTAGAGCCCGAGTTAGACAGGGTGCTTCTGGAATACAGCTTTGGAATTCACTTTTTCCCTCCAAAGCTCAGAAGCTTGGAATCACATGCTGTCAGAGCCAGAGAGAACCATAGAGGTGATCTGGTTACAAGTTTTCATTCTGCAGACGGAGAAATCCAGGACCAGAGGGAAAAAGCAAGTCGCCGTAAATCGTACGGCAGACACAGTCACAACAAATTCAGGCTTGGAACCTGTCTCAGAGTTGTAGTCAGTGTTCTTTTGAATGGCTGGAGATTGAAATTAATGGCTGGCTAAATGGTTGCTTAAATAAAGGAAAAGCTTCTCATTTCCCATGTTACACTGTGGCAGCAATATGCCCTGCTCTCCCTATGCTCAACATGAGAGACTAGAGCATGAGCAAAGGAACTACCTTCTAACTGTTAGCTCAGGGTCTCACTGTTAGCTTTAAAAACCAATATAGGAAAAGTATAAGAGTCAGTGGTGGAGGGCCTTACCTGGGACAACCTCAGAGCTCCCACATCTGCCTCATTCAGTGTCTTCTCTGCATTTTTGGCTTCACCTGTGAAATGGGGCATTAGCTTACTGACTATGAGCCGCCTTCGGAAGATTAAGCGAGAAAATGTGATCAGAAAGTTCTTGGGAATATAAAGCTCTGTTCTACTTGTAAGAAGGATTATTACTATGTTATTAGACTCCTATCTATGCAGGCTTACTTTCTCTGAGGTGACAATTTTATATTCTCCTGTCAAAAGAAATCCCTTCATTCTAAATGAGAGATTTTAAAGATAATTTTTAGCTGTAAATTTTTCACATGTTCATTATGGGCTATTTGGGAAAATACAGAAACGTATTTTTAAAAAGAAAATCATCTATAGTCTTGTTACCACATGCACAATTTGAATCATTATTATAATTTTGCCTTTTTTGAGTTTTCCCAGATCATTAAATATTATGTATATGTATATGTGTGTATGTTATATGTGCATACTATTCCAACATCAGAATGCCTCATAATATATTTAAATGGCATAATTACATAAAAACATTTTTTAATGTTTTATTTAAGTAAGCTCTACACCCAACGTCGGGCTCGAACTCACAACCCCGAGATCAAGAGTTGCATGCTCTTCTGTCTGAGCCAGCCAGGTGCCCCCGGCTTAATTAGTTTTTAACATTTAGGGAGTTTATTAGTAATTTCCTTAACATACATTTAAAGATTGAATGAATTCCCAGCTAGAATTTCTCTGAGCCTTACTATGGATAGGGTGACCATATGTTGTTCTCTTGTCCAAGACAGGACATTTTATTTTATTTTTTTAGAGTAGAAAGTCATCCTATCGATAATTATACCATGGCATAAAGTATAAATCTGAACCATTCTGAGCAAAGTGGGTCATATGACCACTCTACTTACAGTCATAAGGAATTTTAAGAATATCACTGACCAGAGGCAATATGGTGTAAGGCTAAAAACACACTTTCTAGAATCAGAACATTTGGATCCAAGATCTAGATCCACCATTGTTAGCAAAAATGACATAATGGCACTGAATCTCGGTTTCCTCATCTCAAAAATGCAAGCTATTACCTGAATCTCAGACTTATCTGCAGTCGAAGAAGCATATAAATGAAAATGAAGGAATGAATATAATGAATGAATGTAAATGAAAGCTAGAATAAGCTCTCCTGTTGGACAGATTTTTTTTTTTTTTAATGACACTAGTGTAATGGAGCTAGGTTCTCTTCACATCAGCATTCTTCACAAGGGTGTCCTAAACAATTCACATTCTGCCTAAATATGCAAATGATTACTCTGATAGGAGACAGGAGAATAAACCACTGACCCACACAAGGAGAATCTATATTTGCCCCTAGTTGGATCTCATTACACTCCACACAAGAGGATAATTAGTGTTCTCTGTAAAGCTGCCCTTTAGCTTTATTAACTGCTGGTTAAAATAATATGCTATAGTTTGGAAATCTTTTGACCATGCCAGTCCTTTATCCTCTGATGATATTTGGGACACTGGGATTATGCCTGTATGGTCAGTTCTAGTCACCAAAAATAGAAGCTTAACTCTTCCAGGTACTATATATAAATTAATTCCCAATTTCCTAATGAGGAGTGAGCTTGAATTCTCTGAAGCCTCATACTGTCTTTCAGGCAGGAGAGGAATCATGGGCCCCAAAGGCAGTCAAATGGTTATCTTCTAGTCGGTTCTTCTCTCTGAATTAGGAGAAAAAGGCTAAAATGCTTTATATCCCTACAAACTAAGGTACCAGGATCTTCACATGCATCACGATCATCTTGTTGGAGATGTTCTACACTACACAGATTTGGCCGTTCAGGGAGGGCTTCATAACTGACTGCATTATGATACACTTGCCCTTGTCATAATCATTGGTGTGACTATTTTTCAGTTCAATATTCAGTTGAGAAGTTTCATTATCCCTTTTATAAAAAGTACCTGAAGTATGAATCTTTGATTTATCAGCCTCCTTTGAATTTTTTGTACATTTCTCTTTCCTTCACAGTGCCTCGTACAATGCCTTGGATAGAAATGTTTGATCAATACTTGTGAGATGAACAAAATTAGTCCCACCTCCTTTCCACTGCACATCTGAAACAATCATACCTTTACAGTAACACAAATTTTTTCACTTTCTCCTTCACCTTTGCTTTCGTGAAAAGAACAATAAACTTGGAATTACAATAACTGAGCTTAAACGAGGTAATGGGGTGAAGCTATAGCTCTTTCCTACAGAAGAATTCCAATTAATCAATGTAGAAGGGATGAAGAAACTAGAAAATGACCTCTGGAACACACTAAGCATGGCAGCAAGCGATACCAGTAGAGGCTAAAACTGGTGAGTGAAAGGTTAGGTGGAAGCAGGATTTGCGTATGGTCTCAAAGTATCTCTTCTAAAAATATTTAGTAATCACAAAGGGAAAAACAGTAGGTTTACAGTGGAGAAACCCAGCAGATGCCATCTTTAGCAAGTGGTCAAGGGTAATATCACCAACAGAACATGTCAATGTAATACACGTTATGCCCTGAGAAGGACATATCACCTCTGCGGTTTCCTTCCCACTGCCTTCCATAGAATCCTGAGAAAACATCAGACAAACCAAAACTGCAGGACATCCCACAAAATAACTCATCAGTACCGGACAAAAGTGCTAAGATCATGAAAGACAATGAAAAACCGAGGAACCGTTCCAGATGGTAGGAGACTAAGGAAACATGACAACTGACAATGATGTGGGAAGTGGAAATGGATCCTGGGAAAGAAAAAGGCCTCTAGTGGAAAAATTGGTGGTATCTGAATAAAGTCCGTACTTTAGTGAATAATAGTACTGTACCAATGTTAATTCCTTGGTTTTGATTATTGTTCTATGGGTATTTATGATGTTAATGTAAAGAGGAGTTGCCTAAAGGGGATAGAAGAGCACTCTACTGGTTTTGCAACATTTTGGTAAGTCTAAAATTATCTCAAAATAAGAAGCTTAAAAAGTAACTGAGCTGGAATGCTAACACTGCCACCCTCTGTGGCATTAGGTAAGTCGCCTGAACCTCATCTTTCATCACGTCCAAAACTAGAGGAACAGCACCTACCTATTTGAGGACAAAATAGAAAAAGAAACCGGAGCCCCCCCCCTTTAAGATTTATTTATTATTAGAGAGAGAAAGAAAGAGAGTGCAAGAGTGGGAGGGGCAGAGGGAGAGGGACAGAGAATCTCAAGCAGACTCCACACTGAGTGCGGACCCCTATACAGGGCTCCATCTCACGACCCTGAGATCACAAGCTAAGCCAAAATCAAAAGTTGGATACTTAACAGATTGTGCCACCCAGGCGCCCTCCGAGGGTACGTTTAAAACTATAAATCTGGGGAGCCCGGGTGGCTCAGTCAGTTAAGCGGCTGCCTTCAGCTCAGGTCATGATCCCAGGGTCCTGGGATCGGATCTCGCATTGGGCTCCCTGCTCAGCAGGGACTCTGCTTCTCCCTCTGCCCCTCCTCTCTCCCTCCTCATGCTTTCTCCCTCCCTCTCTCTCTCAAATAAATAAAATATTTTTTAAAAATCTATAAGCTTTTTCTCTATAAATATATTATTTTTATTACTATTTAGCCCCATTACTATGTCCTTCCCCATCCACTTAGGGTTACCAGATAAAATACAGGATTCCCCATTAAATTTGAATCTCAGATAAATAATCATTCTAGTCTAAATATACCCCATGTAATAATTGAGACATACTTACCTTACTCATATTTTTGACTATCTGACATTCAAACCAACTGGGTATCTTATATTTTTATTTACTGATTTTGGCAATCCTACTTCTACCCAACTTCCAATTGTCAGTCCCTTTCTTTAAGACACCCCTTCCTTCCTTCAGCCTCTCTTTACACAGTGCTGATGTGCTCAGCTCTGAGGACCCTTTGGCATAACAACCTCACCTGAACACCACAGCAGTGCGTGCTCCAGGAGGGAAACACAAAGGGCAATGACAGGAGTTTGACTCTGGCAAAGCGAGTTCACGGGGAATGCATGACTCGGAGGAATTTTCTCTCTCTCTGACTTGCAACTGTGCAAAATTTATTTTCAAATTTTTTGGGTATTTTTATTACCCACCCCTTACAGAAGCCCAGTGATCGGAGTATTACGTAAATTGTTAAACCACAAGGAAAAATATTAGAACTACCAACAGCGCAGAAGATGGACCACCTCTTGGGATCTGTGGGGAGGGAATGAGAGAAAAAGAGGGAGCATTTGGGCCCAACGCTTTCACATACATAAGTGGACCATATAGGAGAAGTATGCCTGTGCCCGTTTCCTGATGAGAACCTGAGGCTGAGGGAAGAAAAATAACTTAGGCTCTCTCTACCTCATCCGGAAATGATCATCTTTTTGCTTTAGGGCCATTCATTGCATCTACATCTTTCTTTAGCACACCATCTGGTCATCAAGGTTCTGCTTGAAGGCCACCTCTCCTGTGAGTTTGTACCCTGATTCTCCAAACCGGGTATAAGGTTTTTTTTTCTGACTCTCCACATTACTTTGAGAAATGCCTAAGACCTTTACCTGGGATCACAGCCACATATGTCTGCATTTTATCTCCTTTTCGGCTTTGAGGGTAAAGATTGTGTCATGTTCATGTCAAGATTTCCTACAGTGCCTCCAAAGCAAAGGTGACACTTTCTAAGTCAGGAGGGAAAAGGCCCAAGTCCTGGATCAGATTCACCACTGACTTGGTATATTGGTAAGAGCACATACTGCTGCAGCTATGATTTTACCATTGGTACATAGCTTCTGCTTATCCCCATATGTAATCACCCAGATGATTTCTGAGCTCCTTCCGGTGCCGGCGTTCTGCCCTCCGGGACTCTGGCTTCTAATGGTGCGGCCATCTGAGCCATGGTCTCCTGCTGCCAGTGTCTTCCTGGCTGCTGAGAATGACTTCCCGTGGGTCTCCTCGTTTTCCCTTTCAGTCGAGACTCCCACATTCCCTTCTCCACACCTCAGAGGTAGATCAGAAATACAAACAACAAAGATCTTCTGTAGGACATGTCCCGGGCTCTAGGGACACTTGGGAGCAAGAATAATAGGCTTTCCATGAATCAACAGCATGAAATCTTAGGGCGTCTTTCCCCTTCCTTCAGAAAGGATGCTCACTGCGTCAAAGGGAAGATGCAATTTTATTCTAACCAACAGTAGTCACAATCTCTAAGTGTATGCGTTGCTTTATAAGATATTCCTGCTGGATTTAAGTAGAACAACACACTTCATCTTTCCAGGCCACCAGTTACCAACCGTTTCACAATGGAAACCATGTGAATAAGAGCTGTTCTCTCCTCACAGTGTTTGGTAGAAAGCAAGTAAGACAGAACTAGCAACCATGTAGAGAGTGCGTACCACATGCCAGGTACCCAGCTAAGCACCTCACATGTATCATTTACTCCTTCCTGATGTCCCTGCAACGTTGGTATTGTCATTCCTTCTTTTTTTTTTTTTTTTGAAAAAGAAAACCAAAGCCTGCTTTTATTGACATACCCACAGATAGACCCGTGATTTGGAAGGGACAGGGACCCTGACACAACACTTGTGGTTAACACAATTGAAACACAAAGCGGCAGGAGACAGCTTTATAGGGACATAATGTCTCCATAAGTTAGGGAAACAGACTGCTTGCTAGCTGCTCTCTCATTTCATGTTCTTCTCAGACTCCTCTCCTTTCTTGATGGAGGCCTTAACTCAGGGATGGCTTCTGCTATCATCTTCTCTTCAAAAGGGAGATCTTGGCGATGCCTAGATTCTTCTCTATGCCTTTTGTCCCCAGCAGGAATGGTGTGGAGAAATAGGCACCGTCTGTTTCTTGGGACTTAACGAAGGGACACTGGACAACTCCTTCCTTTCCGTTCATTGCCTCCGCAGAGGAGAAGACAAACCAGGCTCCCACATAGCCATGGACAGGGCGGCAGAGCCTGCTCTAGCTTTGACCTTCACCATGTCCGTGCGGGCCTCCTGGATCCTCCCAGTGACGGCTGTCCGCAGGTCGTGGGAAAAGTCCACCTTGGGAGTGCCCCAGGAGATCGGGGGATGATGGACTTCCCGGCGTGGCTGCCAGTGACAGGAACATTGACTCAAGCAGGATCCAAGCCCCTCAGTTCTGCAATAAAAGTGTTGGCTCTGACAATGTCCAGGGTTGTCACCCCAAAGATTTTATTGGGGTGGTATGCTCTGTGTTTCTTCAAAACTTCCGTTGCCGTTGGGATGATGGAGTTAACCGGGTTTGACACGATGCCGATCATGGCCTCGGGGCAATGCCAGGCGCAGGCAGCCGCCAGGTGGCCACAATTGGGGCACTGGTGTTGAACAGGTCATCCCTATCATGCCTGGTGTCCTCGGGACTCCTGCTGGAATAACCACCACATCTCAACCTTTCGGGCAGCCTAGCAGCTGCTCAGGTGCGAGGTAGCCTTTCATGGTTGCTCTGGTCTCCATGTGGCTCAGATCTGCGGCCACTCGAGGTGTCCGAGCAATACCATAGAGGGTCAGGCGGCTGGCTCAGGGGCTGCCCGATTCCTCCTCCAGAAGCCCCTAACGCAGCTACTGTAGCCTTGTTCTGGGCTGAGGGGCTGAAGCTGTGGAGGAGAGTGGCACCCGCAGGGCAGGCGAGGGCGGAGAGCAGGGCTGGGGTAGGCAGGGCATGGACCCGCAGGTGGAGAAGCTGGCTCCGGGCAGGTGACACCCACGACCAACCTCCACTCTATACTGGACCTCCCTGCCCGCTCTGCCCGGCCTCGGGTATTGTCATCCCCATTTAAAAGATGAGGAAACCTATGCTCAGTAAGTTTAAGCAAATTGTCCAAGGTCACAGAGCTAGCCAATAATTGGAATGGGATTCAGACACATATCAAAGCCCCCTAAACATGTGTTTTTCTTTTTTTTTTTTAAGATTTTATTTATTTATTTGACAGAGAGATAGAGAGAGAGCACAAGTAGGCAGAGTGGCAGGCAGAGGGAGAGGGAGAAGCAGGCTCTCTGCTGAGCAGGGAGCCGGACATGGGGCTCAATCCCAGGACCCCAGGATCATGACCTGAGCCGAAGGCAGCCGCTTAACTGACTGAGCCACCCAGGCGCCCCTAAACATGTGTTTTTCTAACTACATACTGGCCACTTCTCATGTGAAAAGGCCTTAAAAATCAGAAAGCATCATGCACTGGCATTGTCACTTAATCCTCAAAACATACCAGAGAGTGATGAGGCAGGATTTTAATCCCCATTTTATAAATAAATGCAGATTGGTTCCATTATCATACAGCTGGTAGGGGGTGAAGTCCAGCCATTGTCTGCTTCCATGACCAGCTTCCCTCACCTAAAGACAGAAGCATAACCTTCAAGCTCTGTCTGAAAGCAGAATGGTTTATTATATATATATAATACTAGAAGGAGGTCATGCCTCCTTACAAGAGTATAGTTCTACCCTCCCCGTGTCTTCTGAGTCAAATTGACTTATTTTATCTGGAACAAGGAGTTTTCCTCGTGTCAGCACCTCATAACCCAAAATGGACTTCTCTCCGTCTCATGCATCATCCCCAAACCTAAACTGCTAGCAAAGTCCTGCTTCCAGAATTTTTATTATCTATAATGATGCTGTGAACTAGGAGCAGGAGCCGAGCTCTGTTCCAGGCATCAGCAGCCTATAGCGCTGGCAGGGAGAAATCCACCTTGCACTTGGTCAGGAAAGTGAATTTGATAGGACACGAGAAAGATGGACTACTGTCAGTGTGATGTTCTTGCAGAAGCACTTTGCTGATTGTTAAAGACATTTTTTCTATGTCAATCAAAATCTAACAAAACAAAACTAAAAAGCCAGAAGCTCCATTTTCTGAGCAGGCAATGAAATCTCTAACTGGAAAAAAAAAAAAAAAAAAAAGTCTGATATGAGGAATTCTACAAAGGGCGGGCGGGGGTCTTCCCTGGATGGTCATCCCTGAAATGTGAGGCCCTCAAGCTCCCAGAATCCTCAAGTAGGACTGGAAGGTACTGCTTCATTTGAGCCTTGTGATTAAGAAGACACACAGATAGGGAGTCCAAAGAAGGATTAAGTGGGAGAGGAACTGTTTACATGAAAGCTGTAGCTTTTTATTTCTTTGCCAATCCCCGCTCTGCAGACCTCAAAAAGCAGGCAGGTTGCAGGGGCTGTTAATCAACTGTAAACAAACAACCCTGGAAAAAGATCATATGGTCTGACAGGCCCAGGGCTCAATGAATAATAAGCACCTTCACTTACACAGCACTTTATAGTTCAGAGTACACTTTCAATTAGATCATTTCGTTTGATCCTCAACAATAAGGGGAGGTCAGCTGGGATCGGTACCCCATCTCACACCTGAGAAAGCTGAAACCAGGAAAGACAAAGAAATGTGCCCACAGTTACACAGCTAGCTTGTGGAGGAACAAAACTCTGAACCTCTATCCCTGACTCAGGAATACAGGGTTTCCACCCTCTTATCCCACATTATAATAAAGCAAATGTTGTAAAAAATAACGCCTCTTGTTTGAGTATAAGCAAACTTCCTGACGTAGTGGCATCGAAATTAATTAAATGAATAAAATCTACCTTTACCATCCAAGATTGGAAAACAAAAAGTATAAGCAAATTTAAGCATGGGCAGGTACCTGAAAGATCACCACCTACTAAACTGAATTAAAGTGAATCACAGGATCTCATTTAGAGATCTATCACTTTGGTAGAAAGTGTATTTCACTTTCAGGCTAACAAACTAAATGTTACAATGTCTTTAAAATGAGTATTCTATACAAAGATAGGTCTAATCTTTGTCATCATTCAGCCATTCCACAAATATTTGTCTTGCTTCATGCCAGTTACTGACCTTCCCTAATTGAATGTGAAAATACTTCAGTAGGATGGTTTCATGGAGGAAGAAATAAAGACCATTATTTTTAGCACTGACCGTGAAATAACAAATGTTTATTTAAGATAAATATTTTCCTCCTATGTAAAATGGGGAGGACATTGCCTCCTGCTACCTGGATTATTTAAGGGAGCATTAAGTGAATTAATAGAGACCATTCATATGGCTCATCTGTATTTTTTTAAATAAAACACTTTGTTCTAAAAACCTCTTATAAGAAATATGTACACATGAAACAAGTAAAAGAGGAAGTCTCCGCTTGAGGGTCGCAGGTGGCAGGGGCTGCACAAAAGTAAATCCAAGCCCTCCTGGCCATCGACGTCTCCAGCCCAGTCCAGAGTCCTCGTGGTACAGAGAGAGCTCCCACCACCCCTCCATAATCCCAGTGCGCCTTGCAGCTGCCCCTCCACTAAGCCACCAGGCTGTCCTGTCATAAGGAATCTCTGCCCACCCTCCACCTTAAACTGAGCGCTCCTTGAGGATGGGCACTATGTCTTAATCTGTGTCCCTACTCCAGAACATTCCCTACTGTTTCGGATACACGGACCCCATTAATTAATGTGTTCTGAATAAATGCATGAGTTAGTGAGCAAATGAAAAGTATCTTTAAGAAGGTAATGTTCTTGAAAAAAGCTGAATCACCAGAACAAATACAATTAAGATAATACTCTGTTGCATTACTCTACTGCATTTCAGAACCTAACAATCATAAGGTAATATCTCTATTTTGTAAATGGAGGGGATGCCAACCTTGATGGACCTGCCAAAGCCAGCAAGTCAGGGTCTGAGAAAGAAGGATCCAGGAATACAGTTCCCAGACATATTCCTAGTCCTAAGGAGAATCACTGCTGTCAAGTTAATCAGCCAAATCCTCCTGATTACCAGAGGTCAAGAGCACAAGCAGCAGACCATTTCTCTACTGGCTTAGGCCAAGGAGAGGCTTGACAGAGTGCCAGGAGGTACAATGAATGTTTTACCTTACAAATGCTGAGGAGACAACATGTTCCTTTTAGCATTAATTGCTTCATTCAAAAGAAGCCATTTAGAATCAGTCTGGTCTTTTTCCTTGATGAGCAATTTCAGGCTGCCTACCAAAGCTTTTGTTTGTTGGGAGGAGAGAGGAAGAGAAAGCATTTTGTTAAGGCATTTTAATTTTCATATTTAATGAAACAGATTGGGTAGCAGGTTCCTTTGATTTTATTTCCCTGTTCCCTGAATACCTTCTTGTGTATTACATATTCTGCTGGAGCTTCCTGCAAGAACTTTGCTACATTTTACAAGTTAAGGCTGTCAAATGTTACCCACTGAATCAAATATATTTCTTGTGCCAATATTCAGTTGTTATTATTGTTGTAACCGACCAGTCATAAATCTCAAAACTGGAGAGAAAGAGAACATGGACCGATATTTCCCCATATTCTCTTGAGCACGTAAAATTATATAACTCTCTGAAGCCCTCATGTTATTGCTGCACCTAAAATGCTTTGCATTCTTCACAGGAGAAATCCTTTAACAGGGTTACTTTTCCTTAGTACAAGAGAGTTAATCAATCAATCAGAAATTTCATTGGTTTTTAATTAATTAACAAGGATGTAGAGAAAAACAGCACCGGATTGGAGTCAGGAGGCAAGCTCGCTTGTTTCAGCTATTATTTATTATAGTGTTTTCTCCTTTTTTTCTCCCTGATAAAAGGGCAGAGACTCTGTCTGTTTTGTTCATATTTAGAACAGAGGAGGAACAGAGCCTGGCCAATAACAGGGGTTCAATCAAGTTTGTGGAATAAATGAATAAGATCATTCAACTGTTTGACTTGGTTTTCCTGGGCCTCAATTTCCTTCTTTGTTAAAAAACCAAAAGTGTTGATTATGTCTGTGTTTCCTACCTCACAGATGAGATAAATTATGGCTTTGTGAAACTGTTGAGTTATGCACATAATTAAAGAGTAGCATCATTAGTAATAGCAGCAGGTCTGCACTTGATCAGCTGTGTGACCTTGGCCAAAACATTTCAATTCTCTTGGCTTTCAGTTTCTCATCTGTAAATGGACAGGATTGCACTAGATGATCCCTACATTTCCTTCCAGCTCAAACCAAGATCTTTAAACCGTCAACAAATACTTATTTAGTACCTACTCTATGCAAAATATTCTTCTAGGAAAAAACACCAAGGTATAACCTAAGAGATTTCAAAGAAAAATAAAAACAATAACTTTTGTAAAATACTTCCTCCGGGTTATTTTTCTAATATAAAAGCAGGCCATTAGGGAAAAGCATGGGAAGATGTGAAAACCAGATTTCACAAGAAAAGTCATTTGGGGAAATCAAAAATTGAGTTAGCTGCTGGTATGCATCTTGTGGGGATCATTCTGACCTTCCAAATTGCTTGTGCAACAAACTTGGATTTGACATTTCGTGTTGGCTTTTACAATCTACCTAATGAGAAGTATCTTTACAAAGAGCGACAGCATCCTGCTTAAAACTGTTCAAGAAAATGTAGATTTCAGGGAAAGGGGAAGCCAAGAAGTAAAGCAGCATAAATAAGCTATTGTGATTTAAACACGATACTTCCTTTGAGTGTGTGGACAACTCAAGACAATTCCTGTCACAAAAAGAATAAGCATATTCACAGCTCTCAGAGGAATTCATTGATTCAAGGAGTCAGACAATTTCCTCCAGAATTCAGCTGATCCAGTGAAGAAACCAACCCATCAACAAATATAAACGGTATATAGATACTAGATACTACAGGGAATTAAACATGTAAGACCACACTACTTGCCCTCAAGGATATTTATGAGATCATCCATGACATAAAGCTAAAAATCCTTCTAATATAACATGTCCAAAATTAATTTCATACTTTTAATCCTCAAACCTACTCTTCTTCATTTGGCCTATCTTGAAAAATTCCACCTCAGTTCACTTTACCTACACAAATCAAAAAACAACAGCTTTTCTTCATTCTTGCTCTCTCATTTCCTATGCCAAATGAGTTACCAAGGCTTCGGGTCATAAATGACCCCCATGAAATACAAACGCAGACATGGGAAGACCTCTAGGAGAAGGGGTACATTCATCAGAATAGACAAGGTTCTGCTTCAATAACAAATTACTGACATATCAATGGTTTAATACAACAAACATTCACTTCTTGCTCATGTTATAGCCTGATGAAGGTTGGCTGTACTTGGTGGTTCTTCTAAGCCATCATTCAATGATTCAAGTTGCTTCTACCTTTTAGCTACAATAAGTATACGGTCTTCAAGATTCACCATAAGAAGAGAAACGGAAATAGAATATATGAGCTATTTTTAAAGGTCAAACTTAAAAGTGGTTTACATGTCTTCTGCTCACTTCCCATTGGCCCAGACTCAGCCCAATAAAACTGAGTCCCAATCTAACCTCAAAGAGGCTAAGAAGCGTAGTCTCAGCAAATCCAGAAAGAGAAAATTGTGTGGTAAACTCAGAGTGTTATCTTTGCCACGAGGGCTGATACCTAAATTAGATTAGCTCTCCTATTTAAAGGGATTTTTCAGGCACTAAGATCCACATACTCTCAGGGTTCTCTACCTAACGGACAGAATCTACTCATAATTAAAGTCTTCCTACAATTCTGTGGTTTCATCCTCTAGGAAAATAAAAATTCATAGATCTGTGTCTTTACTGTCACCTACCTCACTCTGGGATAAAATACTTTTGCTCATACTGTACTATGCAGTCTAATAATTTACCTTTAGCATTTCTACAAGTGTCCTCCTTTTCTATGACAGAATAAATGTGTCACTCTTCACACGGTTTCCCATTTTCCCCACAATCATTTGAAACTGCAAAGATCCCAACAAGACCTGGGCTCTAATGGGGGTATGTGATGATGGGGGAAAATTCAGAAAATTTTCAAAATCCTGAAATCACTCAACCCACACCAGCAAGGTTGACCAAGTTTGCCTTTTCTGCTATAATAATTTAGACAAAATTTCTTGAACCTTCTTAGCACTCTTGCCTCTCTGGGCCCATTTAGCAACTAACCCTCATTTATCTTTCAGGTCTAAACCTAGATATCACTTTTCTTTGGAAGACATTCTTGGCCTCCCAAGTCTGGCTGGGTGCCCATATTATGTGAATGCAGAGTACACTGCTCTTATCTTTCTCACAGCTCTTGCCACACTCTGGGTTAACAGCATCGATTTTTTTGGAGGGAGGGTTCTTTTGTATTCCTCAATGAGCTCTTTGACACACATGGACTCAGTTGTTGTGGTAGTGGTGATGCTGGCTGAGTCTCTGTCTTCTAAAGCCATTCAGATCCTCAAAATTATATTTGTTGAATGAATGAGTGAGCATATGCATGAATAAGGGAAAGAGTGGCTAAATAAATTTTGGAATAATTTTAAGGAGGCCAAACAATGTCGGCAGTTGGTGACCATAGTTGAAGCTCACGTATTGGGAATAAGAAAGTTTCAGAAGGATTAACTTTCATAAAACTTGCTCTGGTCACCTCAGGTTAGAAGTGTTCATGCTCCATAATCAGAATACCTATAATTCCTTAGGCCTTTCTTATGGCAGTGAACAAATGTGACTTCTCGTCATAATGTCTTTGTCTTATGGCTTTAACTAGATGGTGAACTCTAGAAGACAAGGACTAGTCTCTGTCTCAGTATATTTCTCAATACTTAGTTCAATGTCCTATGTGTAGTAGAACTCCTGAATATTCATTGTAGATACTGTATCCTATAAATGCATGTTGAATTAAAAAATAGATACACCATACAGAATTTTATATCTGAACATTTGCCCTGTGCATCCATGTCGATTCCAATCCCATCTTAAGGTCTCTGTTCCTAGTCCATCTCCCATTTGATAGTCTAGTTTAGGAATATCAGTGACAAATAGTTTACAGAGCATAAAGCAAATACATGTCTTCTGGAAAATCTTTACTCCCTATGTCTTAGTTTTCTTTTTTTGGAAGTAAAGCGCAGCTACCATTGTCCTGGCTAAATCATATGGTGGTATGTAACTCAAATTGGATATTGTTTATTATCAAACTTGTAATGTGGGAAAGACTTTTAACCATTTTATAATCTTTATTACATGCCATCTGAAGGCAGATTGGCTGCTGTCCTTGGGGGAAGAGATCAGCCTCCCACCTTCATGTGATAGTTCCCAAGTCAACCAACTGGTTTCTTTGTATATGCTCCTGGGACAAAGCAATTTAGTTTTTGTCTATAAAATACTCAAATGGGTAAGAAGGGTAATTCATACTATACTCTAGACCAAATGTCCTATTATTCTAAATTATTCCCATTCCAATATATAGACAATGACATCAAATGTCAAAGTAAAGATTACCAAAAAAAACAAAAAAAAACAAAAAAAAAACCCCAAAAAACTAAAACAATATTAAAAGGTCCCAGATTTGAGCAATAAGAACTTCATCCCATTATCAAATTCTCAAAGAGAAATTGAAGTCCCAAATTAACATCCTTTCCTATTGTAAATTTTGTACCAAGAAAAAAATCTTTCCCATTTCCTTTCCATTTCAGCCAGGGGATCTGTTGGCTCAGAACCTTGAACAGAGCATGGGTTCCCATACCACCCCCAGCCTGAGCTCTCTACTAATAGAACAGGGGTAATTCCTTAAAGGGCCTTCCCAATTCAATTAATCCAATCAAGCCTTTCTCATGTCCCACTAGTTAAAAATACCAGGAAGTTAATATACACAAACGTTATCACAATGCCTATTCCACACATCCAAAATAAAAAAAAAAAAAAAAATACAAGCAAATCCCCAGCCCTTAGAACCAATATCCCGGTCAAAATGACATACTTAGATCTCTCTCAAGGTCTGTAACATTAAGACACACATAGCTGTTGCCAAGACCCAAGCAGATGACTAGGATATCTGACTAGAAGAGAATAAAGAGAAAAAATAATATCTACATCTTTTTAGCCTTACCAATCTCTTTGTCCAGAGTCTACATCTTGAAACTTAAACTTAGTGAGAATACTTATGATTAGGTTAAGAATAAGGATATTTACCCTAAGTGTAGGTGGGGAGAATTCACTTGTGCATAGTCTCAACTTTTTTTTTTTTTCTTCAGAGGGTGACTTCCTTGTTCCTCCCCACCCAAAGTTTAGAAATTTTCAGCGGTAGCAGCCCCAGTCATCAGGTCACTGTTTGTTTGTTTTCTTCCATGCAGCCTCTGAAACCTAACAATACCGAGCTTCACTTTGAACCTGTGTTCAGAGCTGTGTAAAAGCAGCATCGCCTCCACACCCAGCTTTCAGCAGGCATGCTTCGCATCTGGCCAACACTGGTACTGCAGGGTTTGTAACAGGCTAGTGTTACTTACCATTACTAATCTAGGGACGCCTCCATTGTGAAAATCATAATGTCATGAGTTCTGAGTTTTCCAGCTGCGTTTGTTTTTGACCAAATCCGGTCTGTCCATATCTCCCAGCATTGGCTAGTCCCATTTTGAACATGTTGCTCCACCAGAGTAACACTTACACCAAGGCTGGCCACCATCTCTTCTGGACTCACTGTATTTTCTGCCAGTATGTCTCTGTGTTAGGCACAGTTAATATGCCCTCCTAGGTCTAATAAGTTCTCAGTGGCTTCCCAGATACTTGGCCACTTACTTTAATACTACTGTCATCCCCAGCACCTCCCCATCTGCTAGCATGGCCTCCATTGTGCTGGCTGTGGCCACAACCAGAGTATCTCCAGCCAGGTCACGGGACTGGGACCTGACCTGACCCACAAAGGTGTTTGTTCCTTCCGCCACTTTGGAATCTGGATACAGTTCTAACACACAGGACATGGAACCTGGCTTCCCTAAGTACTATCTCCTTTAAAGGGGCCACGTTGTATAACCTAAAAGTACAAGGGTGTCTCTCTATAATAAAAAACTTGACTACTGAGTGACAGGTGGTGGCAAGGAGCTGGCAAATAAATTCCTCTCCCCACCTCTTTCCAGAGATGACCCAAGTGACTGAACAACCACTGGTTATTTTTTATGAAGAGGTGGCCCCCTCTTCTATAACGACCACCTTATATTTGTTTACCTATTTTCCTCCTTACCATCTTTTCTCTCACCTTTTCCTGCCCGAGATTGTACCTTCCAATGAAGTATTTGTATTAAACTTTGCCTCAGGCAAAGGAAGCAAGATGGTTTGAACTGGAGATAAAAGTGTTCTTTAAGGGAAAGTTTGAGATCTCAGAGGACAAGCAAACTGATATGACAGGAAAAGGGGATACAGCCAACTCTAACTTCTCTTTGAGCAGAATATTTTTAGTGTTTTTTATTATTTTTATTTTAAATTGTGTTAAAATATGTATAACATAAAATTTACCATCCTAACCAATTTTAAGTGTACAGTTCAGTAGTGTTAAGTACATTCACACTGTGGTGCATCTGATCTCCAGAACTCTTTTCACCTTGCAAAACTGAAATGCTATCCTCATTTAACAAAAGCTCTCCCTTCCCCCTCCCCGCAGCCCCTGGCAACCACCATTCTACTTACTGTCTCTATGAATTTGACTACTCTCGATAGCTCATATAAATGGATTCATATAGTATTTGGCTTTTTTAATGACAGGCTTATTTCACTTAGCATAAAGTCCTCAATGTTCATGCATGTTGCAGCATATATCAGAATTTCCTTCTTTTCAGGGTTGAATAATATTCCATTGTATGTATATTGTTTATTCATTCACCTGTCAATGGACACTTGGGTTGCTTCTATCCTTTGGTTATTGTAAATAATGCTGCCATGAACATGGGTGTTCTCTTTGAGACCCTACTCTCATTTCTTTGGGGTATATACCCAGAAGTAGAATTGTTAGATCATATATTAATTCTATTTTTTTACTTTTTTAGGAGGCTGTCATACCATTTTTCATATGGCTGCCTCACTGTATATTCCCACCAACAATGCAGGGAACCGATGGTCAGCCATTAATATTTTTTTTAAGTACTTTTATTTTATTTTATTATGTTATGTTAATCACCATACATCATTTGTTTTTGATGTAGTCTTCCATGATTCATTGTTTGTGTATAACACCCAGTGCTCCATTCAGTATGTGCCCTCTTTAATACCCATCACCAGGCTAGCCCATCCTCCTACCCCCCTTCCCTCTAGAAACCTGTTTCTTTTTTTTTTTTTTTAAAGATTTTATTTATTTATTTGACAGAGAGAGACACAGCAAGAGAGGGAACACAAGCAGGGGGAGTGGGAGAGGGAGAAGCAGGCTTCCCGCCGAGCAGGGAGCCCGATGCAGGGCTTGATCCCAGGACCCCAGGATCACGACCTGAGCCAAAGGCAGACGCTTAACGACTGAGCCACCCAGGCGCCCCTCAGTTTGTTTCTCAGAGTCCATAGTCTCTCATGGTTCATCTCCCCCTCCGATTCCCCCCCTTCATTTCTCCCTTCCTACTATCTTTTTTTTTTTTAACATATAATGTATTATTTGTTTCAGAGGTACAGGTCTGTGATTCAACAGTCTTACACAATTCACAGTGCTCTTTATATTTTTTTAAGGGCTTATATAATGAAGCACAACTGCATTGGACAAATCTATGCCAGGTGAGCTGTAGAGATCCATACCAGTGGAAATCCAGCTCTATAATTAAAATATGAGCCACTGCCGATTACCTAAGTCAACAATCCAAGACAATTTGGCTTACCATAGTATTAAAGCCTACACCTATTGCCCTAGCTATTGTGTAAGGGTCAATTTCCCCTGCAGTTCAGCCTCCAAATATTAGCCCCTGGGACTATTTCTCAAGATTCCCAGCCTATGTACCAATTAATAGGTTGGAGTTTTCAGTGGAAGGCAATAAGTAACACTCCACTCCTCTCTCAAGATCCGATCTACTTGAGAAATGACTCAAGAATTATCAAAGATCAGGGACACCTGGGTGGCTCAGTCGTTAAACGTCAGCCTTTAGCTCAGGGTCCTGGGATCAAGCCCCGCGTCAGGTTCCTGCTCAGAGGGAAGCCTGCTTCTCCCTCTCCCACTCCCCCTGCTTGTGTTCCCTCTCTCGCTGTGTCTCTCTCTGTCAAATAAATAAATAAATAAAATCTTAAAAAAAAAGAATTATCAAGGATCAAAACAGTAGCTTTACTACAGAAATCACTTTTCTTCCTCCTCAGTTTCAAGCTCTACTCCCAAACTGAATGCACGCATCCTGCCTCAAGCAGAGCTGGACAAGACCACCACAAGTTCCCACCAAACAGAGTACATGTGTGTCCTACAATCAAGTCTAAGAGTGGGTGACATGAAGCAAAGATGAGTGGTCTCTTTCTTTACTTCTACAAAAACAGAAATTCCTACTTTATGTACAAAGAGAATTTAGGTAGGAATAGAGTTCTCCTTATATCTCCCCTTAGCCACAGCTGTGGTTTAGCTCAACAGTTCTATTGTAGTTGAGATTTTTCTATGAGTCTTGCAGCCCCTCAAGGTTACATCTGAGGAATCCAGTCAACCTTCTGGGCCAAATACTAGGAATTAGGGTTTCTACAAAGTGAAAAATGGGATGCTGGGCTCCTTACCAGTGACAGAGGCCAAGCCTAAATCTACAACTGTCATCACTAGTCCTCTTCTTCCTCATCAAACTCTTATTTGGAGGAAGTTGGGTGGTGTGGGAGAGCTCTTATTCAGTGTCATTCATGGAATAAATTCAGTGATCTAAATTCTCTAGATTTTAGCTCTAGTTATTTAAAGAAGAGATTTGGAATTAAAACACATACATTTTACTTTCTCAAAGTATTGTCTTTTTCTTTCAAGAAAAGTTATCTTTATTGCCTGGATGTTTGGGAAAGGGCTCTTGAAAGCATGGGGATATAAAAACATTTCTCACTTTATTCTCCAAATACTATTTTGCTGCATATGGAAATAAGACTGGGAGTCTCTATAAAAAATAAAAATAGTCCATAAATTTTATTTAAGTTTTCTATAACAACCATGAATTATTTTTAAAATCAGAAAAGAACACCAGAGCCTTTTTTAAAAACAGAGTGTAGTGCCATCATTTGCACACATTCACATAAAAAGAAAATTACCAGATTTCATAAGGCACTATTTTCTCACCTATAAAGTTGGAGAAATACTAGTATTTACTGCTTAATTTTGGGAGACATAATAGACATTCTGAACACACAGCACCTAGGTATCTGGTACAAAGTCTGCGCCCAACAAATTGATTTCGTACTCTACGAAATCAACAAAACTTGCCCTAGAGCTGGTGCCAGTGGAGGTGCATTCACTAGTTATCTCCCAAAATACCCCACAGTAAAATTATCATGATAGAAACTTCGTCGTGTAATAGAGTTTTGGGTAGGGGTGCCTGGGTGGCTCAGTCGTTAAGTATCTGCCTTTGGCCCAGGTCATGATCCCAGGGTCCTGGGATCGAGCCCCGCATTGGACTCCTTGCTTGGAGGGAAGCCTGCTTCTCCCTTCCCCGCTCCCCTACTTGTGTTCCCTCTCTCGCTGTGTCTCTCTCTGTCAAAAAAATAAAATCTTAAAAAAAAAAAACAAAAACAGAGTTTTGGGTATTTTAGCTGCTGGTCAGGTAAGGGAAAAAAAATTTTTTTAACAAATCCAGACAAACATCTGGATATTTTTCATCATGAAAAACAGTTCTTAAGCAAGAAATAATACCAATTACACACAAATTCTTCCAGAATATAGAGTAGGAGGGAAAATCTCCCAACTAATTTTATGAGACCAACAGTGCTCTGATAACAAAACCAAACAAGAAAGAAAGAAAGAAAGAAAGAAAGAAAAAAAGAAAAAAGGAAGGAAAGAATAAAATTATACACCAATATCTCTTATGAACATAGATGTAAAAATTTTCAAATGGAATCTAATTGCATATGAAAAGGATGATATATCATGACTAAGTAGAGTTAATCACAAGAATGCAAGGCTGGTTTAACATTCAAATATCAGTCAATGTAATTCATATCATATCAACAGAATAAAAAGGAATAAATTATAGAGTATCTCACGGGCTACAGAGGAATTTTTTTGGCAAAATTTGACATTCATTCCTGATTTAAAAAAAAAAAAATCAAACAGACCTCTCAGTAAACTAGGACTAAAAGGGAACTTCCACAACTTGATAAAAGGTAAACCCACAAAAGAATTAAGCTAACGTCATACTTAATGGTAAGAGACTAAATGTTTTCCCCCTAAGACCAGGATCAAGACCAGAATCTCTGTTCTCACCACTTCTACTCGGTATTGTACCAAAAGTACAATCTGATGCAACAAGTCAAAGGAAAAAAAAAAAGACATACTGAATGGAAAGGAAGAAATGAGTCTCTAGTCATAGGTAATATGATTGCCTAAAGAAAGAATCTCAAAAAATACTCAAAAAAGCTGTTAGAATTCATACGTGAGTTTAACAAGAGTGCAGGATATATATGGTCAATCATATTTTTCTATACCAACAATGAATAATTAAAAATTGAAATGTAAAAAGTATTTACAATAGCAGCAAAAAGCATGAAATACTTATGCATAAATCTTTCAAATTACCAGCAAGTTAAAATGTTAATTTTTTTCTAAACCTATTTACAGATTCAATACAATTCCAGTTGAAATCCCAGTAAGAATTTTTTTTTAGAAATTGACAAGCTGATTCTAAAATTTACAAGGAAAGGTGATGAAACAAGAAAAGATGAAACAATTTTGAAAGGAAAAGCAAAGTTGGAGGGGTTATACTACATAATTTCCAGACTTACTATAAAGATGTAATAGTCAAAACAGTTTGGTGTTAGAGAAAGTTTGTTAAAGGTATAGATCAGTGCACCAAAATAGAGTCAAGAACAGACTCATATGTGGTCAATGGAGTTCAATAAATGTGCAAAGGTAATTCAATAAAGGGTAATCTTTTCAACAAATAGCTGGAACAATTCTGTGTCCATCCGCAAAAAAACCCAAAGGAACAAAAATCAAAAAAAGAACCTAGATCCACACCTTGCCCCTTAGGCAAAACTTAACTCAAAAATGAATCATAGACCTAAATGTAAAAAACTATAAAACTTCTAGAAGAAAAAGGGGGGGGGTACTTTGTAACCTTCAAAATACACAAAGAGTTCTTAAAGCATAAGCCATAAAAGACAATTTGATATATTGAACTTTATCAAATATAAGCACTTTTACACTTTGAAACTCCTGATAAAAGGATAGTAATCACAGACTGGGAGAAAGTATTTCCAAATGACATATCTGGTTGGTAGCCAGAATATATAAAGAACTCTCAAAATTCAACAATAAAAAACTTTTTTACGTGGTCAAAATATTTGAATGGATAATTTACCAAAAAATATAAAAATGGCAAGCAAACCATGCAAATTAAAACCACAATGTAATACAATTACATGCTTATTAGAATAAAACATTTAAGAAAAAACTGACAATACAAAGTGGAGCAAAGTAAAATTCCTCCTACATTGCTGATGAGAATGAAAAGTGTTACTGCCCCTTTGGAAATCAATTTGGAAGTATCTTATAAAGTTAAACATAAACCACACAATGAAGCAATCCTACTCCTAGGTATTTACCCAAGTAAAATGAAAACCTATGTTCACACAAAACCATGTAAATGTTCATAGCGACTTTATTTACAATCACCCAAATCTGGAAACAACTATGGTACATACATATATCTAATACTATTCAGTCATAAGAAGGAACTAAACCAATACATGCAAGAGCATGGATGAATCTCAAATGCATTATTCTAAGTTTAAGAAGCTAGTCTCAAAACTCTAGTGAAATCAGAGAAAAAGAGTAATTAATTCAATAGTGCATGACTTCACTTCTAGGACAATCCTGCAAAGCCAAAACTATAGGGTGAAGAACAGATCAGTGGTTGCCAGGGGAAAGGGACAAAGGAATCCTAGAGAGTCTAGGGGAGTGAGAGAACTGTTCTCTGTTGTGATGGCGGTGGTGGTTACAAGATGGAATGTTTGCCAAAATTCACAGAACTGTGTACTAAAAGGATGAGCTTTACTGTATGTTAATTTACCTTAAATATTTTTTTAAGTGAGAAAATTAATTCTTGATTTTATAGCAAGTTTTCCTCTCATTTCACACACTAAGGTATACTATAAACCCATAATTCAATGTAGTATTTCTATCCTGAGTTTCTACTCCGCTGGGTTGGTAGACAAACTTATCATCAATTCTTCCTGAGACTTATCCCCCATCCCGGTTTCTCCCAAGCTTATGCCATACTTAGGATTCCACAGGCAGTAGCAAGGTGGGAGGGCCGTGGCAATGGATTCATACATAGTCCTAGGTCCACATGGTGGCTGCATCCATTGTCCCTTGCTGCATAGCCCATTATATCTGGTAACTCCCCAGTGTTTCCCTGTCACTCTTGGAAAAAGAGAATTTTTCTTACAAGGCTGCTGTGTATCAATTTTTACATTGTATTCCACGCATGAGGCAGCCATTTCCTCTTTAGGGTCTAGTTACCGTTCCATCAGTGCTAGTGGGAAGTAGGGTGTAAGAGCCTTCTTCTCCGGACCACAGAGCTCTCTGAATCATCATTTCTTTCTGCCTTTCTCCCTCCCTCTCCCTCTCTCTCCCCACCCCCATGCTCTCACTTCTGTACACAGTGCCCAGAGGAATACTCTGCTCTCTCCTCTGCTTGCTTCTGGCCAAAATACTTTGTCTATACCCTGAAATACCAACCTTTTACCTTCTCCACAAAAACTCTCAAAGTTCCCCTGAGGGCTTAGGCTTTTCCATGACAAATGTCAGAAAGACAAGCGGGCTATTTCTGAGGTCAGCCCTTTCACTACCTCCCCTGAGGCAATCAAGTAAAGTCCAGGGGTGAAGAGAGATGGAGGGGAGATGGAAACACTGCTAGAACAAAACAGATTGATATCTTAAAATATTGCTCCACCTTTCTTGGATAAGAAATTTTAAAGGTGCTACTTTAATTGCAGTTTCCTTTACAGGAAGATGGAAATACCTGATTTGACATTATCAAAATCATGTTATTGTGTTATGAGATTATGGTTTCTACAGAAGGTAGGAACTAAGATATTTGAATGCAAAGAATAATGTATGAGACAACAAGTGTAAAAGAATGTGCATAAAATCATACTAAGAAAAGTTGCCGGTCTATCAGCATTCCGGACAGCAGTTCTGCAGCACAAAAAAAAAGAAAAAAAAGAAAGAAAGAAAAAAAGAAAAACAGATTCTAAAAAAATAAGATTTTTGAAAAGTGTGCTGTCAAACGTTAAGTAAAAAAATAATAATCAGTGAAAAAGAGTAATTAATTCACATATTGCATATTCTCCTGTTTTAAACCTCCCAATGTCAATCAGGTACTTTTGAAGGAAACATTTAGAAACCTAAGCTCACTTAAAACATTCTCTTTCTCACGAGCAGCCAGTCAGGGACCTACTTGTTCTGAGAGCTATTGTCAACACGCCCTTGCCTCCAGCCCCAAACGAAGTCAGCCTGCCTTGCTACCAGTCTACACAATCACATGTTGGACCCAACTGCAGAGCACACTTTCCAGATGTCCAGAATTTCAGGCTGTTCAGACATAAATGAAGCCCTGTGTTTCACAAGCCAGCAACCTGCTGGGGGCTAGAGGGACCACCTTCAGTTGGGCAAGCAATCAACCTGGTTTTTCCCTGGGTGTGTATAGAAACGAGGTGGTAAGTTGCCCATCACACAAAGTATTCAAGGAGGGAATAGATGGGTTTGGAGGGCTTATTGCAGAGAGAATTCAAAGGCAGGGGATCTGAATAGCTTTAAAAAATATCCCACCACCATAAAACCTTAGGATTCTATAAAATGCTATTTTTTCCAAAGAAGTGAGAAAAGGATACTACATTCTAAGAAACTTCTCTTCCCTAATGAATCAAAGCCTGGCTGATTCCATAGAGAAATAAAAGCAAATGATACCACATGCAGGAATTGTATAACCTGAGATATAAATCAGAGATAGTCTACAAATTAGGGATATTTTTAAAATTATATATTAATTGAGTGTAATACTTGTAGTGGTTTATGTAATTTTTCACTTAAGGTAAGTTTGTGCTATAGGACTGCCCTGGGGTTGTAGGATTTGTTGAATGCAGAAGAACAGACTTTCCTCATTTGAAATAAGGAAAGAAGAGTAACATGATTCAGTGGGAAAAATGGGCCCACATATGGGAATTTCTATAAAGGAATGATGTTGCAATGCTTTCAAGTCTACTTGTTATTGCAAGGTAATGACTAATAGAGTGAAGTAAATCCATAGGAAAAAAAGGGGGGGAATTTGTGATAGACATACTATGAAGCAAAAGGCATGTTTAAGAGAGTTTTTAATTTTTTAAGCCACTGGTTTGACAAAAACTTTCATTTTGACCAAATGCTCTCATAAGAAAATAAATGTGTTCAGATGGAGAAATTGTTTCCTGCTTTTAATCAATATGTATTCCATACTGTCTGTCTGAAGTTCTATGAACCCCAAGGAAATGGGACCAAGTCCGTGAGCTCTTTCCTTTACATTCTTCTCCACAGTAGGTCACATGAAGAAATCAAGCCATCAGTCATGCAATTGCAGGGGGCATAGGGAAAAATCTTTGTACCTTTTGCTCAATTTTGCTATAAACCTAAGACTGCTCTAAAAAAATTAAATCTCCTAAAAAAAAAAAAAAAAAGTCAGAGGATTTCATTTTACCTAGATGTTTCCAAGAATTAGATAGTATTTTTTTTCCAAGATTAAAAAAAAATCAGGGTACCTGGGTGGCTCAGTCGTTGAACATCTGACTCTTGATTTCTTGATTCCTGCTCAGGTCATGATCTCAGGGTCCCAGGACAGAGCCCAGCATCAGGCTCCCTGCTTCCCCTCTCCCTTTTCGTCTGCCTTTCCCCCCACTCAAGTACTCTGTGTATCTCTCTTTCTCTCTCTCTCTCTCAAATAAATAAATCTTTTTAAAAATCACATTATGTGCATTTAAATTATTTCTAAAAGAAACTCTTTAACTTTATTCTTAAAAATTATTACTGGAAAGAGTTCTGGACTAAGAGTCAACATGTAGTCCCAGCTCTGATCACAGCCCCACATGCCACCAGCTAAGTGAGTTTGTGTTAGTTCCTCTTTCTGGACCTCAGTGTCATCAGATGGAAATTGGGAGAGTATCACCCTTTCCTACCTAAAATGAGAGGAACATGAAAACCTTTTGAAAAGAATAAGGTCATATACAAATGTAAGCAAGGAAGAAAGAAAACAGTATGCTGTAGGAATCCTTCTTTGCTTCCTTCCTTCCTCCCTTCCTTCCTTCCTTCCTCCAGCAAATACTATGTGAATTCCCAACATAAACCAGGCTCTCTGCCAGGCACTAAAAATTTCCCAGTAAACAAAAGCAGATAGGATTGGAACCTTTCTGGAAGTTACAGTCTAGTGGAGAAGACAGGTGTTAAATAATAATACAAATAAATATATTTGAAATTGTGATGTTTGCCATAAGGAAAAGTTAAAGGCAGGTTGGGAAATAATGATGGATGACCTGAACTAGGTGGGGGATTAGGGTGGAGGGTAAAGGCATCAAGGGAAAGTTTCTCAGAGACTTGAGGCATAAGAAACTGGCAGGTAAAAATTTGAGGGAAAGAGGTTGCAGAAAGTATTCCCGGTAAAGGAAAGAACACTTGCAAAGGTTTTGAGGTGAAAAAAGCTTGACATATCCAAAGCATTAGCAGAAGGCCAGGGTAACCATTGATGGTTTTTATTCATGCTACCATGATGCTAATCTCCTACTGCTTTTGAGACAAGACTAGAACAATTATGAAAACGAACATCCTAATTTTTACTCAGGCTAAACTTTTATCCTCAACAAATGTTTCCAACTTAGAATGTCTCTATATCCAAAGAAAATTCCTAATCCCTATATATTTAGTATTTATTATGCCTGAAGGACATTTCAGACATCCTCTATTCTATAGGCTTCAAAAAGAGTCAGCTGGTTAAAACTAATAATTTTTTTAAAGATTTATTTATTTATTTGAGAGAGAGAGAGAAAATGAGCTGGAGGGGCAGAGGGAAAGGGAGAAAATCTCAAGCAGACTCCACACTGAGCATGGAGCCTGACATGGGGCTTGATCTCATGAACACGAGATCCCGACCTGCCAAAACCAAGAGTCAGATGCTTAACCGACTGTACCCCCCAGGTACCCCCAAATTAAGAATTTTAATAAGAAAATTAATAGATTAGAATGTATCCTGAGAAAAGGTTAGTGGACTCAAAACCTTAACATATGAGCAACAGTTAATGCTTTTAAGGCTGATGGTGCTGGGAAAGAGAAAACAAAGGAGACACAATCTGGATCCCACATACTTTCACGAAGTTGTCTCATGGAGAAGAGGGGACATCAAAGGTCTCTAATGGATGCCAGAGGATTTCATGATCGAAGTTCACAGGAGGGCAAAACGTTCCTCAGTATGTAAGAAAGAATCAGATAAGAGTGGGAGAGGTCTAATTTGGCAGATGGAGGAAATAGGTGTTCCTTTAGAAGTCACAAATAAATCATAAATGTATGTACAGATTCAATCACCCCTTGGGGACACCTAGAGAAAATTCAGACAAAACCTTAAGGACCAATGTAATAGACAACCTGTAAAGTGTATTCCAGCACCAGGAGATACCATTGGAAAGTGCCTCTTAACAGAAAGATTTAAGAAACTCTTCTCAGTAAAAGAGAAGTTTCATCTCCCAAAACTGTTAATCATCTAGGAGACAGGAGCTATAATAAGGAGTGAAATGGCTTTAATAACACCACCATGGGAGAGCTGTTAGGAAGCTTTGTAGCTATCTATGGTTACCATAAAGCATTTCATCAGTGGATGGAAATGTTCATTCATCAGAGATCTTTATTAGTATTGCCCATTATGGGTTTAGAATTTTGGTACAGTTTGGTAAGGGAAATTGGTGTGGGAGATGAGAGCCTCAGGATACCTGGCTTGAGCATAAATGTTCTGTACCAGACCTGGGGGAAAGTTGTTAAAGGACTTCTGGAGGTGGATGGGCATGGGCCAGGAAAGTTATAGAGCCAGAGCAGACACTGAAGGATGAAGAGCTATGCAAGTGAAGGCAGGAATAATCATTTTAATAGGAGATAAAGAGAAAGAGCAACCCAAGAACATTCAAGAAAGTGAGAGAATCAATAGTTTGAGTGTGGGCTGTGTGAGCTAGTTTGGTGAACAGGTAAGCTGAAACTTTGCTTGTCAAAGAATAAATATTGATCAGGGAGGTCAGAGGTTCTTAACCTTGAGTTTCTGTTAGTCTTCTGAACATATGAATATAGTCTCTTATAGATGCAAATGAGAGCTTGTTCTGTGATGCCCTAGAGTTTCCCTTAAGCAATGTGGCAACTCAGCCTGAGCCAAGGGAGAGTCCTGGGCTTTATGTTGATTTAAGAATGATTAGGAGACAAGATGGGACATAGAGACTGATAGAGATTTTATCAGACCATCATGTTGATGAAACTTTAAAAAGTGACTGGCTACGTTACATTCTTCCTAAGTCCTCCTCCCAATCCCAACCCAGATGAGGGATTAGACATTTAGATAGCATTTACTGAGTGTCTATTATCTGCCAGTGCACAAGTACTTTATTCTCAACACAGGTCTATAAAATAAATGGTATTCTCATCTTACAGGAGGAAAAGAGACTCAAAGACGTTAAATCCTTTATTCATTTCATTCAGCCATTCATTTATTGAGCCAATACATCTTGGTTAAGTGCCTCTTACTTGCTGCTGTGGGAAGCATCTACCAAGTGCTACTATAGGGGAGCCTACCAAGAGTTACTATAGGATGCACCCATTGCTTTACGTGTCCAGCACCCTTTCTTCTTAGAACAGTACCACTTTGGGGTGCCTGGGTGCCTCAGTTGGTTAAGTGGCCAACTCTTGATTTCAGCTGAGGTCATGATTTCAGTGTCCTGGGATCTAGCCCTGCATCAGACTCTGTGCTCAGCGGGGAGTCTGCTTGAGGATTCTCTCTTCCTCTCCCTCTGACCCTCTCCCACTCACTCTTTCTCTCTGTCTCTTTCTCTCTCTCTCACACTCTCTCAAATAAAAATAAATCTTGAAAAAAAGAACAGTACCACTTTTTGGGGGGGCCTTCCTGTTTCTCTAGTCTATCAATATGTATCACAAAAACTTTCATTTTCTCAACTAATCCCTACTTCCTGACCATAAGTGATAGTCAATTGACTTAGTATTTTGGGATTTGGGACTAAGAGAAAATCAAGATGAAGTATGGTCAATGGCTGAAAACTATATGGTGAAGTATTCAGAAGCTGTGAAGGACCATGCTTATTGTCAGCTGGAGAAGTCCACAGTAAAAGGGAAAAACTAAGCTGGCACAGTGAAAAATAGCAGAGACACGAGACAGACTGGATGCTGATGGCAGTCATATATCTGTTCCATTGCTTTGCCTTTCCCAAGGACTGGGCATTCACCTCTTCCTTGGATTCCATGAATATATCCCAGGGTCCTGCAAAAATTCTTTCTGCTTAAGCTTGCCTTCTTTTTTAAACTTCTAATAGCTTATTATCATGCTACACATGGAAGACACAAAGATGAAAAAAATACAGTCCCTGACTTACAACACTCTTAGGAAGTGTTTCATAGGGTCATGTGTGTGGACATAGATGATTACAACATTTTCAGCAGTGTTGAGTGGACCATGAGCCCTTACAGTGTGTATCTGACTCATCCAAATATCCCTTCCTTTGCCATTCATCCTCTGCAGGATCTTGATCTACTTTCTCCCTCCAGGCATTGGCATCTCTAAGAATCTGGCTGTAGTGATGCACAGTAATTGATGTAAGATCAGAGGTCTGCAAACATTTTCTGCAAGGGGCCATACAGTAAATACTTTGGCCTCGTGGATCATATAGACTCTGTCACAACTATTCAATCTGCTCTTATATCACAAAAGCAGCCACAGAGAACACTTACATGAATGATCATGCCTGTGTTCCAAGAAAAATTTATTTACAAAATCAGGTTAAGAGGCCAAATTTCATCCACAGGTCATAGTTTGCCAACCCTAGCTCTGGGGTATCTGGGGGCAAAGTGAAGTTAAGAAACATGATGTGGAATATTAACTGATTGACAGAAGTGTGCATCAGGTGTTGTAGAAACTCAGAGAAAGCACCAAAGTACTCCAGGGGCATGAGGATAAAACATTTATGCAAGAGATGATACCTGCAATGGAGTCTTTGAAAACAAAGGAATGTTAGAGAAAGAGGAGATGGGTAGGGAAAGCTGCATTTATAAATACGATGAGCTGTAAGAGACCCTGGCATTTGAAGGATTGCCAATAGTTCCCATTACTGGGGCAAGAAGTAAAAAATTTAGGAGAGTATCAAAAATAAGACAAAGCAGGAAAGCAAGGAGAATTTTAAACAAACAAAAACAAGGCATTAGGGAGCCATCGAAGAATTTTAGGCAGAGCAGAATAGACATCATCTGATCTCTCTTTTTTTTTTTTTTCTTTAATACTATTTCAGGACCACAAGAAGTAGGGGCAAGGATTTCAGGTAGAAAAACACTGCAATTGTTTGGAATCACAGTGGTTTAAAGGCCTAGATTTAGGCAATGAAGTCAATTTAAGGATTAGAATCAATAGGATTCAACATGGAGACAGGTTATATGTAGGACCAAGAGAAGAAGGAAGAGATTACCCATAGGACAATTGGGCAGATAAAAGAGGGGGGGGGGAGTCATCAATATTGAAATATTTGGGGCATCATTCAGTTCAGTAACAAACTATTGAGTGTGAGATACCTGTGGGACATTTAAGTCGAGATGTAGGAGAGTGATCTGCTGGCCATGAAGGTAGATCAGCTTTTTACATACATCTGTCAGCTAGGTGCAATTATTATTCCCATTTCACAGATAAAGAAATGTAAATAAAGGAAAGGTCAGGGAAAATGTTTTTTAATAATAACTCCAGCTGGATTTCTTATTTCTTAACCTGAATTACAGAATTAGGAGTTAACCGAGCATAGGAGCAGATGACAAGTTCATTTACAAAGAGTATGTAGGATGAGAAAAGAGAAAGATTGAAGCTGAAACCCCAGAAACAAAGTCTTTAGGAAACAGGGACAGCAGAGTCCATGGTGGTTATGTCCCTGCCCTGGAGCCAGAATGCCTGAGTTCAAATCCCAGCTCAGTTGCTTACTAGCAGTAGCATGATTTGAACAAGTCAGTTAGACACTTCTATTCCTGCTTCATCATCTGCAAAGGGTGAATAATAATAGTACCTACCTCCTAGGCTCCTATCAATCAAGTAAAAAGATGTATGTAAATATCTGACCATGCACCACAGCAAGTAGTAAATACTCAAGAAATATTTGCTATTTTTATTATTACCTTGCAAAGGAAACAGAAAATAAATGAATGGTAAAACAGGAAAAGTGGAAGAAAGTGCCGTCCTTGAGGCTAAGGAAGGAGAAACTTCAAAAGACAGGATATACACAGAGCATCAAATATTGTAGAGAGGTCAAGAAAAAGGGGCCTCAAATAGATCTGTGGGTTTACCCACTTTAAGGTCATATGCAGAGTAGCGGAGGCGGCTGCCAGACTGTGGCTGGTTGAGGAAAGAGTGGGTGCTGGAGAAGCAGAGTCAGGAATAGCTAAGTATATACTGAATGGTTCTTAGGTGTAGGGGGCAGAGAACGTCGACTATAGGAGTTGTAAATGGAATGTAATTTCTAATAAGTGTGGGTTGCTAAGGTAGGACAAATGGGTAGTTTTGCATGCTGAAGGGGAAAAGCAAGTAAGGAAGAAGAGGTTGAAGATAAAAGGAACAGGAGAGAACTGCTAGATCAACGTTCTGGAGGAGGAAGAGGTATATGATGAGATCCAGAGCTCAGGGGGGAATTGACCTGAAAGGGGAAGAGACACCTATTCCACAGAAGCAGGTGTAGCCAAGATAAGGAATGGTTCCAGCTATAATTCTCATCTGATAACCTCAACATCATTGTGACGTAGCAAATATGGTACCTTGCTGAGAGTGATAGAGCCATGGGAAAGAGCAATTGAATTTCCAGAAAAGTCTAAATATCGGTTGTGAAAATAGGAAAAGGACCAAACTCTCAATACATAAAAGACTATTCAGGTGTCACTGAGGGCCAGACAGAGGTTGGAACCGTGAACTTAGAGTGGCATCAAGTCATGTGGTGGCATGATTTCCCTCAGCTGGCCCAGTGGTCTAAGTGCAGAAGTGAGGAAACAGAGACTGGAGCTGATTCCCCATGTGCAATGTCCGAGGAAAGGGATTTAGGATATCAAGAAAAGAATGGCCATCCAGGCTGGACAGGATGATTAGAAGAACAGGAAAACAGAGAAGGATTGTTAGTGGGGGAAGGTAGGCATGGATAACACAAGGAAACTCAAATATACCAGAGAACAGATGAAGGGGTAAGAGATCCAATGAGAGGTTTGTGGTCAGAGGATGAAATTTTATATTTCTGAAAGACAAGGAATCGGATAGTCCTCTGGATATTGATCACTCAGAATAATGGCCGGACTTAGGGAAGGAAGGAGAACAACAAGTTCTGGGCCTTAGTCTTCAATGAATCAATGAATGTGAAGAGAGGGTAAGAGGTCCATGGTTGACAGGGCAGTGGGGCGGTGGAGAGTAGGGGTGGAGAGTGTGGAGGATTTGGATGGTATAGCCAAATGCCATGTTGTTCCCCCCCACCCCCCGCCCCAAGAGAAACAGGGAACTAGAGGAAGAAGGATGATTTGGTAGCAGCAACATGCAGTATAGAGAAAGGTCACATTGCTCTACTTCCAGGTAAGATTTAAGAAAAATGTACTGGCGTTCCAGATAAGAGAACTTCCAGGTAAGTGGTGCCCCTGGGGAGACCAGGTTCCAGTTACGACAGAGGGTAAGGAATGAACCCTGTAAAAAGACTAACAGTAGGAGAGAGTTTGTTAGCATGGACAGGCAAGCTTCAAAGTTGCAACGCAAAGGGTCGGAAAGGGTAGTGTGTGCAGAAGGGAAAAGGGAAAGGACTCAAAGCAGGACAGGGGTGCAGGGATGTGCCTAGAGGAGCAGTAATAACCCAAGGGCACAGCTGCCAAGGAAAGCTATGATGTGAACTCTGGCAGAGTTCACTGCCTTCAAATTTCCAAAAGAAACTTTGGAATAAACTTGTTTTGATGCTAGAAAACCATGGCATTTGCTCAGGGTTCCAAACAATGTTGGTAAAAAAAATACGACGCCTCCAAAATAATCTTTTTTTTTTTTTTTTTTTTTCTGTGTGTGCCAGGGCAGGATTTTCTTTTACCAAAAAGGTAGCTCTTGGTGGAAACTACAGTGACTCCAGTAACAAATAAGGGGGTCCAGATCTCTCTTGGTGGCACCACCAGCTGCCTGAGCTGGTCAAGCAAGCTGTCCTAGCTCCCGTAGTCAGCCAGTTATTAAAGCTTATATTTAAACTCTCACCTGACAGAATCAAGGTCTATGCTTTTTGTACCAGTTTACCTCTCTATAAAGCAGACTATCAATAACCACTCAGCTATTTCTCAAGGTCATTATAGAGAGCAACTGAGTTAATAGTCCCCAAAGCACTAAACTTTGCAAACGGAGATACACGGTACAAATATCAGGCATTACCATTACCAAGTAATTTATAATGTGATAGTTTGAGATACACACCAGAAACAAAATATGAAGTGCAGTAGAGTGGGGTAGAGAGGTAGAGCCAAGACCCATGGGGAGGGACTTGGTAAGGGTTCTTGGAGGAGGTGAGACTGGAGCTGGAGATTGGATGTGTTTCATTTTCCCCAAAGATTCCTCGCCTCTAGTTGCTCAGGCATACCCTTCTTCTCCCCATTTCAACTAAGCCTAGAAAATTCAGCGGTCAGCAGAGAATGAGAGGGAAGCCAGCAAGGCCTCACTCCGCTAACTGAAGCCGAATGTGGGGTGGAAGAGCGCAGCCCACCTACCTCACAGGCCATTGTCTTCCCTTGGCAGAAACACTCCTCACTGACCCAGCTCGGCTCCTGGGGCCTGACCTCTTTTTCAAGCCTGTGGTCAGCCTGCTTATCGGGCCTGACCTCTTTCAGCTGGATGTTGTTTTTGACTTGGCTCCTTTCTTCTCAGCTGTTTCCATTTTAGGCCTCTGCTCCTGACTCTTGAAAGCAGAAGTAGCCAAGCCCCTTCCCTCTGCCCAGGCAAAGGTGAAGGGACTGTATTTGGGCTCGTCAAACCTAAGTGGGGACAAAGATTGGTGTCCGTCTTTGGCTTTCTGGTGGAGGCCTTATTTGGAACAGCTGAGCCTCCTCTAGGAGTCTGGGGTTCAGGAGAACCGCATGTCAGCCTGAGGTGAAGAGAGATTTCAGCAGGAAAGAAATGGCAGAGGCCTTATTTTCCCAGAAAGGGGCTGAAAGCCCACTTCCCTTCCACTTTGAGTGGTTGAACTACTGAGGAGCATTAAGTCAAACGCCACTTACTCTCCAGCTTTATTGGGCTCTGAGGCCCAGGGCGTGGAGAGCTCGAAACGCGCCCATCTTGCCAAATAAACAACAAAAACGCACAGAAACCCTTCCCTAAATTTCTGCGCCCTAGATTTGGGGGTGTGCCTCCCCCTCCAGGAGCAAGTGGCTTCCTGGAAGGCTAAAGGGGATGAAAAGAGCAAGACTGATTCTCCCTATTGCCCCCTCTCACGCCCCTGCCTCGCCTAACCCCCCCTTTCCCACCCACAACCCCTCCTTCTCCCCAAGGGGTGCCATTTTGGAGCCAAAAGCCACTTTGTCAGCACAAGAGCAGCCCCGCCCACTCTTGCTCCACACACCATGTGACCCTGGAGAACCTCCAGGGCATATTTCATCTGGCATCAGCAGCTAGAGGTCACCGTGACCCAAAACTTCCTGCATTCCCAGGCCTGGCAGCCCTGCCAAAGCCAGCCATGACGGGGGGAAGGAGCGCGCCGCTTGGGGGCGGGGGGAGCTGACCGAGTGTGGTGTTGGCCGCCCTGCCTGCCAGCAGACAGCGGCACTGGTTTTCCACTGCTGGCCCCTCATTGCACTTGGCCGGCTTTGTTCCTTCCCTGGGACCAAGTCAACAAGCTGAGACCAGAGGAGCTGCGGCTCTGGCATGCGGGGCGAAGCCCTTTCCGTTTGCATGCACACCGCGGGCAGTCGCTCTGCTCCGCGGCCCCCCGGACCCTGATTTCCCACCTGCCCTACGTGCTGGGCACTGCAGTGTGACAAGGGTTCAGCACTCCCAGCGACAGCTCCTCCTTTTTTTTTTTTTTTCCCTTACGTAGGAGAGAACAGATCGTTAGAGAGGCCGGAGACTTCATACCGAATTTTGCTCGGAGTCAAAAAAGACAATGAAGGTGAACCTCTAGAGCCAGAAAATAATTTTAGTATCAGTGTCCAGGGTCCCCTTCCGTGCAAGAATTATAAAGTTTTAGGGTTAGAAAAGATCATGAACCATCCATGTAAGTGGTTCTTCACACAATTTGGTAAAGAGACCTTTGAGTAACTGATGAGACCAAGCCGCTCCCTGCCCTAGGGAAAAACCTGCAGACACTGGAGAGTTGGCTCACAATTTGGGGAGTGCAGGGACCTACTGGACCACTCCTTCCCCTGCCAGCCCTCTCGTTTCGCAGAAGGGGAACTGTGAGACCCATAGAAGACAGTGACTCTTGCAAAGTCAAGGCTAGATGTGGTCCTGCTGAATCCGGATCCCTTGATTCCGAGGGAATCATCAGGGCCCTCACCTCCAGACCCTCTTCCCATTGTCTTCTTGGCTTTGCTCTTAGTGTCTCTCTTTCTCTTCCTTTATTCCCTTCCTGCTTTCTCTCCTCAGGTCTTCTCTGTTTCTTTTGCCTATTCTTTTTCTTCGAGTTTTATTTCCATTTGTGCTTTCCTTCCTTCTACTCTCTTTGTCTTCTCCATCTCTGCCCTGTGTCTCGGGACCCAGTCAATTCGCCAGTGTCAGTTGTGTGGTCCTCTGGATAGGTCACCGGCTCCTGTGGAAGGATATCATGTGTACATCAAGGAAAGAATGGAATTGTTGAAAGTAGTGATATCAAGGAGAAAAATTTCATCTCTCTCCCCAAATCTTCAGTATAGATCTAATGGGAATGGGTCTTCTTTTCACCCTTAGTGAAGACAAATAACATCAAAGGAGAGGAATACAGAAGCCAGTAGATTAGCAGTACTCATGGTATGGTTGGGGAGCCTCAGGGGATCCCTGAGACCTTTTCAAGGGGTCTACAAGGTCAAAATTGTATTCACCATAATGTTAAGACGTTATGTGTCATTTTTACTGTGTTAGCATTTGAACTGATGGTGCAAACACCACAAGGGGTAAAAATGGGGTGGGGGGGCCTAGCATGTATCCAGGCATTGTAACCAAATTGGACTCCCAGTCATTGTAATCTTCACAGCCACAAACAACAGTTGTTTTAAAAAGTAAATTTTACTTAAGAGTACTCATAAAGGAGCAGTTAAAAATATTTATTTTATTAAATTTAGATTAAATTTTATTGAACTGAAAATAAGCCTCGAGTACACTTTTTTTTTTTTTTTCTATTCCCGGGCAAGTTGAGAAACGTGCATAAAGTACTTCTGCCACATACTAAAGTATAACAGTCGCCTCAAGGAAAAGTACTTATGCAATTGAGATGTAAGCTTTACCTATCACTTTTTTCCAGTTTTACCTGGAAGAACGACTGACAAACTGTGGTTGTCTAAACCTGTGTATTTGGCAGACGTTTTCCTAATAATGAACAAAGTGAGCCTGTCACTTCCAGGGCAAAATAGACAGCACCTTTTGCCAATGATAAATCTGAGCTTTCAGTCAAAAATTAAAATGTTGGAAATGTGTATTTACCACCATGAACTGAACTGTTTCCCCATACTGAAAACTTTCCTGGTTAGATCAGTGGTGATACTGACGAATGTGATTATTTGAATTTTAGAATGAAATATGTCAACATTTGAAAGACTGGTGTAAGTCAGTGAACGGGTATTTTCCAAATGACCAATGCATGGTGTTACAAAACCATGCCTGCCTGGGAAAACAGCCACTGAAAATGCAAGATAGACTAATGGATTTTAACAAAACTGAATACAAAATGTTCACTAACAGTTTCCAAGTTCCACAAGGCAACTAAACTCTAAGAAACTACCATATCTTGAGTTTTGATGTAGTAGCAAAGAAAAATGTCTGCAATTATCTGAAAACACTAGTAAAATATCCCACTCTTTTCCAACTCTATATCTGTACAAAGCAGGATTTCCTTCATCTACTTCAATTAAACAACGTATTATTGCAAATTTAATAGAAGATAAGAAAACCTACCAGTCTCCAATTAAATCATACTTTAAAGAGATCTTAAAAAATGTATGACACCAGTTTTTTTTTTCTTTTGGAAAATATGGGCATTTGTGAATTCTTAACAATTTCTGAGTTTTAATTTCTAACACATATCTATGAATAAATATAACCTACACAAGCACAAACTCTTTGGAGTGGAATGGAGTCCTGAGGCCAAAATATTTGAGCACCACTCCTGTAGACTATTCTAGAAGGAAGCAGAGATAAATCTGTGCAACACTTGTTAACTGGGCATCCAGTATGGGTAAGGTTCATGATAAGTACTACAGGGGATCCAGGTCTTACAGCCCTCATGGTGTAGCAGGAAGATAAGGTGTGGAGATCAATAGCTGCAATTTGAGTCCAGGAGTGCCACCAGAGAGAAGGAATGAAATGCCTCCAAAGCTCCACTCAGGTTGGAGGTAAGCCAACCTAGAAAAGTCTTTACAGAGGAGGTAACAGTTGAGAAGCCTGAACAAAAACTGAGCATTCAGAAAACAAAACAAAAAAAGCAGAGGGGCGGGGGAGTGTTGATGTGGGCCAAGCAGAAGGAAGAGCACGGGGGTGGGAGAGCAGAGAGTACATTGAGTAGAGCGAGCATTCCATTAGGCACAACTGAGATGCAGGACTCAAAGCCTCCTATAGAGTTGATGTTTAATAAATGCTTGCCAGATGAACCTATGTATGAAAACAGTGATTGACTAGGCCATGGATGCATTTAGCTGTGTCTTATCACCCCTATTTCCCACAGTATATGTGAGAAAATTGTGTGGAGAAAGTTGATAGAGGCCAAAGAAGTGAAAAGATTCATATAAAGTGCAAATTAGAGACAGAGCAGGCCCTGACCTGGCTTCAAGGTTTTCTTTGCCAGACAATTCCTTCTTAAGTCAGGCCCTAGCTGATATTCCTCTGTCCCAACTTGGGCGTGACACTGAATGAATAAGGGTGAGACTGACACAAGCCTTGAGATTCATCACTGGAAGAACTTCTTCTGAACACCACTCCCTGATCAGAGCAAGAGGGATTCAGAGAGGAAAAAGATGCTGTTCTTGTCCTCACGGTCTCTTGAACAAGGCCTTCAGGGGAGAGAGAGCCATCTGACCATGACTGAGAGGGTATAGTGCTACCCTAAGTACAGAGCACAGACAAGACCTCCATCTGAAGGACGGTGAAGCTTTCAAGAGGGGATGGAAAGGAAGGGAGTGATTCAAGGGACTCTTAAAGGATAAAGACTGATTAGATACATAGCACTCATTCATGAATTCAAAGGCTCCTGAAGGTCTGTGAATCTGTCCTCTTTGCCTCTAGATCCCCAACACCAAACACAGTGCCTGTCACAGCAAAGACATTCCATAAGTGTCCGATGCAATACTCTGAATGCAAGGGTGAAGAAGAGATATGATGCCAAGACTCAACTTTTTTCCAACTTTTTCCATCTTTCCATTAAGATATTATTGATATATCACATAGAGAAATTTAAGGTGTATGACATGAAGATCTGATACACATATACATCGCAAAATAATTATCCCAAAAAGGTTAGTTAACACTTCCATCCCCTCACATAATTACCATTTTGTGTGCGTGATGATAACTTTAAGATTTACTCTAACAACTTTCAAATATATAATACAGTATTGTTAATTACAGTCACCATGCCATACACTAGATCCCCAGAACTTATTCCTCTTATAGCTGAAAGTTTATACCCTTTGACCAACATCTCTACATTTCCCCCCACCCTTTTGCCCCTGGCAATCACAATTCTATTCTCTATTTTTTTGTGTTCTACTTTTTTAGATTCTGCATACAAGGAGAACATAGAGTATTTGTCTTTTTTCTGTCTGTCTTGCTTAGCATAAGGCCCTCAGCATCCATCCACATTGTCACAAATGGCAAAATTTCCTTCTTTTTTATGAATAATTTTCCATTATAAGTACATATCATATTCTCTTTATCCATTTACACATTTATAGACACTTAGGTTGTCTCCATGTCTTGGCTATTGTGAATAATGCTGCAGTGAACATGGGGGTGGAGATATCTCTTCCAGAGTGATTAATTTCCTTTGGATATATACAGGAGAGGAAATGCTGGATAATATGGTAGTTCCATTTTTAATATTTTGATGAACCTGCATTTTTTAAATTTAAATTCAATTAACCAAGTTATAGTACATCATTAGTTTTTGATATAATGTTCAATGATTCACTAGTTGAATATAACACCCAGTGCCTCCATTTTGTTTCCCATAGTGATTGTACCAATTTACTTCCCACCAACAGTGCACAAGTGTTCCCTTTTCTCTACAGGCTGACCAAAACTTGTTGTCTGTTATTTTTTTGTTAACAGCCTCCTAACAAATGTGAGGTGATAGCTCGTTGTGCTTTTGATTTGAATTTCCTTGATGATTAGTGATGTTGAGCATCTTTTAATGAGTCTGTTGGTCATTTCCAAAACCCAATTTTGAATATGCCACACATTTTCTACACTCTGGTCTATGACTCCCCAAGCTCGCCTTCTCCACCATTAGAAATCTTATCAGTCATTGGTACCTAAATCTGCCACTGGCAGACAGCCTCTCCTGGACCAGCAATCAAAAAGTGTCCTGTTTCACTGCAGACAAAGTCTTGTAGGTACTCAGGACAAACAAGACAGTAGCAACTATAGACCAAGTCTCTGCCTCACTTTACTCATGCTCTCTCACACCCTCTCAGCAGGCAGGGGACAAAAACATTGCATTGGTACCCTAGTCATGAGCCAGAATCGCTGTAAGAAAGGCTACAATCAATACGCATGACACAAGACTGATATGATGCCCTGGAACTGAGGGACCATCTGTAAAACTGATGCCGATCACTTCCTAAGGACGCATGTTACGCTCCTCTGTGATGGATGGGCCTGCTTCCCACCTTGACCAGAGCAAGGAGGAAGGCTTCAGTGATGGATGACAGCAAGGGATTATCAGCCCTAAAGAAGGGGTATTCTGTACTTCTCTTGCCACCCCTATCAGCACTGACATATACAGACATGCAGCCCTACCCATCATGTCTAAAAATGCCCACATTAAAAACACTTCCCCTTTTTGGGATTGGCTGTCAATACAAGTGACACCATGAGAAAATCAATTATGCCTGGGTGAAGTTTCATGCCATAACTCACAGAGCTGTGTTCACCACAACAAATGACACAAGCTTAAGATGCAGGCAGGAGTCAGTGAGGAGGTGGAGGGACTTCAGCAGAAATAGCAAGTTGAACTCCAAACCCAAGGACGTGAAGCAGTTGGTCAACCCAAGACTTCCTAAGCACCACATAGGGGAACCTCAGAGCACTTGAAATAGATATTTCTTTGTTCATAAAGAAATTTTAAAGGTGAGGGATTCAGCAGGGTGGTGGGCAGAAGAGAAGGAAGGGGCAGCTATGGAGTGGCTGAGGAAGGGTAAAAAAGGACTAACTAAAAAAAAAAAAAAATACTGGAGAATATTTTTCTTCTTGTGAGATCCAGGTGGAAGGTTGCCTGGAAGTGAGGCCCCCACTCCACCTGTCTCATAGGATACCCTTCTCATAACCCCGTCACAGCACACAGCACACATAATGCACTGGGGGACGCTACCTCTAAATCTGTCTCACTATAGGACTCTGGTGGCCCTTGAACTCAGAGACTTAGAAGAATGATTTCTATGTCCCCAGGCTTAAGTGTAGGTCTGGGCCATAGTGGGAGCCCTCATTGTGTTCACAGGCTGCATTCTGAAGGAGACTCAAGTGACAAACTGAAAAACGAACAACTGATTAAAAGGAGGTAGACCTAAACAAAGCCGATAACCCAAGGGCTGCTCTGACCATGCCCTTTAGATTAGGCTGCTCTCTTTACCAAGAGGAACACTGTCTGATCATAACTAAAGACAATTAGAATGCCTCCTAGAGGCACAGCAAATATCTCACTTTAAAGAAACAGATTTTGATAAATATGGAAAATTGGGAATGTGTTTCCTTTACAAAACAAATACCTTTAAAAACAGAGGAAACATTTTTTTAAGAGTGTGAGCTTCAAATTTCCCAAAATGCACAGACTGTAAATTAGTGGCCTGAACCCAAAATACAGGTGGCTTCACCTGTCTTTCCATTGTCCATCCACATCCTGAAAATTATAGGAAAAATCCTTGAGAAGAAAGATCACATTAAGCTGCAAATTCAAATCAGTCAGGTTCCAAGACTTAAATGGCTTCCTCTTTGGGGTCTACGTAAATAGCCCATAAAACCCCTGTAAGCCCACAAAATAAAAGACCATTTTATTCAGCTCAGAAACAATCCATACAACACAGAACAAGATGTCTCTCCAATAAACTTACGAAAATCTGCCTTTTGGTAAGCCAAAATTAATATTCCTCCTGTTCTCCTGGGTTATGTCTCTCAGGTCACTACAGTGAGAACTCCTTCTGAATGTCGAAGGCTACTCAATTAATCTTCTTGTTTGCAGAGATTTGAAAGCATTTAAGGAAGGTCAAAAGCTTACAGCAAGCAAAATGCAGCTGAATTCCCCCCTGTTGTGCAAGGTTTACCCTAACTCATGTTCTCCTTCCCATTTTCCCTGTCTCTTCTTTATTCACCATTTCTCCCTGACTTCTGTTTTTTTATTTCTTTTTCTCTTCTTTACCTTTCTCTCTCTCTTATTCTCTTTACTCTGTGCACTTGCCATTATATGGGCTTTGACTTTGAAGTATTATCCAAATATCCTGGAATATTTGGGCAATTTCATATAGACAAATCTCTGTGTCTTCAGCATCCTTTCATTTACTCACAGAATTGAAGAAGGAAAAGAGGATATGATTAAAGAGAAATTGTATTCCTCAATCTAAGTAAGTTAGAGAGCACTAACAACACAGAGAGGAAGAGTTGAGGTGGTTTAGATTTTCAAAGCTTGTCAAATTCCATCCATTAAATGAGTTCATACATGTAGCACATAGAACAGTGCCTTTATGCTGTGGGCACTCAACAATGCCGATTCCTTATTTCTGCCTTCATTCCAATTATTAGCTATGCTGGTCAGCCCTGCCCCCAGGTTGTACTAAACAGTTGGTAGTTGGTTTTGCCCATAGGCTAAAGCAATGAACTTCAAGTCTGAAGTCAAAGGGGTGGTGGAACCCCCATATTTGTTCTCCAAGCTACAAAGCACTCCTCTGAGCAGCCTGCCTGCTCCTTGCCCACAGACACAGGAACAGGTAAACAATAGGTAACTCTGACAACCAGGAATTTAAAAAGAAGGAGGGGAAGGGGCACCTGGCTGGCTCAATTGGTTAAGTTTCTGACTCTTGATTTTGGCTCTGGTCATGATCTCAGGGTTTTGAGATGGGAGCCCTGTGTTTGACTCCATGCTGGCCATGGAGCCTGTTTCAGATTATCTCTCTCCCTCTTCCTCTGCCCCTCCCCAGCTCTCTCTCTTAAAAAAAAAAAAAAAAAAAAAAAGGAGGGGTAAAAAAGAAAGGAAAGGAACAAAGAAAAGAAAAATATCTGAGAAAAACCAACACCAGATGAGAAGCCACAAATGTAACAAATACAAGTATTAACACTCAAGAAATAGAGTTAATGTAGAGAGCAAAGAGGAAGACATTTAAGATCGCCAATTACTATCTTCAGGAAGATTAAGGAGAATATCACATCCTTGAGGACTTGGTAGCTAGAGGCTTGCTTCTCAGAGTGTGGTCCACATGCCCATGGCCTCGAAGCTTGTTAGAAAAGCAGAATGTCCGGCCTCACCCCAGAATGACTAAAATTGTACCTGTAGTTTTACAAGACCCACAAGGGATGTGTATGCTCATTGCCATTGGTGAAGCACTGCATTAAAGGGCTTAGAATTTGAAGTTCTGATCACGGTGGGGGGAGGAAGATTAATGGATGAAAGAGCAGAAATAGATTTAGCTAAGTGGAAAGTGAGTAAAAAGCCCCATCTTCAGCGCTGCATCAGGACTCTCATTGGCAAAGCTGGATGTTAGGAGAAAACGAAAGAAAATATGATTTGCTTAGAACCTGTACCTAGTATATAAACTACCAGTAAAATAAGAGCTCAAAATAAAGACATATTTAGGGTTACAAAGATTCAGAAAACTTATTACCCTCACGCCCTCATTGGGGTGAGATGGGGTGGTGCGTGAAGTCATTTGAAAGAATGTATAAAGCCCAAAGAATAAATAATATATAAGATATGAGAAAGAGTGGAAAGTAAGTAGAAAACCTAGATTAGGTTTAAATAACTCTTGATGCATAATTTTTAAATATTTATAACTAAATATAACTCAAGTCCCAGATAATCTCAAAGTGGCAGGCGGCAGAGGGAAGGGAAAAACTACTTAGATTCTTCTCTCATTTAAGGAAGATTAGAGATATTGCATAACTCTAATAATAGTAGCAAAATATGTTTCAATGTGTATGTCACAAAAGACTGAATGCTGTCTGATTCCATGTATACGTAACTCTAGAAAGGACAAAGCTAACCCATAGTGACAGAAAGTACACTCCCTCATTGTTACCTGGAGCTGAAAGGGGCAGGGGTGGGAAGTGGGAGATGCATTGTATGGGAAGTGGTACAGGTATTTTTGGGGTGATGAAAATGTTCAATATCTCGATTTTGGTGATAATTATATGTTATTAAAATTTATTAAATATAAATTTGTCTTTTTTTGGTTTTATTTAAATTCAAATTATTTAACATACAGTGTATTATTAATTTTGGGGTAGAATTTAGTGATTCATCGGTTGCATGTAACACCCAGTGCTCATTACACCAAGTGCCCTCCTTAATGCCCATTACCCAGTTACCCCATCCTCCCACCCACCTCCCTTCCAGCAGCCTTCAGTTTGTTCTCTATAGTTAAGAGTCTCTTATGGTTTGTCTCCCTCTTTGTTTTTATCCTATTTTATTTTTCTTTCCCTTCCCCTATGTTCATCAGTTTTGTTTCTTAAATTCCACATATGAAATCATATGGTATTTGTCTTTCTCTGACTTATTTTACTTAGCATAATATATTCTAGTTCTATCCATGTCATTGCAAATGGCAAGATTTCATTCCTTTTGAGGGATGAGTAATATACACCACATCTTCTTCATCCATTCATCTGTCTGGACATCTGAGCTCTTTTCATAGTTTGACTATATAGTGGACATTGCTGCTAATCAAAATACACACGTAATATGTGTCCATGATGTCACATGTAAATGATGCCTCTTAAAGTTGATTTTAAAAATACTGTGTCACGTATACACAGGTAACTGTTAGAAGAATAAAAAGTAGATATTCCACTTCCAAAATATTAGAAGAAAGATGGTGGAAGGGAAGCTTGATTAACTCAACAAATACAAGTGGGGAGATAAATGGCATAATGATAATAAAATAGCTAACATTTATTCAGTACTCACTGTTTCTGAGACCAAATTTTGGATACTTTATATATAACAGTTTCCTTAATCCCTGCAACAAGTCCATGAATTAGGTGTGATAATAGTCATTCTCATTTTATGATGAAGAAACTGAAGCACATTGGATTTATGTAACTTAACACTATCAAACATCTAGTGTGACAGAGCTGGGGTGCCAAACCGGCTCATAATACATTCTAGTAAATAGAAATAGAACACGTAAAGTAAATAGAAAACATAAAGTAAAATGGAGAGACAATTGCAAAAGTGTTATTAATCAAAGTGAAAGAATGTGTAATATATTTTCCCATTAGAAATCAGATCTGTTTAAATAAATAAATAATAAATAAATAAAGCAAGCTTAGCTACATGTTATTTACAAAAGACATACCTAAAACAAAAATATCAAGAAAGAGTTGAAAATGATATTTAATCCATTTGAATGATATACTATGTAAAATGCTAAAACTGTAAGCAGGGGTGTTAATGATAATATAAAAGAAGTCAAGATGAAAATATTTTAAAATAACGGGGAGGAGTACTTCCAACTGATAAAAGATACAAGTGATCAAGAAAATGAAGCTGTTATTAAGCTTCTATGTACCTAACAACACAGATTCAAGGCATATAAGGCATAAACTATGACAGAGCCAAAACTTAGTGGAGGTTTTCAATACATCCCTTTCAATAACTGACATTGTAAGTCCAAAACCAAGTAAACCAAAACCAAGTAAAGACCTGAACAATTCAACTAAAAGGTATAAATTATTAACCTTTTATCAGGCACAAATAAATTGCAGTAAATCCTGTAAAGTAATAAATATTTAGATCAGGTTTTTTGACCTCAATGAAAATTAGAAATTAAAAACAAAATGTAGCTGTCCTCTTCAAAAAGAAACAAAGGGGAGTCTATATATTTGGAAATTTTTAAATATTATTTTAAATAATGCTTTTGATCAAAATCTATTTAGAAATGGATGACAATGAAAATTCTACATATCAAAATTTGTGGGATATAGCCAGTGTAACAAAGTAATACTGAGAGGAATCCATATGTTCTTAAATGCATTTAATAATAAATAAGACATATTGAAAATAAATTAGCTATGAATCCAATTAAAATGCTATAAAATAAAAATAGAATAAATCCAAAGACTGTTGAAGAGTAACAAATATAAAATAAATATTAATAAAATACAAAATGATATGTTTTAGGGTTGATCAATAACTCCAATAGCTATTTCTTAAATGACTAATAAAATAGATTCTTGGTAAATCTTATAAAGAAAGAGAAGGAAGATACAACCATATGAAAAACCAAACACAGGATTTTATTACCAATATGGAGGAGATTTTGAAAATATTAAGAAAATACTATTTATAGGCTATATCAGTAAATTTGGAAATCTAGACAAAATGGAGAATATAATATCCTGGGAATCTATAAGTTACCAAACAGATTCCAAAAGAATCTTGAAAAATTTTAATAGCAAGTGATCAAAAGAGAAAACTAAGAAAAAAAATCAGAGATCTTTCCATCTTTCCATTAAAACAATGTCAGATGATTTCATAGATGATCTCTACTAAATCTTTAAGGAAATATTCTGATTTTTTTTTTTTAATGGATGCCTTCCCATTTGCTTCCATAAGACTAACAAACCCTGGTATTAAACCATGGAAAATAGTCCCCAAAGCAGTCAACTGGACTTATGAACACAGCTGAAATAAATCCAAACTAAAACGTCTTAATTGTACCTTTTGCAAGAAGTCAGTATATACCTGAGAGAGAGAGAGAGAGAAGAGAGAAAGGATATGTTAGGGCTTGGGGAGACCTTAGTGGCAATTTAGTCCAATCACCTCACTTTAAAGAAGAATTTCATGTCCTAAAAGGAGAACTTATTTACTCAAGTGTCACTGCAAGTAAGTGAGACTAACTTGCCCCCATAACTCACTACCTGAGAGGTTCTTTAAAGTCCTATGTTTCTTCCTTTCCCTCACCTCACACTTAAATCACAAATACTCTCTGTGTGTAGATTGGGTGTAGGAAATGGCCTGACCATATAGAGATAGAGATGTTTTATTAACAGTTTGAGGACATTTACAAATAACTAAAATAAAGTTGGGATTTGGGGAAACGGTACAAATATTAGAGTCAAGGTCAAGTAGAATGACCCTGACTTCTCTTTGTTAGAATCAAAATACTGGAATCCTCAAACAATGGCTCTGACTTGCTGTGAGCAATAAAATGTTCCTCTGTGTATCTGGAGAAGTCTCTCAAATTTTCTTGGCATATATTACCTGTCTTGATTTCTTTTCCAATTCCAGTAGCCAATGGAGAAGCAACAAATTTTTTAAATCAAGAGAACTTCGGAGGATGTGATATACTTAAAAACCCTAAGATTCATGTTATTAAAGCTGTATTAAAGCCGTAAATAAACTTCCAGTGTCAGAAAAGCAGAGGGAAGTTGACAATAAAGAAGTTAAGATACATGTTCTGTAGATTCAGAGAATGATGCTTCCTGAGAATTAAGATTTAAAGTGTGTGGTTCAACTGTTTTCATTCATTTATTCATTCAGCAAATATTTAGAGTATGTACCATGTGGTAGGCTCTATGGTAAAAGTCATACAATGTGACAATTATAGTTGGTCACATCTTTTAAAATCTGCTTTTTTCTGGGTAAAATACAAGAAGCAGGATACCAGTGTTTCCCATACAGCAGCAGGCTCTCCTGAAGCAGAATGTGCTCTTACTACAGGAATGGCTGAAGTGGGCTTAATCAGATGTCGTTCCCTGTAGAAAAAGCCTACTATCTGGTAAGAAGAAAGACACAACTAATAACAACATAAGGCAGCTGGACTTGCCACACATCCCAAGCTTATAGTTCTCTGTCTAGAATTTGTCAACAGAAACTTGACATAGGCACTTGGAAAATATCTGTTTAATTCAGTGACAATAGAATAATACACTTAGGAGGTAGAAAATGTAAGACCTGGGAGAGATCTTTCAGTTGAAACCCCAAACCCTCATTTCCCAGATGGCAAAACACCAATCTAGAAAGGGAAGATGACTTGTCCCAAGCACCAGAGTAAGTCCAAGGCAAAGCTGATACTAAAATTTAATTCTCCTGCCCCCTGCTCCATCTGTTTCTGAGGGTCCTTGGACAGACCATGCAACAGGCCCATGAACTAGTCAGCCAGCTGCAGTGACCATGAGGCACCTGCCCTGGCCTTCCCTGTCTTTCTCTGGGTTCTGCTAGGTCTCCTGGATTGCCCACAAACCCCCCAGGAGAAGCCTCACCACTGTTGCTCCAGCCCCTGTTAGAACCCAACATCCAAGCCAGAGTCGTCCAAGTTTCCAGGCCTCTGGCTCCACGGCTGTGCTGGCTTCCAGGCAGCATCAGTGAGAGGAGCCTCCTCCCCAGCTCAGTGCCACCCTTGGTCACCTGGGCCCCAGTGCTTCTGCCTGTGCCAAGAATCTCAAAAAATATTTTTTAAACAGACCCACCAGCTTCCGCTGCCCTCTCCCTCCACAGCCCACGCTAATTATAGGCACTCAAACACAGTGGAAAAATATAAGAAATGAGCCTGCCACCTTCCCCCTTTCTCTTGTCCTTTTTCCCAGACTCTGTTCCCCCCAAGTTTCATCTCTCTTCCCCCAGCTATGCATTTGACTGGACACAAATGCAGATAGAGTTCTGCTGTGTGTGTGTGTGTGTGTGTGTGTGTGTGTGTGCGCGCGCGCGTGCATGTGTAAATGCAGCAGGGATGTTGCAAGCAGTCAAATATTTTGCTATGCTTGGAATTAATTTGCTGGTCTTTTCTAGTGTCAGTCACACAGTTGATGGCTACTACAGCTGCATTTCTAACCCCTGGAATTTACCTCTCTGAGCTCAAGAAATTCAAGGTAAATTGTAAAGCTTGAAACAGAATCAGTTTGGCCAAATTGCAGTGAGTGGCTGGACACCTGAGAGTACTTGTCTCTGTAGCTCAGGTACATGATGGACTTGGGGTCAGTTGTAGAGACTCCATTAACATGGATGTGTACAAACAAAGCCCAGAAGACTGCCTGCAGCCTTGAGAAGTTAGTCAACAGAATTCACCAACTGTTGCCTGGCCTTCTAACAAGAAGCCTCACATGCCTCTAGGTTTTTTTCCTTCCTGGATGAAGTATATAAAAAAAAGTCAAGAAAGTTGACATCAAGCCAAGCGTTATGCTCCACACACTCATCTTTTCTTGGTTAATCTTCCCTAAAGCCACATAAGGCCCAGAGAGGTCAATTAATGATCTGTCCAAAATCATATGGTCAAAGATGGCAAAGCCAAGCAAAGACCCAGGTCCTGGGACACAAACAAGTAAGCAAACAATAACAGTACAGCATTGATAATGATAATATGGCTGCCTACTATGTACCAAACATTACACTACTGCTTTACTAAAGTCATAAAAACAAAACCTTTTAGGTAGATATTATTATCATGTGTTATATATTACATATTATTATTGTGCAAAATTAAATAAATAAAAACATAGACTCAGAGACATCGAAAACTTGTTTAAAGTGACACAGCTGGTGTGTGGTGAAGCCAAGATATTTAAATCCAAGTATGCCTAAAATCCAGAGTCATGAGTTACTAAGTACATAATGCAGAATGATATATTCATCACCTCTAGACCGTTGTTCTTCATACAGCCCTGAATGTATATAGTAGTAAAGAGCTTCCAGAATTTAGTGAGACAAAGGAATTTAGACCACAGTCTAGCTAGAGATAAGAGCTTTCATTGCTGGAGTGCCTGGGTGGCTCAGTCGTTAAGCATTTGCCTTCGGCTCAGGTCATGATCCCAGGGTCCTGGGATCGAGCCCCACATCGGGCTCCCCGTTCGGCGGGAAGCCTGCTTCTCTCTCTCCCACTTACCCTGCTTGTGTTCTCTCTCTGGCTCTCTCTCTCTGTCAAATAAATAAATAAAATCTTTAAAAAAAAAAAGAGCTTTCATTGCTAATCTTATTTTTTCCTTTCCTCCCCTCATTCAGTAAGAGGTATATGGGAAATTAAGAATGTATCTGTAAGACATTCTAATTACAGGAACACATTTTTAAAGAAAGGGGTTTCAGGAGAAACTTAGTGCTCTTCAAAGCAGATTAATTGGCAAATGGCTCTGTGATCATCTTTGTTGAGAAGAAGTGTTGGCTTTGCTTGACGCACACTACATTAAATTTGAAGCACTATATGTTTGTGTTTGTTCAGGTGTAAGGTTGACTGTGCAATTTCTCAGTGCTCCAACTAAAACAAAGTCCAAAAAAATATCTATTAAATAAGAGATTCTTTGCATTTCAATGTAGGTTGATAACTAACCCATACTGAGTGCTTGAAAAGTGTGAGGTGTGAATATTTTCTAACAGCAGATAGGCTCAATTAGATTCAGAGCCTGAGACAGATCATTTTCTCTATAGTCACATTTTAATTGAGGTCTAATTAACATACAATAAAATGCATAAATCTAAAGTGTTCAGTTCAATGAGTTTTGAAAATTTTATACACCTGTATAATCACTCCCCCCCAAAAAATACTAAACATCTTCATCACCAAAGAAAGTTTCTTATATTCTTTTCCAGTCATTAATAATAATATTATTATCCCTGATTTTAGCTTTTATTAATAAGTCTGCTAGAAACACTGTTGTTTAAGTCTTTTGTGGACTTATTTTTCATATATCTTGAATAAATACCTAGGGGTAGTACTGCTCAGTCATGGTGTACATCCATGTTTAACTTAATAAGACACTGAAGAACTCATCTCCATAGCCATGCATAATTTTATTCTCCCATTAGCAAGGTATGAGAGTTCCAGTTGCTCCACATCATCACTGACATTTAGTATTGGTCTTCTGGATTTTTGCCATTTATAGTTTATCTTATTGTGGTCTTACTTTGCAATAAGCACTTTCTCATGTGCTTATTGGTTATTCATATATAGTCTATTGTGAAGTGTTCATCCATTTGTCTTCATAGAATACTTTAACTTCTTTTGTAATCTGACTCAATGCCAAAATATTTACCTATTAATTTGATAGTTCAAGTATTAATCTATTATTTCCAGAATAAACAGTGATATATTTGTCTAAGTAGCCCTTAGCATCTTCTTGGAAATTATTGGGCAGGTGTTGCTTAGTCACATTACCTTATCACCCCCAGCAATAATTTATGCTTTTGTAAAGGGGAAGGAGAGACCATTAAGTTCAGAACTTAACAGCAAATTTCCATATAGAACCATTAAACCACTCACTAACCAGCTGTTCATGCTGATGAGCTCATTCTGTTTTGTCATTCCTTTGTCAAGGAGTATTTCTTATAAAGAAGAGTGACAGATAATGCACATATAGTAAAAATGTAAGTGATATTCAATCAGCAACCTACATCTTGCTGAAAATGGGGCAGACAAAAAGTGCACTCCAAGACCTTTACAGCTAAAAGGTAACTTAGAGCTCATCTCAGCCAAACCACCTAGTGTTGTAGAAGAGAAAACTGAGGCCCAGAGACTTAACTAATTTCCCAGCCAACAACAGAACCCAGGTAATTCTACCTAGAGCCTAATGTCCCTTCTACCATAACATGATGCCTTTAGAGAGAAAAAGTGCTCTCATTTCATTTACAGCCTAAATTAGAAAAAAAAAAATCTAAATTCAGTAGAAGTTTGGAAAAAGACTAGATGGGAAAATAAAAGCCAACAGAAAGGCTGCTTGGAGTCGCTAAAAAATTATGGAATCTAAAGCCAGGAAACCTGGATTTGAGTCCAGCACTTTCATTCATTAACCACGTGGCTTTAGACTAGTCATTTCAACTTAACATTTTAATATCCTCGAGTGAAAATTGAGACTGAAGATAATAAATATGTAGTTATATTCAGAAACAGAACAGAAGTCTATGTTGAGAAGGGGGTTAAAACAGAAGACCTGCTGGCCTCCAGAGCTAGAAGTCAAAGAATAATGGGATAATACTATTCCTGCAAGATGGGTGACAAAAACAAGGCTCACTTCTTGAGGCTGGGGATTTGCTATATGTGGGGATATCCTCAAGCATAAAGGAGACAGAAAAAAAAAAGTTTGTCAATTTTATCCCTGAAACTATGATTTATAGGAAGCTGTGGACCCAAGGAAGTAGGACTATAGAAGTATTGTCTGATATGGAACTGAGTTAGAGAACTCATTGACTCAAAGATTGGATCTCAGTATCTCTGAAATCACCATAGAACTGAAACCCCAACATGCCATTTTAAAATTAGGCTCAGGATTTGGTTTACAGGGGAGGTAGTTTCAAATGCTTGTAAGACTACAAACTACTGACCAGAGAGGAAGAGAGACAAAAATAATCCCTCTGACTCAAAATAAGTACATCAGTGCAAATTTTAAAACTGATGAAAACATCTAGAGATGAGAAGGACAACCAGTGAAATCAACAACTAGGGGCACCCGGGTGGCTCAGTCATTAAGTGTCTGCCTTAGGCTCAGGTCATGATCCCAGGGTTCTGGGATCGAGCCCCACATCGGGCTCCCTGCTCAGCGGGAAGCCTGCTTCTCCCTCTCCCACTCCCCCTGCTTGTGTTCCCTCTCTCGCTGTGTCTCTCTCTGTCAAATAAATAAATAAAATCTTAAAAAAAAAAAAAGAAATCAACAACTAGAACATAATTCACTCCTTGTGAAATTAATTTTTAAGAGACAGTATGACAAAAACTTTCAAATAAGAATGTTAGAATAGTCAGAGATAAATGAAAGAATGACATAATTAAAATGATCCAAAGATATGAAAAAAGCATGAATAATACAAGAATAGGTGGCTATGACAATAGGAGAAATAAATGAACACAGTTGAAAAGAGAACAGCACAGAGATTTTTAAAAAATAGAAATATGGAAGAAGAGTTAAGAACTGTGGAGAATAAATTGAGATGCTCCAACATAGATCTAATAGGAATTACAGAAGAAAGCAATGGGAAAAAAATCAAATGAAATATCAGAGGGGTTTCCTGACTTAAAAAATAAAATAAAATAAATCCTTAGAATAAAAAAAAACTCTAAATACCAATGTAAATTCATAAAGACAAATCTACACCACAGCACATCTTAATGAATCAGCAGAACTTCAAGAACTAAAAGAAAGGCCGAGTACCACAAACAACAGCAATTATACTGATGGCAGATTGCACATTAGCATGAATAGATTCCAAAAAATAATAGGATACTATATTAAAAGTACTGATGAAAAATAACTGGAAATTCATAATTTTAATTCAAAAGTAAGAGTAAACTATATAAAATAATAAGGAGTATAATCAGAATGTATTGATAAGTATAAAAAGGAGAGTATGAAATAATGGTAGCATATACACTATTTTTTTACTATCTACAGCAACATACATATATTACTTTTGTGTACATTTTGATGAGAAACAAGGAGAAATAACATATATCTGTGCTTATTTTTCCTAAAAGAGACATAGGAAGGATAAAACAGAAAATAATGAAATTGCTTACCTATTGGGATAATGTGACACTTCTATGAGTGTATTTTGTTTGCAATGTTTTAACACATGAGCTCTTGTTAACTATTTACAAATTCAAAACACAAAATTAAATCAACAAGGATGGGAAAGAAACAGAATAACCACATAAAAATAGAACATAAGTGTGTATGAATAACAGACACTAAAGGGTGAGAGAAGAGCTATTCAAGTAATTTTGATACTGGACTTTGTTCTAAAGAGAAGAAAAAAAAAGAACTGCAAGAAAATCTTAAATCATTTTTAATTGTTTTTTTTCATAGTGTTGTGAGTATAGCAATACTGTTGTAATTTCTGTGTTTTGCAGGATTGAACAAAAGAGTAAATAACGTTGACATTGTTGGGAGCTAGAGCTCTTACTGGGGGGGAAGGAAACACAAATATGGAATGGAGAAGGCAAGGAAGGACTTTGTGGGGGTGGAATGGAATTGGAGGAACCAGTTTAAACTCATGATTTCATATTTCCTAGATCTATCCACTGAAAGACCTTAAAGTTCCCATAGTAGGGCTGCCTGGGTGGCTCAGTCAGTTAAGCTCTGCCTTCAACTCAGGTCATGATCCCAGGGTCCTGGGATCAAGCTCCATGTCGGAGTCCCTGCTCAGTGGGGAGTCTGCTTCTCCCTGTGACCCTCCACCTGCTTGTGCTCTCTCTCTCTCTCAAATAAATAAAATCTTAAAAAAAAAAAAAAAGCTCCCATAGCAATGAACACACCTACTATCCAGATCCTGGTTTCTAAAGAAATTACTAAAGAGACCAGTGCTCCTTGGGAAAATGGCTAACTCAAGAACTGGGCAGAGAAGGTACAAAATAAATATGGAACACCTTGTGTCAGAAAGTAAAAAAGTGTCTTAAAAATATGGAGCCATATGCCAATACACAGAAGTCTGCTTGAAAGAGCTCTCATTTTAAAATCTAGGAAAATTTGAGTGTCAAAATTAATAAGAAGGGGCACCTGGGTGGCTCAGTCAGTTAAGTGCCCAACTCTTGATTTTGGCTCAGGTCATAATCTCATAGGTCATGAGATCGAGCCCCACATCAGGCTCCACGCTCGGTATGGAGCCTGGTTGAGATTCTCTCTCTCCTTTTCCCTCTGCCCCTTACCCGCCCCTCTAAAAAAAAAAAAAAAAAAAGAGAAAACCAAACATTTTCAACAAGTGATCAAAATGAACATTACCAATGACGGGCAAACAGACATCACGTGCCTCTGGGTGTGATGCCCCAGGAAAGACACAATATCAATTGTGAAATAAACGAGTCAGAAAGGAATATCTGCATTTTATCATGAGGGTACATCTGAAAAATCCACACTGAGGGACAATCTTTACATCAGTAGGCTGGCATTTTTCAGAATTCTTAACGATATGAAAAACAAGAAACACCTGAAGATCTGCTCCTGATTAAAGGAAAATCAAGACACGACCCCCTAAAGGCAATACATGAGCCCACATTGGATCCTGAGCCGGGGGGAAACAACAGTGATACAGGACATTATAGGACAATTGATAACTCTGGGATATGATCTATAGATAAAAGTTTTATATCAATGTTAAATTTCCTCAAGATATTGATGAAAGAAGGGAAATCCTTGATGGATAGGCCCATTTATTATGTCTCTCCCTCCATATATTGTAGAATCCAAGTTTAGTGAGAATATTAAATATTCATTTTTCCCTCTTCATCACTATCTAGTCTGTGTGATGAAGCCCGGTATGGCCAACATTTCACATTCCCTTATCACTACCCCTCAACTAATTGAGGCTTCGCTTCATTCGTCATGCGTATGCGAGCAGGGAGAGAGATGATGCCAGGCCCTTAGCAGTCTGCAGCCTGTCTGAACCCAGCTCCATGGAGACTCCTTCATAGAGATCCGGGTCCTGATTGTATTTGTGGGAACCGAAGCTGTATTGAATTGAGCACACAACCTAATTAGCAGATTTTGAACCTTAGAAACCTTCATTATGTTATAATCCCACATCATCTTTTGAAGCTCAAAAAAAAAAAGTAGTTCTGTTCATTAATTTATTGCAGTAAGTGCATCATCTCTGCCTTTGAATACTCTGAGGCTAATGATATGCCCAAAGGTGTGATGCAGAGGATGACTCATAATAGTTTTTCTTCTAGGGAGATTACTCTGTATGCACACACATGCCACCATGAATGAATTTTTCTGTACCTGTGTGACTGCCTCTTTCAGTAGTGTGTGTGTGTGTGTGTGTGTGTGTGTGTGTGTGGTGTACATATGCACACTGGTGCTTGTAGGTGTAGATTCATGCCTCTGTGCAGGTGTACCTCTGTATCGCTATGCTTCTGTGTGTACATGAATGCAACTTACACATCGCTGAGAGTAAAGTAGATAGACAATGCATCTGTTAATGATCTCTCAATTGCAAGTGATATCAAACCAAACTAAGGTTCGGTTTAAACCAAAAGGAAATGTATTGGCTCATTGAACTGAATTTTCCATGGCCAGCTTTAAATTCTCACTTGGGAAAGGTAGAATTGGGAACCATATCCAGAGTGGCTGCTCATCAGCACACAGGGAAACAGCTGAGCAGGAATGCCCTGGAGTCCATGAGCTGGAGTCCTCGCTCTGGTCAACTCATCCGGGGCTTCCCCTGAGCTCTCCCCAAGGCACTCTCTTTTTGAGTGTTAGTCTGTTTGCTTCCAGGCAATTCCTGGGGCAAGTAATAGGTCCAAAAGTCTTATCAAGTCACAGTATTTTTTTTTTTTAAAGATTTTATTTATTTATTTGAGAGAGAGAGAATGAGAGAGAGCACGTGAGAGCGGGGAGGGTCAGAGGGAGAAGCAGACTCCCTGCCGAGCAGGGAGCCCGATGCGGGACTCGATCCCGGGACTCCAGGATCATGACCTGAGCCGAAGGCAGTCGCTTAACCAACTGAGCCACCCAGGCGCCCCCAAGTCACAGTATTTGAATCCAGAAACTGATCTGGGAATTTCTGTTTCCCAGCAACAGGTGTCTCTCCATCCCCTCACCCTCAGTTTGTGCTCTGTCTTGATCAAAGACCAATTTAAAACAATGGCCACCCAAGGCATCAAACTTCAAGCCCTAATTCAATCTCCTGCCATGTTTCTTGAGTCACTGTCTTTGATCACACTAAGTGTAGATTGGGGGGAAAATCTGTTTTTCCAATACCGTAAGATTCTGGAGTACCTGGGTGTTCCTTTATCTTAGATTTCAGGCTGTAGGTAGGATTTTCTTAGTGAGACTGTATTGTCATTCTCTCTTTGTCTCTTTTTTATTGTTTTTTAATAATGTGTTTATTGTTGATTACATGCAGTTGTAAGAAATAATACAGATATCACTCAGACACTTTTCCCATTTCCCCCAGTGGTAACATTTTGCAAAATTATAGTATAATATCACAACCAGGATATTGACATTGATACAATCTACCAATCTTACTCAGATTGCCTCTGTTTTACTTGTGATTATTTGTGGTATGTGTGTGTTTGTGTGTGTATGAGAGAGAGACTGACAAAGAGAAAGGGGGGGGAGAGAAGATGCTCAGCATCATATGCTATTGAGGAAATGTAAATTAAAACAAAATATCACTACACACCTATTGCATAACCAAAATTCATAACACTGACAACACGAAATGCTGATAAAGATGTGAAGCAATGGGAATTCTTACTGAACAATATAGATGGCATATCGCATTCTACTGGCATCAACATTTTACCACTGCAAGTAAGGTGTGGCAACTTTTCTTCCATGTAGGTCTCTTTGTCTTTCCTACTTTTAAATATCATTGTCCTGGAGCACCTGGGTGGCTTAGTCAGTTAGGTGTGCAACTCTTGACTTCAGCTCAGGTCGTGAGATGGAGCCCTGAGTCCGGCTCTGTGCTCAGCATGGAGTCTGCTTGAGATTCTCTCTCTCTCTCTGCCCCTCCCCTGCCCCCCTCTCAAAAAGAAATTTAAACAAAATTAAAAATAAATTTAAAATAAATAAATAAATATCATTGTCCTGAGTATTAGATGATATTAGAATTTTTGTTTGATCATCAGTTATGATTTATAAGACTCATGAGAAGAAAGATAGTCTATTATCTGTACTCATATTTTTACTCTTTTTGCAGGTGACAGTTCTTCCTTTTAGCACTTGAGAAATATTGTGTCTCTTCCTTCTGACCTCCATGGCTTCACATGAGAAATTATTGTCATTCCGATTAGTGTTCCTCAGTAAGTAATGCCTCATTTCTCTCTGAGTCCATTTGAGATTTTGGATGCATTTTGAAAACTAAAAATTTTGTCTTTAGTTTTCAGAAGTATAATTATACTGTTTCTTGGCATTGATATGGGGGGGGGATTTATCTTGTTTGTGATTTGCTCAGCTTCTTGAATCTGTAGGTTTCTATTTTTGCCAAATTTGGGGAGTTTTTAGCTATCACTTCTTTGACTATCCTTCATTCTCATTCTCTTTTCCTCTCCTCTGGAACTCTGATGATATGAATGGTGGTTCTTTTGCTATTGTCATACAGGTCCTTGAGACTCTGTGTTGTTGTGTTGTGTTGTGTTGTATTGTTGTGTTTTTCAGTCAATTTCCTTTCCATTGTTCAGATTGGTAGAATTCTATCCATCTGTCCTCAATTTTATGGATTCTATTCTTCATCACCTCCCTACTACTATGGAGCCCAGCCAATAAGGTTTTGTTGTTTTGTTTTGTTTTTTTAATGTCCGATATTGTATTTTTCAGTTCTATAATTTTCATTTGGCTCCTTTCTATAAATTCCACTTCTTTGCTGATGTTTTTATTTTTTTCATTTGTGTCAAGAGAATTTGTAATTGATTGTCAAGTCATTTTTATTTGGCTGCTTTAAAATCTTTGTCATAAAATTCCAATGTCTGATCCATCTCAGAGGTGGTGTTAGTTGGTTGTCTTTCTCGTTCAAGTTGTGATTATTCTTAATTCTAGGTATGATGAGTGATTTTCTATTGTATTCTAGACACTGTGTCAATTATGTTAGGTGACTCTGTATCCTATTTAAATCTTTTAATTTTATTATTCTGCTTAGATTAAGCATGTAGGTAGGTACTGGTCTACTTTCTTGGTCTGTGTTTCCAATGATAGTGTAATCCTCATAGTATTTCAGTGTCATTTTGGTCTGGTTGGTTTATGTGAGGCTATTGGGTTTCCACTGGTCCCTGTTGGTGCTGCCTGAAATAGTAGAAAAATTTCACCAGGCTGGACCACTAAGTATCTCCTGGTGGAAAAGGGGAGTCTCAAGTGTGTTGGCACAAAGAGGCTTCCTGACCAGGCACTTGTTGTGGTAGGAATCCCATCCCCATGCTATCCTAGCTCTCCCACTGTCTCTGGGCAGGAAAAGGGAATCTCAGGCTTCCCAGGCCATCACTCTTCTTTTGGATACGACTTTCTTCCTGGTTCTGATGTCCCTGGGCAGGGGAAGAAATTTTCAAGCCCAGCTAAGAAGAACTCCAAATCAATCCCTTTTGCTGGTGGTGTCCTGCTGACTTTATGTTCTCAGTCTTGGAAGGAAGGAGCCTATGTAAGATGCCTTTTATTGCTAGACTGGAGGTCAGAAAATTCTGGGCTTCCTTTTTCTGTCTGGTGGGAGATAAAAGGAATCTTGGCACTGTGTTGTTTTTTTTTTTCCTCCAATGCTAGGACCCTAAAACAGTTTGCCTTTTTCTTGTCACCTTTAAGAGATCTCCTTTTGGTTGCCTCTTACATTGTTTATATGGCTTCTGCTTGTGTTTAGCAAGGAGGGGCAGAATTGAGGCCATCTTGTCCAGGTAGCATTCTCTTTTCACCAGTAGGCCAGCTATAATCGTAGTTGGTTTCCTTCTTATAGAGCTTTGCTGAAGGTCACAAGAAACAGCGAGTAGACTCTAACATCATGAAAAGCGTTGCATAGTTCCCAGAACATAAAGGAGCCTTCTCTGCCATTCATCCAACTAAGCCAGTTCTACAATTTTTAGTCAGTCCCTTGCAACATCTCACTTCCTGGATCAATTTCTATATTCTTTAAGACTATGACTATAAGCAAGATAAACTAACTGAAACTTTAAAAGAATATTAGTGTAAGAAGAGGGATTACTCACAGAATTGGGGGGGAAAGGGGTTAGCAGGTGGAAGAATCAGGTTTGATAGGTCAGAAACAGACGACCCCAGAAGTCTTACGAGGAGAAATATCCTGAGAATCTCATCAGCCTTGCCACTGAAATGAGTGGACAGGCGACTTTTCTTTTTCCTATCCTTGGGTTATACTATTAGAACTCAAATCACCAGAAGAAATGGTCCTTTTGCCTACATTTCTCACAGACGTATCTATCCCTTGGCCAAAAGAAGGGAGAGATCTTTGATTAACATCTTTTCCAACACAGCACTTGATGGAAGAGAGACAATTCTCTAAAAGAATTTCATTGGGCTCCATCAGACTCTTATACTTGCTAACTAGCTATCTAATTTATAGTCTTGTCTTGGTCTATAGCTTCATATTTTCTTACCTAAAATAATAGTTTTTTGAACTCATCATTCTTATCAAGATTCTTTACATTCCAAGTGATAGCAATCCAACTCAAACTAGCAGAAGCAAAGAAAAGGCATTAACTTATATAACTAGAGAATTCAAAGGAAAACGTCAGCCACAGCTGGATCTAGGGCTTCAGAAGAAGTGACTAGGACACAGACTCTCCTTCTCTCCAACTCTCACCCTTCCTCGACTCTTCTTCAAGTGTAGGGTAAGATTTGGCTCCTTATCATAATTCCTCATCACAAGATCTTCATGACTTGGTACTTCTCCAGCCTCATCTCCTGCATATGTGCCTTTGACTTTAGATACTAGCAATTCAAACTCCCTATATTCTCCCAAAGACTCCAAGCTTCGAATCCTTGGATTGAAGCTGGAAAAATTCCCCTTCCTCAATGCACGTTTGTTAAATTATTAGCTACTCTGCATGCAATTTACACAATGTCTTAATTTGTCCTTATGTATTATTCTAAGACTACAATAACAATAATAGTTAACCTGTAAGTGCTTCTGGTGCCAGACTGTCAAGGTTTGAATTCCAGCAATACAACTGCTGGCTATATGATCTTAGGCAAATTATATAACCTCTCTGTGCTTCAAGTTCCTCAACTCTAAAATTGAAACAAGGGGCGCCTGGGTGGCTCAGTTGGTTAAGCGACTGCCTTCGGCTCAGGTCATGATCCCAGGGTCCTGGGATCGAGCCCTGCATCGGGCTCCCTGCTCGGCCGGAAGTCTGCTTCTTCCTCTCCCACTCCCCCTGCTTGTGTTCCCTCTCACTCTGTCTCTCTCTCTCTCTCCCTGTCAATTAAATAAATAAAATCTTTAAAAAAAAAAAAATAAAAAATAAAAAATAAAATAAAATTGAAACAATAATACTATCTATCTCATAGAGCTGTTTTAAGTATTTAATTGAATTAATCCATGTGAAGTGTTTAGAACTGTGCCTAGTACCTAGAAAGTATTCAGTAAGTATTAATTATTCTTATTGTTATTTTTGAGACCACCTATGTGCTGAACACTTGGGACTATCTCATGTAATCCTCATGATAATCCTGTGAATTGGAAATATCAGTATCCACATTGTAGATATTAGGAAACAGAGGTTTGAGGAGATTAAATGACTTGCCTAAGGTCACAGAGCTAGTAAGTGATAGAGTCAAAACTGGTGCATATCTGCCCTGGGACACCCTCATGACCATTGGCATCTCAATGCTAGTACCCAGAAGGGCAAAACTAGATATGTTCAGAGAAAGAGCATTGTCTAAATGAAACTTCCTCAGTCTGAGTTTGTTATATCTTTCTTGTGAACTGGTCTCGGCGCATGTGGGCCTTTCTCAGTGCCTCTGAGCATGCCTTCTAGTTAATATACTTTGAGGCCCATTTCACCAATTCAGCCTGAGCAGCAAAAGCATAAATCCTCCATCTCTTCCCCAGCCTCAGGGATAAAGGCTGAGTGTGTGTTTTAAATACAGCTGTTGTAAGTTAGCCACATCCTGGGTAAATCACCTTTATAGACAACTACTAATTTCCCAAAAAGCAACAGCTTTAAGAAACCAGCATTAAGGATTATTTTTCTTAAAACAGTTTCATAATGCAGGCCTCTTTGTTGGGAATCCTTATTTGTGGAGACTGTATGAATTTTAACAGTCCCTGACCCTTCTAAATCCCTTGATCCAATGGGATGCTTTATGGGCCCATAAAAGAGTACATACACAGTTATAAATATACAGAATAAAAGATAATTCAGTTAAGTTGGGTGTTGGTGCCACAGTATAATAAGTTACTAAATTTTTCACTTTCATACTTCCTGCCGTGGCATAATAAGTAACTAAGTTTTTCACTTTCTTCTTTCTATTACACTGTCATTTAAGACCAAACTACATTGTGGAGACTTGCTTGCCCAAGATTATACTCTTTGATCACACAGAAGGGAACCGTTGGTAAACTGATCAGAGATGTCTTCAAGGAGAGCAAATTGCAGGGTGGTAGAAAGATCCAGGGTGCTAGGTTAAAACTTTGGGTCTAGCAAATATTTAAATTACCTGTCATTTCTGAGGCCTCATTCCTCTAGTAGGGGCCGTATAAGTGCGAGTGTGTTACATAATCCCTAAGGCACCTTTCCAGCCAACAATCTACTCATACAAAACTCACAACTTGGTTTCAGTCAACACACAATGCAAAGGAAGACTTCAGAGATCTAGAAGTTCCTACCATACATATGTTCGTATGTTAAGATACATATGAAAATAGGAGATGTGCTTCAGAAATGAGAATAACCCCTTCTTGTCTTCTACCAACGGGTCATTTAATTTTTATTTTATTTAATGTTTATTTATTTTTTATTTAATTTTTTTTTGTTTTATTTAATTTGTTTCAGTGAACGTTTTACCCATAGCTGTTAACACTTTCTCCCTTGGGCCACACAAGAGAATCATTAAAGAATTTGCAGAAGGTGACTGGATTCTAGAAATGAGGCCACAGAATGTATAAAAAATAACAACAACAACAACAAAAAAAAACAAGATCATGGCTCTGCATGAAGTGCCTCGTCTTGCACATGCCATCTTATTATCATCTCTGATGATTTTCCTTTTTATTGCCTTGTGTCTAGACAAAACAAAACTGCTGGAGTTTCATGAAATGACTTCCAATCCCAAAATCTTTGTGTGTGTGTTTTACAGCCCAGAGGAGATACTTTCTACTCTAACAATTTAGACGTGGAGAGATAGGGTACCAGTGCACAAGCAAGGACTTGCACATATGCTGAAGTGTACATACATCATGGGCTGGCAACACAAATAGTAATAAGCCCAGGGCCTCAAATGCTGCTGTGTATTGAACATTTTTGGAATCACTTACTGATTCCCATGAAATATTTTTTTACTCAGCCTATACCATGTTCTCAGACACTCTCCATCCTAATGGGCTTAGAGAGCTTAGAGGAAGGATGATAGATGTGATGTCAAGCCATTAATTTAGCAATGCTTCAAGAAGGAAGCAACAGTGATTAATTCTTACACTTCAGACATTATTCCCCTTGGGGGTGGGAACAAACCTCGAGATGCCATTGGAAGAGTAAAGCATGAGTAAGGGTAAAATATCTCAGGCACTGGGGATTGAGTATCTTCAAAATTTACATGGCATTGAAGCTTTCCAAAGGTTCTGCAATCATTTTGATTAGTAGCCCAAGACCATGTACCCCAAAGGAGTAGGTGCGAACAAGAATAAAAACTAAAGGGGCGCCTGGGTGGCTCAGTCGTTAAGCGTCTGCCTTCGGCTCAGGTCATGATCCCAGGGTTCTGGGATCGAGCCCCACATCGGGCTCCCTGCTCCACGGGAAGCCTGCTTCTCCCTCTCCCACTCCCCCTGCTTGTGTTCCCTCTCTCACTGTGTCTCTCTCTGTCAAATAAATAAAATCTTAAAAAAAAAAAAAAAGAATAAAAACTAAAAATCCCGCCCTGGACTGGGACTATGCATTCAAGCTGTTCATCTATCCGAGAATGTTTCAACCATCCCAGCTGGCATTGCCTGGGTCCCTACCATGTTCAAACACCCAGACTAGGCTCTGTCATGGAGAGTCCAACGTGATCCTTAACCTCAAGGAGCTTATAAATGAGCAAGGGATTTGGTACATGCATATAAATAATTATGATTCAAAGGAAAATGATGTAATCACAGAGAGTTCATAGGGGAAAGAGATTACTTTAACTGAAAGGAGCCTTGAAGCTCTATTCATTCATGTACTTAACATCTACTGAGGTCTATCTATTGGACCCAGCTCTCTGTTGAGAAGGAGTCACATCCAAATGAGGGAGAGAGAGAACAGCAGGAATACCTCTGGTTTTACAGTGATGGAAGCAGGCATGAAGCACCCTGGCTTGGCCTCCTCTCCTTCTTTCCAGGTTCTACTCCCCTACTGCCTTGTGAGTTGCTCTTGGGAACGATTTTTAAAAACTGGCTTTCACATGAATTCTTGCCTCAGGGTCTGCTTTGGAAACCCCAACCTAAGTGGGGAACACAACAAACTTTTCAGAACAAAAAAGATGGGATGTGAGAGGACACTAGGAGGAAGGCAGCACTCTGTGGCGGGGAGGCCTTCAGACTGGGGATGAGGAGAAGCCATCTCATAGCACATTGGTAATGTGGGGACGGGACCTCCTATTTCTGGCCTTAGTGTTCACAAACAAAACTTTGAATTTGGTCCAGAGGGACTATATAACTAAATACCAGGTAAAATTTCATTTGAAAAAAAAAATGGTTTGGTTAGGGCAAATAGATATTTTTGAAAGACCATATTATACACACACATACACAGGTCTCAGTAATACACATGTTAAATCCCTTACTTTGATATCAATTCTTATAGCATCCTCCACCTACTTGGCTTTGACAGAAAGAGCCATATCTGTATTTTCAGGAAAAAAAAAATTTAAGCTACCTGGATTTCAAGACCTTTCTCTGCCTTAAATGGGGGTCTTACTCATTCCAATACTTCTCTGTTTCCCCTCTGGGCTCAATGAAGAAGCATGGGTTTTTATATCAGTTTTTCTGGATGGTAAGGAGGCAATTGAAAGAGTTGACTAATAGCCATAAAACAAAAATTGCCTTCCCTGGGCGGCTTCCACTACAGGAAAAGCATAGTGGAAAATATCTTTAATCTTAGAACTTTAAAAAAAGAAACTGGTAAATCTTTTAGAGAAGAATTAAAAACCCTGTTGGGAAGTTTCTGTTACACAATCTTTCAATTTCCCTGATTTGTCAAATGAATCATTCCCTTTTCCCTGTTTTTCTCTGCTGGGCTTTTGACTTAAAGAATTCCCTGCATAACTATTCCCTACAACTCAGGCCAGGAAAATTTTCCTAGATACTTCCCAGAGAATTGGCTAGCTCTGCCTCATATATCCACTTGCTGGATCTTTGCAACAGTCTTGAGATGCAGACCTGATCATCAGCTTTACTGGACTGCACTGTGCTCTCTAAGTCCTCCCAGGCTGTGCATATTTCAGGGCCCAGAAGGAGCAGAGAGCTTACCAACAATTCCTGTCTACTGACCAGTAGACCCTGAAATTAAATCTTGCTGTCATTGATCTAGAAATTCAGTATGCCGAAGATGAACCATTGATCCCCAACTACAACTCAACTGAGCTTTTGCCTTGGTTTCCTCAAACCACTGGTCCCCACACCCTGCATCTTTGAGAGGCCCCAAAAGTCTGCAGAGCTCTTGCCAGTTCCATTTACAGGAGCTGTCCCCCTTGCCAAGGCCCTACACTCTCTGGATCCTGCCTCTCCCCCTGACCTTGGGCAGCACCCTCCTGCCACTGGATTTTCCTTTACTGTTCTCCACCTTCCTACTTAGCCTTCTTTTTCTGGCTCCAGCCCCTGCCTGAGCTTAGTGTGGATATTGGACCCTTGAATGCAGACCACAGTCTGCCCAAATGCCAAGTTCCTGCAGCAGGCAAGTTTCCTCAGCCTCCAACCCATTCAGTCCCGGGGCTCCTCCCCTCCAGTGTAGTCCTTGTAGCTGTGATCCACGTCTACTCAGGAATGCAACATCGTTTCAGTTCTCCTACAAGTAACATTTTACTGTGTGGACCCGCAATCTAGGGTGAGGATGTATTAGTGATAAGGATTAAAAAACTACAGTTTAGCAGGTAGTTACTCCGTGCCAGCTTCTACTCCAGGTACCATACAGATATTTTCCCATTTGATAGATTAAGAACTGAGGTTTAGAGATCTAATAATCTGTTCCAGTATCACTACTAATAACTGACAGAATCAAAACTGAATCCAGATATCTAATTTCAATATCTGTCCTCTTTTCCACTTATACCATAAAATGTATAAATCCTGATTATTTGTAAGAACATTTTTGAGCCTTATAGTCCTTCTTTTCCTCTTGTGATGAATAGCAATTACATAAGTCATCCACTCCTATAGATGAAATGGAAAAGTAGACCTGGCCATAGATGAATTTACTGTAATCCTTGTGCTCGAATGCTATGCAGTTGGCAGTTAGATAGTATTAATGCTGAAAATAAAATCATATTTGTTTGGGAAGTCCTTTAGTGCTCTTAGAGCTAAAATACCATGTTTGCCATACAGGATGTTTATCTTTAGTGTAGTGCTTTAAATATATATATATATATATATATATATATGGGCATTGATTAAAAATAGACCTTAGCCAATGAAGGGCATGGTTAAATAAACTCTCTAAGGGTATATTTCTGCTTATGCTAGATAAATTAGATCATCCAGGGTAGCAGAGTTTTATTTGGTCATTTTCCAGGAATATTGATGAACACTCTGATCACCTGAAAGAGTTCATTTTCTTCACCCAGGATGAGCGTTATACTTTCAAAGAGCAAATCACACTTTGACATAAAATCTAATACTATGGTCCTTTCATGGAGTACTGTTATTATAGGTCTAAATGAATTAACTCAAATCCTCTGTTCTGATCATATCATGCCCCTTCTCAAAAAATATCCAGGGGCTGTCCATTTTCTGCAGAAATCCAAAGATTCTGGCATCCTAGTTTCTTCCCAATAAGACCACCAACTGACCTTTCTAACCATCTTCTCCACTTCAGGTACCCTAGACCACAGCTCTTTTCTACACAAAATAGATCCTTCCTACCTTTGCTTATACTTTCTTAACCAGGCTATCCTCTTGCTACTCTTTACCTTCCTTACATATGAAAAACAGACCTGTCCTTTAAGGTGCAGCTCAAACTCCTTCTTTTTCATGATGTCCCAGCCATGTAATCTCTCTAGCTCTGAAGCCCCTATGATACTTGACTTATCTCTTTCTTGTAGCATAGGTCATGGGCTACCTTATATTTACCATTTAATGTACACACATTCTCTTTTTCTTTCCTATTAACTCTTTGATTTTGGACACCAAGATTCATTTATTTATCGAACATTTCCTAGCATCTGCCTTGTGCCTATTATTTATAGGAGACATAGACACCAGTAAAACCTTGACATTGGATCATCAGATAGAAAAAGGAGACATGAAAAAAATTAAGTTCCTTGTGTAAGTCCTGACTAGTGGGTATAGTTCAAATGCTATAGATGGCACTCGTCATTCACAGACCTCCTTACTTCTAGAGAGCCGACTTTCTCCTCTGGTAACGAAAGTCACTTCTCTTAATGACATCCTTGTGGAAACTTTTGGCTCCAGTCAGTAGCCATCTTTGGATCGCAACCCAACTACTAGTTTTAAAGGGTGATTCAACCGCTAGCCCCAAGCAGAAATGCCAATGTCACCATGCCCTTCTCCAATTCAAAAGAGTGGGCGTCATAGAATTCCAGTGCCATTCCAATTCCGAAATTGAGGTGGTGAATGGCATGCTTTCAACATACACAAGCCAGTCCCCGGAGTCAGTTGTCGCCCAAAAAATTTCAATAGGCGAAGCAGAGGATTGACTTTGGTGACGGTCTGCTTCTTAGTAAATCAACAAATTGTTCTTTCATCTGGGGTGAAAATATGAAAAATAAAGAGAGCACTTAATGTCACAGAAGGTCAAATCCCATAAAGGCCCTGTGTGATACATCGTCCAACCTTGTCATTTCAGCAGATGGAAAAACTGAGGCTCAGAAAGAAATTTCTTGCACCAGGTCCCAAAGAAAGCCAGTGGATCTGTTGAGAGCCTCTTACAACCTGACACCCTTAATTCTTAGTCTCGGGTCTTTGTAGCACCCCTTTTGTGCCCTTTTTAATCCATACCCTCTCTAAGTTTTCCCCTCAGAAACAGAATCTTATTTTCATAAAAACTCAGACATCACTGGGTATTTTGTGCTTCAGAATTACCATTTCTCTTAGTTTGAATTTAGTCTCTATATGCTCTTTCCTCTGTTTTCTGAGTGGGACCCATTTAATTTTGACCTTAGAAGCCAGGTGAAAGTAGAAAGACCTTAGAGTTAGTATGTAGCCCAGCAGCATTCTCTTTTGCTTTACAAAATATTTGCAGAATAAACAATGGGTGAACAGTATGCTCAGTGTTTCCAGCCACAAGTGGAGGTGGGAAGCAGGTCCACTCTAGCTTGTCTAAGCTGCCCCCATGGTGTAGGTCTTTGGGCTGAGACCAGAGTTCCAGCACCAGTCCTGCCAGTGAGCTCCCGCCCATCTCATGCAAGTAACTCTCCCTCTCCCTGGACATCAGTTTCCTTCCTCTATAAAATGAGGTTCCTCCCAGCCTTAGCCGATTGTGCATTGTGATATGATGCTTTATCTAAATGCCTAAAGAAATGTTTTATTTTCTGTTTTGTTGCATACTTTTCTTCAAGCCAGACTGAGTTCCTTTTCACCAGGGATCTTCAGTGTGCCCCACGTAGCTGACATATAATATAAAGAAGCTGTCAGCAGTTCTGAACACAAGGGCCAACTCTACTACCTGCTGACCCAGTGATTTACATAATGTCCCTGGGACTCTACTTCCTTCTGCCCAGACATAAGATAACACTTAACCTCCTCGCTCCTCGTTCAAACTTTATTTTCCTTTATTGAAAATCTACAATAAACCAGAGTCGGTGTGAGATTTCTGAGACAACGGCTATCGAACAATCTATAAATTACGAAACACCTTATAGATGGAAAATATTACCAAGATTTTTATTCACCTCTGACTTAGAACTTCCTACATGTCTCACAGACATGGATGACTCAAAGGGGGATAAAACATATGCTAAGATATTAGAAAAATAAATGCTACCAAAAAGCGGGGAATTGGCAAAGAAATTTATTCTTGGTAGTTCAAAAAATACATTAAAGTTGTCATTATGGGGAAAGGCTCATCTTCCTTTGACCTTCGATACTTATTTCATGACCTGAGGGTTGTTTTTGTTTTGTTTTGTTTTGTTTTCCTCAACTCTGAAAGATGAGAGATTTTAGCTTTGTAATGCTTAGGGATTCTTAAGGACTTAACCAGCCCTGATGTCCGGCAGGTAATGCAGTTCACTTTATGGAGCACCCCACTGGTTCAGAAACAGATCTCTAAGGTTGGTATTAATGACCCAGAAGAATCCCCCAGGCTTGGGGGAGGGGAGTTGATTTTTATATCAGGATCCAAATCATCAGGCTTGAGATTTGCATCCAGTTTTATATCTAACATTCAGCATCCTGAGAAAATAAACAGACCTGTAGCAACAGGGACAAATGGTTCAGTGTGTGAATCCAAGGGCTTTGTGCAGGGCAGTTGCAGAATCTGCTGGGTCCTTTCCCCACTTGAAAGGCTATGGGAGAGTGAATTCAGGTTGTCCAAAAGATACTACACCGTCCTCTGCCACCAGAGGGCCTCATCACCAGGTAATAGGGCAGAAAATTGCCAGCATCTGAGTGAATGACTCAGAAGAGGAAGCTTCCATCTCCCCACTTGAATGTGGCAGTTGAAGCCTTGAGCACCTCACCCATGCCCTGTGTGTGGTTTGGGTTTTTCTTCCTAATTAATAACAGTAGTAGCCCCCAGATATTGGATGCCACATGACATATATCTTAGCTAATCCTCACAACAGTCCTGTGAAGTGGGTAATAATTGCTTTCTCCTTTTACAGATAAAGCCGAACTGAGACAGATGATGGTTAAACAGTAGGCCCAAACCACACAGCCAGAAAGGGACCAAATTAGGAATTGAACCTGAGACTCTCTGATTTCAAAGTTCAAATCCACAGCCACGGTGCTGTATTTTTCCTGGATAACAGGGGCAGCTTTTAGTTCATCATCTTGGACCCTGCGGTAAGGTTAGGAATGGTAAGGACCATGCTAAGTGAGAATCCAGCTTATAAAATGAACTGATTTCTAGGGATAGGTGGGCTTCTCTTTAACAAAGAGAGAGGGGAACAGAGAAGGGAGAAAGGGAGAAAGAGGAAGTAGAGGGGCCTAGTGCTATCCTAAAAGGCTGTGTTGGTCTGTACTTCCAACATTCCCCGAGCAAAGGGGTCCCAGCTCTAGCTGCGGCTGCTGCCAACCTAAATTTGCAACAAGTCTGGGGAAGTCTATAGAGGAGTGTCCTGGGAAATATAGAGGAGTTCCTTAGTCTAAGGAATAATAGCCAAGACTAAGAAATTCCTTAGTCTAAGGAATAATAGCCAAAGCCCAGATGGAGATGGCTGCAACTGCCTCTGAGCTGGAGAGGAGGAATGGTATTGAGGACCATCAATGCCTTCCTTAGACTCATCACCCAGCTCAGTCCCTATCGATCTGTGCTCAAATCCTGGGGAAAGAAGACCTGCAAATAAGACCTGAATGGGGTGTTTTCACCCATTGTGTCCATGAGGCTTTGGAGTAAGTGGTCACACCACTGTGGGACCAGTGGAAGAGACAATGGCATAAAGGTGGGAGACACGGCAAATCTGTGATGATGTCCCCATCATGCAGACATCAGCAACAGGAACACAAGTATCAGTGGTGGCCACAGGCACACAGTGCTCTTAATGGTAGACAGAATGGCCTTTTGATTCCCTTGGTAGATGTCAAGGGCCTTAGCCACAGCAGGAAACAAAGCAATGTCCTGAGGTGGGATTAAGAGACCAAGAGAGATCCTCAAGAAAACCCTTGGTTTAACTCCCTTGGCACCATTCATGAGGCATACCAGCAGCAGAGCAGTGATGAAACCACCAGGGAAACAGGCACTTTGGCAACCAAGGTTGAGCAGGTGTATTTGCGTGTCTATAGGTATACCTCTCGGGACACCTGAAAATAATTGGGGGGATAGTTAAAGCGTAGAGATCCAATATTTCACTGTTTTCTTAAATGTCTAGAGGAAGGTTAAAGTCTATTTAATTTTCATTAAAATTGATTCATCGTCATTAAAATTCATTTCCTTCATCCACCACAGTGAGGACCTCCTAGAGAAGACAAGATTGATAAGGAATATGATCTCTCACTTCATGAAGGAGGTGAGATCCAAGAGTTATAACCTGACCCCTAAGTAGCAAGGAGGCAGCTTTTCTGCCACAGCCTCTTTCAGGAGGGGCTTACACAGCTTTCCTGAGGATGGGAAGATGTGTCCTAAAGTAATGGATCGATGGCCTGGTTCCAGCAGATTTTTGAGGTTAAACTTATTAGGGAATGGATTTTTGTAGAGAGAATTCCATAGTGGGCTAGAGTTGTGTCAGTTGACTTCTTGGAAACTTCCAGCTCTAATGTTCTGTGGTTCTTGGAAAAATTTTAAAAGCCAGAAAGGAAGCTACCTGAAAATGATCTTTCTGAGGTGCCATCTGGATGAGGACAAAATTCACCTATTTCCCTGGCTTTCCGGAAGTGACAGGAAGGCAAGTGAACATTCTCTCATAATAACCTGGTGTTCAAAACTAGAGTTCCACTAAAACTGGAAAGACTATTGGCTCTTGCTACATGCTTTCATAGCCATAATCATGTATGAAGTTGTTTTTCTTTCACTGTGCAAAGGGAAAGAGCAGAAGGGGTCTCCAACTTGTATGGAGCCTCCAAATGTCTGCACTCAATGATGTCATGGATTTCTCTTTTATTTTGCTGTCCCTGAAACCTATATTCTATCATTTCCCCCCTGGGTTAAGAATTGCCCTTACCCTGTGATAACATCCACTTTTTTAAATGTTCCAATGAATTCCTAACACTTTGGATGTATTTAACTTCCTAGACACTTTTCTTAATAAGGCACTGAAAAATTACAGGGAAGGGCCAGTATCTGAGCCTTAACAATGCCCTAGGACTGAGGTGGAATGGGGCAATCACTGCTTCCTACTTAATGAAGATTCAGCAGGGAATACAAGCTTGCAGATCCAGAAAGCCCGCTCTAGCTTTATGATGGTCTGCTTCTCTCTGAATGTTTTCATAGAGCAACATCTCCCTACCCAAACTCTTATGCTCTGACTGTCCTTGTATATGTCACTTATGACCCTGTGTTTCTCTAGACTACAGATCCACCAGAGGAATTTCTGGGTTGTGGGATACACATATATTCAATTTCCTGACAGATTGCAGTCCAGAATGGCTCACCAGTTTACACTCCCCCCAGCAGTGCATGAGGATTCTCCCTTCACCACATCTGCGCCAACAATGTTACCATCTGACTTTCTAATTTTTATCAATCTGATGGGTGTAAGATGAGTCTCATTGTGGTTATAATTTATATCCCTCCGACTGCTTGTGATGTTGGGGTTCTCTTCATGGGCATGTAGGTAATTTGGGTTTCCCCTTCTGTGAATCGCCTATTCATATTCTTTGTTAATTCCTCTTTTTTTTTCTTGTTGACTTGCAGGAATTGCCTAATTATTCTAGATATTAATCCCTTGTCAGTTTTAAGTGTTGTAATTATCTTCTCCCAGTCTGTCTCCCATCTGTTATCTTTATCTATAATGTCCTTCATTGAGCAGAAATCCTTAATTTTTATGTAGCTAAATCCATTTTCCCAATTTAGTTTGGACTTTTTTGGGGACTGCTCAAGAAACCATTTCCCACCCCAAAATCACCAAGGTGTTTTTCAACAATTTCTTAATAGTTTATAATCTATATGTATACTTGGGTGTTTAATACATTCAAAATTTTATCAATTTCCATTTTTTTCCATTTGCTAAGCTACTTAAACCATACTATATGTTTAAAAAAAATCTGTCTTTCCTCCACTGATTCATTATGACAATCTATTACATATAAGGACATCATATAATTTATAATCCAAACCAGGGGAAATTTGAGAGTAAAAGGTCTTATTATTAAAATTTTGCTAGACCAGAAGGCATAAAGTTAAGGTTTTCCCACACAAATTCAAATAGTTACTTTAATTTTATGCCATATTTTATATGGTACTATCTATGGCCCTTTAATCTGTTGCATTATTCTATTTGTTTGTTATAGGCCACATTGTTTTCTTTTATTATTATGTGGTAATATAGGTTATAGCAAATAGTCCCTTTTGTTCTGCTATTCCAAAATTGTCATTTACTTATGGACTTTTGTTTTTCAAAATATATTTTAGACCCACTATTTCAAGTTTCTCTGCAGAAGTTCTGATTAGAATTCCATGCATTATTTATTTAATTGGGGGAAATTTGACATCTTTAAAATGTTAACTTATCCTATCCATGAACATGGTTTATCTCTACATTTATTCAGATCTTCTTATATGCCTGTTAGTACAGATATTAATTTCTCCAAAATCATCTTGTATGATTTTTATTAGGTTAATGTATTTATATTTTAAAGTTTTATTGGTATACTCTGAAATGACAAATATATTTTATTATTCCTGGTGAGAATACTGTTAGTTGTTATAAGATCATCTTTTATCCAGAACTAGGGTTCTACATCAAACAGTGTAAAAGATTATGTTAGTTTCCATAAATGGGTATGTCTTCTGAAACTTTTTTCCCTCCCAATATTAATTCTTCATTGTGTTTCTTGTTTTATAAAATTGGTTATATTCTCTAGCATTAAAGTCAACCAGTGGTGGTGACACAAACTTTCTTGTCTTGTATGAAATATACCTAAAGTTTCTTCCTTAATAAGAAAAGGAAGTTTCTTATTATTGCTGGAAATTTTTCATATATAGCCTTTAACTAGTTAATCAGATTCTCTTCTATGTCAGACTTTGTAAAAAATTGTATTATAAGGGGTGCCTGGGTGGCTCAGTCCATTAAGCATCTGCCCCTAGCTCAGATCATGGTCTCAGGGTACTAGGATCCAGCCCCACGTTGGGATCCCTGCTCAGCAGGGAAGTCTGCTTCTCCCTCTCGCTCCACTGCTTGTGCTCTCTCTCAGGCCCTCTCTTTCTCTCTCTCAAATAAATAAATAAAATCTGTTTTAAAATTCTATTATAAGTAGGAACTGAATTTTATTCAATAATTTTCTATCTCTACTGAATTAAGCATGTGATTGATTTCCTTATAAGTCAACATATTGTTTTTTAAAAAGTAATGTTGTAATTTGTTGGGTTGCCTTGGTGGCTCAGTCAGTTAAGCATCTGACTCTTGATTTCAGCTCAGGTCATGATCTCAGGGTCCTGGGATTGAGCCCTGGGGTGTGCTCTGTACTCAGCAGAGGATTCTCTGAGGATTGAGGATTCTCTCGCTCTCCCTCTGCCCGTCCCCCTGCTTGCACATGCTCTCTTTTTCTCTCTCTCTCAAATGAATAAATCTTTAAAAAAAAAAAAAAGTAATGTAATTTGTGATCTAATAAGTAGGATTTTCACATCTATGTTTATAAATAAAATTGGCCTATAATTTTCTTTACAGATAACATTTTTATATACTAAAAAAAATCAATGTTAAACTAGACTCAGTAAATGATTTAATGATTTAGGCAACACAGCTTCTTTTATTCTTTCACTGTCTAGGACAATCTATAAAAGAAGATTACTTGTTTCTTAATTTTTTTAAGAAATCACTTACAAATTATTTGGGCCTGAGATTTTGGTAAAGGGTAGAAGTTGGAATGAGGACTTTTCGATAATCATTTCCATTTCTATTATGTTTTTTAAAATTGATTTTTTTTTTATTTTAAATTTCCTATTTCTTCTGCTGTTTCTGGTTTAAAAAATTATTTTTATCTATTCCACCTAGGTTTATCAGTTAGTAGGCCTTTAATAGTATTTGTTGTTTTTGTAATCTCCATTATACCTATAATTATATAATTATAAATCACACCTATGATTATAATTATATATCATTTGTTACATCTATAGTAATAGATTTTATTTTTCATTCTGTATTTTGTGAATATTCATCTTCTTTTTCATTTCTTTATCAGTTTTACCAGTATTGCTAGTTACCTACATATCTTACTCATCTTTCTGAAGAACCCAAATTTATTTGTTTATACTCAACTATATATTGTTATTGTTCTTTATTTCATTAATTTTATCTCCTCTTTATGATTTCCTTCTTCCTCATTTGTTTTGAATAATGTTATGCTATTGATGTTTTTCTTCTTTAGTGGAAATCTTCTTTAACTTTTATTCCTACAGATATACTTTAAACACCAAATTTTCATCTAAATGTTACTGTTCACATTTTTTTATGTCTCTGCTTCCTTTTATCTGTTTGAATGAACAGTTTTCAAGGACCCCAGCTCCAGATATTAATTTACCTTTATTCCATCATAGTTTTGTCAGTTGGCACTTTATACATTTTGAACATACATTGGTATGTTGGAAGCAGATATGTTTATGATTGTTATATATTCTTGATCTGTTGTTCATGCTATCAGTTTATTACACCTATCTTTTCTCCTGATCATAATTGTTCGCCATTTCTAATTTGTTCAACTTTGAAATTGCTATACTGACTTACTATCAGATCATGTCTAGTATCTTTTTTATGCCTTTATTTTTAATCTCTCTGTGTACTCTGAAAAAAAAAGGGTGGCTTGTATTGATCACATAAAGGTGGGTCTTGTTTTTAATCCCATCTGAAAAAGTCTGTTTGGGGTTGATGACTATAATCAATTTACATTTATTATAATTACTACCTTGTTAGAACTTACTACTTCCAAAGTTTTTTGTTTTCTGTTTACAAAATTTGTCCAATTATTTTCCTCCCAATATACCTTTAATTGCATAGATCAATTTTTCTGGTTGCTTAAAAATTATGCATTCTATTTTTAATATCCTAGGGCTATTCTTAAAGTATCAAGGTATATAACTATATTTAAAACACAAGCATATAAAAATAAATCAATATCTGTGTATTTTCCCTTAACTGGACAGGAGCTTTAACATGTTCTCATGTACCTTTTATCTCTTTCTGCACCTCCCCACATCTTGTTGGTATCATTGGTAATATAGAGCATAGAGTATTCTATACCTTTTTTGTTTTATTAAGAGGGGTAATGACTTTACTAAGTTACTTGCTTAGTTGTCTCCAATATCCATTATCCCTTTTTTCTAGAGTGATAGAGCCCCTGGCTTTTAGTTCAGCACACAATCACCCAAAATCAAGACCACATTTCTCAGACTCCTTTGCCATATGACCATGTAATAAAGTTCTGAGCAAAGGTATGTGAGAAAATATGTGTGCAATTTCTGGAACACATACTTGAAAAGTAAGGACATGACCTTTCTTTTCCTCTTCCTTCAACCACCTATTTGAAATATATATGTAATTGTGAGACATTTTGACCATCAATGAAAGAAAGACCCTTAAGAAGGAAGATTAACAAGATATAAACAGCCAGGATTTTTTGGCAACTTGGGGCAACAAAACTCTCCCACCAATCCTGGACCACCTACCACTTAATTCCTACCTGAGAGATATAACTCATCCCTCGTATATTGTTTTCTATGGCTCCTGTAACTAATGTACACAACCTTAGTGGCTTCAATAAATCTATTACGGTTCAGTTTTGGAGGTCAGAAGTCCTAAATTCAAGGTTCAGACAGCGCTGTATTCCTTCTGGAGGCCCTAGGGGTAGATCTGTTTCCCTGCCTTTTCCAGCATCTGAAAAGCACCTGCCTTCCTTGGGGCATGGCCCCTTCCTTGCATCACTCCAATCACTCCTTCACCCATCACGTCTCCTTCTTATAAGGATCCTTACATTGCATGCAGATAACCCACGGTCATCTCCTTATCTTAACATCTGTAACTTAATCACATCTGCAAAGTCTCTTTTACTATGTAAGTTAACATATTCATGAGTTCTAAGATTAGGCTGGGAACATCTTTGGAAGGGTCATTATTCTACCTATAACATCTTATTAAATGACTGGTACTTTGGTCAATTTTACACATAGCTAGACCTAAATTCTAGTATTACCTTATTTCACAAACTCTATTTGTTTCTTCTTATTAGTGCTTACTTTTATTATTTTTATTGCTTCTTTTCTTGTTGAGGCACTGCTTTCAAGGGTGCTTCCAAAGAAGTTCTTTGTTTGGGAAACTCTTTTTAATATGTCATATACACTCTCTGCCACCCCACTTCTTAAACAAGGGCTGCCTGAAATTTCCTCTCTTGGTCTCAATCACCCCTCCACAGAGCCAATCATCACTGGTATTATTAAAGAACTCCATCTTGTACATATTTATATTTCAAGGGCCTAAAACAGTCTCTAGAACACAGTATTCACTCAGTAAAAGTTTGCTGAAAGAAGCACTGAATTGATCTTTATGTGACAGCACAGCAAAAAGGGGAAAGCCAACCACATAAGGAATATGGCAAGAAAGACACTAGAGAAAATGTTCATCTGCCACTCAGTCTTGCATGTCTTGATTTCCAGATATATCCATGTCTATATATAAAATGGGCTTGATATAAATGTATAAACATATATAATATCAACCATGCATATACCCAGTATATGTGTGTCATATATTCTGTAAGGCAGATAAGACTTCTCTTTTCAACTTGACAGGATTTTCAGTGTCCCTTTTTACTTTTTATTGATTATTTTATTCAGCAGTTGGTGGTGCTATGCTGGCATTGATGACAAGATCCCTCTAATATTATGGTTAAAGGCTCAGACCCTGGAGCCACATAGTCTGGGTTTCAGGGGCTGACTTTGTTTTTTACAAGTTGTTCGATCTTAAATTACTCAACATTTCTGTGCCTTAGTTTCCTCATCTGTAAAATGAAATGGCGATAATAGAAACTAATTCATAGGACTGAGGAGTGGATTAAATGAGACTCTTATGTGAAATATTAGAAACAGCGCAGAGGATCATAGAGGAAGGGAAGGAAAGCTGAATGGGAAGAAATTGGAGAGACTCTTAACTGTAAGAAACAAACTGAGGGTTGCTGGAGGGGAGGTGGGTGGGAGGATGGGGTAATTAGGTGATTGGTATTAAGGAGGGCATGTGATATGATGAGCACTGGGTGTTAATACGCAACTGATGAATTATTGAACTCTACATCTGAAACTAATGATGTACTGTATGTTGGCTAATTGGATTTAAATTTTAAAAATTTAAAAATAAATAAATAAACATAAAGTACTTATATAGTTTCTAGCAAATAGTAAGCTCTGTGCATGCTAGCTGTTTTTTTAAATGGCTTTTATGAAGCCTTCAATCAAGATTAAATGAATGAATTAAATCTTCTTATACTTTATTGTAAAGTTTGTATGAGCAGCAGCAAAATGAAATCCACCTCATCCCAAGAGAGATGGTCATAGATGGTGATCTGCCATTAAGCCTTCTACATGCTTCTAGAAGTGGTCCTGCCCTCTCCTGGGGGTGGAGTAGAGTGGGGTGGGGGAAAGGCAGGATTGCAGTAACATTTCCAGCTCCTCTCTTGACTTCTTCCTCTGCAAAGGGATTTCTGGTAAATAATTTTTAGTAAATTTAATTGGGAATAGGAGTTGGAAGAAGGAGAGACTGAATTTAGCTTTAACTCCAAGTTAGATTATCCAACCCAGATATATTAGGAATATATATATATTAAAAAAAAAAAAACCCTGATATGTTGATTCCTGAGTCCAGTGACTATTCAAAACGTACATAAGGAAGGGGTAAGATTGAGACCTCACAGATAGTGTTGCCAGATAGAGGATGCCCAGTTACATAAGAATTTAAATTTAACTGGGTTTTAATTTGAATTTAAATGTAACTGAGTGTTCACTTTGTTTTGTTTTTGCTTTTGTGTTGTGCTAATCTGACAATGCTATTCGGAAACCCTAATCGCCATCTCACCAAATTCCCTCATTTTATGATGGGTAAACTGTGAAATAGATGATGAAATAAAATCTCCTACATCTAGTGACCGAGATTCAAGACTTAAACCCAGGCCTCTGACTTCTTTTCTTAAACGAAGCACAGAGAATGTCAGGAGTATTCAGGTAAAAAAGCAAGTGAAAGGGAAGGAAACATCTCTGGTTTCTACCTCCTGACCCAGTTACATAAAAATATCTTTCTTAAATTTGTAATCCAGCTTCCAAGCCACTTTTGAAGCCCTATACTACATTATCTTTTTGTTATTGTTCCTAAAATCATTAACCCATTAATTAAGATCGTGTGGGTTTGCTCTGGAAAAGCTGATTGAATTGCTTTTGTCTGTTCTACAATAAACGACAGCACAGAGGCAGGTTGGCATTAATTACGTGAAAGCCCTATTCATCTCTATTGATGTTAGTTCACATGGAATGTTTTATAACATCAACATTTTATACTGTTTATTCCCTGCTCTTTTTATCAGAAGCAGCAGCATCATAAAACATTGCACCTCTAAATGAACCACATTTCCACGTGCCTGTTTCCGGCTATGGAAGTCACATCTCACACATAAACTGACTCTCTTTTTTTCTCTTTGAACAAATCTAAATTTCAATTAAAAGGTATTATTTTCTCTGGCTCCTTTCACACAGGAGAGCAGACATTATCATATTAACAATTTCAGCATAGAAAAACAGGCTCCATTTTCATTGAACCTCTTCCCAAACTGTTCAATTTACCTAAATTCTCACATCCAACCCACTAAATCACTTTGTTTTTTCTTTGAAAACACTTACTCAGTTCCATCTTCATTAGGAAATACACCATGATGAGGAACAGGGAGAAATTTAAATTAGTCTCCCTTCCTCCTCCATTCCAAGACACTAGATGTTTTCCTTAAAATGCTTATCATAATCAGCACTGCCAGCAAGTTGTCTATGCATGTGTCTGCCTTGTCTGCTGGAATGGGAGCTCCCTGTGGGTAGGGGCTATGTTGAATCCTAACGAGTACAGTAATAATATATTACTACATATATTTAGCACATCTCTGTTTGCAGAGACAAATGATAATGTAAACTACCATTCTTGAGCTTACCACCCTTTAGGCAATGTGCTTGGCACCTTACCTTCAGTACATCACTGTTGGTTGCAACCGTCTCAGAAATTCCTGGGTGAAACCAGCTCCCATATACAGAGGGCCTGGAGAGACCAAAGAAAGAGGCAGGACACTCCAGGTTGCTGGGTGACAGTTTTAACAAGCAAAGGGATCTTACATGAGAAGCTAGTTTGGGGCAGAAGCAAGATGAGTGGATCCCCACATTCACCCACCAAATTTTAAAAGTTTATATAGATGTGTCAACAGAGTCCCATCATGTATATCGTGTCGATGTTTCCAACACCACATCACTATCTCAAGGCTATGCCTTTGGGGCAGCTTCTGGAATGGGAAAAGGAAGTGGAACCCACATTCCAAGGACAAGAGAGGGGGTAAGGAACATCCAATTGCCAAGGTCCAGCCCAGCGATCAACTGGCAGTCACGTCTTTTCAATGACCTTCCCCAACACTCACACCAATACTTAGTAAGAAATATTAGCATACCTCATTTACAGGTACCTCTTCTGAGGTTTGAGGAGAGGGGTAATTAAAAACAGCTAGAAAATGCTAGAGTGAGGATTTAAATTTAGATCTGCACTGGAAGTACCTTGTTTTCTCAGCCATCAGTTATAATGGGTGAAGACCTCAGATGTGACAGACCATGATCCTAATACTTCCCCACTCACTTAATACCAAGGAATTCATAAGCAATGCATGCTATTCCAAGGGCAGCAGAAAGTGACCCTAAAGCCCTAGAGAGGAGATCATTAAGTGACACCACCGGTCATCTTCCAAGGCTTGATTATCTGGTTTCTCACTGTTTTCCCCACCTTTGCACAGTGAACAATGTGAAGAATGCCTAAGTGACCACTTCAAGTGTCAGTGTTCTGTGGCAAGTAGGGCACTGAAATGAGGGTCAAGGACCTGGAAGCCTAGTCCTGACACTGACTTACCAGAGTTTCTTCATCTGTCAAGTCATGAGGTTAAACTACATAATCAAAGTTTCCTTCTAGCTGTTATCTTCTTATAAACCACTGGGGTGTGAGTTTCCTGAGAAACCCAGCATCTGGCACATAGTAAGTTCTCAATAATAAATACTCTGACAACATAATGAAAAAATGAATGAACAACAAATATATGGCCCTTACTTCATTTCCCAGGAATCATAAATAAGTTTCCCTTCACTTCAAGGCATGAGAGAGGATGCAAGCTCACTGTTTGCAATGCTAGAGCTTTCGAGCCTTCTAACACACTTCCATCTGGCCCTGATTTTCCATTTTCCCAATTTGGAACAACTTTTCCCATTCATTGGAATCACTTCCTTTCTTATGTTTACAAAACAGATGATTTGGGGATTTTACATAATTCATCCTAAACACAGACTAACTCAAACTGAGTCCAAGTACCATCCACTAACAGCATGGAATATTGCATTAAATGTAAAAAACACCATTCTGTATGCCTTTGAGAACCTAGTGAAGAATTTCAACCTGACAATATTTTTAATCACAGTAATGTTGCCCTTGTGAGCTAGTCCTGAGTGCACCATGGGGTGTGTTTATATTCCTAGGCAGAGTTTATAGTGTTTTGGTTCATTATAGTCTGGTTGTTCAAATGAATGCAGAAATATGAGATTTTTAGCATAGTTCCAACTTTCTATTTACATACCTTACTTAGTCCAGATGTAAACTTTTAGAACAGCTGTATCCCTTAGATGCAGAAGATTTATTGGTTGCTTAAGTGCATTCTGAATCCTGGTGGGGTATATTTTGGATTTCTTTTGGCAGGATCAGTGAAGGCAGAGTGGGGTAGGCTGAGCAAAAATCTAATTGTTTACAAAAGTAGGCCTGAGATATAAGTGTAGGGAAAAAATTACAGGAGTCATTACATAAAACACTTATTTTAAAGTTGGTCAAGGAAAAAAGAAAGTGATTTTGGATTTTTGTCTAATGCTTTTCCACCTTCACTATACAAGCAAACAGTTTAATAGCATTGTATGCCAGGTACTTTTTAAACACCTTACGTATGTTGACTTGTGTAAAATTCTTAACACTTCCATCAGCCACGTATCACTTGCAAGGAAACAACCACTTAGAGAAATAAAGTCATTTGCCTAAAGTAATCCAGTTATGTAAGAGGCATAAATCAGATTTGAAACAAGACAGCCTGGCTTTGGAGTCAATGATCTTAACAACCACACCATATCAAGCTGCCTCTGAAGTGCCCTTAATTATTTCAGTGGCCTTCTAACTGGCCTCCTTACTTCCCATCTTATATGCCCTACCCTCCAACCTGTTCTTCACCAGCATCATCTGCTTATAATGCAGCTTTGCCCCATGTCATTCCCCAGCTCAAAATTCTTCGGTGGCTCTCAGCTGCCCTTCCAAATCAAGTGACACATCCTCACCCTGGTACTCCAAGGCTCCAAAACTTTGTCTCAACCTCCCTTTTCAACCTATATCCAAAATCTCTCCCTCACAAATCTTATGTCCTGGTTAAACTTAAACCCTGCCTGCCATTCCAAAAACATGATTTTGTTTATCCTGTATCTATGGTCCTGTCCACAGTGCATTGAAAGCCTTCCCAATACCAAGGCTAATATAAACCTCACCTTCTCCTTCAATATGCAAAGCTCACACACTCTATTATGGACTGAATTATATCCCTCCAAAATTGATATGTTGAAGCCCTAACCCCCCAGTGTGACTCTATGTGAAGATAAGACCTTTATGGAGGTAATTAAAGTTAAATGAAGGCATAAAGGTGTTTCTAAACTCAATGTGACTGGTGTCCTTACAGAAGAGGAAGAGACACCAGAGATACACATACAGAGGAAAGGTCATGTGAGGACACAGCAAGAAGGCAGCTGTTTGCAAACCAGGAAGAGAGAGGCCTTACCAGAAGCCAATCCTGTTGGTACCTTGATCTTAGGCTTCCAGCTTCCTCAGCTATACAAAAATAAATTTCTGTTGTTTTAGCCATCCAGCCTGAGGAATTGTGTATAGCAGCCTGAGCAGACTAAAACTCTCCTTTGTTCCTTAGGGTAGGGATTCTCAATCTTGTGTTCAATGACTGGTTTTGAGCCCTTTGAATTTAGTAATGCACTAATATGGGATTAAAAAATTGGGGGGGAACTCTGGGAAAAAAAATCACTATTAATGAGAATACAATCACTTCTGAGGAAAAACAACGTCTCTCGAAGTTTAAATATCATTCATGGTTATTGCACTTTTTCTGGGTCATTATACATTATTGTAGACATGTTGACTGATTCGATAATGCTTTCTTAAATATTTGAAAGACAACATTCCTTCACATTCTACAGAACACTCCAGAAAGCAAGCACAGGCTTGATTATGCTATGTCTCTTCCTTCTTGCAGTCAGTAAGTTCCTCCTTGCTCTTACTTTTATTTCAGGAGAGATGTCAACCATCAGAGTGTGTACAATCAGTCACACCACAGTTTAGTTTAACACACTGTCCACATTTCATCAGCATCCCTGAGAAGGCCCATCAGCAAACCAGTTGAGAATTATTGCATTTGGGCAATGACCATCTGAGAATCATAGGGCAACACTATAGGTAAATATTAGAAATAAATACTAAATTTATTTCTGTTATCAAAGGACTTTGCATTAATAAATGAACAGGAAAAAATGGACCAGAAAGTGTTGGGAATTGGCAGAAAAGATTACGAAGTGATTTTAGTTTAGGTTTTTTGTGTTTTTTTTAATGCTTTTCTGCATTTCCAAATTTTCTCTGGTGATTAAGTATTACTTTTAGAATCAAGGGGAAAAAAAGAAAGAAATTCTCCTGACTAGAATCTCTATCCAGTCTCCCAGGTCCCTCCTTATAAGGTCTCAATAGATCTACCTTCCCTAATTACCACCATTTTTGCCCTGCTCCTTGGTCATCATTGACATTCACTAGACCAATGTCCTTTCCCTCAGGTCAGTAAAATAAATTAACCATACTAATGTGAGCTAATGAGTTAATAGGGTTAAGTGCTCTACAACTCTAATTATCATATTTGAATTTCAGTCATACTTTCAGAAAACACTCCCAAACTGTGGACTCTCTAACCCTGGAGCTAGCCAGTGGTCCATGAAAGGGTGGGTGGGGCTAGACCAGCCTTCCAGTCACTAACCAAAATGTGGTTACTGATTCAGTAGCCCTACTTTATACTAGAGTAAATAATTTAGTCCTGTGGTAGCAAATGGACAGCCACAGTACTGTGCCAAATTGCCAAGCCTTAGTTTATTCTCATACCTCTCTCTTAACCACCTTGGCTGATCCATTCACTCTCAATCTGGAAAAGTCAAGAGGCCTTGAGAAAGAAAAGAAAGTATTTAGATACCTAAGCCTTACTCTGTTGAAACACAATATAGCATAATATATTTGAAGAGGAAGAGCTCCTAAAATAGAGATTTTGTTTTGTTTTGTTTTTCTTAGCATATCTTAAATTCCAAATGGACTTGCCCCATGACTGTTCCCTTCTCCATGCCCACTTGATGTCTCCCAGTGTCCATAAACTCTGCAATCCATTGTACATGGAGCAAGAACAATTTCTGACTGAAAATAAGAATGCCATTACTTTAGAGCCTCCCAGGCATCATCCCACCCCAAGAAAGATGTAAAAATTCTTGCTTTGGAAGGAAGAAAGCATAGCATACTAATTAATTTCTCATTGAGACATTTCACTAATTAGTTAAAATAAAATAGTGCCAGAGCTTGGGTTAGAACTATATTTCAGAAACTCGGGCCAGTGTTATTTCCACTACATTAATGATTCTCAACCTTGGCTGCACACTGAAATCACCTATAAAGCTTTAATAATTACTGATGTCCAGTCACACCCCAAGAGATTCTGATTTAATTGTTCTGATGGCCTACGTATCCAGAGCTTTAAAAGATCCCCAGGTGGTTCTAATATGCAGCCAAGCTTGCAAACCATTTATCACAGTGTGCTGCCTCTGCTAGTGACTAATAGCCAACCAGCTAGGACACATGGACAGTGAATAAAGAAGTAGATGGCACCCATATCTTTCACCCCAGCTTCCCTTCTCTGCCCCCTCTCCCTACCCACGTATGTGCAGATATGTACTTAGCATAATGAGTTGCTAATTTAACTGATGGCTGCTGTCTTTGTCTAGAGCAGGATTCTTCAAACATTTTCCTAAAGAGCCAGATAGTAAATATTTTAGACTTTTCAAGTCATAGTCTCTGTAGCAGTGACTCAGCTGCATCATTGTAGCAAGAAAGCCATAGAAAATATGTAAGTAATGGACATGGTTGCATTCCAATAAAACTGTATTTGTGAAAACAGGCACCCAGTCCTCAGGTTATAGTTTGCTGACCCTTTATTTAGAGTCTCTAAGGCATATAAAGCAATTACTACTTTTTTTTTCACACTGGGATTACAGTGACTCTGATGCCAGTGGCCTTCAGAACTCCATTGTCACTGTTGGAGTTTATTTGCCTGCCTGAAAGAAAGACTTCCTGCAGAATAGTTCTCCTTTGCCCATACCTGCTGTTGAATAGAGCCACTTTCTCAGGGTGGAGGCCATGGTGCTCCCCAAGAGTCCATATCCACGTGTCTTCAGTACCTCCCTGATATCCCAACGGGGAGGTCTCTCCCTCTGGACACCTCCAGCTCCTTCTCTGTACATATATTGATTACATCACTTGTCACTTTTCACTATTATTTTGCATGTTCTACTCCCCATTCTAGATCATAAGCAACTGAAGGATATTTACTGGAACTAACACTACTACTAATTATTATTATTATCATTTGCATACATAGGGTACTTTGCAGCTCATAGTCACTTTCACATTCACTAGGCCCTTTGATTAAAACACCCCCTGGGGGCGCCTGGGTGGCTCAGTCGTTAAGCGTCTGCCTTCGGCTCAGGTCATGGTCCCAGGGTCCTGGGATCGAGCCCCGCATCGGGCTCCCTGCTCCGCGGGAAGCCTGCTTCTCCCTCTCCCACTCCCCCTGCTTGTGTTCCTGCTCTCGCTGTCTCTCTCTGTCAAATAAATAAATAAAATATTTAAAAAAATAAAATAAAATAAAATAAAACACCCCCTGGGAGACGAATGGAGTCATGAGTGTTAAGACACCCCTGGGTGTTAAGATGAGAAAACTGAGACTCAACAAGATTACTGAGCATTAAGAAGCAAAGTCTACACTTGAATCCTGATCTTGTGATTGCAAGGTGTGTTTAATGCAAGAAACTGCATATGGAGTCAGAGAGCTGTATTCAAATTCATTTGGTAGTGGCTATGAAAATAAAAAACAACACCACGCTGGCATTCATTGTAAATGTCAAGGCCAAAGAGCACCAGATTAAATAGCCTGTAAAGAAACTCTATGACCTTGGTGCGGCCAATGTCAACACCCTCCCTGATGAGGCCTGATTGAAAAAGGCGTATGTCCGACTTGCTTCCATGATGCATTGGATACTGCCAATAAAATTGGGATCATCCAAACTGAATCCAGTTGGCTAATTCTAAATACAAATATTTGAAGTCTTTCTTTCAGGCAGGCAAATAAACTCCAACAGTGACAATGGAGTTCTGAAGGCCACTGGCATCAGAGTCACTGTAGTTCAGTTGGGTAGTTTTGTAATCTTGAACAACACATTCAATGTCTCAGAATTTTTGTTTCTTAAACTACAAAAATATGGACACCAGTAATATACTTACCTTTAGGGTTATTTTGAGAATTAGAGACAATCTGATTAATATTTCTGGTATGACTAAGTGGTCAATACTGGCAGCTACCATTACTACTACTATCAATACTATTATTATTAACACTACTACTATTAATACTGCTGATTATCCAGGATTCTTTCCATTTTGCACATGCTTCCATTCACTGTTGCATGTTACATTGTATTTAGTACAGTGCCTTTATTTTGACAGATGCTTAATTAATACTGAATGAATTTAATCAATTAGTTTACTAATGATTTGGTTATACAGACCTGTATTTATAAGCTCCTTTCACTAATCTCCCCAAAAGCAGATGACTCCCTTTTAAAAAGACAATATATAAAAGGAATTTCCTTCTCAACTCAAAGAATCTGCTTTGCCAAGTGTACATGCCCAGAAACACTTTACTTACCCACTTAAAATAAGGGAACATAACCCCAAGCTGATTTTCTTATAGAGTCATTAATACTTGAAAGTTAAAAAAAGCAAAGCTGTCAGCAGAATTTTCTGGATTAGTAGATGCTCAACTTTGGCTGAGTCATCAGTAAAAATGATAATTTTCTCTTGACTTACAATTTTTCTTGGAAGACATGCCAAAACACTCCTGGAGAGCTCTGGAGAGGGTCAAAAGTTCAGAGATACCTCATTCTAACACCCCAATCACCTCTCATCTGCTCTACTGGGAAATCAGTGAATTGATTAATTAAGACATACTGAACCCCCACTATGTATCAAGCACTTTACTGGGCACTGAGGTGGTGAAAGAAGCAAAAGATGTGATCTATGAGTTCAAGCAGCTTATGATCTTATGAGTAAGAACAGATGTACAATTCTGAAACAGACTCTGTAAAGTATGCTCTGGGGTGTTGGCTTAAAATTCCAGAGAGAGAGCAGTATGGGCCAGAATAGGCATAGAAAACTTCCAAAGGCAAATTCCCAGCTCCAGACTTCTAGTGGTACATGGACTTATGCTGAGTACTGGCATCTGGTAAGGCATTCAAGGAGGTAATGGCCAGAAGAAGAAGAAGCTTTACCAGCTGGCTCAAAAGGAGGTCTGAAGAGCAAGTTCCTGATGAGTTCTGCTCTAGGTTCTAACTCAATGGTCCACACAATCCCGTGACTCTTCCCTCCTCTAAGTCTTTGGGGTCTGCACTGTTCAGCCAGAGGATGAGTGCCAAGAGAATAAGAATCACATGAGGAAGGTTTTTATGGGCAAACCTGAAAATGGGCTATATCACTTCTGTTCTTCTTTCATTAGTCAAAACTCAGTCATGTTGTCACCCTGAACCACAAGAAAGACAAGAAAAATGTAGTCTACCTGTATGCTCAGGAGGAAGAGAATACATTGATATTAAAGAGAACTAGCCATGTCTTCCACAGTGTGCCATTCTGGCCATCAAACTTCCGGTTCACTCTTCTTCAACATATTGAACACACTTACATCCTCCCCAAAGAACCCAACACAAAGTCCCATCTAGTAACTGCACCAAACTCAAAAGTCCAGCATGTCTGAATCCGTCCTTTCTGTCTGATCTGGATATATCTCCTTATGGTCTAGTGACCTAGGAGCCACATGGAATATATAATTGTGTAATAATGAAGGATTACCAAAATAGAAATACTCATTCAGAAAAGGGAAGGACAGGAGATACACAGAAGTGATTGTCCATAGCAATTCTTAAATCCCCCTGGGAAGACATTTTGAAGAGCTTTTAAAATGGGAGTAAGGGAGATTATTTGACTGGGCATTGATGCTGCCAATGGGGGGAGATCTGTCCATTTGTTGCTATTGCCACTAGCTCCCTCCTTGGGAAGTACTTCCTTATCCACTATCTTCTGTGGCTACATCTAAAGTGAATGTTTGGAGGGGGTGGGGGGAGGGGTGAACCCGGTGATGGGTATTAAGGAGGGCATGTATTGCATGGAGCCCTGGGTGTTATATGCAAACAATGAATCATGGAACCCTACATCAAAAACTAATGATGTACTGTATGGTGACTAACATAACATAATAAAATAAAAATAAATAAATAATTAGATAAATAAATAAATAAAGTTCTGAAAGTTAAAAAAAAAATAGTGAATGTGCTTTTTTGGAGCAGTCCAAATTTCACAGCCAACGTCTTGCTGATGCAAATATGAGGAACTGAGGAAAACATAAAAGCATTTTCAGTCCTGGGTCATGATTTCTTTGATGTGACAATACATTCGAAAATTTGGTAGATTTATGATCTATTTCCTTCTTGTCAGTTTCTCAAGCAAATACACACAAAGTCTCTCCTAGATAGAGGAGAGAATGAATACTGGTGAGCATTACTGGTTTCTGCTATAATTACCCATTGTGCAAAAAGGGGGAGAAATAAGTATATGCATTTATATTTGCTTGTCATTTTAAAAATAAACAGTAAAAATAAACACAGTGAGCAAGGGAAAACAGAGTGAATAGAGACAGGGGTGGGAGCCAGATTTTCTGTTTATATCTGTTAACATTGTTTGGATTTTTGAACCACATAAATGTATTACCATTTCCAAAAAATAGCAACTTTTAAAATGAACATAAAGAAAACCTGATGCTCACATACATCCAAACAGTCTGTCTTCCTTCATCTTTTCATTAGCATCAATTCTCTCTGTGGGCTTCACTGTCATGTTTCCTTATACCAATTTTACCCATACAAAAATGTGAGCAGATAGAATCAGGGGCAAGGACTACATGGTAAGATTCACCCCTAAGTCCTCAGCCCAAAAGCATAACTCTCTTTAGCTCCTCAGAGGGAGCATGGCAAGAACTGGGCATATAGCTATAAGTGTCCCTAAAAGAAGATTACAGCAAGGATAACTCAGAAGAAGAAATGAATATCAATATTGAGCCATGGCATTCTTTGGCATAAATAAATAGTCTTTTTTTAAAAGGTCACATTTAGGTAAGTAGAAAGAAGGAGAAAGGACTTTCCAGACCAACTTGCAAGAGAGAACTGTGATACTAACCCACCCAAGAATCAAACTAAATCTCTAGTCCATAATCAGCCACCAAAAATGAAGCAGGATATGAGGCAACACAAAGGGCCTTTGAAGTCAGTCAATATACAAGGCATAGCTCTTCAAATGTGTTCTAGAGTGATCAGCTGCAATAGGTTTCTCCATACATTAAAGGGCAGTCTTAAAGAAGAGGGAAGGGACTTGGTCCATGTGGTCCCAGAGAACAGAATGAGAAGTCTGGATGAAAGTTCCAAAGTTAAATTTTGTCCTAAATTAAGATAAATTTAAAACAGTTTTCTAGAGATGGGATGTACCACTTTGCCACTTTGTAGAAGGAATGCCACAGAAACATGGGGGTCAACTGGCTTAAGGTACGGTCGGAGCATTTGGGAACAGATGGTTCCTGAAGCTCCTGTGACTCAGTGCCTTGTGGGTGACTCTGGCACTTTCTCTCTTATTCTCCCCTCTCTGTGCCACTGCTTGAACACTATGCATGGGGTGTGGACCAAGTAGTTAGTTGTAGTCAAACACAGTTATCATCTCTGAAACCACAGCTGCAAGTGGCAATAGCATGTGGAAAAAAATATATTTTTCTGCCTTTAACACACCAAGGAATAAGCTGTTGAGTGTGCATTACAGAACTCCATGCAAAAGATTCAAAGCCATTAAAAAGACAATAATAATAATAGCTAATATTTATTGAATCCTTACATATATATGCTAGGTATGGTTGAGTGTTTTTTAAGTATTAAATCATTTAATCCTTTTGGAGGAGATGGCCTTTGAGCAAATGCTTAAAAAATAAACAAGACACTGACATGTCAATATTGTGGGCAGGTAGAATATAATGACTGAGTTCAGGTCATAGGTGACGCCTGTGTTGGTTCATAGCAAGGTCTCAATAATATCCTTAAATGCTCTATGGTACTGAAGAATTCTGGTTCAGTATTCATCAGATGAAGGATGATGTCTGCAGACACAAAAGATGTAGATTCAGAAAATTCCTTAGGGTAATCATTTATCAACATGTAGCTCCAGGGAGAATGAAGTAAACAGATTTTTTTTTTAAGTTACGGAGTTTGAAGAGATTTGGAGAGCTTGGTATTAAGTATTCTGCTCTATAGCAGGAGCTGTTAAACCTTCAGGGATAGACTTAAATGTTTTTATTGTGGTGGTTGAGCATGAAGTTAAATAGATTGAGCCAACCAGATTGGCAAGTCTCTTCACAGTCCAACAGTTCATATCTAAGAATCACAAATAATTCCAAATCACAAACCTGTAAGAAAGATTTTGGATTCTAACAGCAAAGGAGAATGGTAAAGACAAGGGAATCCTCATTGCAAGTCCAAGTTCTGCCGAAAGTGTTGATAATACTTGGACATAATCTCTAATCCTCCAATTCAGCAAGGCTCTTAGGATGGATGTGAAGAGGCATTGCTTTGATTCCCCTTTCAAGGAAGGTCTGGTCGACCCAGCTGCTGGAACTGCTGTCACAGACTGCCTTCAGCTGTCAGCCTTCCAGGGGTCGCCTCAGGTGCAGCGCTTCCTTGCCCAAGATGACTCCTCCCTGGTGTGGCACATATCCAAGAACTGAGGGAGGCTGGACTAGAAAGTCCTGGCCATTGCAATCAAATTGGGACAAGCCTGATGGACCATTTTAGCTCCAGAGCTTTTTTGTGGTGTTGGTTGAAGTGACCAGGAACTGAGTTTTCCTATGACAGCTCCACTTCTCTCTCTGCCCTCTCCTGCATTTGCCCCTTTCTTTCCATGGGTGTTGATCCTAAGGATACTCCCTAGCAAATATCCTGTGTACTAAATCTCTGTAGCTGGGTCAGAAGCCAGCCTTCCACAGATCACTAACCACTAAGCTAGGGCTTAACTGAATCTTCTGTCAACAGAACAAAGGTTAAATTTGCATAGAGTGACCTTAAAAAATTAGTTTACCTCTTTGGGCATTAGTTTCCCATCTACAAAATGGGAGCAGTGAATATAAGGCTCTTCTATATCTGTAAGCCCATATTATATGGAATCTGCACAGTGGTCAGGCAGAACAGGAAAGCTCTATCTACACAGTGTGAATCCAGAAACTGAAAAATTCAACCTGATTAAAATATTATTTTCCAACCCAACTTTCAGGTGCTTATTGTGTCACATTTCTGCCCCATGATTTAGACTTCAAATCTGTCAATAACTGAAATATAAGGAGGTACTTGTGAAGTTTAGATATATCAGTTCTTTTTGCAAGAACAGGCTTGGAGGGAGGAAAGTAATAAGGAAAAAAAAAATGAAGAAGTCTCGCCTCTGCAAAGGAGAAAAGGTTTAAATTGTAGAAAACAAATTGTCCTGAATCAAATATATTTATGTTGGGGCAGGGGTTGGGTACGTTAGGTAGTGTACCTAATGTTTAATGCTCTTCCATCTAAACTCATCCTTTTCTTCATAACCACTACTGACTACACTGAGGAGTATTATAGAGCAAGCACTAAAATCCAAATGACCTACTCCTGAGTCAAGGGCTGCAACAAGTAGCTGTCTCACTCAGGGCAATCTAGGCTTTCTGAGATAAACTCCTCTTCTGTAAAATGGACATTTTAGAAATTTCTTTGCTTTTCTTTAGGGGTACTGGGAAGATGAAGTGACATGTGGATATAAAAATACTTTGATAAGTAAAAAAGCAACACATGAATGTAATATATTTTTGTCGTTTCTTTATTTCCAATTCTCACAGTCAGGAAGGGTCCCTGGTCATTGAGCTCATCTTATCTTCAGCATCTTACAATAAAACAAAAGTCAAATTTCCTCAAGCGAAAGAGGATTCTGGGAAGATAGTGGAGTGGGATACTTTAGGAAACTTTCTGTCTACCTAGACAACAACGGCATGGGCAGAATTTATCTGATTTAACTATTTTGGAACTCTGGAGTCTACTGAAGGCTTTCAACTTCCAGAGTTTTGGAAAGCTAAGTACAGTTCTTTTCAGTCAATTTTAACTCTTAGATAGTAACAGCTACCATCCCCCCACCCTCAGCCCCATGGCAGGCAGCTTTGAATACATTCTTTTTTTTTTTTATTTAAATTTTTTATTGTTATGTTAATCCCCATACATTACATCATTAGTTTTAGATATAGTGTTCCATGATTCATTGTTTGTGCATAACACCCAGTGCTCCATGCAGAACGTGCCCTCCTCAATACCCATCACCAGGCTAACCCATCCTCCCAACCCCCTCCCCTCTAGAACCCTCAGTTTGTTTTTCAGAGTCCATTGTCTCTCATGGTTCTTCTCCCCCTCCGATTTCCCCCCCTTCATTCTTGCCCTCCTGCTACATTCTTCTTCTTCTTTTTTTCTTTCTTAACATATATTGCATTATTTGTTTCAGAGGTACAGATCTGAGATTCAACAGTCTTGCACAATTCACAGCGTTTACCAGAACACATACCCTCCCCAGTGTCCATCACCCAGTCACCCCATCCCTCCCACCCCACCCCCCACTCCAGCAACCCTCAGTTTGTTTCCTGAGATTAAGAATTCCTCATATCAGTGAGGTCATATGATACATGTCTTTCTCTGTTTGACTTATTTCGCTCAGCATAATACCCTCCAGTTCCATCCACGTCGTTGTAAATGGCAAGATCTCATTCCTTTTGATGGCTGCATAATATTCCATTGTATATATATACCACATCTTCTTTATCCATTCATCTGTTGATGGACATCTTGGCTCTTTCCACAGTTTGGCTATTGTGGACATTGCTGCTATAAACATCGGGGTGCACGTAGCCTTTCGGGTCCCTACTTTTGTATCTTTGGGGTAAATACCCAGTAGTGCAATTGCTGGATCATATGGTAGCTCTATTTTCAACTTTTTGAGGAACCTCCATACTGTTTTCCAGAGTGGCTGCACCAGCTTGCATTCCCACCAACAGTGTAGGAGGGTTCCCCTTTCTCCGCATCCCCGCCAACATCTGTCATTTCCTGACTTGTTAATTTTAGCCATTCTGACTGGTGTGAGGTGGTATCTCATTGAGGTTTTGATTTGGATTTCCCTGATGCCGAGCGATATTGAACACTTTTTCATGTGTCTGTTGGCCATTTGGATGTCTTCTTTGGAAAAATGTCTGTTCATGTCTTCTGCCCATTTCTTGATTGGATTCTTTGTTCTTTTGGTGTTGAGTTTGATGAGTTCTTTATAGATTTTGGATACTAGCCCTTTATCTGATATGTCATTTGCAAATATCTTCTCCCATTCTGTCAGTTGTCTTTTGGTTTTGTTGACTGTTTCCTTTGCTTTGCAAAAGCTTTTTATCTTGATGAAGTCCCAATAGTTCATTTTTGCCCTTGCTTCCCTTGCCTTTGGTGATGTTTCTAGGAAGAAGTTGCTGCGGCTGAGGTCGAAGAGGTGGCTGCCTGTGTTCTCCTTTAGGATTTTGATGGACTCCTGTCTCACATTGAGGTCTTTCAACCATTTGGAGTCTATTTTTGTGTGTGGTGTAAGGAAATGGTCCAGTTTCATTCTTCTGCATGTGGCTGTCCAATTTTCCCAACACCATTTGTTGAAGAGACTGTCTTTTTTCCATTGGACATTCTTTCCTGCTTTGTCAAAGATTAGTTGACCATAGAGTTGAGGGTCCATTTCTGGGCTCTCTATTCTGTTCCATTGATCTATGTGTCTGTTTTTGTGCCAGTACCATACTGTCTTGATGATGACAGCTTTGTAGTAGAGCTGGAAGTCCGGGATTGTGATGCCGCCAGCTTTGCTTTTCTTTTTCAACATTCCTCTGGCTATGCGGGGTCTTTTCTGGTTCCATACAAATTTGAGGATTATTTGTTCCATTTCTTTGAAGAAAGTGGATGGTATTTTGATGGGGATTGCATTGAATGTGTAGATTGCTCTAGGTAGGATTGACATCTTCACAATATTTGTTCTTCCAATCCATGAGCATGGAACGTTTTTCCATTTCTTTGTGTCTTCCTCAATTTCTTTCATGAGTATTTTATAGTTTTCTGAGTACAGATCCTTTGCCTCTTTGGTTAGATTTATTCCTAGGTATCTTATGGTTTTGGGTGCAATTGTAAATGGGATCGACTCCTTAATTTCTCTTTCTTCTGACTTGTTGTTGGTGTATAGGAATGCCACTGATTTCTGTGCATTGATTTTATATCCTGCCACTTTACTGAATTCCTGTATGAGTTCTAGCAGTTTTGGGGTGGAGTCTTTGGGATTTTCCACATAAAGTATCATATCATCTGCAAAGAGTGAGAGTTTGACTTCTTCTTTGCCAATTTGGATGCCTTTGATTTCTTTTTGTTGTCTGATTGCTGTGGCTAGGACTTCCAATACTATGTTGAATAGCAGTGGCGATAGTGGACATCCCTGCCGCGTTCCTGACCTTAAGGGGAAAGCTCTCAGTTTTTCCCTATTGAGAATGATATTCGCTGTAGGTTTTTCATAGATGGCTTTTATGATATTGAGGTATGTACCCTCTATCCCTATACTCTGAAGAGTTTTGATCAAGAAAGGATGCTGTACTTTGTCAAATGCTTTTTCTGCATCTATTGAGAGGATCATATGATTCTTGTTCTTTCTTTTGTTAATGTATTGTATCACGTTGATTGATTTGCGGATGTTGAACCAACCTTGCAGCCCAGGGATAAATCCGACTTGGTCGTGGTGAATAATCCTTTTAATGTACTGTTGGATCCTATTGGCTAGTATTTTGGTGAGAATTTTTGCATCCATGTTCATCAGGGATATTGGTCTGTAATTCTCCTTTTTGATGGGGTCTTTGTCTGGTTTTGGGATCAAGGTAATGGTGGCCTCATAAAATGAGTTTGGTAGTTTTCCTTCCATTTCTATTTTTTGGAACCGTTTCAGAAGGATAGGTATTAATTCTTCTTGAAATGTTTGGTAGAATTCCCCTGGGAAGCCATCTGGCCCTGGGCTTTTGTGTTTTGGGAGATTTTTGATGACTGCTTCTATTTCCTTAGTGGTTATAGGTCTGTTCAGGTTTTCTATTTCTTCCTGGTTCAGTTTTGGTAGTTGATACATCTCTAGGAATGCATCCATTACTTCCAGGTTATCTAATTTGCTGGCATAGAGTTGCTCATAATATGTTCTTATAATTGTTTGTATTTCTTTGGTGTTGGTTGTGATTTCTCCTCTTTCATTCATGATTTTGTTGATTTGGGTCATTTCTCTTTTCTTTTTGATAAGTCTGGCCAGGGGCTTATCAATCTTGTTAATTCTTTCAAAGAACCAGCTCCTAGTTTCGTTGATCTGTTCTACTGTTCTTTTGGTTTCTATTTCATTGATTTCTGCTCTGATCTTTATTATTTCTCTTCTCCTGCTGGGTTTAGGCTTTATTTGCTGTTCTTTCTCCAGCTCCTTTAGGTGTAGGGTTAGGTTGTGTACTTGAGACCTTTCTTGTTTCTTGAGAAAGGCTTGTATTGCTATATACTTTCCTCTTAGGACTGCCTTTGCTGTATCCCAAAGATTTTGAATAGTTGTGTTTTCATTTTCATTGGTTTCCATGAATTTTTTTAATTCTTCTTTAATTTCCTGGTTGACCCATTCATTCTTCAGTAGGATGCTCTTTAGCCTCCATGTATTTGAGTTCTTTCCGACTTTCCTCTTGTGATTGAGTTCTAGTTTCAAAGCATTGTGGTCTGAAAATAGGCAGGGGATGATCCCAATCTTCTGGTACCGGTTGAGACCTGATTTATGACCTAGGATGTGATCTATTCTGGAGAATGTTCCGTGGGCACTAGAGAAGAATGTGTATTCCGTTGCTTTGGGATGGAATGTTCTGAATATGTCTGTGAAGTCCATTTGGTCCAGTGTGTCATTTAAAGTCTTTATTTCCTTGTTGATCTTTTGCTTAGACGATCTGTCCATTTCAGTGAGGGGCGTGTTAAAGTCCCCCACTATTATTGTATTGTTGTCAATGTGTTTCTTTGCTTTTGTTATTAATTGCCTTATATAATTGGCTGCTCCCATGTTAGGGGCATAGATATTTACAATTGTTAGATCTTCTTGTTGGATAGACCCTTTAAGTAGGATATAGTGTCCTTCCTCATCTCTTATTACAGTCTTTGGTTTAAAATCTAATTTGTCTGATATAAGGATTGCCACCCCAGCTTTCTTTTGGTGTCCATTAGCATGGTAAATGGTTTTCCACCCCCTCACTTTCAATCTCGGGGTGTCTTTGGGTCTAAAATGAGTCTCTTGCAGACAGCATATCGATGGGTCTTGTTTTTTAATCCAATCTGATAGCCTGTGTCTTTTGATTGGGGCATTTAGCCCATTTACATTCAGGGTAACTATTGAAAGATAGGAATTCAGTGCCATTGTATTGCCTGTACAGTGATTGTTACTGTATATTGTTTGTGTTCCTTTCTGGTCTATGTTGCTTTTAGGCTCTCTCTTTGCTTAGAGGACCCCTTTCAATATTTGTTGTAGGGCTGGTTTCGTGTTTGCAAATTCCTTTAGTTTTTGTTTGTCCTGGAAGCTTTTTATCTCTCCTTCAATTTTCAATGACAGCCTAGCTGGATATAGTATTCTTGGCTGCATATTTTTCTCATTTAGTGCTCTGAATATGTCCTGCCAGTCCTTTCTGGCCTGCCAGGTCTCTGTGGATAAGTCTGTTGCCAATCTAATGTTTCTACCATTGTAGGTTACATATCTCTTCTCCCGAGCTGCTTTCAGGATTTTCTCTTTGTCTCTGAGACTCGTAAGTTTTACTATTAGATGTCGGGGTGTTGACCTATTTTTATTGATTTTGAGAGGGGTTCTCTGGGCTTCCTGGATTTTGATGCCTGTTTCCTTCCCCAAATTAGGGAAGTTCTCTGCTATAATTTGCTCCATTATACCTTCTGCCCCTCTCTCTCTTTCTTCTTCTTCTGGGATCCCAATTATTCTAATGTTGTTTCGTCTTATGGTATCGTTTATCTCTCGAATTCTGCCCTCGTGATCCAGTAGTTGTTTATCTCTCTTTTTCTCAGCTTCTTTATTTTCCATCATTTGGTCTTCTATCTCACTGATTCTTTCTTCTGCCTCATTTATCCTAGCAGTTAGCGCCCCCATATTTGATTGCACCTCATTGATAGCCTTTTTGATTTCTACTTGGTTCGATTTTAGTTCTTTTACTTCTCCAGAAAGGGTTTCTCTAATAACTTCCATGTTTTTTTCAAGCCCAGCTAGTATCTTTAAAGTGATGATTCTGAACTCTAGATCTGACATCGTACTAATGTCCGTATTGAGTAGGTCCCTGGCAGTCGGTACTACCTCTTGTTCTTTTTGTTGAGGTGATTTTTTCCGTCTTGTCATTTTGTGCAGAGGAGAATAGATTAATGAGAGAACAAAATGCTAGCAGGGTAACAACGTCCCCAGAAAATATACTCTAAACAAATCAGAAAAGACCTGAAGCAGTGGGAAAAGAAAGGGAAAGAGAGAAAAAAGAAAAAGAAAGAAAAAAAGAAAAAAGAAAAAGATAAAGATAAAAATAAACAAAAGCAGGACAAAACAAAACAAAACAAAAACAGAATGTGATCAAATATGATCAGGCTGGATTATAGATCAGTGCCACACACTAGATTTTGGGTGTATTTTGGTCTGTTAAAAGAAAGTCCCTCCCAAAATTTTAAAGAAAGAAAAACTTATATATGTACAAAAATAAGGGTTGATATGATGAAGGGATGGAATATGACTGTAAAGATGGAAATTATAAAAAATTTCTAAAAAGGATTTGATAAGTTGTTTGAAAAAAGAAAGAATAGGATTTAAAAAAAAAGAAAGAAAGAAAGAAAAAAGGGAGAGAATGTGATCAGGCAGGGGAGTAGAAAAAAACCATACACTAGAGATTTAGAGTATATTTTGATCTGTTAGAAGAAACTATCTCAAGATTTTAAAGAGAGAACAACTTATATATATATGCCAAAAATACGGGTAACTACTATGAAGGGATAGAATATGACTTTAAAAATGAAAAATAAAAATGTTTTTTTTTTTTAAAAAGGGATTGATAAGATGTTGGTTGAAAAAGGGAAAAAGAAAAATTCAAAAAAAAAGAAAAAAGGAAAAAAGAAAAAAAGACAGTTAAAAAAATAATTAACTTTGAAAGACTAAAGAATCATGGTAAAAAAGCCATGAATTCTATGTGCAGTATTCCCCTAGCGCTGGAGTTCTGCCGTTCTCATTGATCGGTAAACTTGGTCTTGGCTGGCTGTTCTCGCTGATCTTCTGGGGGAGGGGCCTGTTGCCGTGGTTCCCAAATGTCTTTGCCGGAGGCAAAATTGCCCCGCCCTTGCCGGTCCGGGCTAAGTAATCTGCTCGGGTTTGCTCTCCGGAGCTTTTGTTCCCTGCAAGCTTTCCGTACAGCTTTGGAGGCGGAGAGTGAAAATGGCGGCCTCCCAGTCTCCACCCCGGCGGAGCCGAGAACTCGGGGTCCCGCTCCTCAGCGAGCCCCCAGAGAAAAGCAGTCAGTCACTCCCGTCTCCCCGGTCTCCGGCCGCACTCCACACTCACCCGGCCTGTGACCGCGCCTTTCTATCTGGCACCCGACCCCAGGTGGAGTCTCCAAACCCAGCAGATCCCCGCGGTGCGCTCCCGCACCTCTCCTCCCGGGGGAGGAAGGTGAGTCTCCCCGGATCTACCGCTTGTTGGGTCCCTGCTGGAGGAGCAGTGGCCCGACTGTGCCGTGGATCACGGTTTATAGCAACCCCGAGCTGAGAGCCCGCGCCTGGGCTCCGTCTCTGCAGCCGGCTTCCCTGCTCCGATACCTGGGAGCTCTGCCGCACTCAGGCACCCCCGGTCTTTCTGTGACCCCGAGGGTCCTGAGACCACACTGTCCCGCGAGGGTTCCACCCCCCACTTCGCCACCAGAGTGACGTCCCTCAGCGGAGCAGACTTCTAAAAGTTCCGATTTTGTGCTCCGTGGCTCTATCACTTGCCAGAAGCGGCCGACGAAGGCCCCTCCCCCGCCGTCTATCCTCCCGAATATCGCCTCGGATTCACTTCTCCGCACGTCCTACCTTCCAGAAAGTGGTCGCTTTTCTGTTCAGAGAGTTGTTGCTATTCTTTTCTTCGATCTCCTGTTGAGTTTGTAGGTGTTCAGAATGGTCTGATCCCTATTCAGCTGAATTCCTGAGAGGAGACGAAATCCAGGTCTCCTACTCCTCCGCCATCTTGCTCCGCCCCCCCCAGCTTTGAATACATTCTAAGAGCAGCTTCTACCAAAAGCCAAGGTGGACAAAAAGGGCTTTGTCCTCCAAATATCTGAGATCTGTGCTTCTGATAACAGTCATGCAAAGAGGTGGGTGACCTTGTTCTTACACGTCCTCGCATTGTTGGAAGCCCCTCCTTTCTGGCTGAAATGAATTTCAGGGGACTTAAGGAGCCAGGGTCCTTTTTCTTCCTCCCTTCATTTTTCTCTTTTTCCTCTTTTGGAGGCTAGACATTAAAGATGAGGACACTGAAAAACAACTGCAAATACAAGGAAAATTAAAAAGTACATTCCCAAGGAAAAGCACAGACTCAGAAAAGGCCTGAGGAGACCTAGGTTTACATCTCATCTAATCCTTGGCATAGAGACAGTCTACCTCAAAACAAAACAAAACAAAACAAAAAAACAAGCAAACACACGGAGAGGAGTAGAGTCTGATTTCCAGAGCTACCACATCATTAGATTTGAATATCCAATCTTCAATATGAAATCACAAAGTATATAAAGAAACAGAAAAATATGGCACATTCAAAGGAAGAAGTAATCAACAGAAACTATCTCTAGAAAAAGACTTGGTGGCAAATCTATTAGACAAAGACTTTAAAACAACTCTCTTAGAGAGTTGATGAAAGTCTTAAATATAAACATCCAAGAAGCTCAACAAACTGCAAGGAAGATGAACTCAAAGAGATCCACACTGAGACACATTATAATCAACTACTTGAAAAACAAAGACAGAGAGAATCTTGAAAGCTGCAAGAAAGAAGACACTTGTCACATATAAGGGATTCTCAATAAAATAATCAGCAGACTTTTCATCAGAAACCTTGGAAGCCAGAAGACTTCAGAGTCCTAAAAGAAAAAACTGTCAATCAAGAATCTTAAACTGTCAAAACTGCCCTTCAAAAGTGAGGGAGAAATTAAGATAGTCCCAAGTAAACAAGAGCTTAGGGAGTTCATTACCACTAGACCAGCTCTGCAAGAAATTCTCAAGGGAATCCTGTGAGGTGAAATGAAAGGACACTAGATAATAACTATAAGCCATATGAAGAAAGATCTCAATAAAGGTAAATACATGGGCAATTATATAAGCTAGTATTGTTGTAACACTGGTTTGCAACTACTTTTCATTTTCTACATGATTAAAGAGACTCATACATTTTTAAAAAAAGTATTAGTCTAAAATTTAGTGTTATTGTAAATTTGGTGCAAAATTCCACATTATCTTTTCTACATAATTTAAGAGACTAAAGAATTTAAAAGAATCATTAGTTATATTTTGGGGTATACAATATATAAGGATGTAAGTTCATGACATCAATAACTGACCAAAAGTGGTGGGAACAGAACTGTAAAGGAGCAGAGGTTTTTTTTATATTATTGAAATTAAACTGCTATAAATTCAAATAAGAATGTTATAACTTTAAGATGTTACCTTTAATCTCCATGGTAACCACAAAGCAAATAGCTATTGAATATATACAAAAGAAAGTAAGAAATAAATTTAAACATTTTATTACAAAAAACAAACACAAAAGAAGAGAGTAATGCAGGAAATGTGGGGTACAATATGTATAAGGCAGATAGAAAACAAATAGCAAATGACAGAAATAAGTCCTTCCTGATAGTAATTACTTTAAATGCAAATTGATTCAATTTTCCAATCAAAAGAAAGAGATTATCAGAATGTATAAAAACACATGTTGCAACTATATTCCATCTATAAGACACTCAGTTGAGATCGAAAGACATGAATAAGTTGTAAGTAAAAGGATGAAAAAAAGATATTTCTTGCAAATAGTAACCAAAAAAACCCAGAACAATACTATATAAGACTAATATTATATGAGGTGAAATAGACCTTAAAACAAACCAAAAAAATTATGAGACAAAGAAGGAATTGATAATAAAAGATTCAATAGAACAAAAAGATATAACAATTGTAAACATTTATGCATTTAGTGAAAGATCTTTGAAATATATGAATGAAAAACTGACAGAATTGAAGAAAAAATGGGCAGATCTACAATAATAAAGACTTCAATTCCCCACTTTCAATAATGGGTAGAACAATCAGACATGAGATGAGTAAGAAAATATAAGACTTAACACAATGAACTGACTATTTCTAACATATTTACAGAACACTCTACCCAATATCAACAGCATACACATTCTTATCAAGTGCAGAAGGGACATTTTCCAGAATAAACCATATGTTAGGTCACAGATAAAATCTTAATAGATGTATCTGTAATGATACAGATGTCATACAAAGTTTTTACACCAACCACAACAAGATGAAGCTGAAGTTAGAAATGAATAACAGAAGTAAAACTGAAAAATTCACAAATTTGTAGAAATTAAACAACAAACTCTTAAACAACCAAAGGATCAAAGAAGAAATCACAAGGGAAATTAGAAAATACATAGAGATGAAGGGCACCTGGGTGGCTCAGTCGGTTACGCATCTGCCTTCAGCTCAGGTCATGATCCCAGGGTCCTGAGATCAAGCCCCACATAAGGCTCCCTGCTCAGCAAAAAGCCTGCTTCTTCTCCCTCTCCCTCTGCCTGCCACTCCCTCTGCTTCTGTGCTCTCTCTCTCTCTGTCAAATAAATAAATAAAATATTTTAAAAAAAGAAAATAAAATACTTAAGAGATGAATGAAAATGAAAACAAAACATACCAAAGCTTATAGAACATAATGAAAGCTAAGGGGAATATTTATAGCTGTGAACTATAAATAGTCTATATAAACTATAAATAAATAAACAAATAAATAGATGATAGATAGATGATAGATAGATAGATAGATGATAGATAGATAGATAGATAGATATGAAAAATCTCTAAACAACCTAACCTTTCAACCTAAGGAACTAAAAAAATAAGAACAAACTAAACCCAAAGTTAGAAGAAGGAAGGAAATAATAAAGATTAGAACAGAGATCATGAAATAGAAAATTTTAAAAAATAGCAGAAAATCAATGAAACCAAAGGTTGATTCTTTGAAAAGATTAGCCAAATTGACAAACTTAGCTAGCTAAACTAAGAAAAAAGAGAAAGAACTCAACTTGCTAAAATCAGAAATGAAAATAGGGACATTACTACCAAATTTATAGAAATAAAAAGAATTATTCCTAGGTATCTTATAGCTTTGGGTGCAATTGTAAATGGCATTGATTCCTTAATTTCTCTTCCTTTAGTCTCATTGTTAGTGTATAGAAATGCAACTGATTTCTGTGCATTGGTTCTGTATCCTGACACATTGTTGAATTACTGTATGAGTTCTAGCAATTTTAGGGTGGAGTCTTTTGGGTTTTCCACATAAAGTATCATGTCATCTGTGAAGAGTGAGAGTTTGACCTCTTCCTTGCCAATTTGAATGCCTTTTATATCTTTTTGTTGTCTGATTGCAGAGGCTAGGACTTCTAGTACTATGTTGAACAACAGTGGTGAGAGTGGGCATCCCTGTTGTGTTCCTGACCTTAGGGGAAGGGCTCTCAGTTTTTCCCCATTGAGAATGATATTTGCTATGGGCTTTTCATACATGGCTTTTATGATATTGAGGTATGTTCCCTCTAACCCTACACTGTGGAGAGTTTTAATCAAGAAAGAATGCTGTATTTTGTCAAATGCTTTTTCTGCATCAATTGAGAGGATCATATGGTTCTTGCCCTTTCTTTTATTAATGTGATGTATAATGTTGATTGATTTGTGAATGTTCAACCACCCTTGCAGCCCAGGAATAAATCCCACTTGGTCATGGTGAATAATCCTTTTAATGTACTGTTGGATCCTATTGACTAGTATCTTGGTGAGTATTTTGCACATTTATGTGGATGGAACGTGAGGGTATTATGTTAAGTGAAATAAGTCAATTGGAGAAAGACAATTATCATATGGTTTCAGTCATATGTGGAATATAAGAAATAATGCAGAGGACCATAAGGAAGGGAGGGAAAACTGAATGAGAAGAGACTCTTAACTATGGGAAACAAACTGAGGATTGCTTAAGGGGAGGTGGGTTGGGGGATGGGGTAACTGGGTGATGGGCATTAAAGAGGACACACGATATGATGAGCACTGGGTGTTATATGTAACTGATAAATTGTTGAACACTACACCTGAAACTAATGGTGTACTAATTGTTGGGTAATTGAATTTAAATTAAAAAAATAAAAAGAATTCTAAAAGGGTATTATGAACAATTGTATGCTTAAAAATTTTGATGAAATGGACAAATTCTAAAAACACAAAATTTATCAAGACTAATTTGTGAAAAATTAGAAAATCTGAATAGACCTATAACTAGTAAGGAGATTGAGTCAGTAATCAAAAAATCTCTCAACAAGGAAAAGCCCTAGACCTGAGGGCTTCACTGATGAATAGAGAAAGAATCTATCTCAGCATAATAAAAACCATATGTGAAAAACCCACAGTGATCCTACCCAACTGTGAAACACTGAAAGCTTTTCCTCTAAGACCAGCAACAAGGCAAGGATGTTCATTTTCACCATTTCTATTTAACATAGAACAGGAAGTTCTAGCCAGAGCAAATTAGGCAAGAAAGGAAAATAAAAGGAAATGAAGAAGTAAAATTATTTCTGTTTGCCAAAGATATGATCTTAGATGTAGAAATCCCTAACAATTCTACCAAAAACAAATGAATACAAACAAAAACAAAAAGAAAAACAAACAAAAACTGTTAGAATTAATAAATGAATTCAGCAAAGTAGCAGGATACAAAGTCAACACACAAAAGTCAGTTGCATTTCTATATGCTAGCAAAGAAAAATCTGAAAAAGAAATTACAAAGACAAGTCCTTTTAAAATAGTATCAGGAAGAACAAAATACTTAGGAATCAACTTAACCAAAAAGGTAAAAGACTTATACAATAAAAACTACAAAATGTTACTGTAAGAAATTTAGATGTAAATAAATGGTAAGACACCTCGTTAATGAACTGTAATACTTAATACTGTTAAGATGTCAATAGTATCCAAAGCAATCTACAAATTCAGTGCAATATCTATCAAAGTTCCAATAACTTTTTATACAAAAATAGAAAAACCCATCCTAAAATTCATATGGAATCTCAAGAGACCCCTAAATAGCTGAAGCAATCTTGAGAAAGAACAAAACTGGAGGATTGAGAGGATCATATGAGAGGATCATATCACACTTCTGGTTTTAAAACAATACAAAGTTACAGTAACCAAGACAGTGTGATAGTGGCATAAAGATAGACATATAGAAAAATGGAATAGAATATAGAGCCCAGAAACAAACCCTTGTGTTTATGGTCAAATGATTTTTGACAAAGGTGCTGAGATCATTTAATGGGAAAGGACAATCTTTTCAACAACTGGTTCTGGATACCCACATGCAAAAGAATGAAGTTGGACCCTTTACCTAATACCACAGACAAAAATTAACTCAAAATGGATCCAAATACTTAAATGTAAGACCTAAAACTATAAAACTCTTAGAAAAGAATAGGGCAAAAACTTCATGACATCGGATTTGGGAATTTCTTGAATCTAACACCAAAGTCACAGGCAACAAAATAAAAAAAAAAAATAGACAAATTAGGCTTCATGAAAAATTTTTTAATTATGCATCAAAGGATGATAGCAACAGAGTTAAAAAGCAACCACAGAATGGGAGAAAATATTTGCAAATCACATATCTGATAAGGGACTAATATTCAGAACATAAATAGATAGAACTCCTAAAACTCAACAATAAAAAAACAACCCAATTCAAAAATGGGAAAAGGACGTAAATAAACATTTCTGCAAAGCAGATAGACAGATGACAATAAGCACATGAAAAAGTGCTCAATATCACAAATCATTAAGGAAATTCTAGTCAAAACTACAATGAGATACCACCTTACACCCATTACAATGGCTACCATGAAAAGAACAAAAACAAGTATTGGGGAGGTTGTGGAGAAATTGGAATCCTTGTGCCCCATTTTTGGGGAAAATATAATGATACAGCTGCTGTGGAAAACAGAATGGCAGTTTCTTAAAAAGTTAAAAATGGAATTAACATATGATCCAGCAATTGAAAACAAGGTCTCAAAGAGATATATATTCATTGCAGCATTATTCACAAAAGCTAAAATTTGGAAGCAACCCAAGTGCCCTTCAACAAATGAATATATAAACAAAATGTGGTATATACATGCAATGAAATATTACTCAGTTTTTAAAAGAAAGGAAATTCTGCAATATGCTATAACATGAAGAACCATGAATATTTTGCTAGGAGAAATAAATCAGTCACAGAAAAATACTGTATGATTCTAATTTTCTGAGGTACTTAGAGTAGTTAAAACTATAGAAACAGATAGTAAAATGGTATTTGCCAAGGTCTGAGTGGAGGGGAGAATGGAGAGTTGTTGCTTAATGAGTACAGTTTCAGCTTTATAAGACGGAAAGGGTTATAGAGATGGATGGTGTTGGAGGTTGTACATCGTAAATGCATTTAATACAACTGAAGTGTACACTTGAAAATGATTAAAATGATAAATTTTATGTAATATATGTTTTACTTACAATCTAAAAAATGAATAGACTACCAGGGAAGATGACAGAGTAGGACCCTGAGCTCCCCTCATCCCATAGATTCAACTAGATAACACTCACATCAGTGTAAATAACCCAGAAAAATGACCCAAAGACTGGCAGAACAAAGTCTCCACAGCTAAATGTAGAGAAGAGGCCACATCAAAGAGGATAGGAAGGGCGGAGACATAGTCGGGAGCTAAACAGACCGCAGGGCTATCCAAAGGAGGGAGGGACACCTCCGGTGCAGAAAAGGGAAAGAAACTGACCCTCACACCAGGGAGCCCGCACAGGAAGACAAATTCCCACAACATATGGTTTTGAAAACCAGGCAGACCAAATATCATGAGTTCTTACAATCAGTGGGGCTTAGTACCTAGAATTTTAAAAATCAGTGGATCAGCTCTGGGAGAGCCAGGAGGGTAAAGTCCCTGTCCTTAAAAAGGCAGCACAACAAATAGCCTTATAGAGATACAACATAGAAACAGCAGTTTGAAAAATGCCTGGGGTATACAGGAGGGGGATTTATTTGCTAATCTCAAAACATGTACTGGAGGGACAGGGATCATTGGGAGACATCTCCAAGAACAAAAGAGCTGGCAGGAACCATTTCCCTCCCTTGCCACACAGCCTAGACACAGGGACACCTATGGGAACAAGCACAGCACCAACACTTGCTACCTAACTTGCTAAGAGTGCACCCTACCCTGCATTTTCCTGTGGGTACACCCCCTCCAGCCATGCCTTGGCTCCAGATATCCTTCCACAGCAGACCCATGCTAACCTTGCTGACATTGCAGACCCACCTCTGTGTTCCCCTTTGGACCTGCCCTCTCCAATATGCCCTTGGCCAGAGCTTATCCCAAGGGGTGCCATAAGCCTGGTAGTATGCAACCAGTTCCAACAGGGACCAGCACCACTCCAAAGTGACTCCTGCCCCCAGGGGAAAGGGGAGGATAACCACACAGTTTGACTGCAGCCCCAGCAGTGGGCTATGGGCTGTCATCTTGTCTGACTACAGGCCCCACCCACCAATGAAATCTTCTCTCAGGGGACAACACAGGGACAACACCCTGCAGTTCTGTGCTGCCATATCTCTGGCAAATGCCTGGTTTAAGTCAACTCAAGCCTAAGATGGCCCCAGACTTACACTCACAACACAGGGACCAAATCCTACCCACAACAGGCAAAGAGAGCCACTGCAGATGACTAGACTGAAGGCAAAAGTGGCTCAGCCACAACATCAGGGTGCATGCAACACATCATAGGAAACCCCCTGAAGCACCAGGTTCTGGTGAACAGGGGACACTGCACTGCAGGGCATTACAGGACCTCTTCATAAGGTCATCACTTTCAAGAGCAGGAGACATAGCTGACTTTCCTAACACATAGAAACAGACACTGAGAGTTAGATAAAATGAGAAGACAGAGGAATATGTGGGATAAATGAAAGAACAGAACAAAACCACACCAAGAAAGCTAAATGAAACATAGATAAGTAATATCCCTAATAGAGAATTTAAAATAATGGTCATAAAGATACTCACTGCACTTGAGAAAAGAGTGGAGGACCTCACTGAGACCCTTAACAAAGAGATGGGAAACATAAAAAAGAACCAACCAGAGATGAAGAAGTCAATAACTGAAATTAAAAATACAGTAGATGGAATAAACAGTAGACTATAGGGAGAAGAAGAATGGATCAGTGACCTGGAAGATAGAGTAATGGAAAATAATCAAGCTAAGTAGGAGAGAGAATAATAATAATAATAATAAAATGAAAGTAAAAAAAAAAAAAAAAAAATGAAAGTATACTTAGAGAACCCAGTGACACCATTAAGCATAATAACATTCATGTCATAGGGATCCCAGAAGGAAAAGAGAGAAAAAAGGGGGCAGAAAATTTATTTGAAGAAATAATAGCTGAAAACATCCCAAATCTGGGGAAGAAAACAGAAATTCAGATCCAGGATGCACAGAGAGTCCCCAACAAATCAACCCAAGGAGGTCCACACCAAGACACATAGTAATTAAAATGGCAGAAAGTAGTAATAAAGAAAGAATATTAAAAGTAGCAAGAGAGGGCATGTACTGTGATGAGCACTGGGTGTTATATGTAACTTATGAATCATTGAACACTACATCAAAAACTAATGATGTACTATACAGTAACTGAGCATAATAAAAATAAAAAATAAATTTAAAAAAAGTAAAAGAAAAAAGAAAAGCAGCAAAAGAAAATTGTTATGTACAAAGGAAACCCCCATAAAGCCATCAGCTGATTTTTCAGCAGAAACTTTGCAGGCCAGAAGGGGATAGAATGAGGTATACAAAGTGCTGAACAGAAGGAACCTGCAACCAAGAATACTCTATCCAGCAAAGTTATCATTCAGAATAGAAGGAGAGATAAAGAGTTTCCCAGGCAAACAAAAGTTAAAGGAATTCATCACCACTAAACCAGCCCTACAAGAAATGTTAGAGGAGACTCTGAGTGAAAAGGAAAGACCATAAGCAAGAGTAAAAAGAGTAGGAAGCACAAAAGCAGTAAAATTAAGTATATGTATAAAAATCAGTTAAGGTATTCACAAGGTAAAAAGATGTAAAGTATGACAGCATATATCTAAAATGTTTGTAGGGAGGCTGGGGAGTAAACAATGGGCTCAAACTTAAGCAACCATCAACTTAATATAGACTGATATATGCAGAAGATGTTATATACAAACTTAATGGCAACCACAAATCAGAAACCAGTCATAGATATGCAAAAAATAAAGAGCCACTTAAGAAACAAAACAAATAAACAAAGAAAAAAGACACAAACTAAAAAACAAACAAAAAAAACCCCTGCTGGTTACCAGAAGGGAGGAGGGTGGGGGGTTGGGTGAAGTAGGGGAAGAGGATTAAAGAGTACACTTATCATGATGAGCACTGAGTAATGTGTAGAATTGTTGAATCACTATATGGTACACCTGAAATTAATATAACACTGTATGTTAACTATACTGGAATAAAAATAATAATTAAAATTAACATAAAAAATAAATACATACATAAAAATTAAAAAATAGATAAAAAATTTTCCTCAGGGGAAAAAAAAGTTCTTCTTATCCTTCTCATTCCTCTATCCCTTCTTTTGGTTTCTTTGTTCTATTTTTGTTTTGGTTTTGTTGTTTGTCTTTCTAGCTTATATATTGCAACTCAAAAGTTGCTGAACCTGAGGAACACCTGAATAAATGAATATATGCCCCTGATTGGGGAGATTTGGTGTATTATGTTGTTAACATTCTCCAAAATTCATCTTGAAATTTAACAACATTCCAGTCCAAACTTGAATGTCTTTTTGAAATGAGAATACACTGGGGGACTTACAAACCCAGATATTAAATGGATTAAAGAGCTACAATTCTTTAAATAGTGGTATAGAACCACAGAGATGGGTAAATGGAATAGAAGGAAAAGCTGAAAAACAGAGCTGAACATGTATAATAATTTTGTACATTAAAACGAGGCATGTGTATTCCATTTTTTTAAACATTTACTCATGTGTACATTTAGATATAAATTTCTGTAAGTATGTCTCAATAATTTTTAGGGAAAGTATTTAAATTGGAGAATAAGAGATTCAATAGCCAAGTAAAGTATATCAAGCAAACTATTTTGAAAAAAAAAAAACCCATATATTAAACTTCTATCATACGCTAAAAAAATTTCAGTTTAATTAACCTTTAAAAACGGCTGATATTTATAGGATATCAGTATGAGAACGGAAGATGTAAAAGATGTACACATTGAATTCAACAACCAACTGACTAACCTCGATTGAAGCATATGTAGCAGGTAAACAGCTATTACAAATTGAAATAAAAATGCCAAATACTCCAATATAAAAATAACCAGTGGTTAACTTCATTATAAAGCTTTAAGTCTATTCGATAATTACTTAATTGATAAGGACATGTTATTTTCTTCCATCAATCTGTGTTTTCTTTTTTTATGATGATATCGAAGTTTGGCTAGGGTATGAGAAAATACATGCCTAGTGGGAGTTTAAATTTATATAACTTTTGGCAATAAGTAGCAAAAGCCTTAAATCCTGCATCTTAAATCTCCCAGATGATTTGGGCCAACAAATCCAACAGTAGGAATTTCACCTAAATAAATAATCATGATAGTGGAAAAATATTTCTGTACATGAATTGTTCAGTATAGAACTATAGCTAATAGAGACCATTAGAAATAATCTAAATGTCTGACAAAGGGGAAGATCAATTACATAAACGATAATACATCACATAATGGAATATCATGCAGCCATTAAATGTATTTAATAAATAGAATAACTATCATTTCTTGCCAGATATTTTTGTAAATGCTTCACATGTGTTAGCTTATTTAATCCTCACAAAATTGTGTGAGCTATGTATTACTTATTATCCTCCATAAGAAAACTGAGGCAAAGAAGTTAACTTAACCTATACCCACAGTAAGTGGCAGGATGGAATAATACAAAGTCAAGCCATGTGGTTCCATAACTACTGCTCCTAACCACTATGCACAAGCCCATATTGTGGTGGAGGAATACTTAATACCATTTGGAAATGCTTTGCTCATTTCAGCAATGTATCTCTTTTTCTATAGCTTTTACAGGTTACATGAATGCCATGAATGGTATAATCAATGAATTATGTTCAGACACCAACAGCCACTTGTTGCTCACACCAAAAGTGCAGGAGACATCTTTAATTCTTTTTTCCTCACCCCCACCGACCCCATCCAATAGTAAATCCTATAATCTCTACATCCAAAATATGTCTTAAATATGGCCAATTTCTCCCTCCTACCCTAGAACCAGCCAGCTTTTACATTTACTTGAACAATCTCAATACCTCTACTCTCAAGTCCTATGATCTTTCCCACACAGTAGTCAAAAAGATATATACCTTTAATGTAATTTAGACCACATCACTCTCTTACTCAAAATCATCTAGAATTGACCCTTAAACAACAAGGGGGTTAGGGGCACTGACTCCCCACGTAGTCAAAAAGTCCTGTATAATTACTGACTCCCCCAAAACTTAACTATTAATAGCCTACTGTGACCGCCAACCTTACCAATAACATAAAGTCAATTAACACACATTTTGTATATATATTGTATACTGTATTATTATAATGAAAAGAAAATGTTATTAAGAAAGTCATAAAGAAGAGAAAATGCATTTACAGTACTGTAAAAAATCTGCATCTAAGCGGACCATGTAGTTCATGCCCGTACTTTCGAGGGTGAACTGTAGTGTCTTCACCCAAATTCTTTCCTATGGCCTTCAAAGCCCTCGCATGCTCTGGTTCCTTCCTACCTTTCTAATATCACATAATAACATTTTTGTTTCCTATGTTCCAGCCATGATGCTCTTCTAGATGTTTTTTAAACAAGCCATTTGGGAATCTGCACAGTCACTCTTACTTTCCCTAAATCTTCTCACTACTGGCTCCTTCTCATGTTTCCAGCTACAGCTCACATTCTACCTCCTCACAAACCCAGTTTAAAATACACCCCATTACTCTTTATCTTGTCACACTATTTGATTTTACTCACATCCGAACTATGTTACTCTTATACTTAACCTGTTTGTTTGTTAATTTTTTACTTCCATAAGAACATAAATTCCATAGCAGCAAAAATAGGATTGTTACTGTTTTTTACCGCTAAATCCCCAGCACCTAAGATAGTGCCTGGCACATAGTAAAATCTCTACACATTTTTAATTGAACAAGTCAGTGAATGGCTGAATGAATATGAATTCTTAAATTTGTCCCTGAACTGTTCTTACTCATAACACTTCTGGCATCAAATGTATGGTTTGGTTTTGTTTTTCACATGCTAACCAGTTATGCTACTAATTGGATGATCTACAATTCAATTCAATTCTTATACTAACTACCCAGATTTAGTGTCAGACTCCACAGGTTTAAAGGTTCAGTCCTACAAGACTGTCCCCACTTCAAAGGCCAGCCATAAATATTAGATCCTTAGATTATGCACACTTCTGTCTGACTTGGCTACAGGTGTGAGGATTCTCATAGCCCACTCTCTCCATCCCCCACATTTGATAATTTGCGAGGACAACTTACAGAACTCAGGAAAATGCTTTACTTACTATCACCAGTTCATTACAAAGCTATGACTTAGGAACAACCAGATAGAAGAGATACACAGGACAAAGTACTGGGGGGACAGGTAGGCAAAGCTCCATGCCCTTTCTAGGCACAATACTCTCCCAATACCTTGATGTATTCATACCAACCTAGAAGCCCTCTGAAGCTTATTGTTGGAACATTTTTATAGGGCTCTATCTCCAGCCCTGCCCCATCCCTTCCTGGAGGTTCCAGGATGGGGCTGAGAGTTCAGATCCTCTATTCACTAGGTCTTTCTCCTGACCAGCTCCATCCTTAGTGTATCTAAGGGTCCTGCCCTAAGTCACTTCATTAGCATAAACTCAGTTGTGATCCAAAGGAGTTTGTTGTGAATAACAAAATACACTTCTATCACTTAGGAAATCCCAAGAATTTTAGGAGCTCTGTGCCAGGAACCAAGACAAAGACCAAATATATTTTTATATTATATCTCAGCCCCTAAGAGTAAACTTAAATCCTGGTATGTAGAAGAAGGGTCTATCCCTAAGGTAAAGACACATTGGGAAAGAAGAAGAATCATATATCTCAAACCAGAAATCCAGAAATCAAGGGTTGAGGGAGTGGGAGGTAAGGGGATGGCGGAGAGGGGTGTAGCATAAGGAAGATCACAAATGAACTGCAAAGGAGGAAGTCTCCCTCTTTATAGTTGGTGATGTAGGCTTCAAGATGCATCAGAGATAGCTACTGGATTGTAATGTTTGAACGTGCCTTCCCTGGAGATATTCCCAGGAACTAGAGAGATAAGAGCTCTTTTTAGGAACTTGAACTGTTGTGCTAGTTCATTGAGGCTGAAGGGTAGGTATCTTTTTTTTAATTAACATATAATGTATTATTTGTTTCAGGGGTACAGGTCTGTGATTCATCAGTCTTACACAATTCACAGTGCTCACCATAATACATACCCTCCCCAGTGTCAGTCACCCAGCCACCCCATTCCTCCCACCCCCCTCCACTCCAGCAACCCTCAGTTTGTTTCCTGAGATTAAGAGTCTCTTATGGTTTGTCTCCCTCTCTGGTTTTGTCTTGTTTCATTTTTCCCTCCCTTCCCCTATGATCCTTTGTCTTGTTTCTCAAATTCCTCCTATCAGTGAGATCATATGATACTTATCTTTCTCTGATTGACTATTTCGCTTAGCATAATTCTCTCTAGTTCCATCTAGGTCATTGCAAATGGCAAGATTTCAGTTTTTTAATGGCTGCATAATATTCCATTTTCTATATATACCACATCTTCTTTATCCATTCATCTGTTGATGGACATCTAGGCTCTTTCCTTAGTTTGGCTATTGTGGACTTTGCTGCTATAAACATTGTGGTGCACGTGCCCTTTTGGATAACTACATTTGTATCTTTGAGGTAAATACCCAGTAGTGCAAATGCTGGGTCATAGGGTAGCTCTATTTTCAACTTTTTGAGGAACCTCCATACTGTTTTCCAGAGTGGCTGCACCAGCTTGCATTCCCACCAACAGTGTAGGAGGGTTCCCCTTTCTCCTCATCTTCACCAACATCTGTTGTTTCCTGACTTGTTAATTTTAGCCATTCTGACTGGTGTGAGGTTATATCTCATTGAGGTTTTGATTTGTATTTCCCTGATGCTGAGTGTGAGCTAGTTGGGTAAGATCTAGGGTGACCAACTCATTCTAATTTACCTGGTACTGTCCCACATTTAAAACTGAAATTCCCATGTCCTGGAAACCTCCTCAGGCCCTGGCAACCTAGGATAATCAGTCACTCTAAAAGATCAGAGCTTTGCACTGTACTTTGTAAGCAAAACTTCATATTTTTCTTATTTTTGACTTTATTCCCCTACAGCTTTCCTCAGAGTTTGATATATTTTAAAATCCCAGGTTCAATTTTCTGCACTATCCAGAAATTAAGAATGTTTAAAGGAAACCATATGATGAGGGCTATGTGATTACAATGAGATAGCCCTAAGGGAAAGTGGCATATATGTGAACAGAATTAGTGCTTCTTAGCCTAGAGGTTCTTGTACCTGTGCCAACTCTTGACAATATTTGCCATAGAAAAAATGAATGGAGAGAGGGAGGAAAGCAAAAATGATCTGAATGAAAAAGTACACCATACTGGCACTGATGAACCTCAGTTCCTTTGTTTTTCCAGGAGTGAAGACAGAGTTTGTGCCAATTCACCAGTCCTCTCACACTAAGTCCCTCTTGTGGTCACTTTGCCCATAGCTAAGAGATATCAACAAGACCACCTTCTCATAGTTTAAGATTCAGTTTCACTAGAAAATGTATTTGATGAATTTCAACATCTTTTCCAGAGTAAAAGATATAATAAAATAGGAAGTAGGAATAGATGGATATGCCATTTTGATTTCCCATCCTTTGTATGGGAGTTTCCTCTCTTCTAGTAGCTTAGAAACGTCTGTTTGTCCATAGTATTTTAGACGTTTTTTGTTCATATGACAGGCACCCCATATACACTTTCAATCTTAAGTGTCACATCCTTTGGATTGAGAAAGTTTAACAAAATTGTTACTTGGACAGTTCCTTCTCCACTGTTTACTCTGGTCTTTCTATTAACTTCTAGTAGGTGAAGGTTGGAGCTTATGGTTTAGTTTTCAATTTTGTTTTTTTTTCTATTAACCATCTCTTTATGTTTTCATTCTAATTACTGGGTTATTTCTTTAATGTCATATGCCAGCTATTTTTCAGACATTTTTATTACCATGTTTTTTATTTTTTATTTTTTTATTACCATATTTTTTAAATTTCTCAAAAGCTTTGTCTTGTTCTCTAGTGTTTCTGTTTATTTTGTCTTTAAATGTATGAGACACCTTTTTGTTATTTCCAGGGTGTTCTATTTTCTCTTATCTCTCTGAGGAAATTATTTATAATATTTTAATTGGCTTCTTCCATATGTCTCTTTTTTTAAGTTCCTTTTTATTTGTTATTTTATTATTTATTCAGTCTGTTTTGTGAGACACTTTTCTCAAATATCTTTCTTTTTTCTTAGAATTATCTGTTTCCTTTGCCAAACTTTCTATTACTGTGAGAAAATTTTGTTTTTATTATAGCACTCTTTATATATAAAGGAGGTTAGCTTTATAGTTCAGTGTGGCAACAATTTCTCTGCCAATTAATCATTTGTCTTATTCAAGCATCTATATAGAAAATTTAAATTTTGTATGATTAAACAGTAATTATTTATTTCAGTTTATACTTTTATTCTATCCAGGACTAATTTTAGTATGATAGTGAAGTAAAGGGGCGCCTGGGTGGCTCAGTCAGTTAAGTGTCTGACTCATGATTTTGACTCCAGTCATGATCTCAGGGTCCTGGGATCTAGCCCCTCAGCAGGCTCCATACTCAGCGGGGAGTCTGTTTGAAGATTCTCTCCTTCTGCCTCTCCCCACACACACTCATTCTCTCTCTCAAATAAATAAATAAATAATAAATTTAAAAATAATTTTTTAAGAAGTAAAGATTCTACTTCATTTTTTCCCAAATAACTAGGTACTTGTCCCAACATTATTTATTGAGAAATTCACTGATTCAAAATGCCCTTTGTATCAGTTAGGGTTACATTTAGCTAAATGTCTTAGAGACCTGATCAAAGTCATTGAAACACGTAATTCTTTTTCCCCACATTTAACCAGAGATCTGAAGATAAAAAGTCCTGGACTGAGTTTTGTAAAGCCATTAACATCCAAGTCTCTATTCTTCTGCTCCTTATATCTTTCATTCTCATGGGTGCCTCATGTAATATAAAGCCTGCTCCATTTTTTGCATAAAATCAGTATATTCAGGAAGAAAGAAAAATAGAGGGGAGAAGGAGAATAAAGAGAAAGAGAAGTATACTATAGATCTTATGAGTATCTTATGGATGATATTTCCTGTAAGAGAGAATAGTAAATAATTTTTTAAAGCTACACATATTTCTGCACTAAACAATTATTAGGCTTCCACTAAAAGAGAAAAGGAGGTGGTGCCTGGGTGGCTCAACTGGTTAAGCATCTGCCTTCGGCTCAGGTCATGATCCCAGGGTTCTGGGATTGAGCCCCATATTGGGCTCTCTGCTCAGTGAGGAGTCTGCTTCTCCCCTCTCACTCTTTCTCTCTCTCAAATAAATAAATAAAATTTTTAAAAAAGAAAGAGAAAAGGAGAATGTATTTTGGATACGCAACTAATAGTGTTGGGTACTAAATTGTTACATATGGACTTGATAAATCACCTAGTGCATTTGACTATGTATAAAATAATGCAGAATATTTTATAAAATTGTTAGCATATGGAGATTAATTAGCTATGTGTACTTGAAAATGAAGAAAATTAATAAGCAAGGCAATTATTAACTTCAGGAAAAACAACGAATTTTACTAAAAGTCAAACAATCATGATTATTATTTATTTCAAAAATAAACTTTGCTTTTATAATCATAATAATGTAGGGGCGCCTGGGTGGCTCAGTCGTTAAGCATCTGCCTTCGGCTCAGGTCATGATCCCAGGGTCCTGGGATCGAGCCCCGCATCGGGCTCCCTGCTCCGCGGGAAACCTGTTTCTCCCTCCCCCACCCCCACCCCAGCTTGTGTTTTATCACTCTCTCTGTGTCTCTCTGTCAGATAAATAAATAAATAAATCTTATAATCATAATAATGTAAACACAGAAGTCTTTCTAACTTCAGAATAGAAGAAAAACCATTTTAGACATAGCCTTTCAAGTTTCCATTTTTTCATCCTTGCTCATCTCCTGGGCTCCAGGTTACATGCATCAAGGACTCCCCTGAGGAGACTAATAACAAGAGGAGTATCACAGACCCTCTGGGTTGAAGTGGACTTTACATCAATTAGGACAACTCTCCAGCTTAATTTTTCTCTATAATATCCCTGACAAGTCATTACTTGACTTCTGCTTGAACATCTTCACTGACAGGGAGCTCACTATTCCTTCCAGACAGTCCATTCAATTCTTACACAGCTCTAATCACTGCCAAATCATTCCCTATAATCATGTTAAGGTCAGTGTACTCTAACTTTGCTGTATTCATCCTTTTCTACTCCCTAAAATCCTACAGAACTCTTCTTTCACAAGAAAGTAATGTTATTTCAATACTGGTGTCAAGCTATCTACACATAATCCTCCCAATGCAAAATTCTTCTCCAGGTCCTCCAACCATTTTTAAATGATACAGTTTCACATTCCAGTGACAAGTTGGATATCTTCTTTTGGATGCACTTCATCTGGTTAATGTCCCTCTTAAAATGTTGCACCAGAAGGGAAAACATGATTGCCTGATTAAGTGGGAAAAAAATACAAAAACCAATGTTTCTGAATTTTACTTTATATTAGGAGGCATCATATAAGTTTCCATTTGGGGTCGGTTTGGTAAAAGGTAAGAGATAAGATAAGAGGTGTTTGTGCTTATAAAAACTTATGGAAAATTATGCATTCCGTTCCCCAGGCCTTTACCAAATACCTCTGTCCCTGTTCACTACCCACAATACAGCAAAAGTTCTAAAGTCTAGGCATGAAGTAAAAGAGAATGGGGTCTGGGTGAGCCTAACTCTCTTTCAGGAATCAAAGAAGAATTGTAAACTAAGATTCTTTTAACAATCCTGAATATCAAATAACTTTAGGATGAGATCTTCCAATACCCTGCCCTACCCACAAGGAGAACATGTCCCAATTTACTGGAGTCAAACAGCCAGGCTCTGTTTCTGATCTGCAGTCTCTGTCAGTATTCTTTTCTTCGTATCTACTAATTCTTCTTCTTTATACTCATTTAGAATACACTAATGGAAGTAGCCTGCCACGTGGCTTTCCTCTTTGCCACTTTTTCTCAGGAAATGTGATTAAAGAACTTGGAGTGGGCTGTTTTACGCACAAATACTCAGACAGTCTCTTAGCAATAAATGGCTGTCGCTTCTATTATCTGTCTGGCTTTGAGTTCTATTATCTGTTGTGAATTGGTGCAGGGCTCTGTAAAACAGTTTTTAGGCAGCCTCATTACTCCCTTCCACACCTTCTGCTCCATCTGAGAGTGCTGCTGCTGTGATTGCTGGGTAATGTTTGCCATTAGACAAGGCACATAAAAGAATCAAGCTATGACTAATTCACTTGATGGCTGTGTGCCCTGTGTCATGCTCATTAACACCTCTCGACTCCGTTATTAGAGAGAATCACAGAGCAGATCTCAGCAGGCTCACATTTATACTATAGGATGCTTTATTTTTCCATCTGAGCCACATCCTTATCACTGACTTGTTCTGATCACTCTTACCTTCTACCCAAGCCTATTCTACCCTGCCACACTTAACTGGGTCTTTATTTTCAATAAATTAAATGCTCATTAGAGTCTTGTTGGCAAGAGGGTCTTTAGATTATTTGGAAATGGGGGTTTATGCCCTCTAATGAATCATCTACTCACCTTTCTTCTGAAAAGTCATCAGAGATGTTTCTGATAGAAATCCAAAGAAAAATGGTAACTTAAGGTATTAAAGTATACCCAGCCCTTTTATAAGCATTATTTTGTGTGAGGTTTACAACAACCCTTTGTGACAGGCTGCATAAATAGTACTCTATCATTAACTTCAACACTAGATTTTCCAACTCAGAAAGGGTATTATATAAAAGTAAGTCGTCTACAATGCCGGGCAAAGGAGAAAGAAATAGCATTATTTATGTGTGACTTTCCCAAGCCTAGTGATCAAAGTAATGGCAAAACAGAGAGAGAGAGAATATTTTCCTTAGTACTGACTCACAGTGTTCCAATCCAAGACTATGGGGGCATCATACTTAGCTGCCTTAATCATCATTAACTACAACTGTAAGTCCACATTGTAACCATCACTATTGTTCACTGACATTTAAGTATCCTTTACTTCTGAGTACATAGAAGACTGCACTAATCCACCTCTTGAACTTGGGCATAGCCATATGACTTGATTTCACCATGAAATATGAGTTGAAGTGACAAGTGCAGTTTCCATGTGGAAGTATTTAGTTGCAGATGCTTGAAACTATAGCTTGGCTTTTCCTTTGCCACAGGAATTACAGAAGTATGTATCCATATGGAAGTACCAGAAGAGCTAAGCAGCCTAAGATACTGAGTTAGCACATCGTGGACAGTTGCCCTGGAGAAACACCTGGACTTTCAGCAGAATTTGAGCATTAGGTAAAATTTTGTTATGCTAAATTACTAAGATTTTGGAGTTGTTACCATAGCACATCCTAGTCTATACTGACTGATGTAGTCTCCATTTGCTCTAGCAGTATCATAAAATTAAGCCATTTGTGGAAATAAAAAATAAATGCTGCATGGCCGAATGAAAAAAAAAAAGTAACTGAACTTAATGCCAAAAGTCCAATTCTTTTTAAGACATGAATTCTGCTGGGTACCATGTAATGGTTACCAAGGTTTTTCACTGCACAAGGACAAACATGAGGTAAGGACAAGTGAAGTCTGAAATCTAATTCACACTTTGTTCACCAAGCTGTGCATTGTGGTTCAGAGCTGTGCCCAACAGCAGGATACCTCTTTCCAAATCACACAAAAGTACTTTATATGAAAGCTGAATCCCTGAACTAAGATCTCATTTACTTGTTGGATAACCTATGAGACATTACTCAACTTATCTAAAGCTTCCATTGTTTGTTTCATCTTTAAAATATGAATAAAAATCTTTATCAGTTTGGTTATTAGGAAATTTAAATTGAACAAGATATGTAAAGGCTATATATAGTGTCCACAACATAGAACAGTAACACTCAAACCTGAAGAATCAACTTTGATTGTTGAAAGACTCCATTAGAAAAAGTAGAGACAATGTTTGTGAGTAGGACAAATGACCACTCTTCAAAATAAGTGGTTTGGGAGGCTTTAAAAATGTGAGTTATATTGCACTTGGTCCAGTGTTCTGACAATACGTGTGCCCAAGTGACAGAAACCTTGTTTGACCCAGTTTAGTAAAAAAGAGAGTGGAAGGTAATTGGTTCCCATAAACTAAACAAGATTTGAGTAAGCAAGTGATGAGAAGAGGAGAGATGAAGCTGGACTTTGTAACAACTAGAATCAGCAACTTGAACATGACCACACCCCTTTCTTTTTCTATGTCTTTTTCTTTTTTGCTCTTTTTCTCTATGTGTCACAGTTCTTTCCTCTCACTGCAAATGGGGTGTTCCAAAGGAGAGGAAATTGAGCTACCAAAAGTTCTTAAGTTCCCACCAGAAGACAACAATGAACACTTTCTCTCAATTATATTTTTAAAAAATTTTAGAAATAATTCTGATTGTCTCATCTGGTCAGGGACCTACACTTAGACCAATAAACTGTTTCCAGGAAACAAAACACTCTGATTATTCCAACTTGAGTTAATATGCCATTTTTGGACCAATAAACTATGGCCAAGGATGGAATCAAGGTCATGGAAAGTCATGGTAGTCCCAATTAAAACCAGTTGGTTAGAATGGGGGGGAAAAAAAATTCCTAAAAGAAATGGTGTAGATTAGATAATACTAGATATGTCTTTTTTAGATACTATTTCAAGGTGAATCAGTTGGGGAAAGTGAGGATAACAAAAACAAGTTCAACATCATGATGGGAAAAGGAGAACCAATTATCTCTTATCATGGGTCCAGTGGCAGAATTTAGCAATGTATTTCTACTTGAGTAATTTTCCAGAAAGACAGATTGCCTGGGGCAGTTGGATATTTTCCCATCCATTACCTCTCCTATTACAGGCACCATTCACTCATCAGGAGACTTAGATAAACCAGAAGTCATCTAACTATATTTTCTGGAATCCCCTTTGTTAATGTGAATATACATTTTGCCAATATGAAAAACTCACATGACATTTTGGTAGGCAGAAGTGATTTGGGATATCAAGGTGGCCACACAGGTGGCCAAGGGTAGGTTATTAACCAAGATAGTTGATGAAGAATTTTCTGAGACTCAAGAGTTGCAACAATTTCCTGGTGAAATTTTTATAACTACTTACTATAGAGTTTCAAGTTGTTTCTCTGATATTTTGACGCCACCCTTCCAATTCTTTCCTTTCTCAGTTAATCCTTAATTCCTATATTAAAATAGTATTCTCTATTCTATAGAATTCAGTATCCCATATATTCTATATCCTACATAGAATTCAATATTCTATATATTTTATATTCTATATAAAAAATATTATTCCTGTATTACTTAGAATGACTGTTTTCCTTCCCTAACAAATACTGGTACAAATAGAGATCTAGGTGGATACAAGTAAAGAGATTCTAGGCTAATTGATGATAAAGTACCTTCAAAGATCAAAAATCAGGGTGAATTTGGTGAAGAAAAATAACAAAAAAGAAAGAGAATCACGGGATTTATTGCCCAATGAAATAACACAGCAAATCTCAGGGTCCAACATGAGAGGACGTACTTCCCCATAAAATATCCAAGATTAATTTTTTCTTATGTTACAAAGAACAGGTGGGACAACTGGTAATTATAAGATTAAATAATATTGTCTCAATGTTAATATATCCTGATTTGGATAATTGTCTATGGTTATGTTAAAGAATATTGTTTTTAACACACTGAAGTTGTTGTGCTTTGCAACTTACTCTCAAATGGTTCAAAGAAATTGGATGAAAAATTAAAAAAAAAAAGAAAGATAGGAAAGAAAACTGGAATTCCCAACTTTACCTAATGAAGAGCCACCTGTTGTGTATCAATGGAGCTCAAGTTGGGAACTTGGCTTCTACCACTACATAACGATAACAACACACTGCCTTCTTGCCCCCACCCCTGTCAAAGTGGATTCAGAGAAAGCAAGCTTAAATGGAGGGTTTGAATAAGATTTGATTTGTCATAACATAGTACCCAAAATGTCCAGGTTTTAATAAAAATAAAATCATGCCAAATACCAGGAAGACCTCAGATTGAATGAAAGAAGACAATCAATAGATGTCAACACTGAGATAACAGTGATGTTAGGACGATCAGACAAATATTGTAAAGCAGCCATCATACAAAGGCTTTAATGAGCAATTATACACACAGATGAAACACGTGAAACCAAGCAAGTGCCAATGATTTCTTCATAGAAGCTCTCAGAGAGAAATACAAAATGCAAAAAAAGAATCAAATTGAAATTTTAGAACTAAAAAATACAGTGACTTAGATTAAAAAACACAATAGATGGATTCAATGGTAAGATGGAGGGGACAGATTAATTAGTAAACTTTAAGAAAAACAGAAATTACCCAATCCCAACAACAGAGAAAAACAGACTGAGAAAAAATGAGCAAAGCCTCAAGGACTGTAGGAATATAAAAAAAAGATATAACATTTGTGTCTTTGGGTTTCTAGACGAAAAGGAGAGAAAGGATGGGACCAAAAAATTATTTGAAGAAATAGTGCCTGAAAATTTCCCAAATTTGTCCCCCCAAAATTAACAAACCCCAAAACAACACATAAACCTCCAGATTCAAGAAGCTGAGAAAATCCCGAAGAGGAAAACCTCAAAGAAATTCATACCAAGACATATCAGAATCAAAGTCCTGAAAACCAAAGACAAAGAAAAAAATATTGAAAGCAGCAAAAGAGAAATAAAACCACACCTATATGAAAAACACCAATCAAACTACAGTTGGATTTCCCAGCAGAAATTATAGAGGCTAGAAGAAAATGGCACAACATTTTTCAACTACTTAAATGAAAAAAGTGTCAACCCAGAATCCAATGTCCAGTGAAAATATCCTTCAGGAGGGAAAGGGAAATCAAGACATTCTCAGAAACAGGAAAATAAGAGAATTTGTCATCAGAAAACCTACCATAACAAAATGGCTAAGGAAGTTCTCTAAACAGAGAAAAAAATGATAAAAGAAAACAATCTTGGAATATCAGGAGGGAAGGAAGTATGTGGTAAGCAAAAATATGCACCAAAAAAAAAATAGACTCCTTCTCTTGAGTTTTCTAAGTTATTTTACACAATCGAAGCAAAAGTTATACACTGTTTGATACAGATCTAAGTGCATGTAGAGAAAATATTTAAGAAAGTTATATTTTAAATGGGGGAAGGTTAAGAAATACAAAGAGAGATAAAGTTTGTATATGTCACTCAAATTGGTAAAATGACACCAGTAAATAGTGATGTTATGTATATGTAATGTAAAACCTAGAGCAACTACTAAAACAACTATAGAAAGAGATAAGATTTTTAAAAAAAAAAGCTATAGAAAAATGAAAATGGAATTCTACAAAATGTTCAATTAGCCCAGATAATGGCAGGGGAAAAAAATTAAATAGAAACAAACAAACAAACAAAAAACAGAATAAAAGCAAAACAAAAAATAAAATTGCAAATGTAACCCTAAGATATCAATAATTATAAAAAATGTAAATAGTCCAAATGCGTTAATTAAGGACATCAGTAGAGGAGAAAAGAATAATAAAGTGGTAGAAATCACTCTACCTGATACTATAGCTTAATATATACCTATACTAATCAATACAATTTGATACTGGTGGAAGAATAGACACAGAGATCAGTAGAACAGGATAAGTAACTAAGAAATAGATTCACAAAAATATGCACAACTGATTTTTGACTTAGGTGTGGAAACAATTCAATGGGGGAAGCCATCCTTTTAAACAAATGGTGCTGAACTAATTAGACATCTACAGGCCAAAAAATTTTTAAAAAATAAAAATAAGCTTCAATATAATCCCCACATCTTGCACAAAAATCAACTCAAATGGATCATGGACTGAAATGGAAAATAGAAAACTATAAAACTTTTTTTAAAAAATGGGAAAAAGTCTTTGGTATCCTGGGGTAAGCAAGAATTCTTATTGACACTAAAGCATGATCCATAACAGGAAACAAATGATAAAATGGACCTTGTTGAAATTAAACTTTTGATCTAGATAGACTCTATTAGGGGATGATAGAACAAGCTATAGCCTAGAAGAAAATCTTTGCAAACCACATATACAACAAATGACTATTATCTAGAATATGTAAAGACTCTCAACCAACCAAGTAAGACAACCAACCAAGCACATTAAAGATGTCCATCCTCATTTGCCATTAGAGAAATGCAAATTAATACCATAATGAGATATCACCACACACCTATCAGAATCGCTAAAATGCTGGAGAGGATGCAGAGAAACTGGATCACTCACACATTGCTGGGGGTAATGTAAAATGGTACAGCCATTTTGGAAAATAGTTTGGCTATTTCTTTAAAAATGAGACATGTTGGGCCACCTAGGTGCCTATGTTGGTTAAGTGTCTGCCTTTGGCTCAGGTCATGATCTCAGGGTCCTGAGATTGAGCCCCGAGTCAGGCTCCCTGCTCAGTGGGGAGTCTGTTTCTCCCTCTTCCTCTGTGCCTTCCCCCCACCATTTGTGTGTGTGCTCGCTCTCTCTCTGTGTCTCAAATAAAATAAATAAAATCCTAAAAAAACAAACAAACAAGCAAACAAACATGTAATTACCATATGAACCAGCAATTGTACTCCTGGGCATTTATCCCAAAGAAATGAAGACTTGTAATCATTCGAAACATTATATACAAATGTTAATGACACTGTATTAGTTTGCTAGTGCTGCCCTAACCAAGCACCACAAACTGGGTGGCTTTAACAACAGAAATTTTTTATCTTACAGTTTGGGAGGCCAGAAGTCCAAGATCGAAGTGTTAGAAGATTGTTTCCTTCCGAGGGCTGTGAGAGAGACTTTTTTCCATGCCTCTTGCCTGGCTTCTGGTAGTTGTCTGCAATTCTTAGTACTCCTTGACTTGCTGAAACCTCGCCCCAATCTCTGACTTCGTTTTCACATGGCGTTCGCCCTCTGTGCATGCCTGCCTCCAAACTTCTGCTTTCACAAGAACACCAGTCCCCCTGAATCAGGGCCCATCTCAATGACCTCATTTTAAAATTGATTACCCCTGTAAAGACATTATCTCTAAATATAGTCATATTCTGAGGTGTTGGGAGCTAGGAATTCTGGGGAGACACTATTCAGTTCACAATAAGTACCTTTACTTGTAATATCCCATTCCTGGAAACAACCTAGATATCTTTCAATAGGTAAATATTGAAACAAACTTTGGTACATCTATACCTTGGAATATTACTCAGTAATGAAAAGAAAAAAAATACTATTGATACATGCAATGACCTGGATGACTCCCCAGGAAATTATGCTAAGTGAAAAAAATCCCAAAAAGCTACTTACATACTGTGTGGTTCCATTTATATAATATTCTTCAAATGCCAGATTTTAGAAATAGAGAACTATTTCTAGAAAGAGTGGCTGCCAGGGATTAAGGAGGGGGGATGGAGCAGGAGGGAAGTGGGTATGGCTAAAGGAGGAACAAGAGGGACCCCTGTGGTGATGGAATGTTCTGTATCTTGATGTGTGAAAGTCAATATTCCAGTTGTGATATTGTATTGGGCAAAGGGTACACAAGATCTCTCTGTGTTATTTCTTACAACTCCATGCCAATTTAATATGATCATAAAATAAACTTTTAACCTAAATAAATAAAATGTTTTTTAAAAGTTCATGCTGGTTTTCCCACATTATTATAATCATATGTGATTAAAAACAGAAGTCTTTGAAAATAAAGAATAATATATGGAGAAACATTCTAAAATCACTCATAATCCAACATAAGGTTGGACTGTTGTTCCTAAAAAGTAATGAGTTACAATACATATATAACCTCCATGAAATCTGGGATCAGCCTGCCCCTTAAAGTGTAGATAAGATTAAGTTAAACGTATCCTTACTCTCATGTCCCTTTCAGTGTCCTATAAGAATCAAAACTGTTTCCCCAGATTTCTGTTCGTGCCTGGAGGTAGGAGGAGAGAGTGATTCAAGCTCACAGATACCTGCTTCTGAAGTCCTGCTTTGGCTGAATCAGTTCCATGTGTGAATCATCTGCCAAATCTGTTCATGACATTTTCAATGCTACAGCCCAGCCCCTTCCCTGAAGCTCTACTCTCATGAGATAGGTGTGTGCTTAGTAGGTTGTACTGACGATCAGAGAAAGGTGGCCAAGGAAAGGACTACATCACACCAACAAAAATACATTCAAACTGAACACCAGACTTCTTTGTTCTAGGAAGGCTTTGCTTCACCCACAAATGGGTATTATCACTGCCCACTTTTCTCCTGAGGTCTTCAGGCTTTGTGCTACCTTCTAACAGCCTGTATTTTTCCTCTTACCCCCTCACCTTTCTCCCCCAATTCCCAAATCCCTGTTCATCATTGATTCAAGGAGTTTAGCCTTCTCTTTTGTCATCTTGGTTCTTGGTAACTCAGAATCTCTATCACTTTCTCACTAAGCAGCTTGTTAAGAATTTTTCTAGCCCAAGATATTTTCTTCCTTAAGAAAAATCCTTGTGCCATTTGTTAAGAAAACCCATTTGTTCCCCTTACCGTGCAATGGCTACTCAAGTGTATGTGATCTGTGGATACTGGCTAGCCCTGTGTCAAGGGACAGAGCCAGAGACAGAGGTGATCAGTTATCCGGATCTTTGGTTCCTCTGAATCATTTCTAACATTGATCTCTTCAAAATTGGTTATTTTGGGGGGAAATGAAGGTATTGCAACAATAATTACATAAAAAAATAATACGGAGGGGGGAAAGATGGCGTAGGAGTAGGGGACCCTATTTCAACTGATCCCCGGAATTGAGCTGGATATTTACCAGACCACTCTGAGCACCCACAAAACCAGCCTGAGATGTAAGAAGATCTGGATCTCTACAAACAGAATATCGCAGGCGGTTGGTTTTGAGGTAGGAAGCAGGGAGCCGTGATTCCACCCGCAGATATCGGAGGATAAACAGCAGCGGGAGGGTGCCTGGCCGTGGGGATCCTACACCGCCGGTGAGCGACAGCCTTGCGCACTGCAGATGGGGCATAGACTCCCACACCGGTAGCGGCGGGGAAAGGACTTTAGGGCAGCCCCCCAGCGTGGAATTCGATTGGCGGGGTCGCGCCTGTGAACTGCAGCCCCTGGGACAGAAACCCGGAGGGGCAGGGCCGCGTGTGCGATCTGGGGGTGGCTGGCGGTTTTAGAAGCACAAAGGGCAGAGACGTGCCCCGACCTGGAGGCAGGACTGGGAGCGCTGCGGAGGGGCGCACAACCCAGGACGCTGCAGTTTATAGCAGCACGGACAGAAACGGAGACAGTGTAACCTGGAGAGCTCACTGAAGAACAGACTGTGCGATCTCTCTGCTCTGAGGCAGAGGGTTGGAAACGGTCTCTTCTGCTCTGACTCGCGGAAGAGACGCAGAAAGCCGCCAGGGAAAGCCACCAGAGAACAAAAGCCCCAAAAACTGATTCCCACTGAGCCCGTCCCCCGCCACAGGGGGGCACGGCAACTCCGCCCAAACAGGGTTGCCTGAGTAACAGCGCGGCAGGCCCCCGCCGCAGAAGACAGGCTGGGAAAACAAGAGGCCAGCAACCCTGTCCCAAGAAAACAGGTGCATCTTGCTTGGGTTCTGGTCAATAATTTGGACTCTATACATTCCCTCAAACACCCATCAACAGAATGACTAGGAGGAGGAGCCCCCAAAATAGAAAAGACTCAGAGATTATGACTTATGCTGCAGATTTACAAATGGATGCAGATATAACCAAGATGTCGGAGACGGAATTCAGGCTAGCAATTGTGAAGACAATGGCTAGAATGGAGAAATCAATTAATGGCAACATAGAGTCTCTAAGGGCAGAAATGAAAGGTGAATTGGCAGAACTTAAAAATGCTATCAATGAGATCCAATCCAATCTAGATAATCTAACAGCTAGGGTAACGGAGGCAGAAGAGCAAATAAGCAACCTGGAAGACAATAAAATAGATAAAAAGGGAAAAGAGGAGGCCAGGGAAAAACCACTCAGAATCCATGAAAATAGAATCAGAGAAATAAGTGACACCATGAAGTGTTCCAGTGTCAGAATAATTGGAATCCCGGAGGGAGTGGAGAGAGAGAGAGGACTAGAAGATGTATTTGAGCATATCGTAACTGAGAACTTCCCTAATCTGGGGAATGAAACAAACATTCACATCCTAGAGGCAGAGAGGACCCCTCCCAAGATCAAGGAAAACAGGCCAACACCCCGGCATGTAATAGTAAAACTTGCAAATATTAGAACCAAGGAAACCATCTTAAGGGCAGTTAGGGGGAAGAGATTCCTTACGTACAGAGGGAAGAACATCAGAATAACGTCAGACCTATCCACAGAGACTGGCAAGCCAGAAAGGCCTGGCAAGACATATTCAGGGTACTAAATGAGAAGAACATGCAGCCAAGAATACTTTATCTGGCAAGGCTTTCATTTAGAATGGATGGAGAGATGCAGAGCTTCCACGACCGGCAGAAACTGAAAGAATATGTGACCACTAAGCCGGCCCTGCAAGAAATATTAAGGGGGGTTCTATAAAAGGAGAAAGACCCCAAGAGTGATATACAACAGAAATTTATAGGGACAATCTATAAAAACAACGTCTTCACAGGCAACATGATGACAATTAATTCATATCTTTCAATAATCACTCTCAACGTGAATGGCCTAAATGCTCCCATAAAACGGCACAGGGTTGCAGATTGGATAAAGACAGGACCCATCCATATGCTGTCTACAAGAGACTCATTTTGAACCTAAAGATACATCCAGACTGAAAGTGAAGGGATGAAGATCCATCTTCCACGCCAGCGGACCTCAAAAGAAAGCTGGGGTAGCAATTTTATATCAGACAAATTAGATTTTAAACTAAAGTCTGTAATTAGAGACACAGAAGGACACTATATCAACAAGAAGATCTAACAATTGTAAATATCTATGCCCCCAACATGGGAGCAGCCATCTACATAAGCCAACTGTTAACCAAAATAAAGAGTCATATTGATAACAATACATTCATTGTAGGAGACCTCAATACTCCACTCTCAGCAATGGACAGATCATCTAAGCAGAAAACCAACAAGGAAACAAGAGCTTTGAATGATACATTGGACCAGATGGACCTCATAGATATTTACAGAACATTCCACCCTAAAACAACAGAATACTCATTCTTCTCGAGCGCACTTGGAACTTTCTCCAGAATAGACCACGTACTGGGTCACAAATCAGGTCTCAACCAATACCAAAAGGTTGAGATTATTCCATGCATATTCTCAGACCACAATGCTCTAAAACTGGAACTCAATCACAAGAAAAATTTGGCAGAAATTCAAACACTTGGAAGCTAAAGACCACTCTGCTCAAGAATGTTTGGGTCAACCAAGAAATCAAAGAAGAACTCAAACAATTCATGGAAATCAATGAGAACAAAAACACATCGGTCCAAAACCTATGGGATACTGCAAAGACGGTCCTAAGGGGGAAATACATAGCCATCCAAGCCTCACTCAAAAAAATAGGAAAATCCCGAATTCACCAACTAACTCTACACCTTAAAGAACTAGAGAAAAAGCAACAAACGACGCCTAAGCCACGCACTAGAAGAGAAATAATTAAAATTAGAGCAGAAATCAATGAATTAGAAACCAGAAACACAGTAGATCAGATCAATGAAACTAGAAGTTGGTTCTTTGAAAGAATTAATAAGATCGATAAATCACTGGCCAGACTTATCCAAAAGAAAAGAGAAAGGACCCAAATTAATAAAATTATGAATGAAAGGGGAGAGATCATGACTAACACCAAGGAAATAGAAACAATTATTAGAAATTCTTATCAACAACTATATGCCAATAAACTGAGCAATCTGGATGAAATGGAGGCCTTCCTGGAAACCTATAAGCTGCCAAGACCGAAACAGGAAGAAATTGACAGCCTGAATAGGCCAATAACCAGTAACAAGATTGAAGGAGTGATCAAAAACCTCCCAAAAAACAAGAGTCCAGGGCCTGATGGATTCCCTGGGGAATTCTACCAAACATTCAAAGAAGAAATAATACCTATTCTACTGAAGCTGTTTCAAAAAATAGAAACAGAAGGAAAACTTCCAAACTCATTCTATGAGGCCAGCATTACCTTAATTCCCAAATCAGGCAAAGACCCCATCAAAAAGGAGAATTTTAGACCGATATCCCTGATGAATATGGATTCCAAAATCCTCAACAAAATCCTAGCTAATAGGATCCCACAATACATTAAAAGGATCATCCACCACGACCAAGTGGGATTTATCCCCGGCATGCAAGGGTGGTTCAACATTCGCAAATCAATCAATGTGATAGAACACATTAATAAGGGGCACCTGGGTGGCTCATTCGTTAAGCATCTGCCTTCGGCTCAGGTCATGATCCCAGGGTCCTGGGATCAAGCCCCGCATCGGGCTCCCTGCTCCGCGGGAAGCCTGCTTCTCCCTCTCCCATTCCCCCTGCTTGTATTCCCTCTCTCGCTGTGTCTCTCTCTGTCAAATAAATAAATAAAATCTTTAAAAAAAAAAAAAGAACACATTAATAAGAGGAGGGAGAAGAACCATATGGTCCTCTCAATTGATGCAGAAAAAGCATTTGACAAAATACAACATCCTTTCCTGATTAAAACTCTTCAGAGTATAGGGATAGAGGGAACATTTCTCAAGTTCATAAAATCCATCTATGAAAAACCCACAGCGAATATCATCCTCGGTGGGGAAAAGCTGAGAGCCTTTCCCTTACGATCAGGAACACGACAAGGATGCCCACTCTCGCCACTATTGTTCAACATAGTACTAGAAGTCCTAGCAACAGCAATCAGACAACAAAAAGAAATAAAAGGTATTCAAATTGGCAAAGAAGAAGTCAAACTCTCTCTTTTCACAGACGACATGATACTTTATGTGGAAAACCCAAAAGACTCCACCCCCAAATTACTAGAACTCATACAGCAATTCAGTAATGTGGCAGGATACAAAATCAATGCACAGAAATCAGTTGCTTTCTTATACACTAACAATGCAACTGTAGAAAGAGAAATTAGAGAAACGATTCCATTTACAACAGCACCAAAAACCTTAAGATACCTCGGAATAAACCTAACCAAAGACGTAAAGGATCTATACTCTAGGAACTACAAAACACTCATGAAAGAAATTGAAGAAGACACAAAAAGATGGAAAAATATTCCATGCTCATGGATCGGAAGAATAAACATTTTTAAAATGTCTATGCTACCCAGAGCAATCTATATCTTCAATGCCATCTCGATCAAAATTCCAATGACATTTTTCAAAGTGCTGGAACAAACAATCCTAAAATTTGTATGGAATCAGAAAAGACCCTGAATCGCCAAGGAAATGTTGTAAAAGAAAAACAAAGCCGGGGGTATCACATTGCCCAATTTCAAGCTATATTACAAAGCTGTGATCACCAAGACAGCATGATACTGGCACAAAAACAGACATATAGACCAATGGAACAGAGTAGAGAACCCAGATATGGACCCTCAACTCTATGGTCAAATAATCTTTGACAAAGCAGGAAAAAACATGCAATGGAAAAAAGACAGTCTCTTCAATAAATGGTGCTGGGAAAATTGGACAGCCACATGCAGAAGAATGAAACTCAACCATTCTCTAACACCATTCACAAAGATAAACTCAAAGTGCATGAAAGACCTCAATGTGAGACAGGAATCCATCAAAATCCTAGAGGAGAACATAGGTAGTAACCTCTTTGACATCGGCCACAGCAACTTCTTTCAAGATACATCTCCAAAAGCTAGTGAAACAAAAGCAAAAATGAACTTTTGGGACTTCATCAAGATAAAAAGCTTCTGCACAGCAAAGGAAACAGTCAACAAAACAAAGAGGCAACCCACAGAATGGGAGAAGATATTTGCAAATGACACTACAGATAAAGGGCTGGTATCCAAGATCTATAAAGAATTTCTCAAACTCAACACCCAAAAAACAAATAATCAAGTCAAAAAGTGGGCAGAAGATATGAAAAGACACTTCTCTGAAGAAGACATACAAATGGCTAGCAGACACATGAAAAAATGTTCATCATCATTAGTCATCAGGGAAATCCAAATCAAAACCACATTGAGATACCACCTTACACCAGTTAGAATGGCAAAAATGGACAGGGAAAGAAACAACAAATGTTGGAGAGGTTGTGGAGAAAGGGGAACCCTCTTACATTGTTGGTGGGAATGCAAGTTGGTACAGCCACTTTGGAAAACAGTGTGGAGGTTCCTCAAAAATTTAAAAATAGAGCTACCCTATGACCCAGCAATTGCACTACTGGGTATTTACCCCAAAGACACAGATGTAGTGAAAAGAAGGGCCATATGCACCCCAATGTTCATAGCAGCAATGTCCGCAATAGCCAAACTGTGGAAAGAGCCGAGATGCCCTTCAACAGATGAATGGATAAAGAAGATGTGGTCCGTATATACAATGGAATATTACTCAGCCATCAGAAAGGATGAATACCCAACTTTTACATCAACATGGATGGGACTGGAGGAGATTATGCTAAGTGAAATAAGTCAAGCAGAGAAAGTCAATTATCATATGGTTTCACTTTTTTATGAAACATAAGGAACAGCATGGAGGACATTAGGAGAAGGAAGGGAAAAATGGGGGGGGTGGAATTGGAGGGAGAGATGAACCATGAGAGACTATGGACTCTGAGAAACAAACAGGGTTTTAGAAGGGAGGGGGGAGGGGGATTGGTTAGCCTGGTGATGGGTATTAAGGAGGGCACGTACTGCACGGAGCACTGTGTGTTATACAAAAACAATGGATCGTGGAACACTACATCAAAAACCAATGATGTATTGTATGGTGACTAACATAACATAATAAAATTTTTAAAAATAAATAAATAAATAAAATAAATCCTTGAGATGATTGCTGGAAAAAAAAATAATAATACTATTAAGTAAGGATATCTGTGAGAGTCTTCCTTCTTTCTTAGTAACCAAACCCCAATATTGCCTGAGCAGTAATATGTCAAATTCTGGAGGATTAATCATGATGGGTATTATGGGCTGAATTGTATTCCACCAGAACTCAGACCATATTGAAGTTCTAATCCATGTAACCCCAGATTGTGTCTACATTTGGAGAGAGGATCTTTAAAGAGGTAATCAAGTTAAAATGAAGTCATTAGGATGGTCCCTAATCCATTATGACTGATGTCCTTATGAGAAGAGGAGATGAACACACAGACACACATAGAGAAAGGACTATGTGAAGACACAGGTAGAAGAAAGTCATCTACAAGCCAAGAAGAATAACTTCAGACAAAAACAACCCTGCTGACACTGATCTTAGACATTTAGACTCAAGAACCATGAGAAAATAAATTCCTGTTGGGTAAGCTAGCCAGTCTATGGTACTTTGTTACGGTAGCCCTAGGAAATTAATACAATGGGTCAAAGTCAGTCATGGAAATTTGTTTTTATTTTGCATATGGCCCAGCTATAGAAAATTAGATATAGCAGGAAGTCTTTTAGGTCTTTCGAGGAAGCTTCTTATGTTGTGCTTTAGATATCATTCTAGGAAGACATGATGCTTGGAATGGTAACAGCCATCTTGAAAGCATGGAAGAAAAAAAAAGGAACATCCACAAGCATTGATCTTAACCTTTGACATTGACGAGTTGCTGATCCAACCCCAGAAGTGCTAATCTCTGGACATGTTGCTTTTTCACTTTTATTAATAAATCTGAATTGTTTGAATTAGTTTTGACAGGTACTCTCTTATTTGCAGCAAAACTGTCACATTTCCAAGCATTGCATGAGCTGTTTTCATATGAAGTCAGTCCAATCCTTTGTCTGAGATCTGGAAAACTCAATCGCAGAGGTAATATTAGTGTAGCAATCAGAAGAATGAATTTCATCACATCAGAAAATACAGGGAAATGGAATAGAGGTACATGAGGAAAATACCATTAAACTGTATCTAAAGTCATTTGGTAGAAAGTACACCCTTCCTAGCCTTGTCACATGAATTCCTTATTCAAGATACATTTACAGAGCGTCGTGTACTTACACTGGGCTTGATGCTTGGTGCCCTTTCCACTGAAAGGGTTATTAGGCTTATTTATGCTTTTTCCTGACTCTGGCTCAAGATTGTTTATTGTGTATGTGGAGACTAAATATTTTAGCCAGACCCATTTGGCTGACAAATAGAACCAAAGGAGTGAGGTCAAAGCTGGCCTGTTGCCTTTGGCTCTGAAAGCACCCAGACACTGTCCTTTCTCACTTTCTGCCCCATGCCATGATAAGGGGTCCAGCATTAACAGGAAAACCACCGGTCATATCAGAACATACCTGAAGAAACAACATCACAGGGCCCCGTGAGTTGGGAGCCAGGGGGAAACTGTGCAAAGCAAGTCTCTGGCCCAGAAGGCAGCCCACAGGCACAGGCTGCTTTCCAGAGAGCAGTACAGTTTGTAAAAGCATGCTGGCGCCACGAAGACATGGTCAACTGCCACTGTCCCATGAGCCTTGCAGTGTCAGAGGTGGGGCAACAGTTGACACAATTGGTGGCAAGTTCAATTATCCTTCTGAACCAAGCAATTCATAGCTGGCATCAGGAGGGAAAAGCAAAATAAGCCTTGGGTTTTTGTTTTTGTGTGTACGTGTGTGATGGCAGCCAAGGAATCATTATTTTCCTTCAGGGTGCCCAATAACTGAAAAGCCACTTTCAGGGTGCCAACGCTACCATCTCAGTATTGTTGTTGTCCCACCGAGGCGTGGGGAGGGGCTGACAGTCAGACAGACTGTGCTTTAATTGGCCTCCTCCTGGAAGGGAAAGAGCCAAACATTTGCGGGATGTTTACTTGAGCCAGTTTCAGAGTAATAAAAGTGCATCTTTGATACACAGAGAGTTTATGTTCTTCATAAAAATGCTAATTGCAATCTTCGCAGAAAGCATGGCAAGAATGCTTTTCCCCTTAGGCTTTTCAATAGGAATATGGTTGTGCTATGTGGGTGACCTTGTGTTCATTAACTAGGGACAAGGCTTAAGTCCTCTCTAAGGCCTTTCAAAACCCACTTTAAGGATTCCACCACTGTGAGTCTGAGAGCATTCAAACTCTTTTCATGGAAAACTGGAAAGCAATCTATTTGTTTCTTTAAAAAAAAAAAAATCTCTTAATACAAATACACAGGGAGAGCTTAGAATATTTTTCCTTCAGTGAGTATGTTTTTCCAAGGTCAATTTGGAGGTTCTTCCTATTTGGCTGAGAAAAACTAGGACCCCGGTAAATGTGTCCACGCTTTCTCTGTGGCTTGGAAAACTTCCCCACCTACAGATGCTACAAGAAGTTGCTAATGTTTTTCCAGGGCCCCACTGTTTGCTTCTCTCGCTACAGAGAAGGAAGACAGGGTGATGGGTGAGGTTTTATTTGTCCTGTAGGATGACTCATTCAGTAAGAGTTTCTGACCCAGAATTCTCCTCTTTCTTTGCTCTATCCATCCCCACTCCCCAAGCCCCTTTTATTTTTTTTGGTCCTTGGGCAGGTTTCCATTTACCCTCTCCTGCCACCCTCTTCCTCAGATCTCAAAAAAATGATGAGTTTTTTTTTTTTCAAGTCAAACTTCCCACAATTGCATTCAATTTACTGTGGGAACTCATTTAAAGGGCAGGGGTTTTGAAATATGATCAACAAAATAATCAGTTCTGGGTTACATTAAATAGCATCCTTCCAGACTGACCTAAGACTTAAGAGGGAAACCAGCTCCCTGCGATCTCTCTCACCATGAATGGGACTCTGTGTCTCAAAAACTTTGTATTGAATATTTCCAGAAATGATGTCTGCCTTTCCAACAGGGAGAGTGCAAAATCTTTCTCAGAAACCAGTCTCATCTTTGGCCCAGCTGCAGGCAGGTGTTGCTCAACAGCCTTGGGCTGCTCTGGTGCTCACAATGTCTCCATGGCAGATGTTCTGTGCTCTCAGGAAGGCTGGTCTTTTTCTGAAAAGAGGTGAGGTGAGGGGGACACTGAATGTAAGGGAATCAAAACATCGTAAACTAACTGGATCAAAACACTACAGCATCTAACCACTTTTCATTGCAGCCATGCAAATCCAGGAGACCAAGCATTGAAACTTGTGTTCATAAAATCTGATTTCTAGGGGCGCCTGGGTGGCTCAGTCGGCTGGGCGGCTGCCTTCGGCTCAGGTCATGCTCCCAGGGTCCTGGGATCGAGCCCCGCATCAGGCTCCCTGCTCCGCAGGAAGCCTGCTTCTCCCTCTCCCACTCCACTTGCTTGTGTTCCCTCTCTTGCTGTGTCTCTCTCTGTCAAATAAATAAAACCTTTAAAAAAAAAAATCTGATTTCTAACATCTCTATCATTTCTTCTAATTCATTATAGCATGTACAAGATGCTGTTCTTTCAACATCGTCCTTGCCCCTCTGTAAACCGGAGAGAGAAAGAAGGAACATGGAGCAATGATTTCTCATGAGGATGCCCCTGCCTAGCTGTATAACACCATTTCATCCCAGGTCACATAATAAGTAGTCATATGGAAACTATCTGCTCTGCCTGTTCTAAATCTGGCACAGTCCAGTACTGACCAAGGAGTCATGGTTACTAGCAGGTTCTGTGGATGGCAGCTTACAGGAGGCAGTCTCTACCCCAGTCAAGAGTGACCAAGGCCAGGAGGGATCAGCCAAATCGAAGATGGTATGTCAGGGAAAGCAGGGGTTTCAACTCAAGGAAGATGTGCTACAAACGCCAAATTTAGATCAAGGCTAGGGTCACGGAACCAAGAGTTCACAGCCAGATTAATCAGTATCTAGTGCTAAAGGTATGAGGGAACAGGTACCTAAGGTTGGAAGGAAGGGATGGAAAAAAAGCTGGTGAGCATGTTACACTTCAGTGAGGAGTGAAAAGATCTTGCTAGAAATGTTGGTATCAGCATCGCTGAAGGGGTCTTCAGCTAGCCCAGTAAAGACCAGCTGGGGGCAGTGAGGTGAAAAGAAAGTAACACAAGAAGAAAGCACCATGATAACCAGACAACAATGAGCACGGTGTGAGGGAGAACCACAGAACTATATAAATGACGAACGACTCAATGGCATGAAATGAGTAGGGAGTAGCAAAGGGCACTGATGGCATTTGAGAAGGATAGGGACACAATCAGGTAAATATGGCAACGGTATGCTGCAGGATCTTGGGCAGGAAGGAAGACAGAGAGACCTGTGGCTTCCCCTGTTTTCCTTCTGAACATTCTGTTTTACAATTTAAAAATTCTAATGTTCTTTTTAATGCCTCTTCCCCTAAGAGAGAGCAGGTACAGATCTTTTTTGTCTTGTCCACTCCAGTGTCCCCAACACCTGCTAGTTGTCTAGCATGTAGGAAGCATCTAAACAATGTGTGTGTTGAAGAAATATGCATATAGATAAATGAATATAAAGCTTAAAGAAACCTAGGGTAATGACAGGCGAGATAGAAGCAGAGAGAAATCCGTGCAAGTCTCACAAGGTGTTAAAACCAACAGCACTCGGGGACTGATGAGATTTGTGGAAGAGGAAGGGAGTAGTCAAAGGTTACAGATCTAGGAACTAAGTGTCCAAGAGAATGATGCTGCCTTGGGGGGGAGGGGGAGGAGAAGCCTGCATTCCCAGGAGCCAGAGTGGGACCAGGTCCAGATGGAGATGCGGTTGGCTTTGGTCCTGCTAACTTAGAGTAGTGATGGTTATCGTGCTGAAATGTCCAGAGGAGCTGAAAAATACAGAACTGGGGCTCACAAAAGAGGTCGAAGCTAAAGAGAGAGGCTTGATTTTACCTGTGGAAAGGCGTCAGTTAAAGCTGTGGGCAAGGATGAACTTGTCCAAGAAGGTGGGCAGAGAAGAGAAAGCAAACAAAGACAGAGCCTTAGGGAGGGTGGCAAGATGAGCCAGTGTCTGAAGTTTATGAAACACATCTTGATCTCCTGATTCAGTTATCTGATCTCTTGTCCACCCAGCCAACCCAGAAAACACCACATATCCTTGTCCTGCCCAGGGAGAGAAGGCCTTTTAAATGCATGCTGCATTCCAGCCATTAACTACAATGGCCAGTTCTTGCATCTACCACTAACAGCCAGAAGCCGCTCTGAGATTACCACTCGAGGCTGTACGTTGCAAACTTATTTTTCCCTCTGATGCTGTTTAGTTTCTGATGATGTTATTAAAATGAAAGGATTTTTTTTTTTAATGAGCTGGACGGGAATCCACTTAACCAAATTGTTCGTAAAAGGAATAAAACGCGTCAAGACTCTTTGCTTTGCACCAATCCACCAATATAGGATCCTGCAAGAATCTTCCTATGTAAATATTTACAAGGAGAGTAAAAAAGGAAAGTGGTTTGGGGAGCCACCAGATGGAATAATACAAGAACAAACTTGAATACAGTCAAAATGGGCTGCAGCAACAACTGGGCACCCTCTCAGGAATCTACTATTGCCTGGGGGGTGAGGGAGGAAGAATATAGAATGAAAAGGAAAAGCAGCTACGGCAGAGTGTCTCTTGAGCCCCATTTCAGCTAATCTCTGAAAACTGGGTTTTTGTTTTTATTAAGATCTTAAAAAACTAATTAGAATAAACTCTCTAATACTAATATTTATGGATTAACTCATTAGCCATCACGCTCCTATAACCAACCTCTTCTCTCTCCCGAAGTCTTTCAGAAGATGGCATTTTGGTGCTCGGGGGCCAGTAAGCAGGAATGAGTTGTCTTCCTCCTGGGTTGCCTCCCCCAAGTCTAGCCCCTTTACATTTCATTTCTGAGGCTGCAGAGTCTGCTCGTGCTGCTCCCCATGAGCTTATGATGCTTTCCCAGTTTCCATTTCTCCATCTGCCTTGTAGAGCCCGGTGACAAAGAAAAGATCATTAAAAGATAAATCAATTCTATAATGTCTTTGTAACTGTTTCCCTGCCCTCCCCCACCTCTCACTGGGCTCGCCAACTCGGAGAACATTTGAAGCAAACTTGACTCACAATGCATTTTGCAAATAAACCACAAAATAACATGATTGTAAAAATGTTAGCAGCAAAAGTAATAAATAAGGAAATAAATAAGTGTGGAACCACAGAGGTTTGTCTGGCTCCTCAGTCCTCTGACCACAGCAGCCCTCTGCTGTCTGTCCTCACTAGTGGGGAGGCCAGGAAAATGGGAAAACACTTCATCCTTGCCCACAGGTCTCATAGGTAGAAGTTACACAGAGATGGGTTTGTTTCTTTCTTTGTGAGTTAGACAGTTCGATGTCAAGGCTACACAACAATCAAAAACATTACCAGAACATGGAAGAGGGGGGCTTCTTGCCACCATTGTTTCAGATTCACCTACCATTTCTGAGCACATGATAGGGGACAGTCTCCGTGTCTGGATGTGTTCATGTGACATCTCTTTAGTAACCCTAGGAAGTAGATATGAGTAGTCCCAATATGCAGATAAGGAAAACTGAAGCCCATCATGAGGGAAGTAGAAGCCAGACTAGAACATTTCACAGGCACTACGAAATCTCCATAATGATTGGAGTGAATGAGGGAGCAGAGAAGGAATATGTGTGATTTTTTTCTCCCTCCTTTCAGTCCTGACTGTTGAGATGTCCTCATCTGCAAAGATTTGGGGACTAAAACACTACAGTCTAAACACAAGCCTTGCCAAGCTTTTGTTTTTGTTTTTTTTTCTTACTTACTTTTAATTGGAAATCCCTATAGCCCAAAACTCTTCTTCACCTGTGGTGGAGACCTATGTGGCTGAAGGATTCTGCCAAGGGCATGACCAGTCTAGCCCAATCAAAGATAAAATGGAGGCTGAAAGCTGGGCCTAAAACCAGATAATAGAAGGAAAATGTTCAATTCAGGCCCAGAATCCGGTATTCAGCAATATTTTATGCCCCAGGACAGGGCTTAAATATTAGGGAGGGAAAAGAGAGCCACTGCTGTTTAATATCTACAGCATGTCAGGCACTTTACTCAGAGCTCATGCATCAGCCAAACTTAAAGGACCCTATTCACATGATGATCCTATGAATGGTGCCCCTCCCCCAGTGTTGTGCAGGACACATGACCTGCCGAGCATTTCAAGATACGCTTTCTTTCAAGGAGACACCAAAACAAGCAAAAAACAAAAACAAACACAAAATCCAAGAAAAGTACAGCCCCAAATAAGTAACAATCAAATGAGGGAGATAGATGTGTATGCCGATGATAATTAGGGGTAGGAGTAGTTATAAGTGCAGTTATAGGCTGAGAATGGACCCACCGTTCAGTTGACCAATCTCCCATCAAGTAATGTCTTTTATTTTCACAACTCCACGAATAAGGGTTATTATCCCCTTTTTCCAAATGGGAAAACAGAGGTTCAAAGAAGAAATGTGATTGTTCTAAAACCTCTGTCTCTTCGGTAGGAAGCTAAGCACAGTACCCAAGTCCCTAGGCCCTGCCCCAGAGCCCCTCCCTGCCCTCACCACCATGTTGGAAATGCCACAGAAGAGGGACCCAAAGCAGCTCAATATGCCAGTTTCGGGGCGGGGGGGGTGGCGCAGGGGGAAGCTGCTGAAAGCCACAGTCCAGAAAAAGAAGGCCTTAGGAACACAGGAGGCTCAGAGATGATAAGCAGACTGGAAGTAGGGTATATGACAAAAAATGACCCACAGCACTTTTGGATTTATTAAAATTCAAATCAAATGATTCCTTCTCTAGGATGTAGCATTCCAAATGTCGAAGGTTTATGGTTTTAATACAAATTTTATTGTAATTTAGTTGGAACGGAACTCTCTCTAAAATCAATTATGGATTTGTTTATATCCTAAAACAAAACATAAAAAATGTAATTTAGCCTTTTTGGTGCGGGGGCAGGACTATAGGCTGTCACTTTCTTCACTGAACTCTAAAGCACAATGACATTCTAGTAGAGGATTCTAAATTTAAAGGACTCCTTGACTTCCATACTCAATTCAGGCTGCAGTGATTTTTTTTTCATGCTTGTGGATTTGTGGTCGTGTTTTGTTTTGTTTTGTTTTTCTGTCTCCTCTCTTCTTATCAAGCCATCAGCCTTGTACTTCTCTCTGTCTTCAGCCATTTCTCCCACTTTTCATTTGTTGGGTTTTGGTCTCATACGTATTTGTAGGCAACCAAGTTTATAGGCAGTTTTTATAAATTAAAATTAATCAAGCTCTAGGGGAAGGACTGTAGCCCATCAACAAACCATGTAAACATAGGTGCATTGAGTTTGAACCCTTCTTGTGGCTGGATCCATGTCCCCTGCTTATTTGCCAGGTTTACTTGTGTTTGTTCAATGAGTGGCCCTTAAGACCTAACTTAAGTAAAACCGCCTTCAGAATCCCGTGAATCTCCAGCTGAAATTACTTCCGCCTCTGAACTCCCAAACCAGTACATGTGCCTTTGAGGGATGGGGTTGTCACCACTGCCTACCTTCGGTTTGTTGTCAGTGGGGCTTCTCCTTTTATTAAAAGTTGAAAGACAGGATTTGCATTTTAGTTGTCTTAATATCTCCCCCCAACCAGGGCTTTGTCCATAATTAAGACATAAATATTGTCCTTAAGGGAATTTGTCCTAGTAGAAAGGGCACATGGTAGGAGGAGAAAGCAGAAAAAGTTGAAAGGGAAGGAAGATGGTGATGGATGTGGAGAAGGGGAGGAAGAGAAGAAAGAAGTCGAACACACTCTAATCCCTCAGCTTGGTCCATTTTGCCAAACAAAGGATCAGCTGCACAAAGTTAGCAGCCATTTCTGGCATTTCCTAAGTCTCTCACTAGGTTCTGTCCAGTGACTGCCCACCAATGTGGACAGATGCCACCAGAGCTAGGACCGAGGGACCGAACACAAGCACCCAGATGAGTCCCCAAACCATACCCACTAGAAAGGACACCAAGAGCCAGGAGGCCCTGCTGCCTGGAGGCTCATGGGAGGAGGGAGCCGCCCAGATGGCAGGAGACACTGCGGGCTCTGCCCTTTCCTGCCTCCCAGGAGCCTGGCTCCAAAGCACCGAGCGAGCGTGTCCTGAGGTGAACTCAGCAGAGGCTCTCCTGCTTTCAGACAGGTATTCAAATGAGTGAATGTTTCATTTTAAAAGACTTTGTTTAAAAATATGGTCTCAGAACTTTCTCTGTTCCTCTTGCCCTCATACTCACCAATGCCAGTATAAGAAAACTAGGCCAGTTTGAAATCAACAAAATCAAAGCAATTTAACTTTGGTTGGATGCCCAATATATGCCCTATGAATATCCCTGCTTTGGAACTTTCCACAACCTGTCTCCTTCAGACCCGTTGTTGAATGAATTGTGATGCATCCAGTGACATGGATTTTGATTCATCACAGTACCTTCCCGTGTGTGGGGGTGGTGTTACCACACAGGGCATCAGCCCTCTTAAGCTCTCTTGGCCTTGACTGATAAGGCTGTGATGGGTGCTGCAGAATATCTCTGTCGTTTTAGGCCTTTCGGGCACCCATTTTCTCCTATTCTAGCAACAGTGCTCCACTTTTCCTTTAGAGAACCACTCCTCCCTCTCAAGCCATGTGGTATATGAGGAACTGACCTTGTTCCTCTCAGCTCCGTTTGTGGAGGAGACCCAAGCTTGGTCAATGAGCGCATCTAACCTCGCTGGCCACAGTCACTGAATTAGAGAGGGGCACATGCCCCTGTCAGTCCACTGAGAGTGGATTGTGGATGTTTTGTCAGAATTACTTGTGGTGGGGGGGAAACCCAGTTTTTGGTTAAGCTTTTTCAACTGATAGGATATAAACGCGCAGCTGCTGAGAAACACCAACAGATGCCTGATAAAGAAGCCAACACAGAGAAAAACACAGCTGATAAAAGAAGAGAAGCGCTGGGGTCCCTGGGTGGCTCAGTCGGTTAAGTGTCTGCGTTCAGCTCAGGCCATGATCCCGGGGTCCTGAGATTGAGCCCCAGTTGGGCTCCCTGCTCAGCGGGGAGTCTGCTTCTCCCTCTCCCTCTACTCTTTCCCCTGCTCTTATCTCTCTGTCTCTCTCCAGTAAATAAATAAAATCTTTTAAAAAAAGAAGAAGAACAAGAAGAGAAGCATGGTTCTGATTTTCTTACTTGATACCTGTTGCAATTATTCAGTTACGTGCCCAGTACGTGATCTATTACTTAGTCTACTTTGTGTTGGGTTTATGTTAGTTGTAATCAAGAGAGTCCTGGTTAATACAGGTGCAGATACAAATGTAATATAAAATTTCTACCCTCTTAATGCTTTCTACTTTGCAAAGTAGCATCAAAAGCATTATTTCATTTAAATATCAGCAAAGATTCAAAAGCTGGCCATTATCATGCTCCCTATTGAATCCATGAGAAAATGGGGTTACCCAAGTTAGCCAACCTCTGGTTGCTGGTAAGTTCCAGAGCCGGAACTGGTACCCTATGTTCCTGCTCTAAATCCAGGGGCACCCATCCTTGTTTCAGGGAGTTTACAACTGAGAACAGAAGACAAGCTGAGCCCATGGATAAAGTTGAACAACGCAAAGCCAGACAGTCCATGCAATGGTGAAATATACCTAATGAGGCAGCATTTGTTTGTCTGTAAAAGTGACGGTCCTTAGAGTAAATGGTTTGTTTGTCCAGAGGCGAGAGAGTGCCGAGGCTTGGCAGTATTAGCAGAATGTATGGAGGAGAAAGGACGGCACAGTTGTTAAACTTCCCTAGAGGATTTTAAGGCACCTTGGGATATTAGATCCAGAAAGCCTTTTAAAAACCTTCTAGTCCAGTCCCATCTTAAAAAAAAAAAAAAAAAAGAAAAGAAACAGGACTAGTAAGAGAAAGGAGTAAAGGGGCTTGTTATTTATTATTGGCCATTCATTCATTATCTACTCAGTTCCAGGCTCCATTTATGTCCATTATCACCCATGCTCACATTACCATTGCAAGTTAAGTATTATTATCCCCGTTTTCCTGATTTGGAAAATAAAACTCCAAGTTTCTTCCCTTGGTTCTTTTGTACAAGCTGTGCTCTTATCTCAGATGACCTTCTTTTTCTTATCTGAATGAGGAACACCAACTTAACCTTCTAAGACTTCTCTGAAGACTCCTTCCTCGGGGACATTTCTGCCCTGCATGGTTCACTGTCCCCTCCCTGCATTCAAACCCAGCCAGCCCTGGCAAAGCACCACACTTCACTAGAATTAGAGGCCTTCACTCACATTTCTTCTCCCTCTACCAGACTACCAGTTCCTTGAGGTAGGATACCATGTTTTGCTCATCTTTGTATACCCAGGGCGTCCCCTAAAAGCTGGCACCAAAGCTGATAGGAGGAGAGAACAAAGGAGAGAAGAGGAAATGGAAGACACAGGCTTAGCCTTATGGAAGTGCCCATCATAGCAAGGCTGTGAAAGAGCTGGAGAAGGCCAGGACAGAGGTGTTGGAAAAGAACCAGAGTAATGTTGGGTCTCCGGAAACGCTGGAGGAAAGATTGTCAACAGCATGCAATGCGGCAGAGAGATAGCAGAGAATGGGACTGGAGAAAAAGTCAGGCAGTGGAGAGCCGTGCTGGTTTTGTAACCTGCTGGTAATTCCTCAGAGCAAATTATCAGGGGTTTCAGATTTATCAAGAGAAATGCTTTTCTCTTCAGGCAATCTGGAGGATCTATGAAGTTGAGTAATGGTGTAATTACACTTCCACGTCTGCTTTTGCCTAAGTGACCTCGGTTGAAAGACCTCCAGGGCTTCTGGCTTCCATTTTCAGAGCAAGGACTGGTTGTGGCAGCTTAGCTCTCATAGGGGAAAGCACATTTCATACACCAAGGAAATTGGGATTCAAAACCAAAGTAAAAGCTGGACAACTAAGCTTCACAGGGTTTAGTTACACTGTCAGGTGAGAGATTCTTACTGGATTAGTGTAAGAAATCCAGGCTACACCCCTAATTTTGGTTATTGCACTCAGGGAGACAAACCAGGCCCTTCTGCATAATACTGTCCATGGCTACCATCAGAAACCTAGTCCTGGGTGGATTAGCCTTGGGTCTCTTCCCAGAGGAGAAAAGAACAATGAAGTCCTAATTTCAGCAGTTCTCTTTATCAGATGTGTGACGGTTCAGCAAGACATTTCTCCTCCCTGAACCTCAATGTTCTTATCTATGAAGTGGGTAGTATAATAATACCTTCCCCGCAGGTTTGGTGTGGGAATCCAATAAGACACTGGTCTTAAAAATTATTTGTCAGCTCTAAAGTGTTATGCCAATACTACAAATTTCCAGCATGAATAGAAATGCTCTTGTTACCAGTGGAAATCAAAGGTGGAAATAGCCCCAAAGTTTGAAACCCTCGGCCCGCAGAACTCAATCCTTTTCCATCTTTTTCTGATCTTCAGGATTCATTAATCTCAGCATATGCATCAGCTGAGATAGGGCCTTTCTTTTTTATTCTTTCACCACCCATTTCCTGAATACCTGTTACATGCTAAACATTATTCTGGGCACTGGAGATACAAAGGGAGGAACAAGAGCAGTAATAGTAATGAATATCCAGTATTCCTTGAGCACTTTCTACATTCTAGGTTTTAAGCCAAGTACTTGACATGTTCTAACTCATTTAATCTTTTTTTAATGTCCCTAAGATAATATTTATTATCTTCATGTCACAGATGAGAAAACTGAAACTTGAAGAGGTTCAGTAATTTGCCCAAAGTCACAGAGCGGGTAAGTGGCAAAGCCAGGGCCAGAAGAAGGACTGTTCTAGGTGCTTGTCCCTAAATCCTGTACATTCACCACAGTGCCAGATTGTCCCGGTGGACAGGATCTTTACGCTCCCAGAGCTCACAGGCTAACGGAGGATGCAGACAGGTCAAGAGGCAGAGACAGTATCTGCCTCCACGGCAGAGCACCTGGGAAGAACAACCCCTCTCTGAGAACAGAAATCTGTCAATTGGCTGATCAGTGCCCAGAGCCAGGGTCGGATGTACGGGCAGCACCTGACTCTGACCATGTGCTTTGAATACTGAATATTTTCCTCTGAAGTATTTACAGTCTTTTAGATCTAATCATAATACTATCCCCCACCGTGTTTCTGCAGCGTTTTATGACCTGTTTACAAGGTATTTTACACTCATGATCTCATTTGATCCTCCCAACAGTGATGTGTGGTAGGTGGGCCTGGGACAATTATACCCATTTTATACACGAGGAGACTGAGGCCCAGAGAGAAAAGGGTACTGGTCCCAAGTCATCCACTTAGCAATGGCAGACCAGGGATTTCAAACCAGGTCAGCGGACTGGGGTCCAGGCTTCACTAACATCTGGCCTTGAGAAAACATCTAGTACCTTGGCTCTGAAACTTTGACAAACTGAATTACCTCTTTGGTCAAACCTGCAGATGTTGAAATTCTGCTTTCCACTACATACATACATACATACAAACATTTATTTATATTTAAAAATAAAGCTACTTTGTATTTATAGACTGTCTTTTGTCACTTAATTCTAAACACTTCTCAGCTCAGAGTTTAGAGAATTTTGTACTCTCAGGATTAATTAGCCATTGACTTTGATCCCCTCTGACCTTGTCTAATGTTATGATCTAATGTTATCATTTTAAAACACTGCTGGTCACAGTACATATCACTTCGGGAGGCCTGGTGCGCGCAGAGCATATGAGCATCAAAAATGCACTGTACTGATTTCCTGGGGCAAGGAGAGCTCTCCAAGCAGATTCTTCCATGGGCCTGAGCTTAAGATGCAAAACTGATTTCCAAGCATCAAGAAAAAGAGTCTTCAGAGACTTTGAACAATTTTTACACGCTGAGTACAACCAATATCATTTTAAATACCCCAGAATACGGTTTTTTTTTTTATTTTCACTTTCTCTGTCTCCTACTTTTCCCTCTTCACCAAGAGACACCCAGCCATATAGCCAGAGGAAACATGCAGGCATTTACTTTTATAGTCCTTGACACTTGGTCAAGGACAAAAATTATTACAACTGACTCTTGTGTGTCTCAGTGGTTATGAAGGATAAGAAGGTTAAAGCCTATGTAGAAATTTAAAGACTATTAATTTAAATTGAAGGCCCCTTCCCTTCTAAGTTTTAGCCAGAGTTGTTCATACAACCAACTATCCTTGATTCTGGGTTTGTTGGAGAGTTTCTGGGAATAAGCAAACTGAACTATGGATTCCTGTTTTGGGAAGGCCCAGATTGAAATATGTTGCGATCTTATCAAACTCAAACTTTGAATATGTAATCTGAAATGTATGAATATCTGTACAGTGATAACAGAGCAGAATCCCATGCAACATGTAAAATCCTGGGCATATGATGATCATCACCAGGACGAGAGACTGTGGGAGGGATAGACCAATCAGACTGCGATTTGAATGCATATCCTGAAGACTCAAGGATATCAAGGCAAGCGTTGGACATCATAACCATGCAAATGAGAGCTACTGTAACCCCAACACGATCCTCCAAAGTCATCCTTTGAGAAGCCTAGCTCTAATCGTGATACTCTGTAGTTTAAAATTCATCCCTTTCCATCTAGCTCCTGAGGGGCCCATGTTCCTCCCTGGCCCCACATCTTTGCACATATCTGCCTGGAATGCCCCTCTTAGACTGTTTCTCCCTGGAGAATTCCTACATCCTGATCTCTGGCAAGCTCAAATGCCACCTCCTCTGAGAAATCTCCCCTGACTACCAGTAGAGTTAGTTGTTCCTTCCTCTGTGTTCCCTTAGCACTTGGCACACAACTCTAGGGTAGCATTAAACATGTTGCATTGCAATTATTGATGTCTTTTTTCTTTGTTACATTAGACTCAAATGAGACCTTACATAGTCTCAGTGTCTTACACAATGACTGGCACGTAACAGGCACTTACATGTTGGATGGAAGAAAGGAAAGAAGAAAAGAAGAAGAGAGAGAGGGAAGAAAGAAAGAAGAAGGGAGAAGAAAGGGAAGGTGGGAGGTAGGGAAAGAAAGGACACAGGAAGAAATGGAAGAAAGAAAAAATGGTGCTCTCTTTCCCCAGCTGATAATCCCACTGTGAAATAGGAATAATCTCTCCCCCCTCTCCACAGACGTGGAGAATCCGTATTTATTTCACGTCTCTCAATTAAGTGGCTCATTTGGATTTAATAAGACATTTATTGACTCTTGGTTTTTCTATTGATTCTCAAAAGGCCCCTAGAAAGATTTAATAAGTATAGAAAAGATAAATAAGTGTACAGGTAATAAACTCTAGATTACATAAGCAAACATTACTTAATTACATTCCTATTAATACACTGACTCTGTAATGAATTTTTGAGGCATTTAATTATCAATTTGACAAGATAATCTAGGGGTAGTTAATGATTATACCAGTAAATTGTTTTTAAAAATCACTGACAATTATTAAGTCTCGTAACAGACATCAAATTAACTTGCTAGGGCTGTCTGGTTAAAGAGACAGCAGTTAATTATGAGGTATTTTCACATTGCCTCAAATCTTAATATGTAAGCCGTTTTAATTGTGTAACGTCAAAAGTGTTGTGTAAGGGAACAGTTTACCCATGGGGAATACTCATATTCTGTGCAGTGTGACCATGGGGCAAGTAGGAGCATGATCTGTGATGCTTAGGCTGGTTTGTCCCACTTTTCATCTTGGAACAAAAAAATAGGACTCTCTAAAAGACAAATGATTGTCATCCAGAGTCAGGCCTGGGAGGCCATTCCAACGCTTTCTCAGAGGGAACTACAGAAAAGTGGCCAGGTGACAAAGATCTAGGATAATGATGGTAGTATTTGCCACCTTATGAGTACCTACTGTGGGCCAAACAGTGCACCAGTTGCTTTATAAAGACTATCTCTTTTAATGGTCAAAAGATAGCAAATCCACCAACATGCAGGTTTCCCTTGGAATACCTAGTGGGAGAGGCATTTCCAAGGGAATTCTCCAGATGAGATGACTCATCTCAGCTTAAAATGGCAGCCAAAGGCTGCTGGCCACATGTCTGGGACCAGGCAGAAGGCAGTGGTCCCAGTGTTGAAGATATAAACCCAGCTGAAGACCACTTACCTTTCAGGGGTCTAGAGTATCTCTTTTTCAACTCTTTCCTTACCCAGACTCTGTGGTTCCAAAAGACCCCTATCTGCCCTGCTGGCTGGGACACTTTTTATTCAATGAGCAATAGACAGGAGACACTTACAAAGTACCCCTATTCTGACCCTCACAGTTCCAGATTTAACATTCTTTCCTGAAACTGCCTTCTTCACTCTATATTTTCTCATCATTTTCTAATACCTGACTTACCCCTTACCATCAAAACTAGGTTTCTTGGGTCCTACTCCTCTGGGTTAGCTCTCACTATGCTTAGTGCAGCAATTGCCAGCACAACCTAAACATTCAGAAGAGTATTTGCTTTTTTTTTTTTAAAGAGAGAGAGAGCATGTGTGCTAGAGGAGCTGGCAGGGAAGGGGCAGAAGGAGAGGGAGAGAGAGAATCTTAAGCAGGCTCCACACCCAACGTTGAGTCCAACGTGGGGCTTGATCTCGCCACCCTGAGATCATGACCTGAGCAGAAATCAAGAGTCAGATGCTCAACCGACTGAGCCACCCAGGCACCCCCAGAAGACTATTTCTTGAGTTGAATTGAATTAAGCTGAACAGGATCAGATTGGATGGGAAGGGGTTGCAGTGGATTGCATTGCATTGGACTGGACTATATTGAGTGAAATGAAAGGAGAACAGATCCCAGAACCTAAATTTCCTCACTTGCAGGCCAAGGCACTTGGTGATAACAAAGCTGTATCAGAGCTGTGCATGGACTTTGTGACCAAACTACAAAGCCTTGGGTTCAAACCTCAGCACCACTGCTTACCGGCTCTGTGATATAGGGTAAGTTCCTTAAACCCTTTGTGCCCCCTGAATAAAGCTAAGATACTAGTAGTACTTACTTTATAGGACTGCTGTGGAAAGTCCATTCTAATTAATTCTTGTAAAGTGCTTGGAATAACGCCTGGCACATGGAACACATGTAACTGTTAAGTTTTTTAAATAAAAATAATTTTAGAAAACAAAATCACCACTTGGCACTGTATTCCACTTTATATTTTACAAAGCTTTTTCACACATGGCAACTTCTATCACATATTCACAGGAAGGATTGTTTCTGTTAATCCCCATCTTGCCTAAAAGCACAGGCAGATCAAGAAGTCAAGGGGGACATAAGTGGTTATAGACTTGAACTCAGTTCTGTCTTATTAAAGACATATTTTCCTTTTGGAAAGTACGGTCATCTGATGGTATCCCTGATGGTTTTCATACATAGTCTTGACTACGGTCTATGCTGTTGGTCACCTGATAGGCAAGAGTTATGTGAAGTCATAGTATCCTTCATATTATCAGAAAAGCCTTTTCCTTGACCAGTACCCAGCACCGCAAGGGATTCCAGCCTGGATTAAGACGAAAGTTCTATGATGTGGTATGATAGAAATAGCCCCAGTGAGGAAGTCGGGAAACCTGAATTTGGGCCCTGCTCAACCACTAACTCTGGTGATATTAATAACTAACATATTTTGAGAGCTTTCTCTGTGCTGTGCCCTGGATTTTTATTATTTAAACCTCACGACAACCCGTGGGCATAGATATGTTTATCATTGCATTTTGCAGAGGAAAAAACTGAGGTATGAGGTATAGTGGATAAGTGACTTGTTCAGGTCAAACTGCTGGTAAGTGCAATGCTAAGTCTGATTGGTAGATTGAGGGGATGGGACCACTATGACCTCAAAGGCACATTCCAACCCAGTCCATCTATAATTGAGTGAGCTCTTGCCTAATCCTCTCTCCTCTGGGGGGTAATTCTGTGGTTCTGGGCAACTCTATGTCAAACCTCAGACATCACAAGGCCTCTCAAGATACCAAGGTTGAAAAATTGGTGAATCGTTGCATAATGTGGGACTTTCTAATCACTGAAAGAACCATAAGTGAAAAATTGGCAAAAGATAAAAACCCCAGGTCTCCCCCAGCTTACCAATTTCATATATACATTTATTACATTTGTAATCATGGGGTTCATTTCATTTTGCACTTTTCTTTCTTCACTTAATTTACTCTCATATTTTGCCAATAATTATTGCTAAAATTCTTCATAATTATCCTTTTCATGACTACATAAACAACCAGCAACAACTACCAGGTTAACTGATGACTCTGTTGCTAAACTTTAAGTAGTTTTAGGTATATTTACTATTATATATAATGCTGCAATAAATATCTTTGCACCATTCACTTTATCAGTCACACTGTTTCTAGAGCATGCATTCCCCAGAAGGCAAAGCTAAGGCAAAGGGCAGGTCCATGTTTGTGGCTCATACTCTCTGAAAAGGGAGAGTGTAATATTGATGGTTGACCACAAATGGCCTAGCACTGTTGAAATCTTAAGACATTGAACAGTGCATCTTGTTCCAGATTTTGAGTGAATGTGACTGGTTTGCTAAGGTGAACAAACATTAATTTAATAGAGGTTTCGAATGCTGAATTTTTGGCGCCTGATTCTGAGGCAAAGCTTACCTACTGTCAAGGGGAAAAAGGTCTGTGAGAAGTGCCTACAAGAAACTGACTTATAGGAATAAAAAGAGATCTTAAGGGAATTTCAAAAAGATCAAACCCTCAAGAGAGTAACACTCGGGAAACACAGTAAACCGGTTCTCTTGGTTTACTTGACTTTGATATTTTAATTTTAATACTAAAGAAACACAGTCACCAGTGACAACTAAACAGAAAAATCGGCTAAACCTGGGATTCATATGAATGCATGTATTTTAACTTAAGACACTCATTTGCCACTCAACAGGCAAAGTCCCATCTTCAAGCATGCATGGACCAAATTCCGATTTCCATTGCATGTGTTTTTTTCTTCATTTTGCTGCTTTAATAAAGGAAGACTTTAAAACTTGCAGAGTTCTTCCATTGCATGTGTTTTTTTCTTCATTTTGCTGTTTTAATAAAGGAAGACTTTAAAACTTGCAGAGTTCTTCCAGATTTTAAATTTTTGTTCTTCTTTTACAGTTTCCTGGTCCACAAACAAATTTTAGAGTATTTCTCAGTAACTCATCCCCTTTGAGCCTTTCCAAAGCAATTAATTTAGTTTTCATGGAAATAAATCTCTTTATTTTCACACTCATACTTGATCTGCTTGCATAATATTTAAATTACATAATTATATTAAGTACTACAACTGACATAAACAGATTTGGGGTGGGGGAAGTCAACCAATCTTTGGTAAGCATGCAGCTCAACTGGTGGGAGGGTATGGCTACCAGGACGCTGGAGAGCAGCGTGACATCCGTGAGTATTTAGTGTGCTAGGGGCATCACTCAGAATCTTTACAAAGTGAATGGAGGGCTTCTGTCAGTTAGGTGGGAGTTACATCTACTGAATAACCCATTGGTCCTCAACTTGGAAGAGAAGGAAAGAATGTGAACTGAGTTCATGTATACCCTGAATGCAGAAGCCATGTTTATCTGCTGTCTCAACGTCATCAAGGGGATGAAGAGACACTAGTCTAGCTCTGCGGAATTAGAGCTAAGTGTCAGAGACTGTGTCCTTCACTTTCTTGGACACCTCATTCCACTATTTTTTTAAGTCCTTTTTAAATTTTTTTTTATTATTAACATATAATGTATTATTTGTTTCAGGGGTACAGGTCTGTGATTCATCAGTCTCATACAACACACAGAGCTCACCACAACACATACCCTCCCCAATGTCCATCACCCAGCCACCCTATCCTCCTACCCCCTCCCCTCCAGCAACCCTCAGTTTGTTTCCTGAGATTAAGAGTCTCTTATGGTTTGTCTCCCTCTCTGGTTTTGTCTTGTTTCATTTTTTCCTCTCTTCCCCTATGATCTTCTGCCTTGTTTCTTAAATTCCACGTATCAGTGAGATCATATGATACTTGTCTTTCTCTGATTGACTTATTTTGCTTAGCATAATACCCTCTAGTTCCAACCACATCATTGCAAATGGCAAGATTTCATTTTTTGATGGCTGCATAATATTCCATTGTGTGTGTGTATATATATAGATAGATAGATAGATGTGGTGTATATATATATATATATATATATATACATCTTCTTTATCCATTCATCTGTTGATGGACATCTGGACTCTTTCCATAGTTTAGCTGTTGTGGACATTGCTGCTATAAACATTGGGGTGCAGGTGCCCCTTTGGATCACTACATTACCTTTGGGGTAAATACCCAGTAGTGCAATTGCTGGGTCATACAGTAGCTCTATTTTCAACTTTTTGAGGAACCTCCATGCTGTTTTCCAGAGTGGCTATACCAGCTTGCATTCCCACCAAGAGTGTAGGAGGTATCCCCTTTTTCCGAATCCTCGCCAACATCTGTTGTTTCCTGACTTGTTAATTTTAGCCATTTTGACTGGTGTGAGGTGGTATCTCATTGTGGTTTTGATTTGTATTTCCCCGATGCCGAGGGATGTTGAGTACTTTTTCATGTGTCTGTTGGCCATTTGGACGTATTCTTTGCAGAAATTTATCCCACTTATATTAACTTAGTGATATTTATACCTTTTGAGGTGGTCCTAGACCCTCTGATGAAATCTAAGGAGGTTTCGCTAAGGAGGATGCATTGGCAACCTCATGCAGCTTCAGAAAGTTCATGGATCTTCTCATGAAGCCTGATCCTACAGAATTCTGTCCATCCTAGATTAGGGATCCCTATTCTAAAAGGGAGGAGTATTTTGTTAATGGTAACTGTTCCATCACTTGGCTAGGAATTCTGAACCAAGATACAATGTATGCTTGAAGCCTTAAACATTTGAGCAGGACAAGCCCTTATAGATCATGTGGTTTCTCCATTTTAATAAATTGAGGCTCAGAGATGGCAGCAGTTTATCTAAGGTCATCTGCATCCATGACACGGTGCTCAAACAGATTATTTTTTATGATGTATTGGCTTAAGAAAATAACTTCTTTTTAATGGCCAGTGAATAGGACCATGAGCATACTTGGAGGCTAAATATCTAGCCAGGCTCCAGTTTCCAGATTCACCAAAGGTCAAAGACTGGGAGATGTAGGAATTGGAACTTGAACCTACAATGCTAGCAAAAGCTGGGTTCCACTTCAAGTTTTACTACAAAGTCACTGATGTTGGGAAATCATTTCTATTCATTTGGTTGAAGATTTCTTGTTTGTGAAATTAAATCATTCGACTAGGAAATTTTAAGGTTCATTTCCAGTTTTAAAAAACAAAGTCTGGTAGTCTTCAGTTTCTTGGCTTTTTTTCTCTTGGGTCCAACCCAGAGATGGTGACCACTAGGGGTCAGACTTGCAAGAACGAACCAATCTTGGATTTTTTTTCCCCCCCTAATTGGGAAGAAACGAGACTGTCTAGCATGGCCAGTAGTGCCACATTTAAAGTCTTTCAACATGCGAGACTATATTGCATTCTTAAATATTTCTAAGAAACAGAGGTTTCACAACCTTCTCTTCCAAGAAAGTCTTCCTTATATTTAATGTCCAGCCCTCAAATATAATTCCGATCTATCTCTTACTGCAGTGTCTCAGTGGAGACTGGTAGTCATTGGCTATTTTCCTCTGGGGAAGATATGCATTCTTCTGAGCAAGTGTCAGTTCATGTCTCAGTTTCCATATCTGTAAAATGGGGTCTAGGATTAGATTCACTTTTCCAATAAATAGCACTTAAGTACATGGCACCCTTGATAGGAAACACAGAAATGGACCAGCCCTCAAGGAGCTTTGATGATCTCGAAGACCTATTAAATGAGATCACCTGTCATTTTCTTAAGTAGGACCTCATTTTTCACTTTTCAAAATAAAGGAGTCACAATAATGTCCTTTGAAACCTCTTAAAGATTTATGGCTATAGGATTCTAGGACTATTGGCTGGGCTATTCTGTTAGTCTTCTTTCAGAATGCCTTTCTTATACCTTTTTCCCTTCTCAAAACCCATATTTTTATGCCTTGGATGTATCTCTTCGCTGAGTATTCTTCTCACCCAGAGCTTGTCATCTCTACTCTCTGTTCAGTAGCATGGAGAAAGCTCTGGCAGAGGGGAAGCCTGAGGTTCCTTGGCACAGGACCCTCAGTCCTCTTCCTATCCCACAAGGAGCTTAGTTTAGTTGTTGTTTTTAAAATACTTTTATGTGTTTTCTATATTTTAAAATCTCTATAGAGTAGAAATAAAGTCAATATAAAAGTATAGACATTCAAGAACAAAAGTCCCCCATTTTCTCCTTTTGCCCCAATTGCATATCTTGGAGGTAAAGGCTATCCACATTTTGGGATTATCTTTCCAGATTTTTTTCTTTTTGTATACACACATAAGCTTTTTGTTTTTACCAACTCAGCATTCTCAAGGAGGTATGTAAAACCACTCACTAAGGATAGCAGTCTAGTGAAAATGAACAAACTGCCAATATATACGGTAATAAGAATGAGTATCAAAAATAGTATGTTGAGTGAAAAACGACTTATACAGGCAAGTACATATCATTCCATTTATATGAAGTTCTAGAACAGGCCAAATCGAATCCATGATGAAAAAAAATAAGAATAGTGTCTCCCTCTATTTGGGGAGGAGAGGGGCTGCCTGGGAAGAGACATGACAGAACTTTACAGGGTGATGCTAATGTGTTTTATATCCTAATAGGCGCTTGGGATTCACAGATGCATGCATTTGTCAAAACTCAGTGAATGCATAGTCAAGACTGCATTTCATTGGATATAAATATATTTGAAAAGAAAAATAGCAAACAAATATTGAACTCTAATGATATTCATGCTGAAGAATTGAAGGGGAAGTGTACTGATGTCTGCAAATTATTTTGAAATACATTAAAATGTGGATTAGTGGATGGATAAAGGAATGGATAAATGGATAGATAAATGATGAAACAAGCTCAGTAAAATGTTAATGGTAGAATCTAAGAAGTGAGTGTATAAGTGTTATAAAATCATTTTATCTTTAACATATATTTAAAATTTTTTCACAATAAAATGGGAAAAAAACATGCTTTGAAAAGCTTTAAACACATGTAAGTGTAATAGATTACTACTGGTAATAACAGTGTCATCACATTTTTGAGCCCCCAGGAAACAGCATAACGGCAAGATGCCTAATGCTCTCCCCTAGATCATCAATAATCAGTAGCTACATCATTCATATAGGCTCCAGGAAGATGAAAAAACCCTCAGGAAATAACAGTAATAGCTACAGTTTATTGGATACTCCTGCATACTGTAAAGTCAAAATACACTGTGTCACTAAATACTTTCACTTTGAAAAATAAGTATTAGTATCCATATTTTAAGAAAAAGCAAGGCTAATAAGGCTTGGAGTTAAGCAACTAACTCAAAATCACATGGCCAGTGAATGGCTGGGTCAGGATCAAAATTAGGTCTTACATAATCGCAAAGCCCACATTCTGCTCACTAGAATGCACAGTCTCTCACATACAGCCCCTCCTGGCCTCTGCCTGCTAGGGAGAAACGCCGACCTTGCATCAGGGAATTCAGGGGTTGAGGAGAAAGGGGCCCTCAAAGTTGTAATGGAGCCGTAGCTGCCTTAGTCACCTGGATTGCTGTGGTAATGGGATGAAATTAGTTCCAGAAACCCATGGCATCTCTCAGTATAGGCTTCAACATGAAGTGGCAAACTCCGGGCTTTGAGGAGGGAGCTGAAGGTAGTAAACTCTACGCTGGCAATACAAATCAAATGTGTTCTGATGTGTTAGATCAAAACCTGGGAACTTCATGGGCTCCACCCAACCCCCCCCCCCATAACAGCTGCAAATGTTTGTGTTATTTCTCTAACATCTGGTCCACCCATGTGTAAACAGAATGATGGCTCAGAGGGAGGAAGGGATCTGAATGCTAAATTTCTCAGCCTCGAGTATACAGTGAAATGGGACAGAGCCTGAGTTAGGAGACTCTTTAATTTCACTGAGATTTCGGCAGCAGTTTCCAAAAGCACTTTCGGGTCCCTCACCTCTGAGTCCTTTTTCATGCCATTGTAGGGAGTTTGTGTTGGGGAGCAGTGAGACCTTCAGACTGAGAATTAGATGACCCAGATTTCAATTTGGGCTCCTCACCAGCTGCCTGTGCACCTGTGGGGAAATTTTTCTTTCTAGGTCTCATTTTACCATCTGGGTTACAAAGGGTGGAGTCCTCTGTAAGGTTTCATCCATCTTTAACCGTCAATTTTTTGGCACAATTTCAGTGGTTACTGTGTCTGTTATTTAATAAGTACATTCCTCACCGCTGCATCTCCCATTGCCTACAGGGCACTTGAAAGGTTATCAGCCCCCAGCACTTTTTTATGTCAAATAAGTTTCACCTTGGTTTTCTCCTAAAAAATATGTTAGGACTAACTTCAATGCTAAAGGTAGCATTCAATCTATCAATTATTGCTTCTGTTTAAGAAAGTAATTTTTTAAGCAGTGTCCTCTGCCTTGTTCAAAATTATAAGCAGATTAAGTATTTGCTAAGCCTGATTTTAATGTGAAATGTATGACTTTGATATTCGAATATACTTTTAAAAATTTCAATACATTTTCATTTTCTAAAAACTAAATCAAGGTAAGGTTCTTGTTTAAAATAAGCATGCTATTAGCCTTGATATATGAATGCAAACAAAATAATGCATTATGAATTTACAAGTATACTTTGAATGCTGAGGTAAATAATGTTGACTTAGTTTAGTAGGCAATGAGTGGCTGATGAAAGTTTTTAACCTAAGGAATAATACAAGCTGAGATGAGAAATCGTTATTCCAAAAAATTGCTCTTTGTAACCCAGCCATTAGGCCTCAAGAAGGTCGAATTCATATTTTATGCCCACTTTCCCCTCTGTAAATCCCCTCTTTTCATCTCTTCAAAGATGATCTTTTGGGCTTAATTGCCACCATGAATTCTTCCCGCAAATACTAATCAGTAAGATGAGGCAAAAGACAGAAATTGAAATAGAGGAAATGAGAAATGTAGAAGCTAAGAAAATCTCATGGAATGGATCCATCTTGTTTTGAGCTTGTGTTTAAATAGGGGCAGTTCAGAGCTTCCCAGAGTGGGAGGCGAGAGAACCTCATGGAATGGAACCATCTTATTTTGAGTTTGTGTTTAAATAGGGGCAGCTCAGAGCTTCCCTGAGGGGGAACCCCTCTCTCAAGGAAACCCCAATCTTTCTTTTCATCCTTTCAGAGTTCCTGTTGGCCCCACTTCCAAGATGGTTGAGACTGTTGGGTCCTGCTCCTATCCAGCAGAGGGTGCTCTTGGAGTACAATTGGTGATGGTGGTGGGAAACTCTGGGAGGACAATCTCAATCTCCTTCACCAGAGGGCTGGCTTGGTGTTATCTGAGCCTACCGTGCTGACTTGAAAGATCATTGGCCCTTCTTGCCTTGTTTTGTAGAATTCTGCTCATAGTCCTGTTAAACTCGACTGAAGACCCTGTTTTCCAGCTCTACCTCTCTTCCCACTACAGGAAAAAAGTCACTAACTGATCCTCAAGAGATAAGAAATGAGTTAAGAAATGTGAGGAGAACTGAGAAATCAGGAAAAGGTTACCCAGGTTAGGTGTGTGTCAGAGACAGTCAAATCAGCATAAGCAAGATCACCAATCTACCTCTCCCTACCTCACCATCTACAAGGGAATTCACAAATTTTTAAAGAGTGGTGGCAGATAACATGGAGAGAGCTCAATAATGACACAAAAATGAACTTTGAACTAGGAATTAGCAGAAATCCACAAAGATTTTTGAACCCAAGAATGATGTAAAAAGCTTAGCGACTGGGCTGCCTAGCAAAAGATTTATCCATCGAAACCCAGAGACCAAGCTCCAGCTCTTACCAAAAAAATGAGCACCGAGGAACAGTGCATATCTGGGCTCCAGCCCTGGCTCTGAGACTTCTTGGCTCTGTGTCTTGGGCCAAGTCCCTTGGGCAAGTCTCTTTGCCTCAGTTTCCTCATCTATCAAGTGAGGGAGTTGGACCACACAATCTGCCAGATTCATTTCTCATTCTATATCCTGAGTCTATGAGTTGCTAGTATCTTAGAATTATAATTTAACTTTTCTTTAGGGAATTTGTTTAAGGAAGGTTAAGGGTAACTCTGTTTAGTCATTATTCAGTGAACACATACGTCCTTCGTCAGGAAGAACCTCTTGAATCCGAAAGTTCCAGCCACAACCCCTCCCCCATTCATTTATGCCCTTCAACCACCAGCAGTGGGAGTGTGGTGTGAGGGCATCGGTTTCTTCTCTGGTTTGTGGGCTTTAAGGTGGATTGTGGCATTTGATCTGCCAACCCGTGCAGACTCTGACTTTTCAGCAAATAAAAGATGAACACTAGAAGCAACCTCAGAGCTCAACCACACTCTCTATCATTTAATAAATGCCGAGACACACATTTCAAGGCAATACAGTAATTGGTAGAATAAATCTGGATTATGGTATCCTTATAGGCTAATTGTAACTTCCACCATATAAACTCCACCCTTGCTAATCCCATAACTCCACTAAGACTACTTAAATTTTCTTCTTCCAATTATCATCGGGTCCTTGCACTGCTTACAGATAATCACAATCCTGTCAAACCTTCTCACACAAAACTGCAACTCAAACATAGAAGCACTAAGTCAATCATTTGAGGGATGCTATGAAATTTGGACATTTTGCTTCAACTATAATTAGGAGGGCTTCAGTGGGTTCACTAATCATAAGTGGGCTTATTTCTCCACTTCAAACACTGACTGAGGTCCAACTAAACCCTTCTTATTCATTCGTTTATGTAACCTTACTTGAAAAAATAAAGATTACAGTAAAAAGCATGAGTACTTTTAAACCCACCCACAAAACAAGAACATAAACGCAATTATCCCTGAGACCTAAAGGAACTATTGCAACCCCAAAAGACCAAAAACAATTTTTAATGATATTTTTCTTTACTATATGACTTCACTGAGGGCTTTTCTATATAGGTCTTCACATAAGAGCTATTAAATAATTTAACAGACAATATGCCAATAGCACTTTCATAATAAAGAAACTTCTACATGCCAATCTTACAGTGGACCTTGGTAAATGTCAAACATATACTGTCAAGTTGTACTGCCAAGGCAGAGTTCTGAGGCCCCAAGCCATGTAGTCCTGGATGGTATAAGGCTTCCTGGGAACCTAATACAGGATAGGGGGAGATCTGAAGCATCTTGAAGAACAGCTGGTTAGCAGGAACCTCAGTGCAGTCTCCTCAGATATCAGCTGTCTCACCCGGACCAGGAAGTAGATAGTAGACAAGTCTAGACAGAGGCTGCTGACCAGGACCTAATGTTCAGATGTGCCGTGTTGGGGCTGAAGAAAGGTCTCTGGGCTCTGGATACACAGGGAGTCTTTCAGGCCTGAGAGGCTGAGACTGGTCAGGTTTCCTCCCTGAAGGACGAGGCTGCCAGACCTGGTTATGTATCTACTGAGTGGTCACTTCATTCCCACTTCTTCCGCCCATCCCCACACACACGTGCACACACACACACTCACACAGACAAGCTGGTTCTTCATGGTCTTACTGTAGAATCACAGTGTGTTAGAGCTCTTCGGGGCCATTTTACCCATTTATTTTAGAAAGATGGAAACTGAAGCTCAGAGGGAGGGGAGCTCCCACTTGCTTAGGGACAAACTGGGATGGAACAGACGCCAGCTCCAGAGTCTGTCCCTCCATCTAATAGATGTGTCTCACCGAAACACAGTGTAGATAATGCCATGGTCCTGCTCAGTCACATCCATCGATCTCCCATGGCCCTCAGGAGAGAATGCAAGTGTCCCAGCCTCAGAGCCCTGCAGATAATAGCCCTGTTTGCTTTTTCATCCTGGCTCCCTTTCTTCCGATTTGTTTCCTGTCTTGATTGCTAGCTGGAGTGCTCCTCACAGGACTCTTGCTCCCACTCAGACCAGACTCATTCCAACCACTGTCTTAAGAGTGATTCTTTCCAGTTTCTGAGAGGCTGTTCTCTGTGAATTGAGGTGTCCCAGAAACTAAAGCAGAATCATAAAATGGCCTCACATACCCCTCAGGTGTGCCTCTCCAGAGAGTCAAAACACATACTTACAGCACATTTTTACTTTTTTTTTAAAAGGTTTTATTTATTTATTTATTTGTCAGAGAGAGAGAGAGCACAAGCAGGGGGAGTGGCAGAACAGGCGGAGGGAGAAGCAGGCTCCCTGCTGAGCAGGGAGCCCAATGCGGGACTTGATCCCAGAACCCTGAGATCATGACCTGAGCCAAAGGCAGATGCTCAACTGACCAAGCCACCCAGGCATCTCAGCACATTTTTACTTTTAATATTATTTTTGCATAATGACCAAGGCCTCTTCCAGCCTCAGCCCCCTCCTATGTGGTAGGAAGGGCAAATATACCCATTTTATAGGGGAGATGAAGGAAGTGAGACCCAATGCCAAGAAAGGGCATATGATTCATCCTCCAGAAAGCAGTGAGTCAGAGGAGAAGTAGAAAGAAGACCCAGGCTTCCTGACACTGGGGCTCCATTCACAAGGCCAGGCATCTTGCCTGCTCTTATTTCCAAATGTTTGATATTTTAAAAAAATAAGTCAACAAACACCCTAGCAGATTTATTTTTGAGAAAAATTGTGATGAAGGTTAACTACTTAGTTTATAACAAAGCAGCTCGGAGCTTTCCAGATTGTGACCTCCTCCTAAGACAACTACATTACTATCTGAAGGTAATTCTGAAGAGTTGAACTGTCAAAGAAATTGGACAAGACCAAAAATCCAGTTGAGGTTAGAAGTAAGGGCTTCATCCCACAGACCAGCTGACCATCTGTGGAGTTTGATAGCTACTTCCAACATCCAGTGGTGGTCCTACTGCTTAGGGGTTCAGAGGAATGGGAAGAGTTGGGTGAGCAACTTCATGTGGAAGTTGGAGCATTTGGAAATGGAAGGCGTGTCAAAAGAGACAATGGTACTGGGTGCTTCTGCAGTTCTTCTCCAGGAAAGAGAAAGGAAAAACCTGGGGGCATGCCTTCAGGTTGGAGAAAAAAAGGGGGGACCAAGAGGTCCCCCAGGACCTAGGTAAGAAATAACTCTGACATGCTCTTCATGGCAGCTCACCCCATTTACTGAGTCCTACTAATGTGCCAGGTACTAGAACAGAGACCCTCAGTAAGGTGACCATACAATGTATTATCCAAACCGGAGCACTTAAGGGTGAAAAGGGAGTTATTAATAATAATCCCAGCAAAATAGGCATAAACTGGGAAGGCAGAGCAGGATATATGGGCACCTACAGCTTCAGAGTTGAGGTCAACAAGAAAGATTTATCCACGGAGAAATCTCCCCTCCATAAGGATACAATAAGCACACCAATGACATGACCCAGAGCTAGCTGCTTATACTGAGACGTATGGAAGAGCCCCAAGAAGAGTTGAAGGAGAAAGAGAACAAACACCTCTAGAGATGAGAATCGGCATTTGAGAATTGGTTTTGAGGGATGCAAAAGATTTGAACGTGTGGCAAGGAGAGGCCAAAGAGGCTTCCAGCTAATTTAAAAAAAGAAGCCTGGGCCAAGGCCCAGTGGCTGGGGGGCACAGGCCTCTATGAGGTGTGGTAAGGAGCAGGGTAGATCTGATGTGGCTGCAGAGGGAGGTGTAGTGAGACCAGGGAGGGATGAGGCGGGAAGGGCGTGGAGGCCCAGGTTGAACTTGGTTCTAGTTTTGTGGATGCCACCAGGGAGCATAAGTGGGGTCGCACAGATCAGCGTGCATGGTCTCTGACATCAGTTGAGACTACCCAGGTGTCCAGACACATCGCATAAGCTGCTGCTGGTTTCCCCAGGCCGACTGTCCTCTCTCCAGCAAGTAAGGCAGTCGAATCATTTGAGGAACTGCAGGACCTCTTCTGGTTTCAGTACCAAGCACTTTCTCTCTCCACCCAGCTGCTGGAGAAGTGGGTTTGGACATTCGGGGAAGTGTCTGTTTGGCAATCCTGAGGGCTAGACAGCCTGAGGGGGGTGGATTTTAGGGGCTATCCCCTGGTACCTGTTCAAACCTTTGAAGTTCCTGGCGAGACTACTTCACATTCCTAATGTCCAGGAGTGCACACAAGTCCAGAGGAAGTTTGGGCCTTGGGGCTTTCAGAAGGATGTGAGTCAAGGTAGTCAGGGAGAGTATCTCTGAAACGGAGCAGAGCTTGGCAGTTGGTAAGAGACTTTCCAATGTGGGCCCCACTTTTTGTGAGATAGGTCAGGAAGGTGTTATTCCTGTGAACAAGTGACATAAAAGGGAATTAAGGAGCAGACAAATGGGTGACTCATCCAAGGTCACACAGCAAGCGACAGAGCTCCTCTCCTGGAGCTAGGCCGTGTGTGTGTAGGCCCCAACCCCACAGCCTGCTCTCAGAAGGGAGACAAGGGGGCAAAAGAGGAGGGGAAGGAGGCAGAGAAGGCAGAGCAGAGGGAGGGAGGGAAGAAGTTAGAAGGGAAAGAATCAAAGAAGATTGGCAAAACCCTTCCATCTAGTTGCGGGACCGAGATGGGCCTGGAAACTTCTCATTCTCCTTTTTCCTCCCGGACCCAAGAAAGTCGGCCCGGAGCTGTGAGGTAGGGAAGGGCTGCAGGGGGGTTGCTGGGCCTTTCAAAGGCCGCATGTACACAGGGAGAGAAGCAGCAGGGGCGGCCCAAGGGCCCGGGCCAGGAGGAGAGGCTAGGCCTGCCTTTGGTGCCTAGAAATCAAAGCGGCCAACTTTGGGCTTTTTCTTCCCCTCACACTGAGGCACTTTTATTGGCGAGATGAAGGGAGGCAGAGCAGGCCTACAGTCCTCGCTTAGCTTTTGGAGGTTAATGACCCAGTTAGCAGCTCTTGGCTGCGTTTCCGACATTTTGCAGACATCAAGCCCCGCGTCTCTGCCAAGTACATTCTGTTCCCTGGAGCTCATCCAATGCATCTCAGATTACTATGTAATGCGACAAAGAGGGAGAGGTGGCTGGGAGGGGCAGCGGGAGCGGGCGGGCTGAGCGGCCAGAGGGGCGAGGGAGGGGTAAGGGGATGCCACTCTAAATATAGCTGCCCTCCTAGAGATGCAGGGCCAAGGTGCTTATTACTGCACTGGAGTGATCCCCAAGGGAGGGGACAGAGGCCCTGGCGTCCAGGCAAGACCAGAAGGAATCCTGCGGTGAGCGCACCCTGGGGTGGGGTGGGGGTGAGGCTGCCAGAGCCTCGGGGGCGGGGGAGGGGGGGGCGAGGAGAGCGGGGGAGGGGGACAAGAAGGGGGAGGAGCTAGGGAATAGGCCCCTCCCCAAAGCCCTTCCCGCAGCTCCGGAGAGGCTGCAGCCTGCGCGCTAATTATAGACGTGAATGGAAAGCGGCAGCTTGTGAATGATCGCATTGCTCTGCTGCCTTTGCAGGCTGAGGAGCAGGTGCCGCCCTGCTAGATACAAAGTGATTCATTTAAAAGCCCTCTGTCCCGCAAGCGCACTCACCGACAGACAGGAATCCTCTAGCTCTCTCCTTCCACCGCCCAGAGAAGGATTCCACTATTGGTTTAAGAGCCCTGGATCTGGGGATCCGGACAGAGACGGGCTGGCGTTTCCCACCTCTTTCACCCAATCTTTAGAAATCTCCCCGTGGGTGCGAAGAACCCCCACGCCCTTTCAAGCTGTTGGGAAGTAGTATCTTGTTTTACAGATGGAGAAATTGAGTCTGGGACAGAAGCAAGGATGTGCCCCGGGGCACATGGTGAGTCAGGGCAGAGCTGTTTGCCTTACCAGGTGCGAACCTGAAGCAGGTTTCACTTCAGTGACATTCATTTCCGGGCATGGATCTTTGGCGTACAAGCATGCCCTTCACTATCCTGGTTCAGCTCCCCACCCCCGCTTCTGCCCCCCACTCCACCCACCGCCACCGGGAAAACTTGCTAATGCTAGCTGATTCTCATTGGGAGGTTTAAGTTCCCGGCCTGGAAACTGGGTGAAGTGAAAACGATGCCCATTTTCCTGTCAGTTATGTGTGAGTCAATCCGATGTGCCCTCCATCAGCATAATCCTGTCATGAGGAACTCCAGAGGAGGCAAAACCCAGCCTTTTCTTCCTCCTCAGCATCTCACATGCACCTAGCACTCAGTTAGCCACGTGCTCTCATGAACATCACCACCTAATCCAGGCCACAGGAGCACCGCAAAAAGTCTTATACCCATTTTACCGAGGGGTGGGAGGGCGGAGGCGACTTGCTCACAGTCATCTGCTTCTGAGTAGCCAGCTTGAGACCTGAACCCAGGACTCCCACCCCCACCCTGCGCCGTGCCCAGTTCTGACTCTGTGGTCTGCAAGGGGGGCAGGGATCCACCTCGTCCTAAAGACAGGTTGCTCCAAGAAGCCTGGTTGTCTCCAGCCTGGCTGCTGGCCTTCTCTCCCCATAGGCTCCCATGCCCCTTCCTCCATCCTAGGCCACAGTATACAACTAGGCAGGAACAGCTGCCATCTTTGGGACCAGAAGTCTCCACACCCCGCACTGCTCTAGACTTCAAATAACAAAGCCAGTCGCACTCACCTGCTGGACCTATCCACATTCTCCTCACCTTTGCTGACCACTCTGGGCTTAGCTCTTTCCCTGTGTCTCCCCAGTCCCCTCAAGATCTCTACCAGGGAGCATCAAGTACTATGCTGAAAAAAGAAGGAATAGATGTGAAGGATATTTTAGTTGTTTTTGATTTGCCTCTTTGAAGCTAGGAGTGTATCTGAGTCTTTGTAAGTCCCCATCCGACCCGACATACACAGGGTGCAGCCCACTGCACTGAGCATAGCAGACACACAGGAATGTTGAAAAATCATAAAACTTTCACATGGCTGAGGAAACGTGCATATACCGAGGCTGGCCATTGTCACATCTATCTGACAACACAGATGAGTGGTCAGAATCTGCACTTTGCATGTACAAGATGAGACTCTGCCCTGATCAGTTGTGCAATACTGGCAAGTTGATTGATCCCTCCAGGTCTCCATTTTCTCATCTGCAAAATGGGTATAATTATACCTCACAGAGGCAATACTAAGTGGTATTGGCAGTGCTGGGCCAGGAAAGGAAGGGAATGTTCATATGTGAATGGTGGTCTCAGGAAAGGAGGGGAATGTTCATATGTGAATGGTGGTCTCTATGGTCACTACCTAGTTTAGAATCCAAATTCAGCTATGGGGACTTGGGTAAGTTTTTTAACCTCCACATGCTTCAACTTTTTCACGTATAAGGTGAGGATACTAAGAATACCTATCTTATAGTGTTGTGTGAATTAAATGAGTCAATAGGTATAGAGGGCTAAAAATAGTGCCTGGCACAGAGTAAGTGCTCAGTACAGATGACTATTGGTTTTTTTGGAATTAAATGAGAATTGAATGGTGTAATGTGTGCAAAGTTCCTAGCATAATGCCTAGCAGAGGGTCAGCACGCAGTAAATAACTTATTTCCTCATCTGTGGAATGGGATTAGGATAGTTTCTTTTACACAGGGTTGTTCTGAGGATTATTTTAGATAAATGTAGATGGACACTCTTTGTAAAACTATATAGGACATGTTTTATTATTAACTTTAATGTTGGGGTGTTGGTTCAATTGGGGTGTATTAACTGTGCCTGGTCCTGTTTGAGATACAGAGATAAATAATATCTATGCTGTCAAGGTGTGGCTAGGTAGGTAAGGCCTAGGCTGGATATACAAATAACTATAGAACATCGGGCAGAGCATGATGGGTGCCCTGATTAGCTCATAAACCAAATGCCAGGAGGCATCAGAGAAGGGGAGGCAGAGACCCCGAGGTGGGGAGAGGAACTCTAGAGTGACTACAGCAAGATAAACAAAGCCTGGGAGAATGAGTAGGATATGGACAAGTGGAGACAGAGGTGAGACCTTCCTGGTAAACGGTATCAATCAGCAAGAGTGAAGACTCCAAAGCAGACCTGGAAAGGGCATGTGGGAGAACCACAACCATGCCAGCATTCCGAGAACATGGCCCAGGAGGTCAGCGAGGAGGCCAGGCAGTGGAGTCCTAGGGGCCCTGTGATCCTCACTGACGACATGGAGGACAGATGTGCTGAGGATAGTCTTGGAATGGTGATTCATGGTCAGACTGCAAAATCTCATATAGTGGAAGTGGAGACAGACGGGAAGGATGTTTCTCCAGAGCCAGGACCGGAGTGGCAGACACTGGGGATTTCCACAGCTCCTTCACCAGCATCTCTCAGTTTCCATCATTGCATATTTACCTTTGTGTTCTGCTCTTTACTTACATTGATATGTAAGCTAAAGAAGAGATGGGAATGGGAGTCTTTTCTTTCTTCCTTGTCCCTAGGGCCTGCCAGGTTGACTGCATATAGTAGCAGCTCAATAAAGACTCACTGAGCAAGTGAATGCCTCCTTGATCCGAAAGCCAAAAAGACCACCAGAGTGGCCTAGAAGTGGTCAAAGGGGTCTCCAAGAAGGTTTTTCCTACCTTTAACCTCAGCAAAACAGGTGGCCCCAGGGTGACAGAGTTTAAAATTCACTAAACAGAAGTGCAGAACTTGTTTCATGATCCTTCAAATATATCTATTTTTAGAAAATAAAACCAGAAAGAATTGGGAAGAAAGGTAAAAGAAGAAACCTGGGGTAGAAATAAAATTCCACCTGTAACTCTCCATCTCTTATTTAGTTACCTTACTTAGCCATCTTCTATTTTCCATTCTCTCCTTCTAAAAAAAGGAAAAAGGAAAGAAAGGAAGAAAGAGAGAGAAGAAAAGAAGTTACCCAAGAAAGCGATGAATGTGGGCAACTGGTCTTGTCTTCTGAAACCCTCCATGACCTCGATCCCTTCCCAGCTCAAGTTGGGGAGCAGAAAAGAAATCCAACTGGTTTCAGTTGTTAAGGATTTGGGACAAGCAGCTAGCTGATAGAGGCTTTGCCTACTCTCCTATCCTCACCTTCTTTAAAATAGCAATGCCATTGCCTTTCTTCATCTCCCTTGGGTAGACCATTTGCTCCTGTGTTTCTTGATCAGAGGCACAGAATGCTGGACATGGAACAAACAGAACCTAGAGGGAATTGAAATTCAACTCTTTTGTGTTATAAATTAGAAAATCAAGGAAAAAGAGACAGGAAATGAATTGTCCAAGGTCTCCCAGCTCATTTGTCCTGGAGAACAGGACCCAAGTCTTCTGATTTCAAGTTTAGTGCTCTTTCCAAACTCCATGACACCCCCTCTAAGGGAGTAACATTCATATTATACCATCTAACCTTCCCATCTCCCTGAGAAGAGGGTAGCTTTGAGAGAAGCAGACCTGGGTTTGAATCCCACAGCTACTGTACACTAGCTATGTAACCAGAGGCAAGAAGCCAGACCTTTTACTGTAACAATAGCCATCACTGCAAGCACCTACTTTGTGCCAAGCTCAGAAAAGTTAAGAAACTGGTCCAAATTGGTATAAGTAGTAGACCCAGAGTTTGAACCCAGTCTGTCATATTCTAAATCCCATAATTTTCCACTGTAGCATCCTGTTTCTCTATACCGCAGCTTCCTCATCTACAAAATATGGGATTACTTTTAAGAATAAATGAGATAAAAAGAACCTAGCTCAGTACTTGACATGCAATAGGTGCTCTACTCTTATTTGGAACATCGCATTCTGAATATTGTTATGCCCCAGGTCTCATGATTTTTATTATATTGCTTAAAAAATGGTAGCAATTATCAGTCATCATCACCATACTCAATAGCCTCTACCTTCCCAGCCTTAGCTTTCCCCTGATGTGTCCTTTCAAGGCGTTGTGTTCCAGACATGGAAGATTTAAGCAGAACAGGTAAGGCAGGATAGAAACTAAATCTGCCTGTCTGTGCTGGAATGCTGAGCAGACAGCTCAGGTCTGGCAACAGTAGCTACATCCACTCATAGGCTAGGGGAACATAAGGCAACAGGATATCCAGGTGCAGGAGCCTGACAGATTTTCCTACCTAGGGGCCGCAGTCCAGGGATTGAGAGTGAGCAATGCCTAAGGCAGAGAAACCATGGCTCCAGAAAGTCCAAATCACAGGAGTCCAAGCTACCATTTCTGGCAAAAGCCAAATGAGACTTTAGCTAGGAGGGAATAAAGCTGGGTAGGAAGATCACCAGAAAAAGAACATAAAAACCAGGATTAAAGCAAAATCCAGTTGAAAGGAATAGAGATTAAAATCAACCTAGCCCTTCTGAACACGACAGATGAGTCTTTTTTTTCTCCCCGGATTATAAAAATAAATAACCCTGCAATTCTCCTGGCCGTAAATTGTAGATACATTTGCTTAGAGCGAAGGCACCAAAACATTCATGGGAAGGATACCCACCAAATTCAGAATAGTGTTTTCCTCCTTAGAAAATAGGAGGGAAAGAAGGCAGGAGGAAGAGGAAATAGAAGGTGGGAGCTTTAACTATGTGCATTATATTTAATTTCTTTGAACAAAAAAATAAATATGGCAAAATGATCAGCATCTGTTTTCTGAGGGTGAGTACATGACTTCTGTTACATCTTTTCTGTATGATTACATATTTAATAATTTAAAACATAAATAAATATATTTTAAAATTAAGTGTGTAACATTAACATGTGACCATTTCAGAAAATCTGGGGATTTTATGAGTCATAACATAGAAAGATAATGAGTTTTTAGTGTTATGATGTTAGCTATTTAAAAGTCACGATGTGATATTTCTCAGGTACAACAGGTCTCACTCCAATGAGAATTCATATAAGATCACTGTGGTAGATTTACATACTAACGTCCATATATGGGTGTTAGGAGGAAGATTTCAGGATTCTTCCCATCATACTATCTGGCCAACCATTCCAGAAATGCCCAACTCTTAACTCCTAACCTGGCTGGATAGAAAGTCCCATTTTAAAATAAGAATTAAGATCTTATACTCTCATACGGAAAGAAAATCTAAAAGGCTTCTGAATAATCAAAGCTAACATTACAAATTTCACAAACTAAAATTCATGGAGGGAAACCCAGCAAGGATAAAGAGCAGAACACCACCATCAACCACTGGATCTAATTGACACTTACAGAATATTCTGCCCAACAAGAGCAGAATTCACATTCTTTTCAAGGGCACATGGAACATTCACCAAGATAGACCATATCCTGGGTCATAAACCTTATGGATGTCTCCCATGAAGCAGAGACCTTCAGACCCTCACTCAGAAAAAAGTCTCATTTTACATAAAATTGATAGACCATCTGGAGTCTCTGACCATAGCACAGCAGAAGAGAAAGCAGAATTGCTTCACAATGGGCAATCCTCATCCGTAATACCTGGCTGCCAAACCATTTGGGAGGAGAGAAAATAGCTATAAAATAGAGACTCGAGGGCCCAAAGCAAGCAGTCTGGAGCCATCTAGTTCAGGTGCAAAATGTGACGAGCCCAGGAACGCCCAGAAACAAAGCACTCTGCACTAGGATACTTAATGGTTTAGTAGAAAGAGCATGGGAGTCAGCTGATGAGGGTTTGGGCATGGCCCTGCCACTAACCCGCAAGAGGCTGTGGGCCTGTCTCTTTCACTTCTTCTTTCTGGGAACTAGCTTCCTCTTGGGCAAAACGGAGTCACTAGAACCTACGACTAGACCTCCAAGATGATTTCCACTTCTACCTCTCCGTGGCTATTTTTGTGTTCATTCTAATTCCCCTGGGTCTTCAAGGAAAGGATGAATAATTCTTGGTAATTTTTGTGTTTGAAGTCAGGGGACAGTGTGAGACCTCAGAGGTCAGATTTGCTTACACAGACTAGCTTATTCTACCCCTACTCCCCCCACCAATCCTGGGTCTGCTCAGAAGTCTCCCGAAGGGTTCCACGAGGACATATTTACAAACAGCTTCCAAAAAGCAGTAAAATGGCAAAACAAGCCTTGCAAGAGAAATTCTGTATACCAGACAATTTAATTCTGAACAATAGACCACATGAGGGTGTATAAATAACTAATTACGCTGGACAACATGAACAGCTTTTTTGGATGATTGCAAAATTGGGGAGGAAGGAAATGTGATGGGTATTTATATATTTGGGCTTCAGTCAAAGATTTCATATTCACTCTTAAGCAATTTGACTTACAAAATTAGCTCAGACTAGAACACGGTCAAACGACTCAAAATTGGCAGAGTCTGCTCTCAAAGGAGGATGGCTTGTGCCCAAGCATCCAGGGGACTGGAATGGATGGCTGGGTGTGTCCTCTAGTCTCCGCAGGATATTCGGTTAGAGGTGCCTTGGTCTCCATAATGACCTAGAGAAGTAGAAACTGTTTGGGGGCATTTGGAGAAAGTGTTTTGAGGCAAAGTCAAGCTCATCTTATTATCACACAAGCACATATGCCTGGGTACCTGATTCCACATTTTCCCTGAGTCCCTACTGTGTGATTGGTACAATGCCAAATCTTGGAGATGCAGAGACTAGATCTCTGTGAGAGGCATGGGATACCTTGCTCGTCACTGTATATCTGGTACTGACCTCTGCCTCTGGAACCCACCTACTAGGTATGCCTACACAGTCAGTGTGCAGAGATACTTGTTGGATAAATGAATTGTTGAATGAAATGAGTAACACACAGTCCTTACCCAGACAGAATCCTCAGTCTATTGTGAAGGACAGAAAACTGTGTAGTTCTCGCTAACACAGAGCAGGTGTCAATGCATGTGGTCACCGAGGTGCCAAGGGCTCTGTGAACACAGAAGAGATACAGCAGTCAATTCTGACCTTAGGGATTGGCAAAGCTCTTTCATTCCTGCTGCAAGGCCCTCACACACCCATTTTTCCATTGCTCTTCTCTGCCTAAATTCTATTTATCTTCCTAACATCACTTCCAGAGAAGCCTTCCCTGACTTCACAGATGCTAAGTAATACTCCCTCTCTTTTGCATCATTCTGCCTCAGGGCACCAAGTTCTTTTTCTTCAAAATGCATAGAACAACTCATTATTTATATCTATATGTGTGTTTATTTGTGTGAAGTCTACTTGTGCAAGACTAACAGCAACAGTGTGTGTGTTGTTCATGGGTATCTCACCAACACCTAGTACAGTGCCTAATGCCCAGAGGTGCAGAGGACATTTTTTAAGTTGTTCATGGGATACACACAGAACTCTCTACAAAGGATGTAGAATTTGACCAGGACCTTGAAAAGGGTGCTGACAAAGAGAAATGTAGGAGAGGAGAATTCTGGGAGGATGGAACAGCATAACCAGAAGCAAGGGAGAAGAAAGTTATAGACAGGAGACACTGATGTGGTCACAAGGAGCAGACCAGTGTTTGCTACAAATGGCCGGCTAAAGAATAGCAGTGGGAACCATCAGTGGTTTTTGAGGAAGAGAAATAAAATGACCAGGGCTGGAACTTACAAAAGTGACTCAAGAAGCTCTACAAAGGACTGACCAATGAAAAGAGAAACTGGAGAGAAAGAGATAATTAGGAGGCTGCTAGTGATCCATGAAAAACGTGAAGGCAGTCTGACCAGGGCAGCCCTAGTAGGAATGAAAAGATCAAAGACATGGTGGCAGGTGAGCGAATGGAATTATATGTGTGGAGAAAGAGAAGGAGAATTCATCCATAACCCGCAAGTTCCCACCCGGGAGAGTGGGGGCGGGGTGGGAGGGCATTGTGAGCAGAGATTGCACACACAGCAAAGCAGGGAAGAGTGTGGGAATGAACGAACTAAGAGAACTGCATGTGGACCTCTGGTGTTTGAGGGGTTGAGGAGCCATTAATGGTAACTAGCAGGCAGAAAGCAGGAGACCAAGACTAAGATGTGGATTAGGGCCACACCTGCCCAGAGTATGGACTGGAGTTGGTGAGCCTTAGATGAGAATGCCCTGGGACGCATCCATTTTTCCTGCACAAAGTCTCAGCCTGAGCCTCAGACAATGACCCCAGAAGAGGGGTTCCAGAATCCTCCAGGATGCTAGCACCCTGTTTCTGCCTTCTTTGCTGGATACTGGACAGCAGAGGCACACCCTGCTAGTCATTCAATTGTTGGCACACATGTAACCATTGCTCTTGGATCCTGGAAAACAGCGTTTCTACTTGGAAGATCTTCTTGACACTCTCTCCTTCCGCTGTGCTCTACCAACTAGTGCCTACAGCCTGAGCTTACCCTGCCTTAACTCTTTCCCATCTTAACACTCCAAGTAGCCAAAGCTGAATTCCTCCTGGCTACATTGCACCCTGTGTCCTCATCAAGGATATGAAGGACTTGGGAAAGAAACAAAAACACACACAGAGCTAGAAAAAAATTCTCCTGATGGTAGAAACCTTAGCTTTGACTGACAGCAAGATTACACCCCTAAGTGTTTCCAAACTTAAATAATAAGGAAAATCAGCCAAGTGCCAGACTCGTGTGAAGAAATTTCTCAAGGTGAAAAGGAACACATGGGTAGTTGGTCATGACAGTTGACAGAGAGAACACTGTTTCTCACCAGTCATCCAGAGTCAGGCATGGAGAGGGGTGAGGCCAGACTGATGCAGACATGCTCAGCTCTCAAGGAGTTTTTTCCTTGAAGGAGAAAGCCAAAGGCAGGATGAGAGCTCTACCAGCTTCTTCCTTCAGGAGGCCTGCTGTGACAGAAGTAGTCCCTCACAGATCCGCCAAGAATGGAGCTTTTAAAATTACTACTGACAAGGACACAGGGTCAGAAATTTCTAGAATTACCTTCCACTTGAGTCAAAGAAGCACACGGGAGAAGGGAGTTCCACTATCAGATGTGACTGATTTTGAACCCTAGCCCACACTCTGACCCTCTGGAGATACCTTTGGAGATAAAGGGGAATCCTGCCTAGTGACTGAGGATTGACACAAGGCATTTGTTCTTTTTAACACCCCAAAGTGTTTAGCTTGAGCCTTTTGGCAGGAGCAAGAATATTAATGCAAGGTGAATAGCCCTGGGACAGGACCACAGCACCCTCCTCCACCTCTCTAAATGAGGCCTACCATTGCGTTTCAATTTCAAAATTATATATCTTGTCTTTGGTATGGATATTTTTTCCTTACCACCAGAGGCAGCAAACTTGGATGAGAAAAGGTCGGAGTTCAAAACCCTGCTCTTCCGACCTCTTGGTTTCCCTGGGCCTCAGTTTCATCAGGTGTCCAAACGAGGGGATGATCCTTGCTTGAGCATTCTCAGGTTGTTATGAGGAGTAGGTCATATGTGCATATACGAAAAGGCTTTGTGCTCTTAAGCTCTGCACACACCAGAGATAAGAATCATGCACTGACTAAACCCATTTTAGGTAGATTTTCTTCTACCTCAACTTCTGCTCTGTTTTCCCTGAGGGTCATGAATGTGTTAAGAGGCTGTCATTGGCCATCTTGGGCTTCCTTCTCTCTGCCTGTTTCTACAGTGGAGGTATGGAGCACAAGGCTGGTGAGCACCTCCAGTCTGCGAGAGCAACTTGCACCGCTTATGTTAGAGCGCGTAAGATAGGGGAGGAAAGCAGACTTCTTCCCACCCTTGGTACTCCTTAACAAAGCGCAGCCAAGCTGATCTGAGAAAACTGGATCAACCAAACTTGCCTTGAATGTTTTCAAAATAAGAGAGTTCATCCTGATGGATGGGAACTTGGGGCCAGATCATCTCATGTTTCAACCTCAGTGGGCCACTCCCTGGCTGGGTGACCCCAACAAGGTCACCTAACTTATGAATATAATGTGGCTAATAACACCAACCTATGAAAAGAACTCTCAATGTTAAATCCAATGAAGTAATAACTGTGAAAGTGTCTGTCACATAGTAAGTCCCTTGACATGGGTTTCCTTCCTTCCTCATAAGGACAGAGAGGAGAAGTAATAATAATAATAGTAATAGCAGCAACTGTGATATAGAAGGCGCTGTTCTTGGAGCTTTAATTATATTGGCTCATTCAGCCTTCACAACAACTGTTTTTATCTTCACGTCATAGGTGGGTGAGCTGAAGCTCGGTAAAATTAAGGACCTACCCAATGTCACATAGCTCACGGAGCGGATTCGGGATATGATGTAGGCAGCCTGCCACTTGATGCATTGCGCTTACCCACCACACTTTAGTGCTTCCCGTGATTGTGGATATTAATCCACAAGGGTCCCTTCAACTTTGTTCTGAGATTTGATGCCTAGGCTTTTATCCTTTTATTAATATGGAATCGCTTTCTAGAAAATAGATATTCTAATAAGTTGTTTTTAATATCGCAAACATGCTTTCCTGTCATTTGTAATGAGTCAGCTTCCGACAAGCTTGTTAATTGAATGTTATTTTTTTCTCCACCTAAACTACCTTTGCAAAGTTCACATACAGTTATTTATGGTTTAAGAGCATCATATATGTAAACTGAAGTATGTTTATTAAGGTTAGAATTAACAGTGATTGATTTGATTTCACTGATGGGGTAATTGGGGAAATGAACAGGTAATTGGGTATTTACAGAAGAAGGTCAGGAGCGGTTCTTGGGAGGGGCCAGTCAGTCAGAGCCATTCCAGGAGCCTTTGCCCAGCCTTTCCTCCCCCAAAACCACCCCACTGTGGGGCAGGGAAGAAAAGCACCGTGTGCACACTTCCTTATGGCTGGTTCATTCTTCTTACGAAAGCCGCACTCTGGTCTGCTCTACCCTGACTCCTCCCAAGGCACTGTTGTCTGCAGGATGAAACCAAACCTCAGCAAGGTGTCAAGGGTCCTCCACCCTGGTCTGGCTCCAGACCACTTCTGCCCCCACCCTTCAGACTCTGCTCTCCCCTAATCACTCCCTCCCTGGGCCCTTTGCACAGGTCAGTCCCTTCCCCTTTCACTCTGCCAGTGTGCTAGCAAGTTTTCAAGGCTGTTCAAACCACACCTTCCCCACCTGTATGCCCCAGATAGCCCCCAATTCAGAATTAATCTTTTTTTGCTTGAGTTTCCTACTGTGTAGAATTATACTATTTTAGAACTGAGCACTGATCATCTTGTGTGTGTGTGTGTGTGTGTGTGTGTGTGTGTGTGTGTGTGTGTGTCTGTTCCTTTCACCAAGAGTGAGCCCCTATTTGGCAGGGTGAAGATGACATTCATTTGGGAACACCCCCACAGTCCATCAACAATTCCTGGTGAGAGCAAGCTTTCAATAAATTTAGGGGCGCCTGCGTGGCTCAGTTGTTAAGCGTCTGCCTTCAGCTCAGGTCATGGTCCCTGGGGTCCTGGGATCAAGCCCCGCGTCGGGGTCCCTGCTTGGCGGGGAGCCTGCTTCTCCTTCTCCCACTCTCCCTGCTTGTGTTCCCTCTCTCACTGTGTCTCTCTCTGTCAAATACATAAAAATCTTTAAAAAAAATTGAGCTTTGAACTTGAATTGAGCTTCAAACATAGCAGAGTGGAATCATTTCAGGACTGTGCTTTGAGGGGAAAGCCCACCCCAAAAGCTAAACCAGCCAATAAACTTTTCCTGCAGTTCCTATAAGACAGCACAAGCCATCAATCTGTGAGAGCCAGAGGGGAAACTCAGCTTTAAGCATCTGGAGATTCACTTAACTAAAGGCATCATTCCACCAGAAAATGTGATTGTGATTTCTCTTACTATCCAGAGTATGAATAAGAATCATTATAGTGATAAATTAGTGGCAGGAGCCATTGATTTTTAGAAAGGAGAATTAATAATGCATCATGGAATTGTAGTTATAAACTCTCAGGCATCCTTTGCATACTCCTTGATAATAAAAATTCACTCGATAGCACTTTACAGTTGGTACGTCAACGTGACTTCATTCTCATACCAACACAGAAAAGCTGGACTCATCACCAATTTACAGAACAGAAAACTGAGGACCAGGCAGTCAAAGAGACAAAAAATTATTTAGTGCTAGAGTCGGGTTTCAGACTCAGGACCCCTGCCTATATCCTGGGTTTTCTTCTCCCGGGCACCGTGCTATAGACTGAATGTCTGGGTCATGTGTTGGAACCTAATCTATACTGTGATGGTATTTGAAGGTGAGTCTTTGGGAGATGATTAGGTCATGAGAGTGAAGCCCTCATGAATAGGATTAGTGCCTTTATGGAGGGGGAAGAAAAAAGGCCACGGAAAGATCCCTCATGTCTTCTGCCATGTGAGGATGTAGCTCTCTGCAAACCAGGAAGTGAGCCCTCATCAGACAAAAAGGAACTGCCAGTGCCTTGATCTTGGACTTCCCAGTCTCCGGAGCTGTGAGAAATAAATGTATATCATCTAACCACTCAGTCCATGGTCTGTTTGTTACAGCAGCCTGAACCGCCTAAGACACACTGCCCAGGGTCTCAGGAACCTCCTCAGGATAAGGTTTTCAGATGAGCAGCTTCCTCTCCAGGCCCCTGGGGGTCCCCGTGGAAGGCTTGTCTGTGTTCGTATCACCCCAGCCACAGTGGGTGAACTACAAGCTAGGTCCCTCAGCTGTGGAATTGCTCACTCCAGAGTATTTCAGTATCCAGAATACTCCAATGTGTTTCGGTGTTCTCTGGTGACATTTCAGAGACTTACCTTCAATTTTTCTTTTTATCCAATTCCCCTGTCTTCTAAAAATAACTATGCCCTAACTCTAAACCACTCCTTCACCTCATCACCTTCACCCTACACAATAAATTGCCTGATTCTTTCAAAGATCTTCTTTCAAAATGAAATTGGTGACATAACCGTTCTTGGTGGAGGGATTGTTCTAAGTGAGCTAAGTCTTCATCTATTTTAGTAAAATATTAATTCACAGTATAAGCTCCCTGGTTGCCCAGAACAGAGCTTGGCAAACAGAAGGTGTTCAATATATATTGACTGTTGGATAAAGTAAACAAAACAAGGAATAATAATATTAATAAGCGTATTACTTAGCGTCGTGGAAGTAATCACAATAAAAACTAGAGCAAGGATGGTTAGAAGTCATTGCCTCTGAGTGAAATGACTCACTGTGGGAAGAACATGAATCAGGAGACTGCCGCCTTCATTATGTGCCTTCTGGAGTATTTGATTTCAGGGAGGAGTCTGCCTAATCCAACTGAAGCCTTTTCTTGGTGTTCCTACCTGCAAAAACTGCACTCTCCCCACCTGAAAACAGAAGACCACCCACAGCACAAAGGCCCTGTGTCTGCACCTGTTTTAACCATGTGGCTGTATTACTTTAATAATAATCCAAATATTAAATATATTTTACAAATCAGTTTTATTCTTTGCAACTTGTGGTTTCTGAGTTGCACAAAGGACCCAAAGCCTCTAGCAAGAGTCCATTCTTCCATTCTCCTTCTCCTTCCTGTAACTTAAAATAACGAGGCCAAGTGGAAGAAATAACCAAGTGGCAACAGGGGAGCCTACCCCCTTTCACACATCCAACCCTGTCTTTCAGAATGATTTGCTAAACCTCTCCCCGCCAATTCTGTCATGAACCTAGATCCAGAATACACCAGAGCCCCAAACCACCCCCATCTCATGCAGAGGGTGGAGGGAACAGTCTTTCCAAGTTGATGGAACAGAAAGAGCCAAGGACATGCCCACAGGACTTCCAAATTAGCCTGGCCCTGAGGGTGAGTGCCATGGCTACCATACTGGAAATGACACAACTTAAGCAGAAGCTCAAAATAAACATTCAAGGCTGAAATTAAAGCAGAGAGACAAGGATCGGTCATGTGTTGGAACCTAATCTATACTGTGGATCGGTGGGTGGAAGGCAGGAGATGTGTGTGCTGGGCCTGCCTGTGCTGCCCAGTGGCTGAATGAGTCACTTGTCTGGCCCAGAGGCTGCTCCCCAATAAGAGGACAAAATGCTACCCTGCCAGCCTCACAGGGTGGCTGTGACAATCAGAGGAGATGCTGGGTGTTAAAAAGTTTGGGGAGCTCTAAGGCTCTGTATATTTTGCAAAATTTTTATCATACTTTGGACTGGAAAGAGAAGGAGACATTGTTTTTTCCCCTGGCCCAGAACTTGGAGTCATAAAGCAGCTAACTCAGCAGCTTTGGGGCAGACCTAGGGGTGGAATTCTGGCCTCCTGCCTCCTGTCCCCATTGCTAAAATCCAACACAATGGTGCAGAGTAGAATGCATCATATAGATGTAATCTTTAAAAACAAACCCAGAGTGGCCCACGTGCTGCCCTCCAGGCCCTCCCTGCAGAGCCCCTGGAGGACCATCACGCTGACTCTCTGAAACCTGTGCTTTCTCCCCGGGTTTAACCTTTCAGAGGCAGAGGCAGGAAATAGGCAGCGAGGGCCTGCTATTTCTGAGAAATCTTACAGCATTTACCTGAATCCCACTAGCCCTGTGAGGCAGGCACTATTATTCCCCTATTTTCAAGATGAGGATAGAGGTTGAGAAGGTTGAAGGGAGTTATGCAAGCCTGCATGCAATTCAAGGCCCAGGTCTCTGCCTGAGCTCCCTAGCTTCACGGCGACTGGATGTAGGGCCAGGAAACCAGCTTGAATGGTATCAGAACATGAGCTCCAGGCTGGGCTGGGCCAGAAGTGAGGGGACGCACCACAGTCCAGCCCCACTCGTGATAAGCACTCACTCTCTAGCGAGGTTCGAGAGGCTTCCAGGAGGGGCTTCTCTGACCCAGCAACAACAGTACTGCCAACCTAGAGGAAGATATTGAGAGGTTTTGCCTTCTCACGTCTGTTTCTGGCTTCCCACTCTGGGGACCCTCGCAGGAGACTGTTACACTCATGACAAATCTCCAGGGGTCTCCCTATGGCAGAGGACCCTCTCCTCAATCTCACCCAGGCAGAGTGGACATGGACTGCACAGGTTCCCAGCTAGCCACGGACTCATCTGAGAGAAACTGAGTGCCCTGTAGGCACCTGGGGACACCTACAACAGGTTCCAGAAGGGGTCTCCTGGCCTTTGGTCAAGATGACTCAGTTGAGTGGGCTGTCATCCTGGAGGCTGGGCAACTATACTATTCTCTAAGGATCTTGGGAGGCCCTGCGATCTTTGTCTCAGAGTTTGTTCTATCTACCCTGATGATACAGATTCCAGTTCAGGATTAGGGGATACTGGCTCAAGGCTATCTTCAAGCCAGGAATTTCACTGAATATCTGGATCTGGAAGAAGCTCCAGAGTCAAGGCTGAGATCCCAGATGGAAAACGTTCCTCTGCTGATGGAGAGCATGGGTATTTCCACAGGCCTAAGAGGCAGCTCTGCCCCAGCTCTCCCCAGGAATCTTTCAGGCAGCCACTGGGCCCTCCAGCTCCAACTTTAGGCCGCAGGGAGGTATGTGGGCCTCGGGGCACCTCACAATTCACAGACTTCTCTTGCCTCTCTGACCACAGCCTGAGGATTCCTGGTCTAGGTTTGGGAGAGTCAGACTCTGTGGCTGTAAGAACCCTAGGCCCATAGGCAATCCTGATTCTGGTGCAGAGCTTCAGTAAAGCACCCAGGCCTGGGCCCATCACCTGGGGCTGGACATTGTTGGGGAGGGGCTCCAGGAGGGCTGAGGGGGTGAGGGGGTCAGCCTAGAGCCACTGTGGAGGAGGACAGCAGAAGTTACCATGTGGGCTCCTGCTGTCTTCAGTCTCAGAGCCTACAGAGAGAGGAAGCAGTTTGGCAGCCCTGGCCCCTGGCAGTAGGCTGCTAGGGATGTGATTCTGACACCTGCATTTTGAAAGGGAAGGCAGAGGTCCAGGCTGGGCCTCTCCATACAGGCCTTGAAAGGAATATCTGAGGGGGTGTCTGGCTGGTTCATTTGTAGAGCCTACGACTCTTGATCTTAGGGTTGTGAGTTTGAGCCATGTTGGGTGTGGAGATTGTTTAGAAAATAAAAAAAGGGGGGGGCGCCTGGGTGGCTCAGTCATTGAACGTCTGCCTTTGGCTCAGGTTGTGATCCCAGGATCTTGGAATCGAGTCCTGCATCGGGTTCCCTGCTCAGCAGGAAGCCTGCTTCTCCCTCTGCCACTCCCCCTGCTTGTGTTCCCTCTCTCACTGTGTCTCTCTCTGTCAAATAAATAAATAAAAATCTTAAAAAAAAATAAAAAAAGAAAGAAAGGGATACCTGAGGCTGGAGATGGGCAGGACCTTTCCCTCAGCAGGGTGGAGGCTGCAGGCAGAAAAAAGAGCAGTCACAGAATTTCAGGCCTCAGAATCCAAGGTGTTTTGGAGGGTACTGGACACTAAACTGAACTAGCGAGGACTCAGAGACTTTTGTATATTCTAGCACTGAGAGAGGAGAATAGGATTTGGTAGTGTCTGGAGCATGGTCAGGCTTGGTTGGAGAACTGCAGGAGACACTTCCTTCCCTGCAGTCTGTGGAAATAAGTTCACAGTCTCGCCTTCTGAGCTTTCTGAGATCAATCAGGAGAGGCCGTCGATGGGCCGGGTCCTGTCAGGTTCCTCTGGCACAAACCCAGGAGTTCACAGTACAAGGACTAGGTTGCCAGAGTGTGTTTAAAGCTGTTCTGGCCAGACTAGGGGAACCTGGAAGGTTCAAGTACAGTCAACCCCTTCCACTTCCACATCCCCTCCCCCAGGGGCTACAGAATGTCCAGGCTCATGGGCACAAGCAACTTGTCAGGGGAGCTGAAGTCTAGGCAAAGAGAGAAGACTGCCAGGCCAGGTGCTAACTCAGGAAGGTTCTAGGAGGGTCCTGGCTGGCAAACGGAGCATGGCAGCATGGTTGGGGACCAGCAGTGAACAGAGACTCAGGTAGTGATGGGGGTTGGGGGGCCTAGAAGCAGATCCACATTCCCACACCTGGGCCAGGCTCGGGGGCAGGCTGGGTCCTGTTAGGGTGGGGAACAGAAGAAAGTCAAGGGTATTAGTAAGAAGATAGGATCCCATTCCAAGAGTTTATAAAGGCAGGGCCTCAGGGAGAGGAGGAGCGGGATTGGACCCAGGTTCTAAGCACAGGCAGAGGATCACAGCCCCAGGGCCAAGACTGATAACAATACTTCTTTCCCCATGCTACTGACCCAGCGCTTCTTAAATTCTAACCGAGTTGTTTCTTAAACACAAGATCCACCCACTGCAGAACCCAGGACCAGGCTGAGTCTTTCCAGGGCCTACATAAAATCTGGTATAAGTTCCTAGAAGAAAGCTAGCGAGCCAGCAGGGGCCTACAGAGCCTGAGCCCATCACTAAATCCCTGTTTGACTTTTAATAAATCCCCTCACCTCCTTGGGCCTTAGTGGCCCCCTGTGTGAAATGAGGCTGGAGGGGCCCAGGGGTCAGAGAACAGCGAGGCTTAGAAAGGGAGACAAGAAGTCCTGAGCCACAGCCGCCTAGAGCACTTCCATTTTTAAGTTGAATACGTTGAGTATCCATATAGGATTTTAGGGAGCAGCCACCAAAAAAAAAAAAAAAAAAGGAATATAAAGAGAAAAGGGGGAGTAAGAACAGAAAAGAAAAGGAACGAAGGAAGACAGACGAGAGTGCTGAGCTAGATGGTCTCCAACCGTCTCAGTCCTGCTGGGCTCTGACTCACTGCGATGCTCTCCTGCCCACATTTTCAGGAACCACTTCTGTTCCTTTCTGCTATCCTCTCAGGGAAGAATCCATACATAAGCCCAGAAAAAGCCACTGGTTAGATCTCATTTCCCAGCTCTGAAGAGTGGCTGGCTTGCAGAAGAGGAAACTGGGGGGTGATGTGGGCTGGGAGGGAGGAGGTCTGAGGCCCTGAGCTGTAAATCAGGCTCAGAGGTTTGGATACCCTAAGGTGTGACCTTCAGATGCCCCTCTGGACTCCAGAAACCCGCACACTAACACACAGGCTGAGGGAAGCATGCCAAGCTCCCAGGCTGCCCCTGGAAGCTGGGCCCACTCGGAGGAGTTATTTTGAATTTTCAGGAAAAACTGTTCAACGCCAAGCCTTCCCTCCCAAGAACAACACAGGCAGGGATTTTTGACGTGCTTGGGAGGTGAAGGTTTTGGGCAGCTCTAGGCCGATGGCCAGGCCCGTGAAACACACAGATAACATCCACACCCGAATCAGTATGTATGGATCACAATTGTGATTTCATTTTACTCTAAACACTTCCAAGTGTTGCCAAGTCTCGGGGTTTCCTGACGTACTTTAAAGGGTTTTGCTCTACCATTTCTCAACCTGACTGTGCTATGGCACAGTTGTCTCGACATTCAGCCCACAAGGTTAGGCATTCCACAGGAGCTTGGAGATATGGCAAATCCAGACTACACTGAAGATTTCCTTTATGGGCACACACACCACCAGGTGAGAGCACGCTGCTGCTCTCTCACACAAGAGGAGGAGTCCTCGAAACTATATGAACGTGTAGGATAGTGGAATGAGCACTGGATTGGAAGTCGAGAGAGGAATTCCCTAGAGCCAGCACCAACTGACCTTCCCTCCATGTGAGCGCTGGTAGGTCACTTCCTCTTTCCAGGCCTGTTTCCTTGCTGTGAAATGGGGGGGGGGGGGGGAGGGGTCCTTCATTCACTCAACTGACATTTACCACGAACCTACTCTCTGATGAAGAGGTTCTCCTTGACCAAGGTCACAGCTCAAGGAATGGCACAGAAGCCACATCAGACAAATTAACTCTGGAGATCACTAAAGTACCTGATGTCAAAGTCAATTTTGATTCTGTAAAAGAAATGGATTAGGCATGTCCTCATCCCTCTGACAGCTCACAGAATAATGGAGGAGAGGGACATGGAAGGACAATCACCAATCAGTGTGGAAATGCTTTAGTAGCAGTTACCTGGCTATCATGGGGATTCAGAGAGGGTAGCTCTACAATGTGTCCCAGAAAAGGGGACAGCTAAGTTGAATTCTAAAGGTGGCGCACAAGACAGAGAAGGGAAGGGGAGCAGAGGGAAGAATATGGACAGGAGTTTGGTAGTTGGAGAATTTCAAGTAATTCCTCTATGATGAGACATTGTGGGGTAAGAAGGGAAGAGGAAGTAAGAGATTAGGTAAATCCAATCTCCAGGAGCCTGTGTGCTTCAGGCTATGGGGTTCAGGTTTTGTTTGGGTCCTTTGCCTTGAAGGCAATAGGGAAACACCAAAATGCAGGGTGATAATCACATTTATATTTTAGAAATCTCACTCTGGCTGTCTTTTAGGGGATAGTTTGGAGAGGGAAAGAGATGGAAGGCAGGGAGATTGCTCCAGAAGCAAGAGCAAGAGGTCATGGTGGTGTAAACTGCATCAGGCACCATGGGAATGACGAGAGGGAAGTGAAACCAAAGTATATAGTAAGGGCCATGACTAGATGCACATTTTCCATTTCTAACTTTCTAGGACTCTACAGCTAAAGAAATCTCCCCGCACACATTTCACCTCCCATTTTTACCTCCCCTCCCCCCACCGCCCCCACACTGCAAAGTCTGGCTGGCCCCTCCCACTCCGAGGCTTGGATAATAGGTGTGGCAGCGGGCCCAGAAGTTCCCGCCATCTTCTTCACCAGCATGTTCTGCTGCCTGAGCAGTTGGCCGCCGCCATGAGTGTTAATTGGAGAGACATCTGAAGTGACCAGACTGGTTACGCCGCCGCCATGATAGACACACTCCATCTGCTCTAACAAGGCGCCTCTCAGTACACACACACGAGGCCAGCCCGTTTCCCTGTGCCCAGGACTTGTTAGAAGTGAGACTCAGAGAAGTTAGATTCATAGGCTTTTTAACTGAAAACTGCCTCTGAGAACATCGAGTGCATGCCCTTTATTTGGTAAGGAAAATAAGGCCTCCTCTTGCCCAGGGTTTCACTAGGAGCTCCTGGTGGGGGTCTCCTGACCTGTACTCTGCCCTTTGTGGATGGGTAAGGTGTGAAGCTGGGAACTGAGCTTCTGAAATCATAAGCTGACCAGTAGAGTTCCTTGAGCAGATTTGCTCAGATTATGGACTAACTGGTAAGTGGCATGACTTTGGGGTGGAATTGTCATTGAAAATACCAATTTGTTAAAAATACTTCAGTTATTCTATTATCTAACTGGAAGGGACTTTAGAAATAGCTGCCTAGGCCAATGGTTTTCTGACCAGTATTTGTTTTGTTTTAGTAGCAGATCCTTTTTCACATGCTGAAGTGGAGGCTCAGAAAGGGGAGGCACTCGGACAAGAGGCCAGAATAAGTGACAAGGGGTGATTAGCACCAAGCTCGTGGAACCCCAAGCACATATTCCACATCTATGGTCTTATTTGGTCTTCACGACAAGCCCCACTGCCGCCCACTCCCTGCTCTGTACCAGGCAGGGACGTAGAAGAGGAAGGCTCCATAACGAGTAGGTGTGTCTATCTTATTTTCAGCTCTAAAATCTTACAGAACAGACTCTTTTAATATTACCTGATTGTTGCATGCATTTTCTAATTATTTACTCACATTTACACATATAATCCCATGAGAACTGTGAAGAACGTTCATGTACGCCTTTTTACAGAAGACACAGAGAAAAAGGAGTTGCCACACAGTCTATCAGTGGGAGGACCAAGACCCAGCTGTCTCAGTGTTTGGACCCCCATCTAGGGATCCTTGGAACCAGGGGTTAACACTCATCCCAAGAGTACCCACACTCTCATCAGTTGCCTTTTGCGGACTCAGTTCCAATGGTGAGTAACAGAGAACCGCTGTTGCTAAGCTGCGAGATTACAAATAGCATTGCAACTTTCTTGATTGTAGTTCATCAACAAGGGAGAGTGGAAGTCATTAAGGAGGCCAATCTGGGACTTGTAATTAACTAGGAGCCAAGGTACCTTTGAGAAACCAGCAGCAACTGGAGATGTCCATGAAGAGAAGAGGGACAGGACGCCATGAAGCCCCATCTTGGCCCCCTCTGCCTGAGGTGCTGAGAAGGTAAATATGTCTGATCTAGCCCTGCAACAAATGACAAAGGCAAAGCTATGTGGTGGGAGCTAAAGTCAGCAAGCCCTGCAGTGCAGGTAAGCCGGAATGCCAGGGGAATGAGGGGACCGAGGACGTGCTCTTGGAAGAACCTGGTCATCTGTGGGCCCAAGGCACATGCTCCACCTGAGTGGGAGAGAGAGGACCATGGCCAGTGGAGGTTCAGGCCTGGGTCATCTCCTCCCCAGTGAACACTTTCATAATAGGGAGAAATCTGGCTTACAGTGATCCTGAGAGGGGGAAAGCAGTGGGAAATGCAGCTCTCAGCAAGGCTATGGCTCTGTATGAGGGGCTTCAACTACATTCTCATTTAGCCAATTTTTGATCATATGGTGATTGAGTCACTTGGCCATGACAGCTGCCTGATTCTTAGAAGCAGCTAACAACTCTCCCACGATAATAATGGTGATAAAAATAATATGAATAGCAGCAATAATTATAAGTATAAATATTATAATAACTACTATTAAGGACAGCTCACAGACATAAACAGTTTTTGAGTCTTCTCGAATTCTTTACTGTTCATTATTGCATTTGCTTTTCACAAAACCCTTAAGAGATAGGCAGGGCAGGAATGGCAATCACACCCATTTTACAGAAGAAGAAACTAAGGTCCAGAGACTAGGAGTGGGTTGTCCAAGTCCTACAATAATTTGGTCGCAGAGCAGCCAGGATTCAGAGGTGCAAGAGCAGAGGAAGAAAGCTGAATAATTTGGGCCCGCTGAGTCCCAACAAAGAGGGATACTGATTTCCCTTTGGAAGGTATGCTTATCGTTGTTCCTTCTGGGCAAAGTACCATTGAAAGGCCACGCTGTCGAATGAGGCATGGAGAATCTCAGAGATACAGCTGGGCATGAGAAATGTGACTTACAAGGAACATTTTAAAAAGGGAGATGCCTGTCTCTGGGCCTTGGGCATAGAGTGGACAACATTCACAGTTGCCTTGTCCTCAACTGCATGACAGAAGCCACAGAACCAACAGAGGAGAAGAATAAATAAGCCACTGCATAGACACACGTCCAGCATCGCTCTTCAAGGTCACACTTACATCTCTGCTTTGTCTGTCCCGCCCCTCCTCCACCACCCCCTGCTCTGATGGGAGCTCCCAGATATCCTAGACTTGATCTCTTTCTTCTCTGTGTCCTTGGTGCCTGTTACGTTGCCGGACACATAGCTGTTATTCAATCCATGTTGGATCCATGCATGCGTAGGAGATGAATACATCAAGAGACAATCGATTTTGAGACGGGGGGTACATGGAGTACAACCCCTGACTGAAATAGCCTGCTCCTTTGTGCCAAGAACTTGGTCTTTATGTGTCTTCTCCTGTTAATATTTACCATGAATGTTTACTTCTTTGGAAAGTTCAGGGAGAACAACAATGTGGAGTCTGAATGACGAAAGGTTAAATAGCAGCACAAGCCCCAAGGCATCACGGTGAGGGGCTGCTTAATGAAAGTCACACAGCTGCCTTCCTCCTCCCATTAGGCCTTGGCAGCGTTTCTAACCTGATAAAGAATACCAACCACCTGAAATGATGCCCATGTCTCAGTTACAGCCCACCTCGATTCACATGTACAACAGTTTCAATCTACCTCTGAGACTTCACCCAAAAGACCGTTGACTTGAATTTAAATACCCAAAAGAGGGCATTTAATTCAAAGGCATGAAAGGGGGCTACATGTGCAAAACCCTGTGTTAAGCACCCAGGGGAAAAGACAATTAATCTGATTGGTTCTTGCTTTCAAGGATTTACAGTGTTATGAAGGACAAGATGGTACCAGGCAAAAAATAAATAAATGCTAAGTACAGCATATTAATTTCCTATTGCAGCTTTAACAAATCACCACAAATTTAGTGGCTTAATATTACACAAACTTACTATCATATAGTTCTGGAGGTCTGATGAGCCCACAGGGCTGTGTTCCTTCTGGAGGCTCTAGGGGAGAATCTCTATCCTTACTTTTTCCAGATTCTAGAGGCTGGCTACGTTCCTTGGCTCCTGGCCCCTATCCTCCATCTTCAAAGCCAGAAGTACAGCATCTTCCCTCCTCTCCCACCTCCTGCCTCCCTTTTATAAGGACCCTTGTGATTACATTGGGCCTACCTGGATAATCCAGCATAATGTTTCCATTTCAAGACTTTTTTTTTTTTCAAGATTTATTTATTTATTTGAGAGAGAAAGACAGAGAGAGTGAGCATGCAAGCAGGGGGAGGGGCAGAGAGAGAGAGGGAGAGAGAGAATCCTCAAGCAGACTCTCTGCTGAGTGGGAAGCCCGATGCAGGGCTCGATCCCAGGACCCCATCATGACCTGAGCTGAAATCAAGAGTTGCAAGGTGGGGGGGCGCCTGGGTGGCTCAGATGGTTAAGCGTCTGCCTATGGCTCAGGTCATGATCCCGGGGTCCTGGGATCGAGCCCCACATCGGGCTCCTGGCTCAGCGGGGAGTCTGCTTCTCCCTCTCCCTCTGCTTCTCCCACTGCTCATGCTCTCTCTCTATATATATCTCTGTGTCTCAAATGAATAAATAAAATCTTTAAAAAAAAAAAAGAGTTGCAAGTGGGACGCTCCACTGACTGAGCCACCCAGGTGCCCCCGCATGCCTCCCCCATTTCAAGATTCTTAATTACATCTGCAAAGTTCTTTTTGCCATGTTAGGTAACAGTTACAGGCTCTAGGGATTAGGACAGGGGCATCATTGGGGGCCACCATATGAAGGAAGTCAGTTAGAATCCTTGGGAGTACAAAGAAAGCCATGGTGAATTCCAACAAGAGGCCCAACTGGGCATCACAAAGGAGGTAGCATTTGGACTGGTCCTGAAGGATAGATAGGATTGTATAGGAAAAAAAAAAAAAAAAAGAGGAAATGGTGAAAAAGAATCTGGTGAAAATATGACGTAAGATTATGCGGGAGGGAAGCACTGGGAGGATGGCAAAGGATATCATCTAGGCCAGACTGTGAAAACTTTTCTGTTCTTCATGCAGAGAGAGACCTTGAACAGTTTTTAAAAATGTCCTGTCTTTCCAAAAGATCATTCTAGCAACAGCATGGACAATGTACAGAGAGCTAAGATGTGCAAGAGAGGGCAAGGTGACCAGTATGATAACCATGCCAGTAGATGACGAGCTAAGCCATTGGTAATGGAGCTGGAAAAGAGGGGAAGATGTAGAGACACCGGAGAAGTCAATTTGTCAGGGTCTGATGACTCTACAGAAGAGAGGAGAAACCTGGAAGAGACAGAGATATAAGTGCAGTAACTTGAATTGATACCCTTGTGTCGACTGTTAATTAGATGAACTATTAGCCAAAACAGTACATGGGCAAAGGAGCAGATTTGAGGAAGGAAGGGGGTACATTCAGCACAGGCTATTGAGTCCAAGGTGCTGGGGGGCTTCCAGGTAGAAATGACGGCAGGTAGGTGGAATTTCAGATCGGAACCTTAAGTGAGAGATCAGGGCCTTTTATAACTGGCTGCCATCCATTTGTCTAGTATAAGGGTCACAGGTGACATGAGTTTTTAAAATGAGTTCTGGGACGCCTGGGTGGCTCAGTCGGTTGAGCATCCGACTCTTGATTTCCACTCAGTTATGATCTCAGTGTCGTGAGATTGAGCCCTGTCGGGCTCTGTGCTGGGTGTGGAGTCTGCTTACGATTCTCTCTCTCCCTCTTCCCATCTCCCTCTGCCCAACCCCCCCATGCACTTTCTATGTCAAAAAAATAAAAAAGAAAGAAGAAAGAAAGAAGGAAGAAAGAAAGAAGAAAGAAAGAAAGAAAGAAAGAAAGAAAGAAAGAAAGAAAGAAAGAAAGAAAGGAGAAAGAAAAGAAAGAAAGTGAGTTCTGAGAATTGTATCACATGGCAGAAATTCCAGCTCTTAAGATTGAAGGAAGCATGACAAGAAGACCCTCCACTATCCCCAGGCAAGTGATTCTCAGACATGACATTTCCTCATGTCACAAAGAGGGAACAGTTGTGGGTGCTGTCTTTAAAGGAACAAGAACAGTGCCCCTGTATACCTGTGATTGAAGCTGGCCTGCGTGGGACTCAGGCCTGTGAGCAGAGGCAGAGAAGAGCAGCTAAGAAACAGCTCTGCAGGGGGTGGGGTTCCTTCCCTCCAGCCAAAACCTCCTACTTTTGGTCTCCATAACTTATTACCCCTCCTTCCACTTAGATTGCTCTTTTCTCCTTCCCATCAAGGCTCACCTCAAATGCCCCCTCCTCTGGGAAGCCCTCCATGGTTCACCTTCAAGGAAATAATACTCACCCCTTACCACTGGTTGTATTTCTTTTCAGATTCTCTGCCTGAAGTATCCGTTACTTTGTATTATAATCACCTGTGTATTTAGGGCTCTCTTCACCCTTCCAAACCCAGAATTTTTTGAGAGTGCTGGTGCTGCCTGATCTATTTCTGTGAGCATGCTAGAGCCTGTCATAATGCCTTTCACACAGTCAGTTCTATAAGTGCAGGATAAATTGATAAAAATGGTTGTTTGTGCACTTATGTGGTACCATCCTCTCTCTCCTACTTTATAATAAGTAGACTTTTTGTGACCTTTGGGCAGGGATTTCTTCTTAGTAAAGAGTAAGAGTACCTCCCATGGATACCTTTCAAGTGATTGGAGCACAATCATTATTGAATTCAGCTGTGTTGATGACTTGGGACTCACAGCAGAGAGATCTAGAATAATGAGGCCCGGGGTATGATTGTGTTGAACCAATAGACCACAAGAGCTTGAGGACAGCTCAGCCTTGGCCCAGGGCTGGGAGACAGAAGGCATCTTAGATCCCGAAGAGGAGAGAATGTGAGCCAGAAGCAGGTGGATCTTGGCAAACTGGGCAGATGTGTGGACTGAGGATTCAGGAGGAAAACCAGCACGGGTCGGTGAGCACAGGAGAGAAAGTCTCAAGTCCTGGATGTGAGGCCTGGGTCAGTTTCTGATTAGCTGTGTGGCCTTGAGCAAATTTTTCCAAGACTACCTTCTCTCATCATTCAAGTTTCTACTTACGTATCACTTTCTCTTAGAGGAAGGTCTTCCCTGACCATTCAAGCTATAAAACATCCCCATCACCTTCTTTTAGATTTGTTATAGCAGTAGTAGAGTACATAAAATCCTGTATGCCTGTGCTTAGCCCTTACTTTCTGTTTCCCCTGTTAGAGTACAGACTGAGGGCCACAACTCTGCCTGTCTGGTTCATCAGTGTTTTGCCTTTGCCATATTCTAGGTTCTCAATATTTATCGAGTGGTTTATCTATCTATGAGCTAGAGGAAGGTTAAGGAGTAAGACGATTTCTAAGAAAGTTGATTAGATGATTTCTAATAAAAATAATGATTTTTATTATGATTTCTAAGAAATTTCTGTCTCTCCTCACTATACAATTGCACATCCCATTCTGTATACCTCTGATGATCTTGGAGATTCTGAAATGAAATATAAATTTAATATTTATAAATAATTTATAATTTATAAATTAAATTATTATAGTGGCTTGCTTTTTGACGTAGTTGCTGACTTAATCCTGAAAAACAGTGGTCGTAAGACAAATTCTCCAGTCTGCTATGTCTGAGTCTTCCATGCTGGCATTTAATTCTTCCCTCTGCCAGCACAAGATCAGTCCAACTATGCCAAAACATTGGACTGCGAGGCCCAGGGACTCTAGTCACAGAAACAGAAAATGTTATGGTGGAAGATAGAGAAGGAGGACTGAGATAGTAGCCACTTTTAGTTTTTTGCAAAGAAATGGAGACATTGAAGCCCAGAAGAGGAGGGAGCTATCCAGTTCTCCTGAATCTAAACCTTTAAATCATTGTGTTTTAACTACTCCATGTATCATGAAGACAACAGAGCATTCAAAACTGGATTTTCGGCTTTAGAAAGGGGTGACACTGGTCTGCATTTCCCCTGACCTGGTGGGGAAAATCGGAATTGATGAACAGCGCAGAATAAGAGCCCCTTCTCTCAGGGAATGGAGAAGAATGCAATCCTAGGTCTCTCAGAGAACATCCCACAGCAAAGATGCTATCAGTCCCTGGAGTGAGTGTGACAGCCTGATAGTCTCTGCCCCTAGCCACAGGATGCCTCTACCTGAGTAAGTGGGCTGGAAACAGGGGAGGTCCCTGGGAGAGGAGTGCCAGGGAGAGTGATGCCCCCAGAGGAAAACCTACCCCAGGAGCCCCAGATCCAGGCAGCCTCTAGGGGACAAAGGGTGTAGATTGATTTTCTCTAAACTCACTGAAAAAGATCAGTTCGAGTCCACCATTTTCTCCTCTGCAGAGCGTGGCAGGACAGGCAGGGGGATGAAGAGTGACTTCAGCTGTGACAGACACTAGCATTGGAACGTTATCGTTTTACTTCTAAAGGAGCAGAATGCTTGATCAACAAACAAGGCAAGGAAAGGGGTTTTCTGATTCAGGGCATCAAACCGTGTTTTCTCCATGAGCGCTTAAAGCTCTCTATACACAATCAGCATTTTGAGGTTCACTCAAAGTGTGCATGTTTACCACCTCACTTCACCCTGCGAACAGTTCTGCGAGGGGGGCAAACCGGGTTCTCATTCATTCAGTCACCGGGTTATTGTCAGGGCATCACTGTGCCAGGAGCTGTGATGGGTGCTGCTCGCAATGCAGGTACCAAGTGTGACAGAAGGGGAAACTGAGGCTCAGGAAGCCGGCGTGGCTTTGCCAAGCAGCGCAGAGCTATTCTGTGGGGGCACCTGGAACTCACACCCGGCTCTGCTCCGCGGGTGGGTCTTTCCTTGTCTGCCCCGCACCCCGCTGCCCATTTCTGCACACAGAATTCAGACGATGATCAGCGTCTCCTGTTGCTCCCTTCCTCTTCCTTTCTTCTCCTGATTTACATATTGCTAAATGATGAAATTATACAGTACATAATTCCACAGCAACTCTGCTGCTTAAAAAAAAACCGGGAATGGAGTAATTAGGCAGAAAGGATTCTCAATTAGGCAGTGGATTCTGTTTCTAAAGCAGTAAATGGGGAAGAGATATTTTTTAACTGTCTCTTGAATATATTGCCATGGAATGATTGCTGCCTTGTAGAGCAGCAGTTCGGTTCTGAAATGGAACCCTGTGAGCTGGCTTCAGAGCAGTGTTTTGTGTCTGAATTTCCTGCCTGGTTCTAGACCTTCAGGTTTGGGAAGTGACCTCACACTGTAGGGTCTCCGGCACCAAGATCAGCAGTCAGGACTGCCACTTAATGCTATGTGTCTTCTCTAGTTTTCCCTTTGTGCTCGAAAGCAGCAGAAAATGATGGAAGTTACCATCATTTGGGTTTCCCAGTGTTGGTCTTAAATTCCCAACCTGTCACCTTTCAGTCGGGTGGCCCTGCCGAATTCCACCTCTCTGAGCTTTGGTGAGATAATGAACATTGATAACTCCAACCCCATACAATGATAGTGAGGATGGTGGGAGGTGATGGTAGAATCTAGCATGTGGTAGGAGTAAGTAGAATGTTCATTCCCTTTCTTAAGAGGGAATGTTCACTATGTTCAGATTGAGGAAGGGTTGCCATTGGGAAGAGGGGACAGATTTGTTGAAATGACTTCTCTATGCATGTAATTGGAATCAGTGGGTAGAAATTCAAGTCACTTATAGCTTGTTGTAAACATAGTGACCTTTTGTAAAGTTGTTTAACAGTAGAGCTCATCAGAGGTGAGTTTCCCATCACTGGAGATAATCAAGCAATGGCTCAACAACTATTTGGAAGAGATATTTTAGAGTGGATTCCAGCTGCCAGCAGTTTGACCTCTTAGGTCTTTTCCAAAAGCGAAATTCCATAATTCTGACCATGGTCATTTTCCTTTTGTAGCATGAGGAAAAGACCAAAGACACCTAGTTCACGTGCAAGGGCTTGTCTCTGCTTCAAGGAAAATGAGCCCAGGTGTACTAACCTTGAAGATCCTGGCCTTTCTCCTTCAGCATTACTGCTATGCATTGGGTTAATAGCAACAGTGTCTCATGTCCATACGCCATGATTTCCAGGAGACTGTTAAAAAGAATCATAGGTTGAGTTTAGGCAAGAGAGTGGGCCTCCTGACCTCCTGGCCTCCTGGCCTCCTGGCCTCCTGGGTGTTTTCATGTAAAATAAAATCTTAAAGGACCCCAAAACTATTCATGGTGGCCTTTGCTGGAACTTTATTTACTTGGTTATTCCGTGGAAGGTAAGTCATTTCTTGAATGTGGACACCAGTAAGGAGGCTACTAACCCATTATACCAAATTCTGTATGTTCTGGGATGGACTATACCTTTGCCACAGTGGCCAGTAAAATCTTCTAAGTGTTTATAATGGGTAAGCCTCAAAAAGCCAAATGGATTTGATGCCAGACTTTGAGTGAAAGACAAAGTTTAACCAACCATCTGAGGTTGACACATCTCAATATTTGCTGGGAAGGCAGAGCTTATCCTATGAGTTTTCCTGGCAAGACTCAGTCAGAGTGAAATTCATTCTAAGCACATGATGGGAAAACCACTGACAAGAATAATCCTTCACATGGGTACTTACACAGCCATTACTTCAAAACTCTATTAATTAAAAATATATAAATACCCCCATTTTATAGTTGGTTACATGACTTTCCAGAAGAGATGATAAAATCTTCATGTAAGAACCAAGAGTCTCAGAGATCAGCTGTGGTTTACAAAAAAGATCTAGTCCAAAAGGCTTAGAGAAATTAGCAATACTTTTTTTTTTTTTTTGTAGAAAGACGCAGATGTGGAGCTACTCTGGTGGATGTAAGAAGGTCAGAAATGTGTTGAGGAAGCTGAGGCAACCCAGTTAGGAAGTGACTCATTTGGGATCACACAATGGCAGGATCCAAACTGAGACCTTTTCCTACTTAGCTGGGAAAGCATGAAGGAACTGGTAAACATGGAAACTAAGAGGGAAAGCCCAGTCCTAAGACTCTCCAGAAGCGCTGGGCCCTCCAGCTCTGAGAATGTATCATACACTTCAAAACCGGGGCCCAGCTTTCAGATGCGTGCTGTCAGAGAAAGTGCAAGGAGTGGATCCTCAGTCATCAGATTTTACATGTTGACCTGCTCAGCCTGACAAGAAGAACCAGACAGTCAGGGAGGAGCACCTCCATCGGAAAGGAAGGAGCACACCCCTATAATATCGGACAATGAACAAATATTCTTGAAGCATCTTCTCCAACAGACGTAATTTACGTTTATCGATAGCTTTCAAAGGACACTCACATTCACTATTTAGTTTGGTCTTTGCAACAGTCCTGTAAAGTAGTGGACCTGGGGTCATTACCTCCTCTTACCGGGGAAGAAGCTGAAGCTTGGAGAGGCTAAGTGATGGGGCTGTGGCCAGAGTTCATAAATGGTGGTTCTGGAGTGATACTCAGCCACTACTCCTTGTGTAATTCTACCCCATGGCCTCCCACTGTTTTGGGTGATATGTGGGAAACAGAAGGGAAGATGTTAGAAATTTTTCTAAACATGTGCAGAGGATATCTCTGATGTACTGGGAAGGTTTATACCCCTCTTCATTCTACCAAACCAGAGGCAGATATTGGGTAGAAGGAGATCAATACCCCCAAATAGTGACAACCATATGGCTGTCATGAAAACCATCCTTTCTTGCCCTTTACCCTAAATATTATTAAAGGAAAAATGGTGGAAAGATGTCAGGCAGAGGCGCGGGAGAGCTGAGATTCTGTGAGGCTCATCAATTTTTAAAGTTTATGAGCCTCAGGCACCTTCTCCCAAAAGGAAATACAAGACAGCATGTCTGATCCTCCTCATAGATCATCCGAAGGAACCATGATTCTTGCACTAGTTGGAGGATATACACATGTATTCCAGAAAGAATAAGAGTGTGTGTGTATATATATATATATATATGAATTTCTATATATATGTGTGTGAATATATAGAGAGATATATGTGAAAATGTATATATGAACATTTTATATGAAGAGAAGGTAAATAGTTCCTAAATGAAGATAACGTCTCATAGTTTGAGACAAAGTAATCAATCTACAGTGTTTGGGGGTCAGTATTAGAAATTTTTATGGTATCATATAGCATTTATTGACTATTCTATGCTAGGCACTATATGGAAGTTTTCATGTATTAATAATGATAATAATAATAACAAATCCCATGTTTTCCATATACCACACTCATCTGGCAGAAAGTGTGGGGACATGATCTGAGTCCCCAAGCAGTCCTGTCCTGGTCCTTCTCCACACGTGTGCATCTACAATCCCCTATAAAGTTCTCTCAAACTATTTCTGAGCAGCCTGAGGGAGTGACTCACGTGTGTTCCCATACACGGCCTCATTTGGCATATCTCATTTTGCTCCTTCCAGTTATTTCTGTTGACTCTGGCAACAGACTATGGAAACACCCTCCATGCTGCTGCCCCAAATTGAAGTACATGAGGCTATCAAAGGTGCCGACATGACCCATAGATTCACCCTCAAAGCATTAGAGCTACCTTGTGCTGCCTTTCTCTATGTTTTCTAGAATGATGTTCCATGGGCCCCAAAGTGAAGCTGCCTGGGGCTCCTAACCTTACAGACCTCAACAAAAGCATAGAAACAGCAGGCTGATCAAGAGAAAAATGGGTACAATATCTTGAGAATGGGCCTTCTTCTTTCCCCAAGGCCCATTTTCTATGGACCTTTGTTAGAGGCCTCCACTCTCTCTTGTCCCTTAGGAACCTTCCTTTCTAGCAGGTTTCTTGGTCACTACTGTAAATAGTTCACCTGCTGACCTACCCCCTAGAGCTTCCAGCCCTCTGCAGACAGATCTCCACCCCAGGAGGGACTCAGCCTCGCTGTACATCAACACTCCCATGTGACAGATGGCCACAACACATACATATATATGGTACAGGTAATACATAGATATGGTACAGGTAATACATAGATATGGTACAGGCCACAACACATACATAGATATGGTACAGGTAATACGTGGCTGAAATGTGCCATGCAGGCAACTGGAAAATACAACTATGGGGTAGGTTTTTGGGCTGTCAGGTCAAAGTTGCTTCTTCTGTGATCTTGGAAAGTACAAGCAGCATAGGCTGCTCCAGGGGCATGGAACGGGTACCAGGCTGCACTGTATCCTTCCAAGCCTGCACGCCACCGATGTGAAATCCATTTCCAAATGCTCAGGCCAAAGGCTCCCAGGGGCAGCCTGAGCCCCTGCTGCACTCAGACGCCCCCAGAGGTGAGTTCTCCAGTCTCCTCTTGTCCTTGCTTACAGGAGCCCGCGAGGCCCCTCGCCGGACCAATAGCCATCAGCCCAGCACACCTGGCAAGTGTCCGCGGCGTCCTGCGTGGAGGTTTCGCCCTGAGCTGATAAGGCAAAAAGTCCTGAAATGAAGAGAACCAGAGAACAATAGATCACTTCCTAGGTCCACTTCGCAGAGGAAGACGACATTTCAAGGAAGCGGATATTTTACATCTACACAGTTTTCCACTTAGCCTCTGCCCTCATCTACTGCCACAGTAAATCTGATGACCGCCCAGCTGTCAGCCTTCCAGACAGCGTTTCTCTCCAGTGTCCCTTTAGGAGAAGAAGAAGTACACCGCAGGAGAGAGAGAGAGACTGTCTCAGGCAAAGTCCTTTTCTTCCTCTGGCTCTGCGAACAAAGCGAAGTTGTAGCCTGACAGCAGTGAGAAGACGGGGGCTGCGGGGGAGAGGGGGTGGGCGTGCGTGTGCACATGTGTGGAGGTGTGCGCCTCTTGGAGCACACTCTTTCCGATGATCCCTTCCTCTTGGTGCCTCAGTTGCACTTGACCTTGTTGCCAAGGAGTCAGTTCTGAGGTTGCAGCTATGAAAACGGTTGTTTTACAACACCGCATGATTTTCCAGTTGAATTTCCATCTTATTGCTAGCCACCCGCCGACTAGGTGACCTTGTGCAATCCAGGTAACTCCTCGAGTCTTGCTTTTTTGCACAGTTGAGAAAAACGTGTTTATTCCACAAGCATACATGGAGCACCCTGGCTTAGTCCCGGGCTCCGTGCTAGCTGCTAGGTGCGTAGGGGAAGGAGGGACAAGGAGATAAACAAAACACAGTCCTTTCTACCAAGTTCTTACTGGACGACGAAATTCCTAAAACTCTCCTCTCTCGGCTTGTGGGATGCCATCTTCTGTGTCTAAGATCAGGGCTCGCCCAGCCCTGCCCACGCACCTTCCCTGGCACACACTTAAACCCTCTCTCCTCATGCCGTTCTCTAGATTCTTGCTATCTGGAACTGCGATGTCCATGTGCTCTTCAGGGTACCCTACATTTTTCTGTTTATACTTCCAGAGAGCCATTTCCCTCACCTTCCTAGCATTATCACAGTCATGATTTTGTCTTTGTTTTAATCCTTTAACTAATGGTTGTCTTCTCTGCTTGACTGAAACTTCCATATAGACAAGCCTCACATCTGCTATCTGCTGAGCCCAGCACATTACCTGATGCAGAGGAGGCACTTAATATTTGTTACATAAATGAATTAATGAACCCTTGGTTTCTACTCTGCTCTTCGGTATATTCTTCTTGGACCCTATTTAGCCCAATTGCCTCATTTTACAGATGAGAAAAACTGAATTCCAGAGGGAAAAAATTTGCTTAGCATCACACTTTGCCTGAGAGGCTGAGGCAGAATGAAACACCAGGTTTCCTGACTCCAGGGAAAGAATCCAGGCTCTTTCCATGCTGTTCTTTTCCTAGTGGAGGGTAAGAGAAAGGCCTCAGACATTACCAGTCTGTGACGACTCAAGAAAGGGGTTGCCAGAAATTAGCTTCCCTTAAGATGTCTCCCATCTCTAGTTGGGAGTCCCCAGGGAAGATATCCACAGGGACCCACAAAGAATAGTATCAGCAATAGCCACAACTCATCGGCTCTTATCTTTTGCCTCTATTCCCACTTGTCCATAACTGGATTCCTGCAGAATCAATTATGGAGACCCACTGCTTCCATCCACCATCGGGAGAATATCAAGCTTGGTGTCAGGGCTTCTGTCTCGACAATTTCCAGTCTGTGGAATGCAAGACTATCACTGGTTTCTTGAAGAAGGAAGGAAAGCATCTCATCCCTCCCCCCATGCCGTATGTACTGTTGTCTGTGCTCAGTCTCAGGAAAGCGTGTGCAAATCCTCCAGATCAAGCAGCCTCCAACCCTTCTCTCTATTGGAGCCACAAATCCGCCCAAGGACTAGTTGGGGACGGCAGGGACCATTGGTACTCTGAAACTTCTTCCCCAACACAAGCCCCCAGCTGAGTCTGTGCAGGGACACCAGTGGGAACCAGCACTGGGTGAGTGGGACACAGGGTCCCGCTACCTTAGTCTGAGCTCAGCAGTCAGAAATATAACTTTTCATGAGTACCTGGGCTGAAGCAGCACAGAAACTTAGATGTTCAGACAGCGAAGCTGATGACCATGCTTCTCTGTAACAGAGGCACTTTTGCTAAATTCAAAGCATCCCAGGTAAAACTGCCTATTTTCTGGGGCTTCCTTTATATCATTTTGCATCTCTTATTGAACGCAGCTCACTCTGCTTTTCATGAAAGGCCCCCATAATACATATGTTTTATGTTTATAGCACACCCTAGAGGCTAACTCAATTGTTTTGATGCCATGGATTTTTGTCAAAATGATCACTTGGCTAAAAATCTTATGCCAGTCCAAAGGATGGTGAAATGGAACAAAGTCCTACATGGCCTTCACATCAGGATCCTAGTGGGGAAAAGGGTTTCCTTACTCTCTCCTCCACTACCTCATTTATTCACACGTTAGGATTTGGGCTGGGATCTGAAGCTACCAACATAGATAAGACCCAAGCCTTGGCCTCAAGGTGCATACATGGTCCAGCTGTAGTGGACCCATGCAAACAGAAACAGTCTCACATCTAGCATTACACATGCTCTAAAAATGCTAGCCACTGCGGCTTCTGGGGAAGAAATGCTCAGGATCCAGATGTCAGAGGAAGACAGGTCAACTCCAGAAAGATCTGAAATAAAGAGGGAAATGCCAAAACAGGAAATTGAATATAATATTGGACAAATAAGGGCCAGGAAACAGAGTGGGAAGCAGATGGCTAAATAGGACCAGACATCAGGCAAGATCACCAAATGGTATATATTTGGGTGGAAACAGAAGCAAGCCAGGAGGAAAGAGAGTGTACATAAGTATCTGAGCAGCTAAAGACATAGGTAGGAACCAGGGAAAGTGGGACTGACACAGCCAGCAAAGCAGAAGGGGCAGCTCAGACCCTCTGCTGGGCCTGCTGGACCTTGTGGGGCCCTTTTCTGGGTGGAATTTGATGTGGGATCCCAATTTTACAATGAGCTGTTTTTTGGGGGTAACTCTAAGTAACTTGATCAAGGTCATGTCAAAGAATATTTCAGGCTATAAATAGGGCCCTGGACTCCCTCCACAAATTCTCTCTGTTGTCTGAGGACTCCCAGCTCCGCAGAAGACAAGGCACAGAGAGCTCCACTCAGAGCTGCGGATGTGGTGGGGAAGTAGAAACCAAGCCGACATTTGGTGTGTTGTAGCATTCCTAGCTCTGGTTTAACACAAGAGATGTGTTTCGCTCACAAACTGGCACTGAGAGCTCATTTACATTTAAATAAGAGGCTTGTTAATGCCAGCAGGAGGACGCTGTCAATGCCAAGCCTGGCTCAGGATTCCTGCCAAGGAGTTTCTAAGAGCATCGCTCTAGGAAACTCCCCCAGAAGAGAAGCAAGCATGCCTTCTCATTAAGACAACTCCACCACAGTGACATTTGCCTCAGAGTGGCAAGCCTTTGGCTGGGCTGGAAGCAGGTTGTCGAGTCTTAGAAAGTTATCTGTTGCCAAGACAGTCGTTTAGTTCAATTTGGCTCTATACACATTCAGAGACCACTGGTGCATGTAGGGTGGGCTGGGCTGCCAGGCAGCAGGCTCATTCCGGACCTCTGGCCCTTCCAGTCATGTTGGGAGGGCTGGGTGTTATTAAGAAGCACATGTAGAAGCTCTTCTTACAACATGAAGGAAGAGGGGGCCCACCCTATTGTTGGACAACTCTTAATATTGGAAGGTTCTTCCTGGCATGAACAGGAAATATGTCTGTTGCAAAAATAGTGTACTCAAAATGCCTACAGATGCCAAGCAGGGAACATAGAGGAGTGAGGCAAGCTGTTGAGTGTACCTGTCTAGTCTAAAGGGGACTACACTACTTAGCAAAAACTGATCTTGGGTTTTATAAACATGGATCTTGTCCTATATAGCTTAAAGACTGATGGGGAAGTCAAATAATTGGACAAGAATTCCAACACAGTTAATAGGTATTATCAGGGGGAGGTAAAAAGTACCGTAGAAGCACATGGGAGCAGTAGGGTTATATAACCCAGAGTTCAAAGGTCATAGAGGGCTTGATGTTTAAGTTCCATCTGCAGGATGAGCAGAAGTTACCCAGGGAGAGATGGGTGGGGAGAAAGGGAAGAACAGGTCCAAAGGCCCTGAGGCAAGATAGATAGCAAAGTACGTTTGAAAACTTAAATTTTCTATGGTGGGAATTTAAATTTCAAGGTAGGGGAAGGATAGAGAGGTAAGTAGGGATTAGAATTCCAAGGGCTTCCAAGCCTCTGAAAGAGTTTGGATTTTAACTTAAGATCGGTGAGTTAAGCAGAAGAGTAACAGGTCAGGGTTGCTGCAGGCTGAGTCTTCTACAGATTAAACACCCCCCCCACACACACACACACCTCGCAGTAGATAAAAACCAGCTCAGGACTTGGAGTCAGAAAGCTGTGGGCTCTGGTTCCAGCTCCACTACTCTGTGCCCATGGGCAAGTCTTATTCAGCTCTCCTGTGAAATGGGAAGAACATATACCAGTGTTGGTGAAATAATGGGGGACAAGAGAACTGTCATACCCTGTTGGTGCTATGGTAGAATAGTAACCATTAAAACCTTATCAGGCTGTTGGACAATATGTATCAGAAGCTTTAAGAATGTGCATTCTCTCAGATTGAACAATTCCATTTCTAGTATTTAGCTTAAAGAAAAAATTAAGTATTTTTTGGCAAATATTTAACTATAGTAGTATTCAATGTAGTGTTGTTTATAAGAGCCAAAAAAAAAAAAAAAAGTGTAATTTAAGTCTGTGCTGACTGGTTATTCCTTAAATTCTTTATCCTGTTGAGTTAATTTTGGCCTTCAATATTTAAATAAGATTGGCTCAGACACTGATCCCATGTGCAGGGAAAACCCTGTGGCCCCAATCCCAATATCTCTGGTGATTCTTATTCTCCTAGTTGCCTCTGCCTCCGAGATCTGTTTAGTTCTCCATCGTCACTCTATATTTTGCACGGGCCCGTGCTGTCCTTTTATTGCAATGTACCACTTTTTATAATATAATCTACCCTAAATGCCCTTTACTCCTCTGGGTACCTCGGCCATAGGCAAGGAATGGGGTCAAATATTACTAAGAGCTTGAAAGTGAGGAGGTTGATGTCCAGGAGACAACCACCTTTATCAGCACCTCCCTCTGCCATTCTAAGGCTCTTTCCATCTATTCTGTTCTTTGTTTTCCAGGATCCCTCATTCTTGGCCTCCTTGTCTACCCACCCCTAACCTATTTCCTTTACCTTATATTTTTCAAATTCATCTGGCTCTCTACTCCTCAACTTGTATGCCATCCTAACTCAGGAGTGGATTCTATGCAGGGTCTTACTCATTAACAGCATGGAAGAGCCTTTTTTGTTTGGGGAAGAGGGGCAGAGGGAGAGAGAGAAGCTTAAGCAGGTTCCACGCCCAGCGGAGCCCGACATGGGACTCGAGCCCATGACCCTGAGATCATGACCTGAACCAAAATCAAGAGTCAGATGATCAATCAACTGAGCCACCCACGCACCCCAGCATGGAAGAGTCTTAAGATTTCTGTCCTTTTCATGTTCCCCCAATGGTTTCTGTAAGTGGAAGGATGGAACATAAGAATTTATTTCCCTATTCATATGCATTATGCCAACCTCTTCCCATTTTAGAAAGAAAAAGAGGCACAATAATTTTGCTTTGTTTTTGTTTTAATAGTCTTACTACCCTTGGAAATAATCTAATTGTCCCCAAATTGGGGATGAAATAAACCAAAACACAACCATGCAATGGAGCACATTAAAAGGTTAAGATGACGTAGAACAGATATCAACATGGGAAAATGTTCAGGAACTAAACAATATATATGCTATAACTCCATTACAAATATGAATTTGCTAGTAGGTATGCAAGAAAAAAGACTGGAAAATGGTGTTACTGGTTATCTTTAGAGCAGTGATTCTCAGTGGGAGTGATTTCACCACTAGGGGGCATATGGCAATGTCTCCTGACATTTTGGTTGTTCCAATGGTGGGGAGGAGGGGGAACAGTGGTCTAATGGCATCTAGGGGGTAGAAACCAGGGATGCTATTAAACATCCTACAATACAGAGGACAGCCCTCACAACAAAGGATTATTCAACTAAAAATGTCAGTAGTGCTGAGGTTGAAAAACGCCTCTCTAGATGAGGAGCTTACGGAATACTAGAACTTTCTTTTTTGCTTGTTTGTATTTTCTACTTTTTCTGCAGTGAGCCTATAGTTCACGTATAGTTGTTAGTTTTGTTTTGTTTTGTTTTTTAAAGCACATTAAATGAATACCTCTGAAAAAGAGCCGGATCAAATAAATGCCTTTGTTTTTTGCTATGAGAGAAGTCATGTGCAAGTACTTGGCATAGTGCCTCAGGTTTCCTGACCATCACAGTGCCTTTCTCCAAATCCACACCTTTAAATCAGGACCAAGGGTCAGGAGCCCTGATACCCCAGACATAGCAGATGACTGTCTCCCCACCTGCCCTTCTAGTCATTCTCCCTCTGATGGCCCAGGCTTTTGGGCAGTGTCATCTTACAGCCAACCCAGTGAACTTGCTATTCCCTGAAACTTCTTTAGCTTTGTCACATGTGGTCCCCTGAGGCATCTCACCGGAACCAGAGGTGGAGCAGGGATTTGGCCAGAGGAGACAGGGTTAAGGCCTGTGCACACCCAAATTCCAGTCTCCTAATCCTCCATTCGTGGAACTATGTCTTGAGGATGCAGTTAGTTGCCTTGGAGAACCTTTGCAAAGGAATGGTTCTTGTGGTAATCAAAGTGTGTTCACTGGGAAGTTTAATCACTTGAAGAAGCAGTTTATTGCCCCCACAGACTCCTCTGCTGTGAACATTAGAACTAATTAGCAGTTGAAATAGTGATGATTTAGCAGAGCTTCTGCATTTGATGGCTGTGGTTTCAGGGCCACCAATCGCAGTTGAAAAGAAAAAAGCAATCATCTCTGCCATGTAATGAATCCTTCTTCCTAATTCCCAGGGAACTAAAAGGCCCTGTGGGGACTGGCTTTTCATCTGACCCTAAAATTGGTCGAAACTCAGAGGTTATAGAAATGACTCACAACCTGGGAAAAGTGACCAAAACCATTGGCAGTGGATTTCAGAGAGGGGAGATTTTCCTCATTGCCCATGGCTAGCAGGCTTTCTCTGGAATGTAGCATGGGTCAGTCAATCCTTTCTGCTGCCAGACTGGCTGGGAGGGAGAGAGGAGAAGCTGAGGCTGCTAACTGAAACTAATGGAGTCTGCATCCAGAGGAGCTGGGTGAGACAGGGGCTGACATCTTCCAAGATTTTGGAAGGGAAGAAGGAGCAGAGGAAATATTGGGACTCCGTTTGGTCTGAAAGGCTTATATTAAACAATATGTGCTGTCATCTGCCACTGATGAGGGAGGAGGGATCTCTCTGACCTTTCAAAGGTACATTTAATGGGTATCCTTCTTCTCTCTTTCCTCTCTTTGAAGATATTCCCAGAGCTTCGGTTCTGCTCATTTCTTCATTTTCTCCCTCAGAGAAGTCATTACCAATCCTGTCTCTAGTGATCTAGTCCACATGGAACAAGGCTCTGAAATCTCTTTACTGTCTGCAAACACAACTTGTTTCCCAGAAGGCAGAACTATGAGGAATAGTCTACAGGGAGGCAGAAGCAACTGTTGGCAGCCCAAAGGTGTGAGGACTTGTTTTGGAAGGGACAGTGCTCCCGAAGAAAGAGAGTGTTTACATCATGCTTGAACAGCTTGGCGAGGATGTCATGGCGACACTACAGATCTCAGGGAGGGCAGGGAAGGTGTTGGCTCCTCACTAGATGACCTGGACAAGGTCTTTTCTAACTTGGATTTTGATATTCTTTCTTGCTTTTGTGAATAACACAGAATAGCAAAAACAAAAACAATAAAATTCAAGAACAAAAAAAGCCATTGCTAAAGTTAAGGGAACTCTTGAGAGGTTTTTTTTCTTCTTTGTTTTTTTTCCCTTCCATTTTTTTCCCCTCTCTCAAGTGGTTATGATGCGCAGGAAGTCATTCTGTCCAAACAGCAATGTATAACAACGGCCTGGAACTTTTCCATTCTACTGAGTCAAAAAAAAAAAAAAAAAAAGTGCCAGAGGAAGTAATATTAGTCAGTACTTAGTCACACCTGAAAACAATGGGATAGTTTAGGTTGGCTTGACATCACACATTTGCATCTGGTCACGGCCCAAGAAGAAGCCCTTTCAGTTGGCAGATTTTGTCCAGTGTTTGAAGGGATTCGAGTCCTCCCTCGCCCATGTGTTACAGTAAAGACTACAAAATGGTTCCTCACAGCCCTTGAGGGGAAAATGTTTCACATAAAAATTTAGAAGGATTTGAAAAGGGAAAAAATGGAGTGGAAAATCTCAGCGGCATGAAGGAACAAGTCTATACGGGTTGATCTTCCTCTCCTCCTGGAAAAGTGTAATTGCCTTCCTCTTACTCAGCAGCCAGATCTCTCACTCTCCATTTCCCTTACGGACAACTCTAGAAAGAGAGTACATCTTAACCCTTACCATTCTGCACACCAGACCTTTCCTTCCTTCCTTCCTTCCTTCCTTCCTTCCTTCCTTCCTTCCTTCCTTCCTTCCTTCTTTCCTTCCTTCCTTCCATGTCTACGTAATACGCATTTATTCAAGGCCTGTCACATACCTGGCTCAGTGTATACATAGAGGAGCAAAACACAACTTCCAACCTTCAGGGTTTTAGTCTGGATGGAAGTTTGACTAGAAGAAAAATAAATTTTAGTTTAATATAAGAAGTATCCTAGTATATGTCTGCTCTAATTTCTACGGGCTTACATATAGAAGAGTGAGAAACACCACCCTGGAATATTTCCTGGAGTGGGTAACATGGGGGCTGGCCCTTGAGTAGTATGAGTAGTGTCAAAGGGAAACAAAGCTAGACATCAGTTCAAGTGGAGAAAGCACTTTATTCTGTAACTACTGACAGGAGGGGAAAGGGTTAAACTCCACTTGCATTTGTGCAGGGGGTGTTGGGCATTTTAAAGGGAGCATAGGGTAGTAAGGAGGGGAGTAGACAGGGGTTCAACTAGAATCAAGGAAGTGAAAAATTACAAAAAGCCAGCAAGAGAGTTGGTCAGTAGGACTGTGATTAGCCCAGCTGTGTCTGCTAGCTGGCAATCATGAAGTCAGGACTATCCTCCCACAGAAACTGGCAGACAAAAGCCCTATCCTTTCTGATGATTACATTTCAAAGCAGTGGCTTTCAGTTCCTTGAGATATTCCTGGGCTGTAGGAGATGTGTGTGTGTGTGTGTGTGTGTGTGTGTATCCCTCAAAGGGACAGAGGAGGGACTTGCAATTGTAAGCTTTTTAAAGTCAATGTTCTAAGAAAGAGGGGTCAGACGCTCATTGTCAGGGTTGGTCAGGGCTCAGTGAGGGCCTTTGGATGGAGTCCTTTTGTATTTCTCAGTGGGTGCCAGACAGGAAGAGGAAGGGGCAGTTTAATCACAAAGAAGGGACTACAAAGGCATGGAGAAGTGAGAAGGCATGGTTAGTTTAGAAATGTTACCTGGTTTAATGGCGGGTATGTTGAGGGGAGGAGTGGAGTAGAGAAGTCTGAAAAGGTAACCTACAGTCTTCAGGGTCATGCCAAGTTTATGTTGTATCCTGGGGCAATGAGGAGATCGTCAAGATTAGGATCAGGGGAGCAGTGTAGTCCCATTTGTGGCTTGGAAATAAGCTGGCCACAGTGGAGGATGGTTTAGAGGTCGGGTGAAGTGGTAGGTTCAGAAACACTGAGACAGGGAGAAAAGCATGGACTCTGAAATGATTTCCTAAAGGAATGAAAACCTGGACTATGGCAGGGTGGACAAAGTGAGGGAGATGGCTTTCAGGAGATGGGACAGGAATGGGGAGCCATTAGATGAGTAAATGAGAGGGAGGTTTGGGGGACCAAATTGAGGTTTGGGTTCTGCATGACTCAAAGGACATGGCAGACTTTGTTGACATGACTGTAGTGTGTTGTTTCTTCCTTCTTCCTATTTATCCAACTCATGCCCTTAATAAGAGAGTTGAGAGGGAGGCCCTCTCACCTGAATTTGGGAATCTTGTTTGGGGTACTTCATGCAGAATTCTCTACCATTGCTACTTTTACATCATCATAGGAAAGTAGTGAGTGTTACTTATTTCCTGAGTATAACAGCCAAGGCAGAAAGAGGTGAAATGCTTTGCTTTGGACATAAATCGAAGGTGAAGTTGAAAGAAGACCAGTTTAATTCCACTGGAGAAAAATTCATTTAGGATCTGTGATGTGCCAGGTTATGCTAGATATTTTGGGAGCACCTAAATTAGTAAGACTTTTCCCTTCTCAGAAGAAAAACAACAATCCATAATTGGGTATGCAGACATGGATACAACTGAGGGAGGGTGGTATACTAGTTTGCACTGTAAAGGGAACTTGGAAGAGGGACTAGTCAGTTTTAATAAAGAAAGTAGTGGAGACTTGATGGAAGAAGACTTTGTAGGAGATGTCAGGGGCAGGGAGGTATGGGAAGAGAAGTATCCTGTAATTGCATGACCCACACTGAGAGCTTTGCTCTAGTTTCCATTTTCCATTCATCCTCATCTACATTTAATTAAAGGAGTGGATTCTAGGATTTTGTATAAGAAGTGCTGAGAGGAGACTTCCCTTAGCCCCTTTCCAAAGGTAGCCTTAATCTCAGATGCACTGGTCACTAAGGATGTTTTAAGCACTTGACTCTGTACTAGAGTAGAAAGTGGAGTTACCAGGGAGCACTTCTTCCCTTCCTTTCTCTTTCAATGATTATATTATAAACTATAAGATGCACATACAGCACATATAGTAACGTATCATAACGAGTGCCTATGAACCCATAACCCAACTAAAGAAATCTAGTATTAATAACACCACTGAAGTTCCCTTATGTCTTTCACCAATCACATCTTCCTCCTTTTATCTTGTTCCCCAGTATGTATATAAGAATATGTATATATAGATCTTAGACAGCATAATTAGTTTTGCTCATTTTTATTTTTTCAATAAATTATATGAATATATTTATCCTTTAAAACTGTTTTTTCCTTCTAATATTATGTTTCTGAGCACTGACCATATCAAGTTACTCAGCCTAGAGTACATTCATTAATGTTCAGTTATACATTATTCCATTGCAGGAATATACTATTATTTACTGATCAATTATCCTCAGATGGACATCTGTGTTATCTTTAGCTTTTGCCATTAATAAACCATACAGCTCTTTATATCTTTGTTCTCTGGGGTACATGGGCAAGAGTGGAGTTGTTGGTCATAGGATTTGCACATCTTCATCTTTATTAGATAATGCTAAATTGCTTTCCTTTTTTTAAAAAAATATTTTATTTATTTGAGAGAGGCAGAGAGAGAGAGTATGGGCGGGGTGGGGGGGAGGGCAGGAACAGAGGGAGAGGGAGCGGCAGACTTCCCCACTGAGCAGGGAGCCTGATGCGGGGCTCAATCCCAGTACCCTGAGATCATGACCTGAGCCGAAGGCAGATGCTTAACCAACTGAGCCAACCAGGGGCCCACTAAATTGCTTTCCAAAGTGATTTTAACAACTTTTACTCCCACCAGTATTGCATATAAATAACCATTACTCCACATTATCTCCAATACTTGACATTATCAGACTTTTAGATTTTTGCTGATCTGGTTGATATAAAATGGTAACTCACATTGGTTTTAATTTGCATTTCTCTAATGACTAACTTAAATGTTCTTTCACATGTCAGTTAGCCATGTGTGTTTCCCCTTCCATGAAATATCTGTTCTTGTGCCCATTTTTCTATTGAATTTTCTTTTTCTTAGGAATTCTTTGTAGATTCTGGATAGTAACCCTTTGTTTCATGTCTGGCAAGTAGCTTTTCTCAGCTTGAATCTATTATGAATCTTTTGATTAACTACGTTTCTTAACTTTAGTGGGGTCTAAATTATCAGTTCTTTTCTTTATAGTTTTAATGTTTATTTTGTTCAAGAAATCCTTTGTAACCTAAAAGTCATAAAGATTTTCTAATAGGTCTTAAAGTTTTGTCTACATGAGGTAGGCATGGGATGTTATTTTTTTTCCACACGAAAAAACAATTATCTTAGCATCTACCCTTTCCACAGTGATTTGCAGTATCATCCATGTCATATATTAAGTAACCATAAGTGGATGGTTTTGTTTTAGGATTCTCAACTGTGGTCCATTTGTATATCTGTTTTTTCACACAAATAGTACACTGCCTTAATGACCACAGCTTTATGTAAGGTTTTATCTGGTAAACAAAATTATCCTTGTTCTTCAAAAAAGTCTTCGGTATTTTAGCATTTGCTTTTCCGGGTAAATTTTATAATCAGCTTGTCAAAGTCAATAGAAAAATTTGGCGGGATTTAGATTAGAATTCCATTAAATCTATGGATCAATTTAAGGAGAATTTATATTTTTATGATATTTCCCTATCTTTGAATATGGTCTATCTTTCCACTTCTTTAGATCTACTTTAATGTCTTTCAAAATTTTATGATTTTCTTCATTAAGGTCTTCTACATTTAAAAAAAGATATTCTTAGGTACTTTACAGTTTTTGTTACTATTTTATATGGTTTATTCAAAATACATTATCAAACTTTTTGTGGTTGTTGCATAGAAATAAAATGCATTTTTTGTATATTAACATTATAGCTAGCAAACTTGTTATTGAATGCCATTTATTTGCCTATTTTGGGTTTCCAATTTCCTATTGTTATATCATCTATGATTGATGATGGTTTGGTTTCTCACATTCCAGTTTTATAAATTTCATTCATGTTTCTAATATAACTGTACTGACTAGAGTCCTCAGTATAAAATTGAATGGAAGTGGTGATAGTAGATATCTTTCTCTTGTTTATGATTCAAAATAACCACTTCTAATGTCTCACTATTTGAGGTAATTTTTGCATAGGTAGTCTTTACTCAGTTAAGGAAGTTCCTATTCCTAGTTTGTAAGGGTTTTTTTTTTTTTTTAATTGTTTTTATTTTAGTACATCCTTTTTCTGCATCTATTGGAATACAATCATAAGACTTTTCTATTTTGTTCTATGCAAGTGGCAAATAATACTATAATTATAAATTATATTCTAATGTTCAACTGTCCTCATATTCCTAGGATACACCTAACTTACTGGAGGTTAAACTATATGGCTGCCATTTTCTTTGCTAATCATCCCTTGTTACATCACTGATATTCCATCTTGGTTTATTTTCTTTTAGAATTAGGGTCTATGGACATTGAGCCCACTCCATTTTTATTTACTTCTAATGTCTTTATTTTTTCATAGAAATGGAAATTATAGATAGAACACTTGTCCCACTTTCTTCCACATTATTAAAGTCATCAGTATTGATAGCACTGGACTCAAGATCCAGCCTTGACATTAAATTATTTTGTGACCTTGGGTAAATCCCTTCATGTCTCTGGGACTTGGTATTCCCTCACAAGATCAGAGTAAAAGCACTCTAAGGGACCTTCATGCTCTCACAGTCTGTGAATAGGACAAACGAATGTACGTGTTGCTAGTGTTAGAATACAGAGAGCAGAAGAGGGTCAAAGAACAGAAAGTGAGTAATAGGAGAAAAACAGGGAAAGGGAAGAGAAGATTACATGTTATATGCCCTTTTTGTTTACAGCTTTCTGGGATGAAATTATGAATGCCCTGAATCCCAGTGATTTGTCTATTATTTGCTTATTCAAAAACATCTTGTGTCTGGCACCTTTAAAAATGGTGGCCTCTTGGGGCGCCTGCGTGGCTCAGTTGGTAGAGCGTCCAACTGTTGGTTTCTGCTCAGGTCATGATCTCTCAGGGTCTTGCGATCAAGCCCTGCAGCAAGCTTTGTACTCTGTGGGGAGTCTGCTTGAGAGGGAGTCTCTCTCTCTCTGCCCCTCCCCTCCTGTGACCCCCCCCAAGACCACCCTATGTTCTCTAAATAAATAAATAAATAAATAAATAAATAAATAAATCTTTTTAAAAAAACGGTAGCCTCCTGCATGCAGGTTTCTTGACTCTGTGTCCTCAGATCCCTCAGCATCGGTAGGCTGACACGTGATGCTGGAGAGATGAAATACAAGGCCGAAGTGGGAAAGAGAGGGATACTCTTTTCTGAATTTTATGGAGGACTTTCATGTACCCTTTAGTTCTAGTCACTCTTAAGGTAGTGGACAAGCCAGTGGACTGGGTGTCAGGGGTACTGAGTTCTTCTGTAGACCTGTTACTTTAAAAAAATGAAAAAAAAAAGTTTTTAGTGAATGGTCACGGTGGGTTATTAACTTTATGCCTTGCACTCTTGTCTGTAAAATGAAGGCAAAAATAATTCCAGATCAGAGAGCTGTTAAAAATGATACAATGAACAGTGAAAGTTTTCAAAATGCTAAATTACTCTCTCAAGTGTCTGAGTCTTTCTTTCCTTTCCCCATATGTATCTGCATCTATCAGCTCTAGTAGACTATAGAAGTCTTGAAAGCAGGAACTGCCCGATGTATAGCCATATCCCTCAAGGTGCCTAGTACAGAGCAGATTCTCAATGTTCGAGAAGTACACACAGTACAGATGAAGAAGTGTGAAAAAGTCAGCCAGTGTTGGTGGTAAGTGGAGACCTCCCACCCCCACATCTAGAGACCCATTTGGGGGTTGGATCCAGCTTTAAAGGCCAAAAATCCTTTACTTGTAAGGTTAAGACACAGAGTGGTCAAGTAATTTTAGAACACATCCAACCTTAAGGTCTTCTGTGCTGTTAGTGGAGGAGAGTGGGTGCCTTCATACTCTGTTGGCATCATATTTGCTCTGAGAGGCATTCCCTTCTCAGAAGACCATCTGGAAAGCAAATGATATAAAAAAATGAATCACAGTAAAAGGGGTCAGAATAAAGGAAACCAGGATTATCCAACTCAAAAAGAATTCCACACAAAGACAAGTATATGTAATAAGAAGTTTATTGGATTTCTAAATATAATAAAGGAGTTGCAGTTCTTTTACAGAAAAAAGGGAATATCATTTTCATATTTATTCTTATAGAGCATTGGAAAAACATAATTGAGAGAAGAAACAGATAGAAGGTAAATAGAAATGTTTTAATATAATTGGATAATACATAAATACAAAGAAAATACCCAAATCACTTGCTTATAACAGGTTTTATTCTCTTATTTTCATAAGGAATCATGTGGGTTATTTTGGATAAGTCAGTGATGGTTCATGATGTAGTGGAGAAATGTGATTTTCTAAGAATAAAATAAGAAAGAGAAACCTATATTTTAGGAATATAATGGCTCTGTCAGTACCACACATGTGAAAAAAGGCATGTTCCCTATATGTGTTCGTGTGGCTTTCCCTAAAGCAGGGAATGTTATTCTGACTAGCAGCTGATCGTGGTGGGGCTATCCTTCTTGTACTCAGTGGGACGTTCTTGCTCTTAGTGGAGAGAAAACCTGGCCTCTCCCTGTCTCCCCCTTCTCCTTTCTCTGTCCACTTGTAAGTACCACTTAACATTTACACAAAACTCCCTCTCATAGTCATGGTCATCAGGTTGAAACCTGGAGCAGAGCCCTGTTGTCTCTTTCCCCATCCATCTTGTTCCCAAGGAGAAAACCCCCCATATCCCAATACTGCTTCTGACACCACACAGAGATTCTTCAACTCTTATCTAGCACTGACATCTGATTCTCTAAAAAATAGAAAATGACTAGTGTTGAAATTGGATAAGGTAAAAACAGAAAACGAACGTCAACAGGAAGAGTAGACATTTTTAGTGAAGAGTATCACTCTTTCTCCAAGGAGCCAACTGGTCTCATAAAACGATGACAGCTAAAGCAGGGTGGTCCACACTCGAGATTATGCAACAGTAATCTGTTCCAGCCTCATCCCTGGTGCATGTAGGGGGGCTCCTTATATGGAAGGCAGAATGGTGGCTGACTGCAGTGCCATGGAAACCATCTCCTATAGCTCGTCCCTCTTTACTTCCTTTTGGTGAAAGTGGGTGGGGCAGGAGATAACTTTGTGACCAAGACGACGTCAAGAGCTTCCTTGGAGAGAGGCTAACTGGAGGCATCTCTCTTTCCCAAAGGAGAGGCGTATTCAAATGCACATGGAGCCAAATGACTTAGAAGGAAAGAGAGCGACTTGGCAAGTGTAATTTGCCAGCTGGTTGAGTCAGACGACACATTGAGAAAGATCTTTTTTGGAAGCACGTCCTCCCTTCAACCCTTTTCCTAAAATCATGCACGGCCTATCTCGTCCTATTTCCCCGGACCCTCTGTTATGCCACACCTGGAGAACAGTCCCTCGTTCCAGGCTGTGCGGCTGTTCCATCAGCAGCGGCTATGCTTGCAATGCCCAGGACAGAACTATGGAAACAAAAGCCACTCAGTAACATACGCTACTATTTTTAGGAGTCAAAGTAAAGATGCTCTGAGGATCTGGCAAGGACATTGGGCCCCCTGAGCCTCCAATCCTCCTGGCCAAGACTTTTCTTTCATTTTCACTGATGTTAGCCTGAGAGATAAAAGGAGAAAAAAAAAATGTGCTGACATTCTAAACCCCCCAATGCTCAGTTTATAAAACACACATCTGACACATATCCTAATACAGATCCTGGCTCTATTAATTCTCTCGAACAATGTTTCCTTCTGACTGAATATTCCAATTCCATACAGCATCTAGGCCCCTGAAGCGGAGTACAGGAAGCCTCAGCGGTATGCCTTCATCCAGTCGGATATAAATATAAAGTGGCTGTATCAGCAAGGAATGCTCAGGGAATGTGTTTGCAGCCTGTTTCACGGTGCCACTCGAGAGGGGATATTGGAAATGAGTGACTTTCTTCCATTTGGCAAGCGTTCCTTATCTTAGCACCTACTCCTTTAGATGGTATGTTTTTGAAGGCTGCACAGTATGACTCTGGGTACCGTGTGTACATACATATGTAGGAATAACGTTTATGTTTCTCAGAATAGGCACTTTTTGAAGGCAGTAAATCTAAAAGTAAAGTTAATAGAGCCTATATTTAGTGCTCATCTTCTCACTTTGCTGATGTGTATGCTGAACAGAAGATCACAGATTTGAGTCAGTCTCGCAAAGAGGCCGGAGTCGGCAAATGGCTATATTCAGAGCTGGGGAAGTCTTGCCAACTCAACTGTAGCTGTTAAAAAGGCAGACTTGGAGAAGGTGCAATCGTTTTTCTCAAAGGTGACGGCACAGAAGGAGAAAAGCCTGTGACAGAGCCACGAAATAAAAGCTCGTGTGTGCAGCTCAGAGAAATTACTATCCTCGGGCTCCACATCTCCATGTCACGTCTCCTTCATGGCACAGATTTGCTGCTCAGAAAGTTCTTTCCCTTCCTTTTTTTTTGGTGCGTCTCATAATTACACATATTCCCAGGAGAGAAAGAGCCCCAAATCTGCTAAACTAATGATAAACGTGGAGTTTAAAAGACAAAACAAAACAAAAACAAAGTAGTTCACTGCGCAGATAGCCTGGAAGAAGTTAATGCTACATCCAGCTGTGAAAATGCTGCATCTCAGTTTAAATTTTCACTTAAGGCACATTCAATCACAGGATAATTTTATTCATGCTAAAGGATCAGACAATCAAGTGTCATCTTTAATTCTGTTTGCTCTTTGATAGGTTTCCTGAAAAAGAACAAGGACAGAATTCAGATTTTTAGGGGGGAGATAGATTCTGACTTTGTTTACTAAGGAAAGAATTCTTGGATCACTTGCTTATCAGCTTTCCCAAGAGAATAAACGGGGAGTAAAAGGAAGAACGTCATTTAAACGTGATTTTGCAACTACTTCACTATACATACTGGTGACAAGATTTAGTTTCCAGGGTCCTAAATCTCTTTCATCAAGGATGCGTCTCATTTCTGACATTTCAGTGGAGTGAGGAGGCTGGCACGGTGTCTACCAGTTTCAATTTGCTACCGAGTAAGAGAGGTCTAAGGCACTTTGGCTCTTTCTGGCAATTTCTCCCTGATACATTGATGTGCTTGGCATATCAACTAAAAACGAAGCAGAAGGGTTAGTAAAATGCAAACACTGCCTAAATATCAACTTGCCTTTTACTATTTGAAATTAAAATCAGGCCATTTCTATTGTTGGCATGTAACTGATAAAAATCCCGTTTCCTCTGAAGTCTGAATTTGAAGGAATGAAACACGTTGGCAGATACATCATAACCTGGCTATGCTCTTCTCCTACTTCTGGCTTATGGTTCCTAAGTGATCATCAGCTATCACCCACAGAGAAAACGAGACGAGAAGGTATTGGAATTTCCCCCCCCCCCTTTATAATTAAGTCTCCCAAGAAAGAAAAGAAAGGAGACATGGATCCAAGAAAAACTAGCTTCTCCCCTTTTTACATTTTCTAAAGCAGTTCAGAAATGGTGTTAAATAATTTGGTGAGGAAAGACATCCAGACTTAATATTTACTCCCTCATTATAGAGTAAATGGAGTCGGGAGAGGAAGTGTGATTCCTCTTGGCACGGAGCGAGCAGGCACCTTCCAACGTGGTAACACGATGCATCGATAAGAATGGCCCAGGAAGAGGCTTTACTCTTTTCCCCACAGATAGAAATGTAAAGAGAGAATCAGGCAGGAGAGAGAAATACTTTCGTTTCCACCCCCACCTCAAATTGCTTTGGCATATTTTAGGAGATAAATGGATCCATACAAAATTTAAAGAGCTTTTTCTTTTCCTTTTTGGCAGCCACAAAAATGGGTCAGGTCTAGGAATTATTAATTTCCTGGCCTGAAACACAAGTGTTTTAAAATAAGGTTTCTTTTTTGAAGGATCGGCTTTCTTGGAAGACGTCTGTATGTGCATATGCGTGAGAGTGTGTGCACGCACGTGCATGGGTGTGTGTTTGAAAGACAACGCAATTGTGTTTTCCCTACATATGGAGGACTGTATCATGTAGAATGGAAGAAGGAAAAGTTTTATTCATAATTTTCTTTACATTATGTAAAGGGAGATCAGGGTTGGTGACGCCCTTTCTTTTTTTAAGGGGCTGCTTCTCCATCTTCACTGCCTCACTGTCCTTTTCTTCCCGCTAACGAGATGTCACAGGCTCCAACCCAGGGAGTCTCTACCCGGGCGTACTCACCCATAAAATTCTGGAGAGTTCTCAAAATTCTTCTTCTTCTAGTCACCCACTCCTGGGTGGGGGTACTCTGTCTATCCTACAAGAACCGCTCTCCACGGCTTCAGCCAGAGCATTTCTCAAGCCTCACAGGAAGACGAGGCACCTTTCCAGGCTCTGAATGTTGCCATTTCTGCCAAGGGTACTAGCCCGCTGGCCCCACTGGCACGTCCTGTGTGTGCCAGGTGTGAAATGTGGAAAGGGGTGAGTGGCCATCTGTGACTTCACTTGGCCCTCATGAATCCCAGGGAATAAGCAGAGAGATGGTGAGAGCGGCGTGATGGATGGTAGACTCTAGGGAGGGAAAAGCCTAAAAAGCTTATTAGATGAGATCATTTTACAGGTTTCCTACAGGAGATTTAACTCAGATGAAGAGAGAATATCTTTGCAATCAGTTCACAGATTTTAACTGGAAGCCAAACAACTATAATGAGAAATGGGAGGAAATGAAAGCCCAAGAGCACGCGTCAAAAGGCACATCTTCCTGAGAGATGCGGCTCAAGAGAAGGAATGGTGAGTTGTGGGACTGCCGTGTAGGGCAGCTTCTAGAATATACACAGAGGCTTCCAAGTAAGCATCCTGGGAACAACACAGCACCAAATAAGCTTCCACCAATCACAAAACCATACCGGCCTGGGCAGCCCTGTCTCTCCAACGGCAAACACCAAATGTGGAGCCGCGTTCAGTCCTGCAGCCTCTGTTCCCAGACGTTTCAAGGTCATGGGTGGGTGGGGTGGTTGGGAAACGCCTGGTGCAGTGACAGACACCGTGGGCCTCAACAGCTGTGAACCGAGAGGAAGAATCCTAGGCATTGTTTACCTACAGAGCAGTCTCCGTCTCCGGTGGGCATAAATCGTAGCCCAAGGGAGAGAGATCTGTCTTAAGGACCCAGTCACCTCTGCCCTCCACTGCCTTCGAAATGACATGATCTTGGGTGACAGTCTGCACCTCACCGTTCCAGAGCTTTCCCCTTCACGCCAAGTGAACCAACCGTCTCTGGGGAGATTTGCGGGCAGCGTGCTGCAGCGCCACAGCTGTTTGTTCTCGGGGGTGGCCTTCCCCCACGGCCATCATCACAGGGCTGATCAGACAGAACGCCCGGGAGTTTCCCACAAGACAGCACGGATGATGTGCGCAGGCGCTAAGCGATCGCACGCACCGCTGTGCACACGTGGCTTTGCCACCTGAGGTCTGTAACGGGCTAGGAGAATCGCCCTGGATGCCTTTGCACGGGGGGCACGTTAGTCTGGGCAAAGCGTACATTGTGCTCGGAGGTATTCTGTGCCCTGCGAGTGGCCGCTGGAGAGAGCACTGGACTTGCACGGCCTGGCTGTGTCCCCAGATCTGCCACTTACCAGCTGCATCGCTTCTGGCAAGTCACTGAACGATTCCCAGCCTCGGCTCTCTCTCCTAGGATAGGGCTATTAATAACCTTCCTCCCAGGGCTGTTTCATGTGTGAAAGCGGTTTGTAAGCTCACTCGGGAATTATTATTTTAGAGCTCAGAAAGCCACCCCCAGGTCCTGCCCAGGAGACTGGTGACAGGTTCTGCCAGTAGGGCCCTCTAATTCAAACCTGGGGAGGAAGAGGATGACAGTCCACGGTAACCCAGCGCACCGCTGAAAGAATGTATACATTTCTACCTAAGACTGGAACATCCTATTACCCTGTCCCCCCAAGAATGATTTCCTCTGGCAAAGAACAACTAGACAGAAGTAAAGAGTTTCAACAGAACCGCTATCTTTTGTGTTTGACTTCTTCCTTTTTAGAAGTGGAGATCATGCACGGACATTTTTTCAACCTTTTAGGGTCATTATTAGCAGGCCAGGCAACTGGAGGGTACTGTTCATGGGTTGGGCACTGGGGGAGGGCATAGAGCTATGTATGTATCAACTGTCAGAACAATTTATCTTTTGAGTAAGAAAATAAAAACAACAAAAAAAAGTCGTCAACTCTAAAACCTGACCCTCAGAAAATCCTATTTTTTAAAGATGTTTAAAGGTTTTTAAATCTTCAGCTAAAAATCACAATTTTTTTTTTTAAAGTAATGTGTTGCCAAAATGAAAACAAATATATTTGGAAGGAAAATGAAGGGAGGAATAACATTTTATTATGTACTAAGGATTTGTGCGGCACTCAGGAGAGCATAATCCCCAAACCTGGTTCTGCTTCAGAGTCAGGGGGAGCTTGGAACAAAGTCTGATGGAGGAAATGGAAGACCCAAGAAGTCATGAGCTTGTTGATGTAGGTGATGCTTACGCAGAGTCTGGGTTATCACTTAGCAGTGAATCAGTAAGGGAATTTTAACACCAAGTGGAATAGATGATAGCAGGATCCTTTCCAATTGTTGGCCTAACATAATAGGAAAATAAGGATGTCTTGCTTCTTCTCTTGCAGGGGTTCAGAAGACACGTGTGTTTGCTCCAAGAGTAGAGTATCTGTGTTATAAAGCTTCTTGTTCATACTGTATGTGCTGGATTATATTTTGGCAGCTCATTCTATCTTCCAATTATAAAGAGACAAGATAGGAAATAGCAGTTGAATTAGCCCTCCACTATGCCTTTTACCTTCCCATTGACCCTGAATATCTGGAAATTTTTTCTCCTGTTAAGGAAATTCCAGAATCTGTAATATTTAAAGTAGAGGATCTTTTCTGAAGATAGTTTGTGCTTTTCTATTGTTTCTAGTGCCTTAAATATTCTTCCTTCAACTTCCACATCAAGTCAATGAATCAGTTCAACATTTCTTACCAAATTTCACTCCTCCATGGAGCCCGACCAATGCCACTGGGAGGTAGTACCCTTCTCATTGCCATATTCCTGAGTACCCACTGAACCTGTTTCATCTTATTGCAGCTGGACTGAATCAAAGTTACTTAGGGGCTGATTCTCTCACAGTAATTATTAAATTAAGATGAGTAAGGGATAAAGTGGTTAGAAAGACAAAAGTAAAGAGAAATACAGACTCCTAAGGATAGTTCCTAACTGAACACGTAGGGAAGCTGCTCACTTGGTCTAAAGGGCAACATCTCTAGGTACAAATATTTGAGCACAGGAAAATGGAAGTGAATGTCAAAACCAATCAGCAAGTAAATATTTATGTCGAACCCCTATAAAGTATTCAGAACTCTTTTTGCATATTCAGCATGGGAACATGGACAAAAACTGTGCTATTACTGAGAAGACAGAGACAAAGGGAGAGGGTTACAGAGACTTTCTGAACATTAACCAAGAAGTGGGACTCTCACAGATGGCATACAGGTTAGCTTGCTTCTCGTTTTCAGAATGACTTCGAAATATCAAAAATCAAAAATAGTACAGGACACAATGTAAAAGGTCTGTTTTGTACACATGGAAGATCTAGCCTCATCTGCCTTCCACTTTCCTGGGTCTGAGTCCTTGGTGGAAATTTCCATGTTGACTATCAGTTTCTTTTGGGTGACTTCAATGCCATTTACTTTCAACCCCCAAAGAAAGTGTTTTCACCTAGCCTGACCCAAGGTGATTACTAAGTTTCATCGAGTAGAGTGAAATAAAATTAGAAGCTATTTGTCCAAGTGTTCAAAGGAGAAGCAGAAGGGTGACTGGATTTGACATAATGTCAATAAATGGGAGACTCAGACATTAGACTTGTTTTGCGAAGCCCTGGAGACAAATTAATATGCAGCACGAGGAAGAACTTTTGTAGAAAAGAGCTGCCCTAATAGTAGCATGGACTGCTATGAACAGTACTACATACTGGCCAGGTCTAAGATATGGGATGGTGACTTGCTAGCAACATAACAGAGGAGATTCAGGTCCTTAAAGAGCCCATGAGTCTATGTTTGTTTAGGAACACCACCGATGGATGTCTGGGGTCAGCTAGAACTCTCTACACTAGTGTAGAACACAAGATAACATAGTGAGACCTGTCTCATTCTTGGTAAACCATTCTACTTCTGGGGTTGAGAAGTGAACTAGAAGCTACATTCAGTGCCAAGTTGACTGAATCCATTATGTGGGTTGTTTAATAAGGCTGCTTTTGGGTCAATGAGTTAAATGCCTATCAGAGTTAGATGAATAAGGTTTTCTCTTGTCCCTAAATGGATGAGTAGCTTGGAAAAATTTAAAAAGGCATATTGTAAGGAAAGATTAATGCAAGTATCTTGAATTATTACAAAGGAATTAGCTGTAGGTTTTCTCCTCTCTCTAGTATATATAACTTTTTGCTTGTAGAATATTAATTTTTGTTTATAACAAAGGCTGGAAATAGAGATATGTATTAGCGTGGTTAGAGACTGTGGATAAATTAAGTAACAATCAGAAATAAAGAGCAAAGCTTTTAGTATTTTTTTGTGTGTGTGTGATTTCAAGGGGGGAAATGTTCATGAATTTAATAAAAATGCATCTTCCACTTTCCACAAAAGAAGCCACATGCATGTTGGATAACCAAAATGGTGTCTACAACTTCTTGCACAAGGGGCAGGAAAGTAAAATAGAGAAAGGGATAAGTGTCCTAAATTTAAAGGAAAATAAGCCATTTTATATTTCCTTTTTTTAAAGTTAGTAAGTTAAGTTAGTTTCCTGTGTTTGCAACTAAAAAAGAGAAAACTAGTAAAAATCAGTTATAGTTTGGCTGTTTAGGCATGACATTATAGATAGTGGATGATTGGATTTCAACAAGAGAACAACAGACCTAAACTCCTATTTACTGTCATCATCAGGTAAGTACTGGAAAGGGAGAAAACACTGCATGTGTGAAAACAGAAACTTCTAACCATCAGAGATGCTTAGGGTACAGTATGGTGTGCCCAAGAATATGTCAGAATATGTATCACCATCTCTTAGGCTGAGAATGAGCTATGCCCCTCTCTTGGAGGGGGTGAAAGGACATGCGTTATAAATTCCTGGAGTAGCTACGAACCCTGTCATGGGGCCTAGCAGCTACTCTCACTTCACTTTTTTCTGACAAGGGAAAAATACAGTCACTATATCTATAGTGATTTTTAAATACCTCATAAACCTGGAAATATGAATATTTTACTAGCTTAGTTGCTTAAACAACTACAGTTGCTGATGCCTAAAACCCCTCCGAAAGGTCTCGGAGTGACACTTTACAAGAACTCTCCTGCCATCATTTTAACTGTAGACTGTCTCTTTTCTTACATCTCTCCTTATTTTCCTGAATCCCACTCTTCTTGGAGACAGGTTAAAAAAACAAACAAACAAACAAAAGACAAAAAACCCCCACAAAACAACATGCCCACTGAGACTTGGCAAATTCACTTATGTATTGAATTAAATATGTATTAAGTATGTTTTACTTTCCTCACATGTGACCCTCTGAAAAGGGAAAATCAATGTCAATGTCAATCCTGTGAAAACTTATAGAAAGTGGAAGTGAGAGCAGAAACCAAAGGTGAAAATATATCCCTAGAAATAGAAGGTTTTTCCAAACAGATTTTAAAAAAATGGACACAGAGGGCATATTTTTATCAATTATTAGCCAGAGTTCAAAAAAATCTCAAAGCCGAATTTTAACAAAATGCTTTACTGAGAGACTCAGACTTGTTCTTCTCAGGTTGCTTTTTTGCTTTTTATAAACATACTACAGGCCTGTGAACTGTGCTCTAGAAAGAACTCTGGCGCTGACCTACCCCCTGTAAAATACTGTGATTCAACTATTAGGATTTAATATTATGCTCATAGGCAAAATGCTGATATGTGTAAAAATTCTGGAAGGATAATAGTTTTTCCTTGCCATGAGGAAAATTACCAAGTTTCATTAGGAATAAAATAATATGCCACACCACTTAAAAATATGATTGTTTTGTTGGCCAAAAGGTTTTTTTTTTTTTTTATAATTCTTGACCTAGTCCTAGAAAGATCATTTTGCATATAGCTGAGAAAAGTAGGGCAGTCATAAATGAATTTGCCAAGAACTCTATGATCTGAGTCCCTGATGAAAACTCATTAAAATAAAACTGAAAGACTCTATTATCTCATCTCGCTTTATGAATAAACACAATCTGGAAAATATGCCCTTTTAAAGGAAGGATTTATGGATGCCATGTATATTTGATGGTAGCCTTCTTCCCTTCATATGGTCACAATTCTGTAAAGATCAGAATGCACTGATATAATTTACTTATGAAAAGTCCAAGCACAATAATATTAATAGGTAGGATGAAAAGCAGGACAGAATGTAAGAAAGGAAGGCAGGAAGAAAAAAAGGAGGATGGAGAAAAAGAGGCGAAGAGGGAAAGAGGAAGAATTCTCACCAAACCATGGAGCTTTAATCAGATGATTTTTTAAAGGTTTGAAATAATACGTAATATGCTACCCAGACAATAGTCTCTTGAGAAGAGTTTCATTCTATGTCTCTGTCATGTAAATAACAACCTAAAATGCCCACGGTTGTACCATAATAATGACTCAGAACTCAACCTGTTCTGTCCACTATTAAATTAAGACAACAGACAAACCAAAAAGCTATGACAATTACTAAAAGTGGATATGCTGAACGGGTGGTAAAGGCTCAAATGGAAGTCTGACTTCATTATCTGACTAAAACCAGAGAAAGACCAAACATAATCACTAACAACATCTGAAACATCACTTCCTGGCATAAAAGTGTTTTCTTTAATTCAGGAATCCACAAGGTCCTTCCAAGAGACAAGGAGAAAAGAAACACTATTAGAGCACATTAAGATAAAGAGTTTACACTTCTCTGGATTTTGTTTTCCTTTTCGATGACTGTATTTTGGAAATCTGGGAGATGATTACTAACATTATGGACTCCCCAGTGGAGTATTCATAGTGGCGTAAAGACTCTTTTAAAATAAGGCACACATGTATGTTGCTCTCTGATTGTCTCCCACGAAAGTGCCCCGAGAGAGTGATCTCAAGAAAGGGACTTCAGGCACATTCTGCAGAGGTATATCTTTTTCAGCCTACTGGTTTCCTACAGATGGCGAAAGCAGGGTATGGAACATGCTGTCATATTTCATTCATAACACACATGTACTGTAGCTCGAGGCAACAGATGGACAATCACTTGTTTAAACTACAAATGTGAAATACTAAGGTAGCATGGCAATACTTCTAGAAATGTCTATGAGAAAAAGAAGCCTTTCCGAGCCAAGAGGAGTGGTGAGAGGCTGGGAGGTCACATCAGTGTTTCCTGATCTCCCTAGCAGCTGCCATAATTTCCCTGACACCCTTCAAAACTTGATGATGGAGGGATCAGGGGGCAGCCGACACAGATTTGACAAGAGAAGCCCGAACCATGTCAAATAGAAATAACACTGTTATTCCTGGCTGGTTCACATTAATAGGATTTTTACTAACTAGGAAAACTGTTGGAAGTTGTGTTCTCAGAGTCCTGTCTATATTCTATAAACCCTCTACTATAGTCCCGTTGTAAAAGTGCTCTCTTTCTTCCTCTGAACCCAAATAAAAACACTTGTTTAAATGTAGTTAGAGTTTTATATACTTTAAACATCACCATAAGCATCTTTGCAGAATCCTGCGTGATGAGGAAACAATGATAGTGTTGATAACTCGGCTGCATTAGTCAGCATACAGCCAATGAAGTAATTTTGATCAGAGAAGTTGCCCCTACAAAAATAATTTGTCAACGACAGGAAAAAGAACCCACATCTTTGAGCTGCAGAGATGTCCAGCATCTCAAAGCCTTGATGTCTTATGTTGGGACACATGACTTAGTTTTGAGTTTTTAATGCAATTTTGCTTGCAAACGAGACTCCACGTTGAGTCAGTGTGAGCTGGGATCCAGACAGTGAAGAAATTTGATTTTGAAATGGTGTGCAGAGCCCATGACATAGTGGGTTTTTTTTCCTTTTCCACATCTCTCATCAACACATAATTACCAAATATTTGTGTTCTTGACCATTTTTTAACAAACTTCCTCTTATAAACTCTGATTTTTCTATTATTTATGAATTTAAATAACAATCAAGACAATATACCAAAAGACAAAAGAATTATAATTGTTAAGGTAATATGATCTTTCTGTCTCTGTTATAGGCAAAATTTCATGTAACTAAAACAGTAAAGAGTGATTTGGCATTGTTTAAACCAAATGATTAATAGAAAAGACAAGAAAGCAATATAAATCATATACTTAAGAAATCCTGGAATAAAATATGTAGGATCCTTTCCTTATTATACCTTGTGAAAGAAAAGAAATCTAAATCTAAATATTTCTGCATATGTGTGTGTGCACATTCATTATTATAAAAGTATAATAAGTCTATATTAAAAAGAGATTTACTTTAAAACTCTTTGGTAAAGATACTCTGAGGTTATGTGATAAAAATGTACTATAAAGATTGAAAGCAAGCAGTATTCTGGCAAAGCCACACTGATGGGTCTGTGACAGCATTTTCTTATAACTCTCTCTCTCTTTAAAATGTTCTGGCTTGTAAACATTTTAGTTACACAAGGACTTAAATGTAACAAACAAGTAGAATGTTATTGCATTTTTATAGTATAAATATTTCATACATTTTCCTCTTTTGGCAAAATTCATAATAATATGACTGCACTTCAAGAGATAAAATCCATCTCTCAATAAATTGGGCTTTTGGCCTAAACACAATTTCCCCCAAGTATTTCATAGAAAACAAATTGCTGAAGCGATTCAAGCAAATTACATTATCTCTCCAATTGTCTAATAGTCAGTGCTCTTTGAGGTCATCAGCATGTCTGATCTTGAATGTGGAGGACAGAAATTCAGAGATACAGTCACTATTGTATCCTAAAATTCACATGCTGCCCAAAATGAATCCCATTGTATTTCACATTAAGAAAAATATAAGACCAATGGTAAGAGTAGCAAAGTAAGGAAAGACAAAGTTTTCCAAGAAAACTTTGAAAAGTCGCAACTTTGGCGGTCACTTTGGGTGACTGAGGCAAAAGAGCCACAAATTAACTTAGATGAGCTAATGACCATAGGCTTAAGAATTTCTTATTGAAATAAAAAAAAGAAAACTGAACCATTTTTACAATCATTCCTACTAAAGTAAAATAAATGTAATTGGAATTCCTGAGGCATGGGGTGTAATTCAAAACATGCACAAATAATTTCTCATTTCTTTTCTGAGTGTTAAAATTAAAAATTAAAATAAAAGACTAAAAATCAACGTTATCACTTTATAATCATGAAAAAAGTATTTGTGGACTCAGGGAAGGGTACGCAAGGGAATGTAACTATATTTGTTATATTTGATTTCTTAAACTGGGTGTTATGTATACAGGGATTCATTATATTATTATTTATATTTTGTGTATACTTAAAATACTTCATAATTTAAAAGTATATACTTGTGGAAGATTTGAAGAAATGTTTAAGAAATCTCAATCCAAAATACTCGATTAGTTTACAAAATGGCAACCTGCCGTGATGAAGATGGGCGTCTCTTTAAAAGAAACAAGTTAGAACCCAATAGAATGGTTCTGTAGTTGGCAAGCAAGCATTTCAATGCCCAGTAAGAGTTTGAATAAAGATTCCAGGCAGAGACTCTCCATATTTTTAGCTCAGAAAGGCAATTTTTTTTTTCAGCGATTGTCTTTGAAAGTGTGGTATAAATGTCACATTGATGATAAGAAAACATCTCCTGCGATATGCAATTTGAGCTGCGGAGGGATTATGGGAGTGATGAAACTGTGGTTTCACAATTTTTTCAAGCTTTCCTGTCTTTTTAAAGTAAATTAAACAAAACTCCACAATTTTCTGTGCTCTGATTTGCAGTTGTCAGGCAAAAAGGACCTGGGCCTGGGGGGGGGGGAAAAAAAAGGAAGAATAGGAACAGTTCTTTACAACTGTCTTCTCCGGAGAACTCGACTTTGGTAGTTGTGTTTGGATATTACTAAAAAAACAAAACAAAATAAAACCGTGGCAATATTTCCAAGATGAAAAGTGGGACAGTATTGGAAATGCTATGTTCCAGAGAAAACAAAGTTTGTCTGAATTATGATGTCTAGGTAGCATGGAAAGGGGAAACTTAAGATGGTATTGTGGGATAATAATAGGCTTTTCAAAATACCCCCAAAATGCTTTTTTCCCAGCATATTCCACCTGTAATTCCTTTAGGAAAAAAAAGCAAATTTTGGATCCCTCTCACCAATTACTATTTTCAAATGAGCCCTGACCACTGGTCACTAGAGATTTTGAATTTCCAATCAAATTTGGTTGCAAATTAAATTTGGACTTGTTTTAACCTATGTAATTTATAGCTTAAATTCTTTGTAGCCTAACATATACATGGTACACTTTTTTTTACCCCCAAGGGGCATGACCGGTTTAGAGCAACAGAAAGATGTACTTTTCAACACAGAAAAAGAATGGCTATCCTTTCTGATCACAGGCCACGTGGAACTGATAGGATAGACCCTTCAAGCCTAAAAGCACCTGTGAGTTGGCCGACTCACCCAGGAAAAACTGTGTGACAGCAAATACCACACTAAAAAAAGCCATTCAACCAGATGAAAAGTGAGACAAACATAGGGATTAAAAGTTACAGGAATGCAGAAGTGAATGGGATGGAGTATAATCCGTGCAAAAATGTGGAAGTCCTTGGGAACAAAGGCCCATCAAGGTCCTACATGATTAAATGTGAAATGTGTATTTGGTGAGAACTTAAAAAAAAAAACTCATCATCTATGTGCTTCTAAAGAAAGGTTAATATTAGATGAAGAACAGAGACCATCCCATGGCTTGATTGCCTTTCCTGTATTTTCCCATTTCTTTTCTTATCTTTTTCTTGTGTTTCCTTCTTTTCAGCGCCACCGACTAACCAGCTAAGCAGGCGACTGAATTTAAAGGTCGGTGCTGGCCTTGGCAGTGAGCACCCTGATGCGGGTGGAGTTGCAGGTCTTGCAGAGGATGTGTCCGTCCAGAGGGTAGCAACCTTGGTTATCTCCTTCGGACAGGAGACCACCACAATCCTGGAAAAAAGGAAAGGATGTAAGTGAAACTGGAAACTACGGATGTGAGGACTGCATTCCTTAGCTTTCTGTTTGAGGCCTCCATAATGTGGCCACTTACTACAGGGTAAAATGACCCCCTCAGGTTACTTCATAGGAGAAGAACCCAAGGCTCTGGGGCCCCAAGTAGTAGTTTTGTTCTCTCACCCAAGCAACAAAAACAGCAAGACCAAGAGACAACAAAACAAGAGGAGATCCCTAACCGCTCAGTCATCTTTACCCTTTATCACGAGTCTAAGGATCTCTCAAAAGGAAAACACAGGCACAGGGACAGAATTCCTTGGCCGTTTCTGGGCAGAAGCAGGGCTGTAGAGTGCCTCCTTCTAAGCAGAAGGGCCAGCCCTAGGCTGTGCATCCTGGCTCCAAGTGTAGTGGGAAAACAAAACCCTGAAGTATGTTGGGAGTACTGGTTTGTGGCACGTTCTGGAGGAGACAGTGTGGTGCAGAGGAATGTGTTGGATGGGGAGATGGCCCCTCCCGGGGCGCCCCTTAGCTCTGCCCCTGTGTCACTGAAAAGAGTTCCTGCCTGTCCTACCTCACCAAGCTGTTGGGAGGATCAAAGAGGAAACTGGATGTGACTGTACTTTGAAACAAATGCAGGCAGCTACAGAGCTGGAAAGGATCAAAGGAACGTACTACTGTCAAAAGCACCTCCGCAGCTCCATTTTTGGAAAGTGTCATGTAACCGCCAAATACTGGCCCTTACCTTTGGAGGAAATGGAAGTTTCTTTGAAAAGAAAAATACATGGGGCGCCTGGGTGGCTCAGTCGTTAAGCGTCTGCCTTCGGCTCAGGTCATGATCCCGGGGTCCTGGGATTGAGCCCCGCATCGGGCTCCCTGCTCGCGGGAAGCCTGCTTCTCCCTCTCCCTCTCCCCTTACTTGTGTTCCCTCTCTCACTGTCTCTCTCTCTGTCAAATAAATAAATCTTAAAAAAAAAAAAAAAATTAAAAAAAAAAAAAGAAAGAAAAGAAAAATACAGGACTTCATCTGGCGGTGTGTGGCCCTTGCTCACTTCAGCAGAAACTCGTCTAAAAGCCCACCAGTGCCGCATGCCCTGCTTCTGCTGTTGACTAAGACAGTAAGGAGGTCGCTGGGGCTCATGCCTGCATTTGACTAACAGTGAAGTGCAAGGCCAGAAAGGGTAGGGCCTCCAACACCACAGCCACCAACAGCAGCAGGAACCAGACTCCCCGGAGCTGGCTTTGTTTGCCAAAACGAGCAAGCAGCTATTCTGCCACTCTAGAGGCATTCGGGACACTGCGTGATGGCATTAAATGAACTCTTTTTATCGCGATAAAGAAAGAGGGAAATTTCAAAAACGCCATGGCTGTAAGCATTGAATGAGCTGACCTCTACGGTCACCTGGGCACCATGAAGAGCCTGGAGTCAACCACAGTGTTGGCACCACCAACGCCTTGACTCTGAGAACCCAAAGGGGCCACCCGGGGTGTCCAGCGCACCCTCCTGGTTTATAGAGATGGGGAGGTGAGGAGCAGAGGGGGAAGTGATTTCTCCAGTGTTCTGCAGCGTGCGTCTGAGGTACGACTAGAATGATGATCTGTCCTCTTCTAATTCAGTGCTCCTCCCACGCTATAGCATTGTTTTGTAAACAAAAAAACTTCACAGGACTTTAAAGCAAACCTAATTTGTACTGCTCTCATTTCATCTGGAAGGAGAAAAGGCACCTTTCACACAACTCTGGGCACAAAACCCAAAACCATTAAAAGTCAAAGCCTATTGGTATGCATAGCAAGTGTGTGAGCAATGTTGGGAAGCTTTTCCTCTTTAAGCCTCAGTTTCTCCATCTGTAAAATGACCTCGAAGGCATCTATTAGCTCTTTCACACTTATGATTCAGGTCAGTTTTAAGGCTGGCAGTGGTTGTTCCTCTGTAGTCATAAAATCTGGTGTAAAAGCTGGTAGTTTATTATCTTTTCTCATGTTAAGGACCCAGAGAGGGAGGCCACTTGGGCTCTAGGGCAAAACAAAGAACCCTACATCCACCAGGTGGTGGGTTTCAGCCAGAGCAGTGAGTGGAATGAACGCAGTCCCAGAGAGCCAGGGGCGGCCCCGTCCCCGGTGTCCTGGGAAGATCACCCAGTGGGACTAGATGAACCAATGTGTGAGGATGTGGTGTAAGGCAGTTTATACTCTCCTTCCCAGAGAGAAGAGGGAGCTGATAAGTCCTGTCCTCAGGAGAGCTAGTAGAAAACAAGAAAATGGCTTCAAAGGGGGTTCTCTGGGTAACTAGAAGCAGAATAAGAAAACATTTTAAAATCACTTTTCGAACATAGTGCCCTTTTGATACACAGATTATGGGAAGGACTTCTGCCCTTTGCTGTAGAAATGACTACATGTCCCTTGGGCAAGAAGCCTTCCTTGTCACTTCCAGCCTGGATTAGAGGCCTCTTGTGTGTGTTCCCAGAGCACCTGTGCATACCTCCCTGGAGCCCTTAGCAGCCGCCTGACCGCCTGTCTTATGTGCTCAGTCAGTGCCTATAACTCAACCAATCTCCATGACTTGGAGCATCAAGTTCCCACGCCTTTGAGAGGTGTAAGAGTCAGGGGAACAATAATAAGAATAGTACCAAGAATACCATTTGTCCCTAATGTAGCACTTCGTGATTTACGATGTCCTTTCATATACAGTTTTGCATTTTGGTCGCTCAGCCAAATTGGGGGAAGTTCATAAGAATCTGAGTCCTTTTCACAGGTGGGGAAATTGAGACTGACCGGTAAAGTGACTTCTCCAGTGTCACTAGCATTAAATGAAGGCCTAAGATCTAAAACCCAAGTTCTGTGAACACAGGCACCAGGGGGCTTTCCCAGATTGATTAATTGCTGTGTTTGAGAAAACCAGCTTTGTTGGGCCTTTCAATGCCTGCCATGCACTGACAGGGGGTGGGGGTGCTGACCACAGACCTCACAGCGGTAGCAATGAACATGGAAATCGCGATCCAGAGCCACAATCCGGACAGTCTCCTCCTGGCCTGGGGCTGGCATGATAGGCTCCTTGCACACAGAACATCGAGGGGCAAATTTCCTGAAAATGGAGACACAGGTCTGGTTAGATGCTGAGGATGGACACTGACAAATGGGGGAGACCCAGAAGTGAAAAGAAAAGGAGTCAGCCCAGGGTCAGGACATTTGCTCTGGCATCTTGTGTGACCTTGAGCAAGTCACTTTCCTTCTCTGGGTCTGCTTTCTCAGCTGTAAAATAAGGGACTTAGACTTAGTGACTGTTGAGGTCCTTCTAGACCATGAACATTGTGATATTTGGTGAGGTGGGGAGTTAGTACATGTACTGCTTATGCATGAAGAGCATCTAGGAGTTATTGGCCACTTGATATGTGGCATGAAGTTCGCTGGTGGATAGATTGCAAACACAGACCCTGGGCTAGGGCAGGGTCCCAGGGGCCCTTACTTGTTTCCTTTGCTTGACTTTGTCTTGCTTGACTTTTGCTCCTAGACTTTTATATGTGCTCCCTGGGCCCTCCACAACTATTCTGAGGTTGGTAACTGTGTCATTCCCACTTATTAGAACCTCTTTCTCGGAAACTGAGCTCTAGGAATTAACACAAGAAACCTCAGCCACATATCTTGTCAAAACAGTAGAGGTTAGTGAGTTTAAATACACCAAACTTTACACCAAACTCACTATGACCAAGTCTGCACTTCCTAAGTTTCAGTTGTGTTAAACTCTGGTTTGAAAAGAAAAAAAAAGTTCAAAAGCTGTTTTTAGAGGGTCTCAGCACTTCCAAAAGGTGTGGACACTTACGCGTGTAGATACGTATATACGTACGTGTGCTTTTGAGGTTAACTGTTGGTGAGGAATTTTAATATTTCCTGATCTCTTACTATTCCTTATTATGACCGATGGCCCTAAAATTTGTTCTCATAACAGATTAAGAGACTGCAAATACAGGCTGTGCATTCATCTGCATCTCCTGGAAATTAGGGGTGGCATTTGAGAAGGTGTGGAATGAGACATGATTTGAAATGGCCATGGATAAAAACTGAAGAGATGGAAAAAAAAAAAAAAAAGGACAAACAGACTGTGCGAGTCGGTTTTTTTCATGGTAATGGTTTTGAGATTAATGATGTTAAAATTTATCTATTTGTAGTGAGACTGAAAAAGAAATAATGATAGTAATCTAATACTTTGCAGAGCACTTTATGGTTGTCAAAGCATTTTTACATACGTTATACTCGATATGTACATATTAATTTTCTTGGCAGCACCCAAAAGGCATCTGTGTGGCTGCAATCTAAATAAATATGAATTAAGCAGCAGATCAATTGATTGCTATGAAAGAAAAATTAAAAGGATCATGGTACAACTGCAGCAGTAATCAGAGTTGTTATAATTGGCATTTTATGCGAGACGTTTACACTCAGTGGCAAAAAAAAAAACAACAAAAAACTGCTTTGGACTACCTGATTATTTTTGAATCTGGGTCATCGGTAGTGAAATAAGCAGGCTTCTGGAATTCAGTGCAGAATTTCCTTTCCCCAAGCCCATCGAGACTATAAACTCAGGGAGGTCAGAAGTATGTCTTGCCCGTCATTGAACTGTGTGAGCTTGCCCTTCTTTCCTCAACTACAATTACTTACTTCTTTAGGATAAAATATCTTTCACTGAATTTGCCTATTTTAGTAGTACTTATTTGCACATCTTTGGGGACCATTAAACTGAGCTTCCAGCTGGCAGGTTTTGCTCAATATCTGAATCTCCAGAAACAACTGTGACCGGGGCAGACAGCAGAATTTTAGGCTATATCTAACGAAATGAAGTGTCTGCCATATTGCTCTAATAAAAAGATGTTACTTGGACCTTTCTGTTCAATCTCAAGGTCCTTCCTCTTTGGAAAGGCATAAATTGTATTCTTGCTGAGTAATGATTCCTTCCTACCAATTGGCCTCATTTCCATGATGGGAAAAAACAAAGTGAAGAGACAGGAAGTGGTTTCCACAGTCCCCACAGTGTTCCTTGGCTGGCATTTTGAAGACTGTTCTAAATCCCAGGTGGTCAGTTTCAAGGCTCAGCTCACTAAGCAGACAATAATAATAATAATAATAAAATAAATCTGAGAAAAAAACACTTTTGATGGTTCAAACGGCTACCATATATTGTGTGCTTATTAGGTGCCAAGCCTTGTTAAGCACTGTGCACTTGACCTCATTTTTCACTGACAGCAACATTATGAAGAAATAGTTCTTATCATTTCTGTTCACAGCCACGGGAACCAAGGCTCAGAGAGGGCCGGTCTTCATCATCTTTGTCCTGGCACATTTCTGGCAATCGACAAATGGGTGCTGATTAGACAAACAAGTGGACGAGTGTAATATCTCCGATAAGAAAGCACAGATAGTGAAATAAAGGCTCAATGCAATGAAAGGGTCAGTTAAATAAGCTGGCTTTTCTGAGCTCACTGTCCTGGCACTGGGAAAACAGAAATAAACTAGGACTCCAGCAGTCAGACTGGTGAGGGAGTTCTAGATATTTCTGCATTTGGTCTATTAGTTGCAAAAATGGTCGAAGGTGGTAAGGGTAAAACTGTGTGTGTGTACGTATATTGTTTATTACTAATCAGGCTATGGTTAAGTACTAGCTATACCTGATTTACAAAACCCTATAGAACATAGAGAAAGAGATGTAAATTCAAACGGGAGAGGGAGGAGTTGAGGTCAGGGAGGAGTTCTCAGAGGAAGTGGTAAATGAGTTGGGGCTTGAAAGAGGGCTATTTAGGTGAAAGGCGAAAGTGTGTGTGTGTGTGTTTTGATAAGAGTGGATACAGTCAGTTTGCCAGGGAACTAGTTTGAGCAGTCATCTGAAATAACATATGGGAAAAGAGTTGGTACCTAATAGGATGGAGGACTTGGGCCAACCTTGACTGAAGGTGGTTATGCAGGGGATGGCCCATTTACAAGGCCTTAAGAATAGTGTTTGGGAAGCTTATTACTCAAAGTGCAGTCCAAGACCACTGGGGAGCTTGTCAGAAATGCAGAATTGTAGGTCCCACCTCAGACCTACTGAATTAGAATTTGCAGCTTAACAAGATCCCTAGGTGACTTGTAAGCACATTAACATTTGGGAAGCACTGGTTTAGAAGACAGGATGCTAAGCAGGCGAGATGAATCCCTTGTCATGGGCCTTCTGTATCTCACAGTAACTTCCATTCCTAGGCTGCTCTAGTTACAGCCAAGCAAATCTTCCATGAATGTAGAGAAGCCCTTCCTCACTTCATGCCCTTCTTGATTTCCTGAGTTGTTCCTGCTGTCAGGAATCTCCGTTTCTCACTTAAAATACTCTTCAAATTCTGCTTCCAGAAGCCTCCCCAGATCTCAGGGCCAAGTAATCTCCTCTGACTTGACAGCTCAAGCCTTTGCCTATGCCTGTCTCATCGTGTCTGGCCCCTTCTGCCTGATACCACACATACTCTGTGCTGATTCTCCCCCTCCTTCTGGCAAGCTCCTTGCTGACAGGGGCTTTTCTCTCTGTGTCTGTGCATTTTCTACCCCTGCAGTTTCTCTCCTTGTATCTCTCTCCTTTAGCACTGAGCACACAGAGGGCTCTTTGTAGATGTGGTGGAATTGAATTGAAAGGTGTTTCCTAAAAGCTCATTGAGGGATACCAAGAACAAGGCCCCCCAAAATAGTCTGCAGAAGGAGGCTGTATCCCCCCATGTACCCTCTCATTAGCCTGGCAGTGCCCACCCTGGGTGGGGCTTTTAGCTGTTTTGTGTTCTAGTACTTTCAAGGCTCAGAAATAGAGTTCTGTAAAATGTATCTCTTATTTTCCTTTGGGAAATGGTGAAAAGATCAAAAAGCTTTTCCCCCCACATACCTGCCAATCATGCAGACAACATTATTTAAAAAAAATAATTTATGTTTTAACATGTCATTGAATTGGTGGTGGTGGTGGGGCTGGGAGGCGGAGCTGGGGCTTGGAGATGGTTCTTCCCTCTTAGCTGCTAAGACTGCTTGTCTAGAGTGTTCAGACCCACTTATGTCACCGGTCCCAAGTCTCTAATTATGCTCCTCACTTTTAGAAATGAAAGATAAATGGCAGAGATATAAACTTCCATTTGTCAGAATTGATTTCCTGTTTTAGTTGGGGGGTGTAATAGATCAGTCTTTTCCAAGCAACAGAAACATGTGTGCTCGGATTACATCTACCAGTCCTCCCTGGATTAGGGTACGTCGAAGAAAGGAGAGAAACCGTGACAGAAACACACTCTCCATCGGTATCTTTTCACTTCCCTTAAATAGATGCAGTTTTTTTTTCATGTGTAATTACAAGCTAAAAATATCAATAACGTGAAGTACAATTTATGCTGTGACTGCCTTTTCAAAGTGAGCCCTTACTTGTCTAATTCAGGTTGAGAATTCCTGCCTGTTTTTTTCTTTTTTTTTAATTCATTCAGCCTCACGTCTTTTGGTGAGGTTTTCACTTTCTTTGCTACTTGGAAAGTGGTCAGGAAATTCACTTTTAAAATAGTGGAGTCTCAGGTCCCCAAACTGCCTGTGGCAATTTCCTCCTGATTGTTGACAATCACCAGAGTGGTGAAAATTAACCCACAGAACTGCACATCTGGAGGTCATAAAATGGAGACCCAAACTGGGGAACCACATGAACTTTATCTCTGTGAGAACTTTGGACTATCCTCAAAGACCCAGACTGCCCAGCAAGCAAGCCAGAAAGCCTCTGTGCCTACCACTTACAGATCATTGCTATGGCTTTCATATCGTTCCTAAATATATGCAACAAATTTCATCAACCAATTCGCCAACTAAGAAGGGGGCCAAATAAAAAGAAGCAAAACACAAAACTGTACAATTTTCATGAAAACCCTAGCTATAATAGGGGAAAGAGGGCCCAATGAATGAGAAAACTGAATAAGGACACATGAGTAAGCGGTCTTGACCTTGAGAATCTACTTTCTAATCTTCCTCAAAAGACTGCACAAGACTGCATTCATTAAGGTTATTAGAAAGTGTCCTGAGGAAGAGAAGGCTTGGGTAGGGAAACAGGTTATGGGAGGATGTGAATATGTTGCTAATGACATGAAGCAGACCAGGAATGTAAAGGCTTGTATTAGGAAGAGGGAGTGAATTGTTCTGTGTCCATCTCCATCTCCCTGTGACCTCCTCTCTGAAGATGGGCAAAGATGTAGACGTCAGTTCTAGAGAGAATCTTGGGCTGTCACACCTGGGGAGCTTTAAGACAGGCTCTGTTCTAATGACCAGACTGAAAAGCTCAGAGCCATTGAGCAATTTGTCTGCTGTAACACATCTTGTTCATGTATAGGTCAGGGAAGGCTACCCCAGGATCCTTCTTCTTTCCAATACACATACTCTGCAGCTGAGTCAACTTTCTCAGTATCAGAGCCACACAAAGATGTGACTGATCAAGCAGAAGCTAGACTGAATGACCAGCTGGATTAACTGATACCCATTCCTGCATTAGAGGAGGTGATAAACAAGCTCTTCTTAAGGTCCCACCAAATCCTGAGATTCTACAGCTCTGAGAGAGAAGAATGCATGGCCTAGATAGCAGGCAGTGAGAACAGACTCCAGGAGGACTGGCAGGCTCGAGGGAACAGAGTAGACTGCCTACTTGTGGAAGTCCTCAATGCAGTGAATGAGGCCACCAGCGTCCACGGTGAATGGGATCCCATCAAGGCTGCGGTGGCACATCACACAGGTAAAGCAGTGAGGATGATAGGCCTTCCCGGTGGCTCGCAGAATCCGCTCCATGATGGGCTTGGAGCACACACTGCACTGCTCCAGGGTATTCTGGGGAGAGAAAGAAACATTCCAGTGTTAGGTTGGGACTTGCAGAGCTCCATGTATTTGGTCCCTTACAGCATGACCAGCACCTTACAGACACATTGGCTTGTGTGCATATCACAGTCCTTGGAAGAAGGTAGAGTGCGTATCAGGGAGACACATGAAATAGATCAAGTAGATCAAGTGTCTTTTCTAAATCTACCCAGATAGGTGGTGGCAAATCTAAGATTTAGAACACATGTCTTCTGACTTCTCTCCCTTTTCTACCACTATTGCAGGGTTGATGGCAAACATTTCTGTTAAGGCACATAGAGAAAATATTTCTGGTCCAGTTGCAGCAGTTCAGTTCTGCTGTCATAGGGTGAAAGGAGTTGTAAACAGTACTAAGTAGATGGGCATGACTGTGTTCCAATAAAACTTTATTTACAAAAGCAAAAGCAAGCTGTAGTTTTTTGACCCCTGAACTACACACCCCAGGTTCTCCACTGGAAGAACACTTCACTATTCTAAAACTTGATTAGTCATCAAAAACCTGGTAGGGTCACCAAGGACCTTAAGATTTTAGAGTGGTCTGCCTGACGATGGAGACACGCAGAGCATGCTGGGTGTAGAGCCCAATCAGAGCTCAGCACAACCAATGAGCCTTTTGATTCTTTTAAGCCTTGATTCGAATACCACCTCCAAGTTTAGTGTTGTGAACTCTTGATAGAAATGTTGAATCTAGAGGGGTTCTAGTTTTGAGAAGTGAATTACGAAAGTCAATTTTTCTGGCTTTAAAAATATACTGAACTTTAAAAATGAAAAACAAAAACCCTCCTGCAAAAGGATACCATATATTGAGTCAGGACGCAGAAAGACTGATAAAATTAGCTATTAACTTTCCATCCTTCCCTAGAATCCCATGCTGTCTTACCAAACAACTATGTTTCACGAATAACATGCTATATTCCAAGTGAGATGTCTGGACTGATGCAGAGTTTACACTCTAGAATAAACCTGGGATGGGGATCTGATTAGAAAGATGCAGAACTGGAATTGCCTTCTTACCATGAGAACCTTTAAATGGCCATAACGTAAGAAATGCCTACAGGTGGATAACTAGTGTGCTGATGTCTCAACCACAGCAACAGTCTTTGATTGGCTTCCTTGTCTGCATCTCTCCTCCTGTAACACTTCCCTATCCCCAAAGTGACTTCTGGTTTCCTTTCCAAAACACAGATGTGACCAAGGAACTTTGCTGCTGGCAAAAACTTCTATGGAAAGTTGTATATAATGTGAAAAGACCTAATTCCTCACTTGACATTCAACCTCCTTTTCTAGGGTCAGATTTCCCTAATGTCTCAGACTGTTCACTCTTATTCAAACCTATAAGAGACTTCCATACTTCTGTGCACTGGCTAATGCCTAGTATGAACCACAATTTGTCATTTTGACCTTTCAAGGTACAGGTCAGAAGGCAACTCTCCAGTGAAGGCTTGCTGCATGCCTTTAGCTGGAATCAACTCCTTCTTTCTCTACCCTTCCCAAGTACTTAATTAACATTGCTTATAGCACTTACAGTGTCCACTGTATTGAAATTATTTGTGGGATGCCTGGGTGGCTCGGTCACTTAAGCATCTGCGTTTGGCTTAGGTCATGATCCCAGGGTGCTGGGATCCTGCTTCGGGCCCCTTGCTTCTCCCTCTGCCTGCCGCTCCCCCTGCTTGTGCTTGCTCTCTCTCTGACAAATAAAGTCTTAAAAAAGTTATTTGCACATTTGTGCAAACTAATTTCTTTAGCGAAAGGGTCATGTCTTTCTTTTTAAAGTTTTAAATTTTAATTCCAGTGCAGTTAACATGGGGTTATATTAGTTTCAGGTGTACAGTATAGTGATTTAATGATTCTATATATTACAATGATTCAAAAACCACAATGATTCTATATATCACACGGTGCTCATCATGATAAGTGTACTCTTAATCCCCTTCACCTATTTCACCCATCCCCTACCCACCTCCCCTCTGGTAGCCATCAGTCTGTTCTCTGTAGTTAAGAGTCTGTTTCTTGGTTTCTTTTTCCCCTTTGCTCATTTGCTTTGTTTCTTAAATTCCACATATGAGTGACATCATATGGTATTTGTTATTCTTTGACTGTCTTCTTTTGCTTAGCATTATACATTCTAACTTCATCCATATTGTTACAAATGGCAAGATTTCATTCTTTTTTTGTGGCTGAGTAATATTCCATTGTGTATATACACACCACATCTTCTTTATCCATTCATCTATTGATGGACATTTGGGGTGCTTCCATAATTTGGCCACTGTAAATAATGCTGCAATAAACATATGGAATCATGTATCCTTTCAAAATGGTGTTTTTGTATTTTTTGGGTAAAAACTCAGTAGTGCGATACTGGATCTCAAGATAGTTCTATTTTTAACTTTTTGAGGAACCTCCCTACTATTTTCTATAGTGGCTGCACCAGTTTGTATTCCAACCAATAATACACAAGGGTCCCTTATTCTCCAAATCTTTGCCAACGCTTGTTGTTTCTTGTGTTTTTGATTTTTAGCCATTCTGATAATAGTTTAGATTTGCACTGTCCTGACGGTAAGTGATATTGAGCATCTTTTCTGTCGGCCATCTGGATGTCTTTGGAGAAATGTCTGTTCTTGCCTTCTGCCCATTTATTAATTGGATTATTGTGTGTGTGTGTGTGTGTGCTGAGTTGTATACATTATATACTTTGGATACTAACCCTTTATTGGATATGTCACTTGCAAATATCTTCTCATGTTTAGTTGGTTGTCTTTTAGTTTTGTTGTTTCCTTCACTGTGCAGAAGCTTTTTATTTTGATATGGTCCCAATAGTTTATTTTTGCTTTTATTTCCTTGCCTCAGGAGACATATCTAGAAAAAATGTTGCTATGGTCAATATCAGAGAAATTACTGCCTGTGCTCTCTTCTAGGATTTTTATGGTTTCAGATCTCACATTTAGGTCATTAATCCATTTTGTGTATGGTGTAAGAAAGTGGTCTAGTTTCATTCTTTTGCATGTAGCAGTTTTCCCAATACCATTTATTTGAAGAGACTTTTTCCCATTGCACATTCTTGCCTTTGTATCAAAGATTAATTGACCATGTAATTGTGGCTTTGTTTCTGGGCTTTCTATCCTGTTTCATTGATCTATGTGTCTATTTTTGTGCCAGTACCATGCTGTTTTGATTACTACAGCTTTGTAGTATAACTTGAAATCTGGAACTGTGATACCTTCAATTTTGTTTTTTCTTTTTCAAGACTGTTGTGGCTGTTCGGGGTCTTTTGTGGTTCCATACAAATTTTAGGGTTTTTTATTCCAGTTCTGTGGAAAATGCTGTTGGTATTTTGATAGGGATTGCATTCAATCTGTAGATTGCTTTGGGTACTATGTACATTTTAACGATATTTGTTTTTTCAATCCATGAGCATGGAATATCTTTCCATTTGTGTTATCTTAAGTTTCTTTCATCAATGATGTATAGTTTTCAGAGTACAGGTTTTTTATCTCCTTGGTTAAGTTTGTTACTAGGTATTTCATTATTTTTGGTGCAATTGTAAATGGGATTGCTTTCTTAATTTCTCTTTCTGTTGCTTCATTATTATTATATAGAAATATAATGGATTTCTGCATATTGATTTGTTTTCTGTGACCTTACAGAATTTATCTGTTCAGTTCCAGTAGTTTTTTTGGTGGAGTCTTTAGGGCTTTCTATATGTAGTACCATGTCATCTGCAAGTAGTCAAAGTTTTACTTCTTCCTTACCAATTTGGAGGCTTTTTCTTTCTCTTGTGTGAGTGCTGTGGCTAGAACTTCTAGTACTATGTTGAATAAAAGTGGCAAGAGTAGACATTGTAGTCTTGTTCCTGATCTTAGGGGAAAAACTCAGTTTTTTTACCATTGAGTATGATGTTAGCTATGGGTTTTTCATCTATGGTCTTTATTATGTTGAGGTATATTCCCTCCAAGTCTACTTTGTTGAGGGTTTTTATCATGAATGTTGTACTTTACCAAATGCTTTTTCTGCATCTATCAAAATGACCATATGGTTTTTAACCTTTCTCTTGTTGATGTGATGTGTCACATTGATTGATTTGTGAATACTGAACCACCCTTGAAAACCAGGAATAAATCCCACTTGATCATAGTGAATGATTTTTTTTCATATATTGTTGGATTCGGTTTGCTAATGTTTTGTTGAAGACTTTTGCATCTGTGTTCATCAGTGATATTGGTCTGTAGGTTCCTTTTTTCTTTTTTTTTTTTTTTGTGGTGCCTTAATCTGGTTTTGGTATCAGGGTAATGCAGGCCTCAGAGACCATGTCTTAAGAAGGTATTTTGCGGTCTCATACTATACCCAGTATACTACCTGGAATCAAACTAAACCGAGGATGACTGTGTGCAAAAAGAATGAATGAAGGAAAATTGTTTACATCCTACTCAGGCATTATTGGACTAGTCTGACTCTCCAGACTCTGGAATCCATCCCCAAATGAATTGGTAAATTCATCACCATCCTCTCCTCAAAGCTGTGGTTGCTGGAGGTTCTGAAATTGCTTAGTATGCCTCTGGTCACAGTCTAAACTCATGGAAACTATTAACCTATTTCCCCCCATTTTGAAGTGGTGAAATTAAAATAGCAGAAGAACATAAGATGAAAGTCTGGAGAAAATGATGCTCTGGACAATGAGGGCCCTGCTTTTTTTCTATCCTGGTGATCTGAGCTGATGTGGCTGCAAACTGTCTTCCCAGGGCTTGTGTTTTGCTCTTTGTGGGTTTTAACTTTTTTTTAAAGGCAGCCCTGTAATGGAGTTGAACAAACCAGAAAATGCTTGACAAGAGAATGTTTTTGTTTGCATTGAGGCTTGGCTGCAAGATTTAGCCCATTTACTCAAAACCAGCAGCAGCATAAGGTTGAGTCAGTTTCTAAGGAAAGACTTTATGGTCTGTGGAAGCACTGTTTAAAGGACAGGTAATCTGAACATTTATGCTACAAAGGAAAAACAGTGCAAAATATGCCTAAAGTGAGATTACTATAAAATGCCCACAAATCAGAAAATGAAGGTTCTAAGAATATGGCTGACTGGAAGCTTGGGCTAGCAAATGGTAGAGGAGAACATATGAAACATCTCTAGCCAGCTCCCTTTACTGAACTTTTCTCCTTTCAGTCTCTAGCTGGTCCACTAGGAGCCGTAGACACACCTTCTCTTTAAGGAAGGGTAAAGACTCTTATGAAGCTTACCATATTAAGTGTAGTTACCATCTGTCACCATACAAAGCTATTACAGTATTTTTGACTCTATTCCCTGGGTTGTACTTTTCATCTCCATGACTTATTCATTTTATAATTGGAAGTTTGAATCATTACGTTGTACACATGAAACTAATATACCATTGTAGATCAGCTATACTTAATAATAATAATAATAATAATAATCCAAAGGTTACAAACATAGTGATCGAATGGGCACATGCACCCCGATGTTTATAGTAGCAATGTCCACAACAGCCAAAATATGGAAAGATGTCCATCGACAGATGAATGGATAAAGAAGATGTGGTATGCACACACACACACACACACATATACACACACATACATACACATGTATATAATACACATATATGTATATGTGTCTACATATATATATATATATATACACACACACACAATGGAATACTACTCAGCCCTCAAAAAGAATGAATCTTGCCATTTGCAATGATGTGGATGGAACTACAGTGTATTATGCTGAGCAAGAGAAGTTAGAGAAAGACAAATACCACATGATTTCACTCATATGTGGAATTTAAGGAACAAAACAGAAGAACATAGGGGAAGGGAAGGAAAAATAAAGTGAGATGAAATCAGAGAGGGAGACAAACCGTAGAGACTCTTAACTCTAGGAAACAAACTGAGAGTTGCTGGAGGGGAGGGGGGTTAAGGGGTTGGGGTAACTGGGCGATGGGCATTAAGGAGGGCATGTGATGCAATGAGCACTGGGTGTTATATACAACTGGTGAATCACTAAATTCTACCCCTGAAACAAATAATACACTGTATATTAACTAAATTGAATTTAAAGATTTATTTATTTTTTACAGAAGAAAGAGAGAGGGAGAGAGGAAAGAGAGCAAGTGGGGGTAGGGGCAGAGGGAGAGAATCTCAAGCAGACTCCCTGCTGAGTGTGCGGCTGGACGTGGGATACGGGGCTTGATCCCACGACCTGTAAGATCATGACCTGAGCCAAAACCAAGAGTTGGATACTTAACTGACTAAACCACCCAGGTGGACCTAAACTGAATTTAAATTAAAAAAAAAACAAAAACAAAAACGGATGCACTCAAATAAATAAATAAATAAATAAATAAATAAATAACTAGTAAAGGACTTTTACAATGTTAGAGAGGAGGGAATAAGGAGTTCCTCTAGTCTAGGCCTCTGATTTCACAGGTGAAAAACAGACCCAAAGCACTAATACAGTTGGACGTTGAGTCATGGAGTTCATTAGGGACAGAAGAGAGACTAATACCCCAGGTTCTTGTAACTCCCTAATTAAGATATGGATCTGATGAATTAATCGTGTTACCATAGGGAGGGAAAGTTGCTAGATGAAGAATATGGACCGTTCCTCTGGCTTTGTTAATATCCACTGCATGGGTACTTGGGTAAATCTTTTCTTCTTTTTAGACCTCAGTTTTCTCAACTGTAAAACAATGATTAATTCTAACTCGACAATTTTATTGCTCTGTGATAGATAAGAGTTAACAACAGTGGGGAAAGGGCAATGTTTCCATTACTAGAGGTATACTAGAAACAACTGGGTAATTTCTCCTCTGAAGTTTGAAAGGAGGGTTCGTGTGTTAGAAACCTGGACTGTATAATCTTTACTATGTCTTAACCACTTGAAATTCCAGAAATTACTAGTGGTAGAATTTCAAGCATGGCAGAGGAAGATCTTTGTGTCTTCTTATAGAAGGTTATTTTAAAACCAGACCAAAAGATGCCCTCTTTGCATAAACACAAGGCTTTTCTAAAGTCAGTTAAGATGAAATGGCTAATAAATAAAATAGTTTTTAAGGAAATAGAAAAATAAATAAGTCTCCAAGCAAATAAGTGAAATAAGGGCATCTCTAAGTATGCCTACTCAAACGCATCTTGTGTGTGGAGTAGGGGGTATCATGGCGGGGTTTTAGGAAGGAAGAACGTACTCCAGCATAAGAACCACCCAGATCAGTAGAGTGTTTCATGACCTGGCTCTGGATCCATCTCAGCTGCTCTTTCCTATGGACCCCACCTTCCAGTTGCCACTCTGAGCTCCTTGCCAACTCTTTAATAAGCTATGTTCTTTCACAAGCCCAGAATAGCTCATATCCTTCTTTGCCTAGAGAATACCTATTCATTCTTTAAAGTTAAGCTCAAATGTCACCTCTTCTGCAAAACACTTCTAATTCTCCCTCTGCTGTACCCCAAGCAAAATAAGTCACTTCTTCTGCTCCCATAGGATTATATGATGCTTTTCTGATGACACCGATATAACGTACTCAATTTCACGATTTGCGTCAACCTCTGCTACCAAACCCCACTCTTGCTGCATGGAGCCATAGTCCTAGGTAGAGCTTCCTAGGAAATAGATTCTGAAACCAAGATTTGCACATGGGAAGTTATGGAACAGTGTCTTTGAGATCAGCACCTGTGGGAGAGTATAGGAAGCCCCTGGGCAGAGGGAGAAGCTGGACCATGATGCAGTCACAGCAAAGGCATCTGATAGTTCCCTGGAGAACTCCGGAGCTGGGATGGTTCTGCACATTTGTCCTTCCTTGACGCTAGGGGGTAGGGCCTTTATACCCCCTGCATCTACCAGTTAATGGATACAGGAGGCTCTCACGGAAGAGGAGTGATCTTGGGTGAAGAGGTTCCCTTTAACTGAGAATAATTACCAGAGAAGGACCTCCACTATGAACGGTTGGCAGGGGGAAGGAAAGCCTCAGTCCTAAAGAAGGATCTGAGCACTGGGCTACTGCATCCACACTATAACCATCCTTGCCCAGGACCTACATAGTTCCTGACACAGGGTCAGCAACTGCTCACCAGCTGTGAAGCACCTTACAGCTGAAGCTGAACAAAGAGTCTAGATTTCTTTTTTTTTTTCAAGAATTCTAGGCACTGTTTGAGGATTTTTTTTTTTTTAGAATCTCTAGAAAATGTCTTAGGCAGTTACTCCAACGAAGGTATGGTTAAAGGGAGATGTGAGAGTAGCAGAAAAAAACAGGAAAGCTACCAAAAGGCACAGCTTATAAACTTTGCTGAAGTGACGGCAATACAATTGTGATTAAAAGCAAAAAGTTAAGTGAAAATAAAAATAAAGTCACAAACAAATCTTGTACACGAAACTCCCAAATGTAACTGTTTTTAAATTAGAGATACAATCTGGTTGTATCTTTTCTATCCTTGGGTACTGTATAAATAACTTGTCTAATTCACAGGCAGAAGAGTTAGAAGAATCATCTGAATATAAATGAAGCATATAGGTAACAGAAGCATTAACTACTAGTTAGATGATAGGGAAAATAGTTCTAAAATTTACATATTGCCTAGGTGTGTATGCATGTTCAATGGTGAGTATTTTAAATCAAGGCACATAAGTATTTGAAGATTCAGAAGACTATAAAGTGTTGCCATTTAGAAATGTTAAAATTTTCATTTCATAAAATTAAAATGTGATCTTACATTCAATCTTTATTGTTTTTTTAGGTACAAAAGCAGTTTTGAAACAGAAAAGACTCTTGGAAAAAACGAGGGTGACATCTCATTTCTAGATACACTTTTGGTCTTGTTTGGATAAGAATAACAAGGAAAAAAGAAGAGTCTGAAGATATTAGGCCTTTAAGATCTTTAGAGGTGACTCTTGTCCAGGAGTTTCAACTCCCCTCTCTTGCCTGCCTCTCCCATAATCCTTCGCTCAAGGCAACAGTTAACCAGGGAAGCACATCCCAAACAGTCCCAAATCACTTCTGGATGAAGAGCATGAAAGGATGGTGCTGTCAGGGTGGTGGTGGGGGGGGAGAGGGTGGTGTCCATACGTACAGTTTAAAAACCATGATTCTAGTCCAACTACCAGATTCCAGACACTAAGATGCAGAGAGGGGAAACACCTAGTAGCAGATCTGGAGTTAGATTAGTTGGTCTCCTAATTCTCCTTCCAGTGGCTAATCCCCTGCCCCAACACACTATACTTATTTCATATTTCAGAAGACACACTCCATACCACAAACATAAGGCATTCAGGTGGGCTACTTACAAGTTACCCGCCTATAAATAAAGAGAGGAAATATGTCGAGATCTTAACACAGTTTGTCTACTGTCAATTTCACTGGTTCCCACAGGGTAAGATAGAAAACTCACTGTTGCATCCCCAGCATCTACAGCAGTATCCTTGCATAAAATTGCTGTTCCCCAAACACCGGTTAGATGATGAATTAATAAACTCTGGATATGTACATAAAATAAAAGGATTCTATTTAACCATGCAAAACAATTCTCTAGTCCAGAGCTTCTCAATAGGCAGGCTAAGACAGAGGGTGCTTTGCTGGCTTCCAGGGGTACCACATTTAGGACGGGTAGAGGGGGCCAGAGGTTTCCATAGTTCCTGAGTGGTCAACTTGGGTCAGGAGAAGGCCCATCCGCTGATTCCAGTATGCTAACTGAACGACATCCTCTCCCACATGGGTCATGATGTGGAAGGCTGTGAAGCACAGCTGAAGTGTTGGTGTTCCCAACGGAATAGCGGTGTGGTACAGTAAGGTGAGAAGAGGGCTATGACTCAGCACACCTCCACGGAAATGCCGGAGTGACATTACTGAAACTCAAAGAATTATATTCCCTACCTTAATTTTGTACTTTAAATTTTTTCTTGATGTTGATAATCAAGAAGACTTCCCAAATGATGGCAGTACTTTTGGGTTTCCCAGTAGATGAAGACATCATTTCACCTTGGTAGTTCTCCTAAGATACTATGGTACAGCGCCTCCCTACGGTTCTGCCTCCCAGTGAGGCACACATTTCTTATTAAAAGGCTTTTCACTTTCCAAGTGTCCTTCACCTATACATATATCTTTTTTTTAAAGATTTATTTATTTATTTTGGGGGGGTGCACGAGCGGGAGGGGCAGAGGCGGAGGGAGAATCTCAAGTAGACTCCATGTGGAGTGTGGAGCCCGATGTGGGGTTCGATCTCACGACCCTGAGATCATGACCTGGACTGAAGTCAAGAGTCGGACCCTTAGCCGACTGAGCCACCCAGGCGCTCCGCCTATATCTATATTTTAATCTAAATCTGTATCTGTATCTCTTTGTATCTGCATCTAATATGCGCTTTGAAACAGATCGAAAACAGTAACGCTAAGACCAGTGTCGTCCGATGACTATGACTGCGATTTTTGAATCAGAATCAAAATTCCTATTCTATAGATGAGAATTCTAAATTTTAAAGATAGAAAAACTCTCGAGTCAATTTATTAGATGGCATCAAACCCACAGAATGTGTTTTCTTTTGAGGTCATTAGCCACACACAAAAATGACAACTATGAAACATGGAACTGGAAATTTAGTAAAAGAACTCAGCATCCTTATTTTTTGTTCACTTCCACTAATTTTTTTTGAGCACAACTCTTTGCACCCAATGCCTGTATTACCTCAGCTTTCCTATCAATCCCCTTTAAAGAAACTTTTTGCATGATTTTCTGATGAGCAGAGCAGCCAGGCTTCCCACTTAATTCAGCATTGCAGAAAGCCTAAAGAGGGGAACAAAATGTTCAACATCCTGGCAGGTACAGAGGCAGAGAGAACAAAGATACCATCCCTGCCCTCAGAGGTTCCCAGCGTAGTGGGAGGAACAGACACTTCTATAAATAACTGACTAGAGGCAAAGGGCAGAACACATCGCTATTATGGAGGAATGAGTAACGTGTGATGGAAACACAGAGGAGAGAGTAATTACTTCTGAATGGTGAGGGAACAGGCAGCATGGTGGTAGTGTGTGATGCTGGGAACCTATCTCGGTGGGATTTGAGTTGGCTCTTGAAAAAGAAAAAGGCCATTATAACACTCTTTGGAATTAACGTGTTGTAAGGAGAGTTTTCATTATCTAAGTCCCAGGTCTGCCTACATTGAAACGAAATTCATTTCACAGGAAGCGTTTGTAACAAAATCAGTGTGTTGAGCAGCACTGGTGAAGTGGAAGTCAACATTGGGAGAGACCACCATCTGTGTGCCAAACTAACAGAAACGAAGGACATGCAGGACTAGTCATGTAGAATTTAGGAAAAAAAAATTCTGACAAAATTTTCTGTGTATATTTGGACTAAATGAACTGGACTTAAAATTAAGAAGTATATCCTCACACCACAAGAAAAAAGGCTGACAGAAAGGATACAAAGATCAGAACAATTAAGTTACTTTGTTCAATTTTGCCATGAGCCACAAGTCACATTCTCCACAAAGTAAATAAAGCCCCTCGGCTTATTCTGAAGCACTCAGTTTGGGATTATGATCTGAGCTTTAGGAAATTAAAAAAAAATTCCCATTAAAGGACATTTAGTTTATCTGTACCTTAAGGCCTAGAGAGGTGGTATTTTACCTTAAACGGTGCAGACCTTGTAGTACGCTAGCTTTCCCTAAACACTTCTCTTCAATGTCTCATAACCCTGGAGGCGTATGATGAAGGCGGAGGGGCTGAGCCCTGATGCTAGTGCCAGGCCTTCATGCCAGGAGCAAAATTAAAAGATCACACGGCACTCCAGGGAGACTATTGTGAGAGGGCAAAAAAGAAGAGAATTCCTTTCCTTCCCAGCCAAGTCAGATCACAGATTTGCCTTCACAACACCTTCAAGGTACAGTCTGTTGGGACTTGTCAACTCAGGAACCAGAGCAGAGAGTCTGTCGTACGCAGTGAGAGAAGTGGCGATAGATTTGAGAGACCTGGGCTGGGAAGTCAGGCAGTGGGCCTGACCTTGTTGGCCTTCAGTTTCCTCATCTACTGAGTAAGAGTGAAAATGTCTACAGTGCAGTGCTGGGAGCACTAAGCGAGATCCATGGATGAAAGGAAGTGCCCAGGGCCTGCTGTATACTAACTGGTTTTGTGTTCATTCTCCTTACAGATTCTAAGGGTCTAGGACATATATTTAATTAACTGGCATTCCTTGGTCACTTAGCTGAATTACCATATTTAAGCACCACATTTCAATTTTTTTTCTAATTTGTCCTTCACCATCAATTCTTCTATATTTTATAGAAGAATTTCATATCTCTACTTTTTTAAAAAAAATGGATTACTTAAGGAATCCTGTGTATGATACTCTGGGACAACTGGATAATATAATATCAAATGAGCTTCTGGATTCCTAAGAGATTCTGCCCCTGCTTCCTAGGAATTTTGTGGAAAAGCTGTTCTTACTTCTATGTAAACATTACTGTACCTCAAACCCATAAATTTCTCAGTCCTTCTTAAAAGTAATTTACATTATTTTGTACTACCCAAACAAAAACTGAGAGCTTGTCTTGGTTGAGTTTTTGAAGTTTACGAAGTGCACACAAACAAGACCTCATTTAATCTCTACAGCAATGTATTACAGCAGGTAGAATGGTAGAATTCTTGTCCTGCTTATATGCCACATGACTATAAATGTGTTTGGATTTGAACCAATGTCTTCTAAGTTCAAAGACAAAGTTGCTCATTCTTCTACTTCACACTGTCCTCCAATTAAGTTTCTCCTAGGTATCTCTATCTAGTTCATGTAATGCCAATTACACTGAATGCAGTTATGACTCTCTAGCAAACTGCATGCCACAGCCTTTCACAAGTACATAAGTTTGCCTGAGCTTGAAAAAAATTATGAAAATCATCTTGTTCCACTCTCTCCCCTTAAATAGTAGGACACTGCATTTGAGGAAGGCAATTGCCTAATGTTGTAAACTAGGGAAAGAGCTGAGTTCAGGGCCCAATTGCCCCAGTTTCTATATAGTGCTCTTTCCCAGACGCCATGCTGGATCGTTTTGGAGTACCAAAACTTCTCTTTGGTGTTCTGGCCCTTGTTAGCAATAAGAATATGACAACTAATATTGGTTAGTTGTTGACATAATTACTTACATCACAAATGAAAAATCATTAGTTGAATATATGACACAACTTGAGTTTTTGCCACTGTCAAAACAAGGTCATCTCACACCGATAAGTATGGGTGCCCTCTGGCCAATGACTCGGAGAGCTAATCCTATCCTAGGCCATGGCCTGATGTCTTAGGTTCACTTTTCATAATTCCTGCTACTTGTAACCTATAAATAGAGGTTATTCACAGAACTCAGATAGGTTCCACTGAGGCAGTCACTTTCTGGAATAACTGGAATTTCACAGCTTCTTGAACAAAATTCCATCATCTAAGTGTCAATGTTTTCATCTATTAGAATGGGATACTAATTATACTATTGTTACTAATTATCACTGTCTACCTTACAGAATTTTGATAATTAAATGAGATAAGAAATGTAAAATGCACTCTTAAGAATGTAAAGATTAACTATAGAGAACAAACTGATGGTTACCAGAAGGGATGTGGGTCGGGCGATGGGTGGCATAGGTGATGGGGATTAACGAGGACACTTACCATGATGAGCACTGAGTAATGTACAGAACTGTCGAATTACTATATTGTACACCTGAAACTAATATAACAGTGTATTTTAACTATACTGGAATTAAAATAAAAAAAAATTAAAAAAGAATGTAAAGAGATGTAAAGATATTGTGATAAAGTCCTTTTCTCTGGGCAAAATTACTGTTCCACGTGAGGACAGATCCGAATTCTTGGCTCTTCAGTCTCTGACTAATCAACTGAGCCTACTTTCCACTGCTCTTATCACAGAGAGGAGACATAATATGAGATATACACATAGGCATCCATAATCCCATGCATACTGTGTTTTGGAAAGTAGAGAGTGCTTTTTTCTCCTCTCATTTTTGTTTTGTTTTCAACAGACATTTTGTGTTGTTCTATTTTTCTTTCATTTACATATGTGGAACACCTAATAAGTGCTGGAACAGGTACATATTTTGCATTTAGAGTGTGCACGCACAAGTCTCATGGACGGTGTAGTTTGTCACAGGCTCTTCAACTAAGTCCCTAATGCCTGTGAGGTGCCATCTTGACTACCCTCAATTTACAGTGGACAGGAGGCCTCCATGGGGAATAAGATTTATCTCTGGATCACAATGCTTGCCCCAGCACTATTTGAAACTAGGACTGCTGAACTAGATGTTTATGGAAACCCTGCATGGTATGGTGACATAGAAATGACCGTAAGGCAAGGGCTGTGCCTAGTTTTGGAAGGCCAGCCACTGGCAGTGAGGCCTGTGGAAAGCATTTCCTTCTGCTGGCCGAAATTCCTATACCTATAAAATAAGAGACTTTATTAAGTAGACCTCTTGGTCTCTTGAAGCTCTATGGTTGGTCTGAGGATGCAACAAAAGTTTCAACAGGGCAGTGCTCTTTGTCTTGTTCGCTGCTTCAACCCCAGGTCACTGAAAAATGGCTGGCACATGGAAGAAGCTCAATAAATATTTAATTAAGGAAATGAATGAATGATTGGGAATGAATACTCCAAAGAGTCATCCAATAGCACTGACTCCCATAGACATACCTGAAATTCCATAACCACCTTCAGATGGCCTTCCATCACCACCCTATTTGCAGCCTCTTCTCCTGAGCCAGACTCTATCTCATTGCCTTGTTACTTTCTTTATACCCTTATCACTGCCTGATATCACCTCATGCATCTGGTTGCTGACATGCTTGTTGTTTACTTCCCTACCAGTCTGTTTGAGACACTACAACATTCACAGTCTTGGAGCAGTGTTTAACACATACCAAGCACCTAATAAGTGTCTGTTGAACGAGAAAAGTAAATGACATTAATCTAACATCTAAGATCTCTTCCAACTCTTGGTTCTTTGAGTCCATCTCAGCAAAAGTATCTTTCTAAAAAAAATCAGCGCTACAAATTGTGCTAAAAAAACACATGATCTGATGTTAATCACACAACATTGGTAGGACAATGTTCTTTTACTTACAGCATTTGTTGATCGTGGGTAACTGACCCGTCTAGGGGCAAAACCTAAAACCAGGGGTTTAAGTAATGATGTTTTCAGCTGCATGTATATGTAGTAATGATTGCCTGCCTGCACAATTCAGATCAGAATTAAATCCATTGTGAATCATCCATTAGAGTCAGGATCTGCAAGCAGAGACTAGAAATGTTCCCAATACCATTCTGCTCACGTGTCGGCTCCCTCCAGAGTTGCCTGAAACTCAACTCTGCCAAGATGTTTATTTTCTACCTGGCTTTATGAATTGCAATTACTTCCTAAATTATAACAAGCCACAAGTGGTCTGAGCCAAACAACTAGGGTCACGGAAGGTCTATCCTCGTACTTCTGGGGATGACAGAAAAGCTTGTTTGAACCAAACTTGATCCTCTTTCAAAAGAAAGGGAAAACTTTAAGCCTCTAACTCCTGGGAGTGGCAAAGAGAACAGCCAGAGGGCCATGAGCTAACTTCGATTCTCTGGAGATCAGTTGAACAAATTTGGCAATGAGTTGGCTTCTGTTGAAAACAAGCCCTTCTAATTACACTTCTGCTGATGGAAGACAAAAGACAGCACCGTCGCTTAGAAAGGCCATTAATGACATGCCAACATCATGGCTGTGACTGTGTAGTTTCCTTCTGAGCAGAGTGCTGTTGATGTGAACTTCAAACGCCCGGCTCTGGAACCCATTCACGAGAACATAGCCTCCTGAGGAGCACAAAGGGAAGTCGGCGAAGTGATTTACTTCCCTTAAACTGTATCTTGGCTGTAATATTTTCTGACACCAGAAATAAAATAATTCCATGTTTTGGTTCCTCTCTCTATCCCCAAGGAGCCCGAAGTGGTTTACATTAAGGAGGTATGAAAGGGACAGACAAGAGTGCAGGGTTTTCCATTCCGTAACTGCTGAAAGACAAAGGGGACAGAAAATACAGATGTTTTCTCTTTGCTGCTGCAAAAGGGTGGGGGACTAACTCTTCCAGTGTCTCTGGAATGCAAATTTTCTTTCACAGTTTAGCAGTCTTTTTTGGATTTCAGCACAGTGAACTAACACTTTCCTGGATTCCAAGACCTCCAGAGAACCAGATGGAGGGGAGGAATTGGGAAAAAAGAACCCACGCTACTTGAAAAAGGTATGAATTTCTCACTCTGCAACCAGCCAAAAGCTCTGAAAATTAGAAGAGCGAAATCACTTTTGGTTTGTTCAAATGCATGCCATCCTAGAGTTGTTTGTGGTGGGTAAAAAAAAAAAAAAATCTAAAGTGATTTGATGGTTTAGAGTCTTCGTTCGGTTTAAGCTAGGAAGCAAACTTTAACAGAGATGGTATGTTTACTATCAAAGGCAGAAAATAATGGAGATGGAGGAGATTGCACTAGAGGATCATTCTATAAGTGGTGCTCTAAAGCCAGTGACCACCCCCCAGTGCCGGACTTGACACTCAAGGCCTTTCAGGATATTGTCTCACCTCCCCTCTCCAGGAACCTATCCCGCCATTCCCCCAAGTCAGTCTTTGTTCCTGTCAACCCAAGCTTTTGCTCAACCCAACTCCATGCTCCTTGTTCTTGCATGCCTATGCATCCACTGGTGCTTCTGCCTTGAACATTTTTCTTTACAAGTTAGATGGCTCAACATTCAGGGCCATGGGCATGTGAGTGTTGCCTCCTTTATTAATCCTTTCCCTCCACGTCTGTTCCTTCACAGCACTGTTCATACCTTCACAATAGTAGGGACCCTCTAGAGTGTTCTCTATGCTGTGGGAAATGCTATCACAAAGTGCGCTTTTCAAAGACTATGACACCAACCCATATCCCATGCCACATGCTCTTTTTCTAGTGTGACCCTGACAGTCCACTACAGACAGGTGGGGTCTGGGGGCACGTGTGTCATTTTTATTGGGATAAATACTCGGATTCCTTCAGCAGTTTTTTTATGGGACATGATTTCTGTCATCTTGTCCTCCTAACCACCATTCTCTGCACAAGTTCTAGTTTGTCAGGTTCCCTTTGACGTGTGGGGCCTGGAAAGGAACACATCCCACCAGGAACTATTGCATCCCCTGCTCTGCACACTCGTCTTCATACAGGTGCAGCGGAAGACTGCGTTTACTTTTCTGTGGCCCTATTTATTATTATTGATCTTGGGGTCACATGGTTTCCCCTCCAAGTCTTTAGTTTTTCACATGAACATCTGTTAAATTAAATGACCCTCACGTATACTTGTAGAGTTAATTCTTTAAGCTAAGAATAAGATTTGACTTTTGTCCCGCTTATACTCTATCTTGTCCGATTTGGGTCATGGTTCCAGGGTTTTCATAATATTAATGATCATATTTTATATACTACAGTCCCTCCTGTCCTTTACTTCAAACCAATAAGTTCAGGTCAGACCAACTTCAAGAGCTACAGTTTTGCTACTGTTGAAAGATGTTGGACATCAGAGTGAGCATCACCTTTTCTACATGGGCCCAAGTCCTATTATTTTGCCCACTAAATATTTTAATCCCATCCATTATTCGCTATCGCTGCCATATTGTTCTATCACCTCCCACTCAGGGGATGACAACAGCCTCCTCACTGGCCTCTCAGCCTCCCGTTTCCCCAACCCCAGTCTATCACCAGATCGATCTGCCTGCACCACACCAGTGCATCAGACTCACCAGTCAGCTTTACAAATGGAGGATTCCTGGGTCACCTCCAGACCTATTTAATCATTATCTCTGGGACTGGGGCTCAGGCATCCGTAACTTCTAAAAAGGTTGATGACTGTGCCAGAGCTTCCTGATCTTTCAGGATCAGCTGGCATTTGAGTTTTTATAAAGCAAGAAAAAACAAACAATGCATCTGAACAAATTGATTATGGGTATCTGGAGAAGAGTCAGGGATTTAGATTCCTTACAGTTATTTTCTGGGAAATGAGGTCATCTTCTGGTTGGAAGAACCCCAAGGGAGGAAGGAGAAAGGAGACAGGACTGCCACCTGCAGCACCAGACACCTGTTCTGCACCAGGCACGGGGCGAGGCCCTTTCCTGGATACTGTCCCATTTAATTCTTAAAACAATGTCAGGGTGATGAAAATACCACTATTTGAGAGAAGAAAAAACTGAGGTTTAGAGTTTTTCTTCATATGCACCCAAAGTCACAAATTGGCACACAGGAATTAAATGTGGGTCTGACTGACTCCTATCTATGAGGCCTCAGGATTAATAATTAAATAACAAAACATTTTTTAAAAAAGATTTTATTTATTTGTTTGAGAGACAGAGATAGCAACAGAGATAGTGAGAGAGAGAGAGCACGAGCAGGGAGGAGAGGGAGAAGCAAGCTCCCTGTTGAGCAGGTAGCCCGACGTGGGGCTCCATCCCAGGACCCTGGGATCATGACCTGAGCCAAAGGCAGACGTTTAACCGACTGAGCCACCCAGGCGCCCCAATACAAACATTCTCAAGCAAAGGAGAGACATTGTATCTTGTATGGATATACAAGTGATGAATTTGTACATATTCAAAGTGGTCTTACAGGCTTTGATTAAAGATCACATGTCTGTGAGAAAAATCTATGGTGTAATAGAAAGAGCATTTGACTAGGCATCTGGAAACAGAACACTAGTCCTGGAAATGTCATTAATTTGCTGTGATGCCCCTTGATAGTTGTTTCCCTACAGCTGCTCTCCCCTCCTTTCCTTATAACCTCCAACTTTTAGCAATGTACACAGCTGTCCAGAATATATATTACATTTTTCAGCCTCAGTGCAGTGAAGTTTGGCCATGAGACTAAGTTCTGGCCAAAGGGTTGAAAGTGAAAGGGAAGCATCCTCAGAGGGAAGGGGTCTGCCCTCAGTCCCCTGAGATGATGGAGCAGCCATCCTGACCCCTCATTAGAAGCCAGGCTGAGCATGGCAGAGGAACACAGCAAAAGAATGGGTCCTTCCCTACCACTTTCCTGGATCCCCTACTTCCCTGGTGAGAGAGAAATGAACATTACCTTGTTCTGTCACTATGACTGTTTCGTGTCACTCCAGCTGAACCTACCCCTCACCAACACATTTGCTTTGTGATTCAAGTCCATTGATTCCCTTCTCTGTGCCTCCATTTTCTTATTTATGTAACAAAGAGGCTGGGCTAAATAATACCACAGGTCTATTTCCGGTCTCATCATCTCTATGACTAAATGGCATGCCATAAGGGAAAGATTCGGAACGGCAATCAGGGTCTTGAAGAGAGATCTGCACTCCCATGTTCACTGCAGTGCTGTTCACAGTAGGCAACATCTGGAAACAACCCAAGTGTCCACTGACAAATGAATGGACAAAGAAAATGTAGTATATACGTACAATGGAATACTAAGCAGCCTTAAAAAAAAGAAGAAAATTCTGCTATTCACAATAACATGGATGAACCAGGAAGACATGATGCTAAGTAAAATAAGTCAGTCACAGAAGGACAAATAATGCATGATTCCAGTTACACGAGATATCTAAAACAGTCAAATTTGTAGAAGGAGATAATACAATCGTGATTGCCAGGAGGTGCGGGGAGTGGGGAATGAGGAGTTATTGTTCAATGCATGTCAAGGTTCAGTTATGCTCCATGAGTAAGTTCTAGAACTCTGCTATATGATATAATGCCTATAGTTAACAATTTGTACACTTTGAAATTTGTTAAGAGGGCAGATCTCATGTTAGGTATTCTTCCTACAAAAAAAACAAAACAAAGCGACCCAAGGAAACTCCAGGAAGTATGGGATGTGTCCATTATGACTCTGCCAGTGGTATGGCAGGTGTTTGCATGTGTCCAAACTCATTCAATTGTACACGTTAACTATATGCCATTCTTTGTATATCAATTATAACTCCATAAAACTGTTAGAGTAAACAAATGAATAATCCAGTCCTAATATTAAAACAAATACACCAAAACTTCCTTCCTCTAGCAGCTTGGCATGCTGATCTGCTAGTGAATGGTCCTTCAAAATCTAGGGTTGCTACATCAGTATCCATAGAAGCTACCAGACGAGAGGGACCCATCCTGTGCAGAATGCCAGTTTAAACAGCTATCAAGTCCCTGCCTATCACTGGATATTCCAGTGATATCCCATCAGTTCAGCCCCACCTGGAAATGCATGAGACAAGTCTTGGGGCTTTCATGGTATGCAGAAGCCTCAACCCAGAGCTTGTTCTGCCTATATTACTCTATGGTGGGGACATACACGGTAGTTAGAGAAGATTATAAATCCCCAATGAGTAATTGTAATCATGACCATGGAATCTCATGGGATGAAGAATAACATCTTACAATTTATAATGATAAATATTTATGACTTATTTAAATTGCAAAAACTCCCTATGAGGACCGGAACTAGGGCGAAGCAGGTGAGGCACTTAGGGAACAAAATTTAAGGAGGCACCCTCTCTCAGGGTCTTGCAAATGCCTGAGAATCCCCTTCAGTCTGGTTCTCGGGAGTGTTACTTCTCTCATCCTAGTCCTGGCCCTGCTTCATGTTTTGTATTAACTTTTCCTCCCCTAAGAAATTCTGCCCAATGACTATAACTCATCTGAAATCTACATTTTAACATTACCCATTTGTTTCACATCAACTGAACTAAGGACTGTTTCTGCTGTCCCCAGGGTGAAATATCACTCACAATTATAGGACCAGTCTAGGGATTTCATACACCCCTTTTCCTTATTTGTTTTCCTGGTTTCAAGAATGGACATTTGCCTGACAACTCGTTGGAGTTCATGATAATGTGTATGAGACAGACAATGAAAAATAAAAAAAAGGATACAACTGCTCGGGTCATAATGTTAAGCTCTCATCTTTCAGCACAAAGAGGCTACTGACTTATAGGTATATTTTCAACAGTCTTATTGATATTTTCCAAAGCCTTGAACTGCAAAGGACCACACTAAATACAAGGCCACCTTTCCAAAGATTTCTCTTCATCCTGCATGTGAGATTTTATGGGATCCTACCCATTTATCATCCAAAATAAAAACCCCAGTCTTCTTTGACTTCTCTGTCTCTCTCATGCCTTACACAGCGAAACAATGCTTGCACCATCGTTCAGGTTCTCGGCATGCCTAGAAGGACAATGGCAACATCCATTCACCAATGATCTTTCTGACACTGAAATGATTTGCTTTGCTCCAAAAGTCTCATACTCAAATACAAGATCCAGAAAGACAACATCAGTGAGTGACATGCTTTGTGTAATGAACAATACCTAATAAACAGTGGGTGGTGAGGGGGACTGTGACAAATTGCAGAATGCATGCCCCAGCTGAAGGTAGAAAGAAGGTCCTTCTACGTTCCAGTTGGTTGTTGCCAGGCAGAAATTGTGAAGTCTATTTTTTATCCAAAGCTATAAATCTAGATTTTTATGTGCATTCTCCCAAACTGTCAAAGTTTGCCATTAGTTTAAAGTTTTTAAAAGATCTTTTGGATATCAGACAAAATACATTTGAGGGCACCTGGTCTGAAAGCTGCCAGTGTGTGACCTCTGCCCTATTCTAGTGGATCACGCCTGCTACCCTGTCAGAGCATACTTCTAAAATGAAGAGAGCATCAGATCCCTGCCGTGTCTAGAAACCATGAAAAGATCCATCATACCTATAAGAGAAATCCAACTCCTTGGCAGCATCCTAAGAACTGACACAACCTTGACTCAGCTGGACACTCAACCTTCCTCTTATGTACCTGACATTCCAGCCATTATCAGAGCGCTACCATCTCCCTCAACATTGTCCTACGCTTTTCCCCTTGGGCCCTCTCTTCATACTGTTCTTCCCACTTCCTCTCTGACCAGAAACTCCAGACTCTGGCCATAGGTGCCTTCTTCTCTGATGTCTTCTCTGAGTCAGTGCCTCTCAGGCAGATGGATTGCTATCTCTTTCTTCATCCATAGAACTTTTGTAGGTAGATTCCTGTGGCATTTGTTACACTGTGTTCTAGTTTTGTGTATGTGTTTGTCTCCCCCTGCTATTTTGAGCTCCCTGAGAAAGGACCAAGTCTTACCCATCTTTTGCATCTCCTTGCACAGTGTCTGGTACAAAATAGTAGACGTGCAGTAAATCTTTCTTGGCCGATGGATGACTGAACAGAAGCACAAACTCTAAAAAGCTTTCAAGTGGATTTTGTTAAGGTAAACAGTGTGAATCTTCATCTGGTTTAGGTGAGACTAGACTTCAAAGAAGAAAGCTCGGTATTGAACACAAAAGCAAAAGAGAATGGCCTGGAAGTCTGGGCAACAATGATAGCCATTCCCCTGATCTGAGGTAAGCAACAATAATAAACACTTTGTAGTCATGGAGCATCTTTCTCGGATGAGCTCTCAGCCCAGGGCAGATATGATCTCCTTCACCTTGTGTGTGAGTTAACTTGCTCCAAGTTCACAGTCCGTCTTTGGCAGAAACAACAGACGTAAGAGCTCCCAATTCCCACATCAGTGCTCCAAGTTCCAGAGCAGAAGGTCTCCATTAACAGGGTTGTCCTTGCCGCCGGTACACGGCAGATACACCAGAGGAAGTGTATGAAAGAAGGTGGCTGTGAGACCTGCTTAGGAATCCTTCTCGCTCACTCATGTTCGATCAAGGAGAACAAATCACAGTCACTCCAAACAGTTACTGCAAGAGGGGACCAGTGCAAAATTGTAGCAAGTAACGTGTCTCCTGCAAGTGAAAATACACTTTACAGTGCCGATTTGTTTTTAGTGGACCACTAGTCCTCCAACACGTTCAGCGAATTTTTAATTTTTCTCAAGGTTTTTTACCATCCTCCACCATGCTTTCTAGGGACAGAGGGATGATTTCCAGATTCTGGGGCTGTCGGGAGTCTCAGCGGCAGAACCAGGAGACACATCTCCCTGTACGGAGGTCTTATCTCTGCGATGCAGCACGGAATGCTCACGTAATGAACATTCTGATGATGCCCTTCCTGGTCCTGCACTTCACCAGGCCATTAAAATATGTTTTTCTGGATCGAATCACAATTTGGTAAGATACAAGCCATAATGAAGGACCCAAGCCCTGTGAGTGTGAAAATAAAATTTATGCTTCATTTTGGAAGTTTCAAAGTTAGGGTTTAAAACTTCTGGCTCTAATGTTGATGTTATAATGAGAAGTAGCCGAAGTGACAACTCCAGAGTAATTGCATTACCGGCTTTATTGGGTTCCTACTTTGTGCGCCATGAATTTTACAAGTATTATCTAAGATCCTCAAAACAACCTTGAAAAATAGACATCATTATTCCCAATTCACAAATAAGAACGCAAAGGCTGAAAGAGGTTAAGTGATTTTCCAAAGCTGTTCAACTGGAACATAGGTGGGCCAAGATGAAAAAAAATTAGCCTTTCTGATTCTGTAAGTCCACATGCTCTTTCCCGCCCACTGGGCTGCAAAGAATATATCCAAGGAGATGGATAATAAAAATGATAGATATTTCCCAAATCCATTTTTGTTCAGAGATGGAATTTTACATTTTCCACTAAATATGGATAAATATACTAACCTCTAAACTCCCTTGGTATCCAAAATACTTATATTATTGACCTAAGAGAAGCTGGAAAAATATCCTCCTTCACTGTTCAACTCCCTTCAGTTTATTTTGTGCTAGGGACAGATACTATTTCTTCATCTGAAGCAAAGTTTGCCTTTAAAATAAAAAATTCATAGATAGCATTTCCTGGAGGGAGCGGGATTGTGTTTCAAAGGCCTTTTTCTATAAATTGTGAAGACAAGGAGAGGAGGTACTTATAAGTTGAGTTCTACAGTAAAATAGACATTGTCAAATGAATAATATTAGCCCAGGCAGCTGAAATATAGGTAGGCCAGCACTTTGGCTATCTGGTGTCCCAAATCAGATCACAAAACCGGTATTACAAATCAGGAGGACAGAACTTGAGTCAGTAGTTTAGAAACTACCAGCAGAGAGGTGAGGGAGACAGAAAGAGCAAATCCATAATGTAGTATGTTAAAAAGGACAATAAAGTATAATAACCCTGATTAGCTCTGCAAAGTAATAATAGCATGGTAAAAACCAGACAAATGAGTAAAAATGTAAGACTCAACACTTTCAGGGAAATCTTTCTTGCAGCAAACTCTTTAGACAACATATCTTCTCTATGCTCCACTTCTGGAAAAGGGAAGTGCGAAGCATGGGGGGCGGGGACCAGGGACATTTCCTCAAATGATCTGATGCTTTGGATACCTCACCACAGAGAGGCAGAAGAGTGAAATCCAGGGCTGACTGAAAAGGACAAGGTGTCCAGAGCCTAGAGGAGCGATTTGCAAAGGACCACAGGGTCTCCAAGATGGGAAGGCCGAAGGTTTATCCAGTCTAAACAGATTATTTTAAGGATGGAGAAACTGAGGTCCAGCGATGAGGTGGCCATTCGTACTGCTGAGTGGGGGCAGAGCGGCTGTTTGAACCCGGGTCTCTTGGCTCTCAGGCTGGTGTTTCCACCACACAAGACACCAGTGGAAACAATGGGGGAATGCAAAGCAAAGTTATCTCCTTCACAGTTCAGGTGCCCGTCAGGGCCCCTCAAGGCAAAAACCTGAGGCCCAGGGTACTGAACAGAAGATGGATCTGACCCAAGGATTCACTATTTATATCCCCACGTTTGTCACCTTTATAAATTCGGGGCCAAATCCCCAAAGAGGAGAATGGATAAACTAATTGGAGCTATATTCAATGGAGCCGTGGGATTCTGCTCAGTAACAAAAAGGAACAGATTGCTGATGTAACAACACAGACCAGCGGATGGATCTCAAAAACCTGCATGTGGAATGAAAGAAGTCAGATAAAACATGAACAAGGTGTGATTCCATTTATTGGAATTAAAAGAACAGACAGAATTTATGGTGAGAGAGGTCAGAAAGTAGTTGCTTCTGAGGGTGGCAGGTAGGAATTGGTTGGAAAGTCTCATGAGGGAAACTTCTGGGGTGATGTACACAATCGTCCAATCTCATCAGCAGTTTACAGGTCACCCCCAGAGACACTCATGATATGAGTATTTTATTGCATGTAAATCATGCCTCCAATAAAAATGAGAAAAAGTCAAGAAGAAAACAAGGAAGAACTGTAATAAGTGATATTATAAATAAACACATCATGTTATATATACCAATATACTGTAAAAAAATATAAATAAAAATAAAGTAAATAAGCAAACAGAGGAAAAACCTTAGTTTTATGGCCCATTTAACAAAGATGAATGCCCTAGCTCGGCAAGGGTCTAACTCTTTAAATGCAAACAAATGGAAATTGTGCCTTTTCTTTTTTTAAGAATGAACATCATCAGAAAGGGATGCTCTATTTCTTTGCTGCCTTAAATAGCTCCTATTTATAACTTAACCTTTTTTTCATAATGAAATCTGTGGCTCTTTCAATCAACTCATTACATAGAAAAGTTAAAGAACAATTTCAGAGGAGGAAGAGATATTTGAAATCATCTGGTTCAAACACAATGGTAGTTGAGAAAACTGATTCAGAAAGAGCAGGGTGACTTTCCTGGGAAAGGAAGGACTAGAAATTAGTTTTCTCAGTTCTCAGGATGAGCTCTTTTCATTGTACCATGCTGTCCCAGGGCCCAAAGAGATGCCTTAAAGTTAGCCTGCCTTCCACTTCCAACTTTTCTAAAGCACTATACCAAGAATAAATATTAAAAGCAGAAAGGAACAAATTATAGATATTGTTTTTCTAATGTGCCTTCCATGTGGAAGACAAAAAGAATCCACAAAGACTGTGACTTATGAACATATTTTATCACTAGGCTGGTCTTAATGAAGGGCCTAGAGCACAACAGTCCTGGATCCTACTAATTCTGCTGATGGACCAGGGACAGTCTGTTGACCCCACCGCCCACAGCAACCCCTTTGTTGGGGCCTGAGAAGAAGACAAGCCAGTCCCCAAAGAGCACCATTTCCCAAGTGGTCTGGATGCCTGCCATGTCAGATTGCTTCAGGGTTCATGCAAACCGAGCCCGAGCTTGCTCTGGAGGCCCGAGGGAGCCAGAAACAAGGCTGGAGATGGAAAAGAAAAGAATGTCACTGGATTTCAGAACTTGCTGGTGTGCTAGTACCGGTTCATGCAATTTCCTATCAGGGGCAAAGCACAACACCCTAGTTTCCTCGTCTGTACAATGAGGATAATAATGTCCCTTTGTGGGGTTGAGAGAACAAAATGAGATGAGATGGTGGAAGTCAAAGTCCAACCCTCTTCAAACACAGGGATTCACTGTTTTAAGAGGTGACATAATGTCTTTCCCCACCCATGGGAATAGCAAGATGGCTTCCTTCTCCAGATCCAATATCTGGCCCTCTCATTCTGAGAGGAAGATGTGGTTGCATAGAGGTAAATCACAACTTCCATTGACCCCAACTACCCCTTGAATTCATAGACACTGGTTCCCAAATAGCCCAGGGGTGCCACAAAGATCTGAACATATCACTTCCTGTGCCCACCAATAGCTAGAAAAAGGAAGAAGGAAATCTTGAATTTTCTATAATACGAGGTAATAGAAAAACATGGAAGTGATAAGTCTTTATGTCTCTGGGCATTTGAGGAATGAGGCCTGGAATAATCCAATTACTTTAAACTAACAAGATTGGTACATTTTTTTTTTTTCCATATCTTACCTATAAAGCACCAATTTATAAATTATTGTTGTGGAGAGTAAAACTGAAGTTCAGAAAAGTGAAGTTCTTATCCTCAATGGGTGTATGACATTTTAGTGGTGGAGCTGGGTTTTATATCCAGGCCTGTCTGATTCACTCTTATGGCTTCTCCCTGCCTCTCTTTTGCTGTTCACTCAAATAACCCTCTGAGCAGATGTGCTAACCCAGTCTTGGCCATGATTCCCACAATGATTGCTAGTCCTAGAAGTGATGTGCAAAATGTTTGCTGGAGCCTTGAGGGCCCTAACGATAGAATAAACATCAGTTATCCTTGTTGACCTCATAAGGGAGCTGTGGGCTTTGAAATCTAACCTAGAGTAACAACTGATGCTTGCAGAGAGCTTTTAGATATTTAGACAAGACTCTATTATAGCACCAATAGAGCCATTTCCCTATTTGTACATCAGACCGTCCGCCAGTTTCAGAGCTTAAAGCAGTTTTGTGTAGTCCAAGTGCCTTTTCCTGCTGGTAGGTACAGATGGGGTTCTCTGTTCCCTAGAGAATTTCAGATAAAGATGGAAATCCTCTGGTGATTCTTATCAAGTCATGAGAAGACAGAAGTGTGAGATACCCCTGCAAATTGTGCCTCCTGTCTTCAGTTTGTAACTTCCAAAGTCTTATAAAGACATTGCATTTCAGATTTTTAAATGGGCAATGAAAACCGCTCCTGTGAAACAGAACTGCTTCCAATCCAAGCTGTACATTTCCAAGTAGCAATGTTCTTTCTGGAGAATTCTGAGAGAAAGAGGAGACCATGAAGGGTGAGGGGCAGGATAAGCCAAACCTTTCTATACGACTATGTCCAGTGTTTAGGAAAAGCCTTAGGAAAGAACACAAGTTTATGAGTTTCAAAATGTGGGTTTGAATCTCCCCCATTATTTAGAAGCAAACATATCACACAGTCCTTTGTCCTCCTAGGATCTTTTTCCATCTGTAAAATGCAGATTACAATACATCCAACAGTAACAGAATACTAAAGAGAACATTGCTTTTCATGCTAAAACAACATTAAATAATATTAGCAATAATAATAGAATGACAATAAAGTGCTTTGTAAGCCATAAAATGCTAAATAAATATTTGCCATCACTGAAATTGTTATTCATTGAAGCTACCTGGCCAAACAAGACTTGGAACAGGAACTGCTGGAGATTTTGTGTGTTTGTTTTAATATGACTTCGCATAGATTAATCTCTGTTCCAAAGTGGTTCCATGTTTTCCCACACTAGATAGACAGGGAGAGAAGGTTTCCAGGGTTCCCAACTCTCCTAAAATCATAAAGCTAACAGGATGCCACACCAGGATTCAGACCCAGATCTTATAAAACCGAGGCAAGGCTCTCCTCATTTCATTACTAGGACCCCTTTATATTTCCTAACTCATTCTTGTTAAGTTTTTTATTTTTCTCTCAAGGTAATGACAATATTTAGATGGAAAAGCTTCTGAAAAGGAGGGATGCAAGCACAGAAAAAGCAAATGATGGCTTGAATACGTGCTCACTGGCATTCAAACTTGAAATAGGGGCAATTTCAAGATTTATCACAAAGTATGAACAAGGTCAGCAGAACAGACTGGATTTCCCAGTTGGTTACGAGGGTAACTACTGTTATTCTTTTCCCTGACCAAAAGCAACCCAGTTTAGCTATGAGCACAAGGGACAGAGGTCTTGTCCGTCAGTAAGAACAGCAACACTGAAAATTAGGCAAGTCATCCAGATTACTTCTGAGCTCTTGTACGTCTCTTGAATCAGTCTAGGAACAGTCACAAAACAGAGTGAACAAAATACTGATCAAAATATTGTGAATATATACATACTAGCTTGATTAAGGATAGTGCAAACTCCTAATTCATTCACTAACTAAAGAAAGCAACCATGTCAGCTTCCTCATCTGTAAATGATAAGCATTTCCATAGGATCTCTAAAAGCCAGGGCAACTCTGGGAGTTGAGGATTTTATGCCACATGAACACAAAGTTAGGCAACTACACTGGCCAGGAACCTCAGGAAATGAGTCTGTGGACCCAATGCCATTTTGTGGGAGGGTACGAAAAGATTAACTCTGTAACTGCAAATATTCTAATTTCTACTCATTGAGGCTTTTACTGAAAGTAACACAAACCATTTATTGAGTATTAAAAAGCAATATGAAATATATACCAATGAAATGCCTTATGAATACCTAGATAGCACATCTAATAGAATTAAGCAGCTCATGGAATCAAACTGGAAGATTCTTCCATGCATTCACTCATGCATTGAGTCCCTATTGTGTGCAAAACATAATTATGAGCCCTGCAGGGATAGACAGAAGAATCAGATCATGGACCGCCTTGTCAAGTTGCTCACACAGAAGCAATATGAAGGAACTTCATACAGGATTGGAAAGCTGACAAACCTGAAAAGTCATAGAGCACCAAACGCTTATTGTATAAGGCAAATATGACAGCCTTAAGACCAGCATCAATTATTGCTATAGAATATGAACACGCAGGAATGTTTTGTGTTTGCTCTCCTCCAAGCCTGTACACTAAAGAAAATAATCTTTTATTTTATGCTTAAAGAGACAACATCAAAGAGTTTAGGGCTCAAGATGTGGGGAAGCCAAAGCTCACACAAAGAAATCAAAACAGTAGTTTGGCAGTAGAAGCTTTTGATACATTTTCTTTACCCTTCCCCCTTCTTTCAAGAAAATTAAAATAAACATTTCCTGGAGTTTTAAAAATCCTAACATGACCCTACAGTTCTGGACAGAAAGTAATATATGAAATTTATCTGAACTAAGAGACAAAATTGCCTGAAAGCATTTGTTCTAAATCCTGGCAGACAGGTGTTCACGCAATATGCAACAAAGTCCTTGTGTGCAGGGCAGTGCAGAAATGGGGATGCCTGGATGGTTCAGTCGGTTAAGCATCTGACTCTTGATTTCAGCTCAGGTCATGATCTCAGGGTTGTGAGATCGAGCCCATGTCGGGCTCCATGCTGGGTATGGAGCCTGCTTAGGATTCTCTCTCTCCCTCTCCCTCTGCCCACTTACATGCATGCTCTCTCTCTCTCTCAAAAAAAAAAAAAAAGCAGAGATGTGCACAGGGAAAAGATGCACATGGTTTCTCTGGAACATACACCATTGTCCTTGCCTCTGAAAACTGGGCAGAAGGCTCGCCCTTGATTCAAGGACTGCTACCATTTTATGGACCCCTGTGCCATTAGGTAGGAGTGGATGTAGCCACCTGCTTACACATACTTCCACTGATTTCACAGTGAAAGGAGCCCCTTCCTCACAGCTGTGGATGTCCTTTCTGGAAGCCACAACTGATGGCTGGCTAGAGCTATTTCCCACTTGTCTCAGAGCTTATTCCCTAGTAGTGTCAGGATTCCATGAATAATCACAATATCTAACACTGGATTAAATGAGCTTCCTTGTGGGCCAAAGGATGCAACTAATTAGTATATGTGCCTATGATACAAGGAGCATAAGCAGTAAGGAAAATACATGGAACCAGGTAGGAGCTAGTTCTGCAATAAACTCTTTCTGGGACTTTCAGCAAGGCAACCCTCTCAGGGTTGAGTTGCTGCAACTGTGAAACGGGAAGGCTGAAATGAGTGTATCTGTCAAGCTCTCTGAATTGTAATACTCATTCATCTCTGAACTACTGGGACACAATCCATCTATAATTTGGGAGCTGCCCACATGGATTTTCACAGATCATTCAAATCCTCTCACTTGGTTTCTCGGATGCTATAGCAAGATCTAGGATTGCATTATCTGGTCCCTGGGAAAAATGTAACCTGTGAACATTCTTCCCTTTATGAAACAGACAGTTATGGAACATCGGTATTCTGTAAGACCTTGTGCTAGGCAGCAGGGTCATCATGTACAAGACAAACAGGTTCTCTGCATTGCAAGAGCTCACCACCTAGTGGGGGAAACTGAGGAATTAAACAGATCCATTAAAATTTCAATGGTGGGCTTTATGGCTGACTGGTGAAAAGTTCTCTAGGATCAAAGATGAGAAAGCAGAACAAAATCTGGTAGCGTGACACTTGAACCACTAAGATAACCAGCCAGAGGAGCTCCAGGGAGCCAGGTTCAAATATCTCATGCTAGTATTCAATTAGCACTGGATCTCAGGCTTAGATTAGAAAACAGGCACAAAAACCAAAACAGAATAAGCAAACAAAATCCCCAAACAAACGAAGCAACCAAAAACCGAAAACTGAAGTCATTGATAAAAACTAGGTTTGATGAAGGATGAAGACACAGAATGCAGCACTGATAGCACATTTCTGTGGGTTCCTGACACTTGATGCCCCCGCACATGTCACCATGCCAACACGAGAATAGGATGTATACAGAGACTGGTAAAAATTCAGACCATTTTTGTGGAAACAAACATATCTGTGGACATTTTTTAATGTATGTTTTTAAAAGGAGGAGTTTCTATGAAGGATTTTGGCTTTAATAACGAGATCTTGATCTTGTTTTTCCTTAAGTGGGCAAAACAAATCTACGGTGAAGTAGCGATACTTTCAGTGGTAATGTGCACAGTGCAATATAAACGTATCGATGAAGCTTGCCCTGAAAAATACAAGTATAAACATATTTTTCTGTTCCAAATGAGGAGAATCACAATACGTAAATTGTCCATACAAAAAGAGTTCACAGGGCTTGCTGGGACAGCTACAAACAGACCGATTAAACACCTCCATAATTTCTCAGGCTCTTGGGGATTACCTTACTTGTTCATGGTCCATGGTTGTAGGAAGGATGGTAATGAAAAGAAACAAATTTTGGGCTGACAGAGAGTGTAAAGGGCCTGGATTTGTAAGTGAAGACATTTTGCTTAGTGAAATCTTTCATCAGATAAACTGCCAAGGCTCCAACAGCCCTTCAAGAAGAGGGAAACATGTTCAAACCAGTTTTGCCTGCAGACAGTGGGACGCTAATTGCTTTACCCAGATTCTCTTGAACCTTCTTGCATGCAGAAGCATAAAAATAGCCAAGCTGTACACACTGCCTCTAGGATCCAACCCTCCACCTGTGGAAAGGAATTCAAGTTTCAACGCTGTCTCGCTGCCACAGGTTTTCTTTGGAGCCTAATTACCAACTAAGTTTGATGACAGCGTAGCTGGCTCCAGGGGCTTCTTGTTCCTTTCAAACAAAACAAAAAACAAATTCCTGAAGCAAGACCTGAAATGTACCACTGGGAATCCAGAATCAGTGATGCAATTCCAAACTGGGGCTGGTCTCCTTATCTCTACATCAGCAACTTCCCTGGAGAGCCTGTCTCCGTAAGTGTGGATCAGCTTCGACAAATGTTTACTGACAAATGCCTATTATTTTAATAATAATAATAATTTTCAATCATTTGTTGATTTACAGCCAATAACACTTTCATCGACGTTATCTCACTTGATGGCCACAACCCTGTGAGGAAAAGTATGCAGAGCAGCGCTCATTAACTTATTTAAGGGATGAAAGTTTATATGGCGGCCGAGCGATAAAATTGGGAGCAAGAGAGCCTGTGTTGTAGACCTGTCACATCGTTCCCCTCCCGTCCTTCTTTGATGAAGCACGCAGACAAGGACTGTTTGTCAACTGGGATAGTCCAGGACTGAGAGAACAGGGAACCCCCACCAGGCTACCTGGGATTCATGGCATATCACAGGCTGCCTCTGTACGGTGTATTTCCCTTCAGAGGGTGGAACTTGACAGCATGCTGTTTCACACTGAAATGGGCTGCCCTGTGAAATGGTAGCTCCCCACCCCTGAAGATGTTTAAGCAGAACCTTCACAACTGCTGATTTAGAAACTGTAGGAGACTCCTTTACTAGGTGAGGACTTTCTAAATAGCACCTGTTTAGAAAATAGTCAAGAGTATTGTATTAGCTTTCAATTGCTGCTTAATAAGCTAAGTGGCTTAAAACAACATGACTTTTTATCTTATAGTTTTTGAGGGTCCATGCATGGCTTTGCTGGGTCTGCTGCTCAGAGCCTCACAGGCTGCAAGCAGGGTGCTGATGAGATGTATGTTCATCTGGAGGCTTGAGTGGGGAAGAATCTGTTCCCAAACAGCATTCAGGTTGTTGGCAGAATTCTTTTGTTTGGCTGTAAGGCTCTGGCTATTTGTTGACTGTTAGCTGAAGGCCACCCACTCAGCTCCTAGAGGTAGCCCACAGTTCCTTAGAGGTCTTAGTTCATGGGCTTCTCCAACATGGTCACTTACTTCCTCAAGCCTACAAGAAGAGTCTCTTGTGCCAGTCTACTGAGTTGGACTCTGATAGAATGTACTGCAATCATGGGAGTTACATCCCAATACCTTTGCCATCTTCCATTGATTAGAAGAAAGTTACAGGCCCCGCCTGTACTCAGGAAGAGGGAATTACACAAAGAGGTAAACACCAGGAGGTGCCACATTATAGCCTGCCCCCCCGAAGTATCTCTGTAGAAAACCTAAGATCCTTTGCAACTTGTCTTCCAATGTCTCAGAATAAATGCAGCGCCTTTTCATCCACTGAAGCCTCACCAAAATCTAAGAGAGACATATTTAACATCATCTTTATGAGACCCTCCTTTGTTGTCTTGAGAGGAGGAGGTAGTAATGCATAGCCAGAGGGTGGTGCTTAGCCCAGATGGTCTGCAATAGTCATCTTCATGAAGCACATTAAGGTATATGTAGCCTGATACATTATCATAATAGAAGGAGGTGCTGCTTCATTACAGAGCTAGATGGAGACTCAAAAGACTTGGGTTCTCATCCAGATGGACTCATTGTGTGACCTTGGGCAAGCCATATCCGAACTCTAGGATTCTAAAATTAGTCTGAGGAGAGCCCTCTAAGTGCTAAGAGAGCTCTCTGACCTGAATCTCCGCTCCATCTATGCAGCGTATGCCTAATACCAAGAAGAAGGAGGCTGGGAGGCTAGGCCCATGGGGTTCTCTGCTCGCCTTCCAGGCTCCCTGTTCAGAAAGCTTATCATTGTCACATGGTACCGAGAGGGAATGTGCCCAGCTAGAGGCCCAAAATGGCATTTTAAATCCAGGCAGGTGGGGCAGGGCTGAGATCTGGATGTCCAATCCTAAAAGAATCAGGAATCTCTAGCAGCTGTTGGGACAACGACTACCAGGGAACCTGCTCCCCGCCCCCCCCACCCCAGTGCTGGGTCTAATCCCTAACTGAGATCTAATCCCTAATTTTGCTCTCCAGATAGATGTCTACATGGCCCTATTCATAGTACTCCATGACCCTTTTAGTCTCTGCACTATGGCTGATTTCAAAGCTATAGGGACTCTGCCATGTCTGTGAGGATGTATTGCTCATCTCTCTCCTCTCCTTCCCTGCCGACTCGGATGATCTGGACCAAAATTCACTAAAATATGGAGCTCTTGCCTGGCACCATCTCCTAGTAGTCCCTGGTGCATACTGGGGGAGCAAAGCAGATAAGATAGAGAAATCTCAGCACTGGTGCACAGATTACTTTTGTCATCCAGGCCACAGATCCTTGCCGCAAATATCATTCAGTCTAATTATAAGTCCCTCTATTGAGCACTGATTATAAAATATAAAACACTATAGGTTTGAAATTTCACAAAAATCTCTATACAACTTCAGAATTTCCAAGTCCCAAAGGGTAGCTGATTTGTGACATGGCAGTCAGTTCAACAACAATCTAGGATAACCACAGAATTTGAATAGGTTCCTGGACTCTGCAATGAACTTGGCCCATGATGCTGAGCCTCTTACTATAACAAGACAGATCAACACATCACTTTGCATCACTGGATTTTACAGGTCAATATAAACAGCTCTGCAGTTTGCTCAGTGCAATGGAAAAAGACTATCTTCCTCACTATTTATCAAGTGTGTGTGTGTGTTCCTTGGGAGGGGGCTATTTTTAAATAATATTTGGACTCTGGCAGTTGTGCATATTCTATTTTTTAGCCCATATGCTTAAAAGAAGCTTTCATGAATCCTATATTCTTTATCAGCAGTGCCAATGCTTAGTTATGTCTGAAAATTCTAAAGAGCTTTTCTTTTTCTGGTGTGTGTGGAAATCACAAAGTGTCCACTTCTTCCCTTCATATATATCAGTCATTATATTTTTACAGAGCTTATTCATACTCCTGACATTTGTACATGACAATTTATACATTCTGAAATTTCTTAACATGCCTTTTAATCTTCAAAATATGCCTGTGAGTCAGGATGGGCAAGAGTTATTTTTTTTTACAGAAGTGAAAACCAAGGCATCTCCCGGGGTCGTATGGTGAGTAGACAGCAATGCCGGGGTGGGAATTCTGTCATCCAAGTGCCAAGCATAAGCTTTTTTGACCCGGTATTGCTGGAGATAATGGGAATTCAGGTGTCGGCTCTGCCATTCTTAGCCACGTGAAATTGGGAGTTTTCACTGCACCTCTCTGAGCTGTTTCCTTATTAGAAACATGCCCGCTGATAATCCCCGAAGTTTGTGTCTCACACAGTCATTGTAAGGATCACATGAGAAAAAGATGAAATCTCCTCTACTAGAGAGTAGAATACAGTTGTGGAAGCACATTATTACTAGAGGTTTAGGGCATGCACGTAGGTTTTGAGAGGGGAGTCCACTGGACAGAAATAGTTTAAGATTGTGTGGAGGTAGAACAAAGCTACAGGAACCGGTTGGATCCACAGGAAATAATCTCTGAGAAGCTCCCGTGGAGAAGCAGAGGGGTGAGAGGGTCAGTGAGCCGGGGGAAGGAGTTGGGCATTCTGCAAGAGGTGGGAAGGAACGGTGGTTAGAGGCAGGGAGAGGAGATGGACAGAATGCAGCTCTCATTTAGGTATGACATGAGAAGGATGAGAACCAGAGGAGGTTCTAACAACTGGCTTTGGTATAAGATTATTGTGCCTCAGAAAGGGGTATTACATTTGTTTCTAATTCAGCAAGCAAACATAGAATTCTCTATGTGCCGAGGAACTATGGAGGCTACGGAGATCCTCAAGATTTGGTCCTTGCCTTCAAAAATGCATAGACTAGCAGAAAAAGAGACACAGATGAAAATACAGGTTTATGAGAAATGTGGAATATTATGGGCGCAAAGTTAAGATCATAATAATGTTATGCACATAACATACAGGTATATATATATAATGTATATACTATAATATATAGCGTCATGTTACAAATAATACAAACTAACAATCATTTAGTATTTATAGGGAACCAGGTCCTGGGTTGAACACTTTATATGCATCATCTCATTTAATCCTCCAAATCACCCAAGAAGGTATCAGTTTTCCTTGTGATTCCTGACATACAGATGAGGACACTGAAGCCCCTGGAAGGCTGGAACCCTTTCCAATTCTAGCCCAGGCTGTCCGATTCTGTCCTGAGACCTGGAGCTCCTTCTTCTCCTACACTCCCTTTTCCAACCTAAATTATTTCTTTCCCAGCACTTACTACCTTCCAATAGTCTACATAACTTACCAATTATTTTGTTTATTGTCTCCGCACTCAAATGTAAAGTCCACAAGGGCAAAACTTTCTGTTTTGCTCACTGTTTTGTTTACTGTTGTATCTTCAACAACTAGATAGTTGGGGCTCAATAATATTTGTTGAGCAGATGTGTTAAGAGATCACATGATCCTACTGTGGGTCTTATAGCTAGGGAAAAATATGGCCAGATGCAAACATTTGGAGGGGGAATGAGATGTACCATGGAAAGGTAGACAGAAAGGAAGGTAGGAGAATGGAAAATGTTATGTAGATAAAGACTAAAAAGCAGGTGGTGGGTAAGCAGTTGGGAGGAACAGGGGTTGTTTGCAGGTCAGCGAGGAGAAGGATGATGAGAGAGATTTACAGTCCACATTCCAGCAGGCACTCAGCTCAGAACACACTCGAAGTTCTGAATTCACTCACGTAATGCTCTGTTACATAGTTGGGGAGAGGAATCTTTCCCCCGCCCTACCATTTGGCTCCTACCCTCACCTCCTCCTAGTGCTGAAGTGCAGGACTCCCAATATTTTCCTCTCTAGTCCCCTCCCTGTTGAGGGAATGTCAGCCAGCTCCAACTCCCACTTCCTTTCGTGTTGTCTATGACCCGGCAGCCCAAAATTCAGTAATTAAGTCATTTAGAAGTACGAAATTGAGTAAGACTCATCTCCTTACCCAGGTTTCTGATTCAGCTGTGCAGAACCACCATATGATGGAAGTAGTCATGTTTCCATCCTAAGTTGCTGCTATTTTGTTGGTGTTATTTATATCAGCAAGGAAATAAATGTATGGGCTGATGTGCTATGGTGTGGGAAATTATCTTCTCACATTCATGTGTCTGGGCAACAGAATGTTTATGTCACTATTATTCGAGCCTTGTTTCAAAAGAACATGCTGGGTTGGATGTCAGATCTGAGTTACAATCCTAGCTCTATTACTTCCTTACTATGTGATCTGGATCAGTCACGTATAACTCTTAGTTTCCTCATTTGAAAATGAAGGTGGTAGGGGAAGGGACATAGTGGCCAGATTATTTGGAAGTTCCTGCCAACTCTAATATTCCATCCCATTAATATTAAAATATTTCAAGTCTCCTATATAGTCAATCTCTTTTCAATAGTTCCAGTCAATGGAACTACTTGCATCAGCATTCTACACATGGTTTCTGCCATTTATTCATTCACCTACTCAACAAGTACTCTTTGAAATGCTATAGTATATGAGGAACTAAGCCTGCCCTAAGCCTAAGGAGGGAGGAGGCAGGAGGAGATAAGACAGGACCATGCCATCATCATGAAATTTCATATCTAGTAGTAGAGATATGGACTATTCAACTAAATAACAAGTATCACAAGATAGAATGTAATTGATGATGTCATAAGAGAGACAAAAGTAGGAGTTCAGAGGAGAGAATTGTCACTTTCAGCAGGTATAAGTACCTTTGCAAAAGAAGAGGTGTTTGGGTTGGGTCTTAAAGGAGAGGATACCTGCTACTGCTGCTGGTGGTGGTAGTACTGATGGTGGTGGTTGTGGTGGACATGGTGGTGGTGATGGTGGCAGTGATGGTGGTGATGATGGTCGTGGTAGTGATGGTGATGGTAGTGATGTAGGTGGTGGTGGTGGTAGTGACGTGGTAATGGTGGTGGTGGTGATGGAGAAGGTTTGATGGTGGCGTTGATGGAGGTGGTTGGATGGAGGTGATGGAGGTGATGGTGGGGGTGGGGGTGGTGATAGAGGTGGCGGTGGTGGGGGTGATGGAGGTGATGGTGGGGGTTGGAGTGGTGAGGGAATTCCAGGCAGAGACAATACAAGTAAAGACACGGTGATGGGAAAACCTATTGCTGATGTGAGTGGAGTAAGAAGGGATTTGAGGATATCAAGTTAGAAGTCAGATCATGAAGGGCCTAGAATGCCAGTCTAAGATATCTTAGATAACATATCTAAGAATGCCACCTAAGATATTAGGTGATAGAAGTTATTTGACATTGCACATTAAGCTACATTTCTGTTTGTATGTAGTCTTCTGCCTACAGAGAATGTAGGCAGACAGAATGTAAAATGTCTATCCCAAGACATACTGCCCATGTAGGGCTAATAGGGCCGAACTTTCCAGATAAGATCTTGAAATAATTACTTTTGAAAGCTAATGGGGCAAGGATCTACACTGAGGGAGGCAGGATGTCTCTAATAAATCAATCTACAGAAACCAGAGAGTATTTTGTTAGTCCTCTTACCAGAACCAAACATAAATTGGATGCGTTCTAAAATGGTGAAAAACCTTAGCATGAGCTGCTCTCTCTCAAGAGGTAACCTGTCCACTGGAGAGTCTGGAAGTGTTTGTAAGTGTACTGATCTCTCCAGTCAGTCCTGGGCAGCTGTTTCTGCACCAAAGTAAGTACAGGCTATAGAGTACGAGCTGTGCTCTGCAGAGAGTGGCACATAAAGACCCAGAAGAGGGGAGGGTTGGGGGAGAGGCTGAGGGGGCGGAGAGAGGGAAGAAAGGCTAGGTATGATTATGTCACCGGGTATCCTTGGTAACCAGAAAACATCTCATACATTCTGCTTGAGAGTTCAGCAGCACATGGAGGAAAAACGTGCCCTACTTCTGTCAACATCAACAGCATGGGAACAGGGCATCTTTGTGCCTCAGTCAAGATGGGATTGGAGATCTAGGGCCCTTAAATCTTGAGTATCTGGCAAAAAAAAAAAGAACATAGAAAGCTGGAGAGTGTGTGTGTGTGTGTGTGTGTGTGTGTGTGTCGTGGGGGTGGCAGTGGTGGTACTGGAGTGTGGTGATGAAGAAAGCTCTCACAATACAGAAGTTTAGGGAGGGTATTGTGAAGGTCCCGGAGCACTGGGGTTAACTAGTTCTGAAGGCAGCATCCAATCAACCCAAGGGTTGGGTGGATATCCTGCAAGAGAAGGGCTCAACGCAAGTGGCTCACACTCTCCAAAGACAGGATATGAAGACACCTTGTTATCACCCTCCATTTGGTAGATCACAGGGTTCTGGGAGAGAAAGAGGAATAGATTTGGTGTGTCCACTAATGAGCATACTACTGTCCTAATAATAATGGCTAATTTATAGCTAATACTTAAATAGCACTTACAGTGCACCAGGAACTATACTGAGACATATGTTTACACACATACATATATGTATTTGTACATGTGTTGTATGTACATATGTAAATGAGTATATATGTATGTGTATGTGCTTATATATGTATATACACATTCACACACATTCTTTTAATACCAATCCTGTTATAGTAACTCTTATTACCCTCATTTTAGGTAAGAAAACTAAAACACAAAGAAGGTAAGTAACTTTGTCAAGATCACTAACTAGTTTGTGGTGGAACTGGGATTTGAACAGTCAGCTTCAGAGTCCTTGCTGGGAAAAATATAGGTGAAACTACCATGCCTAAAGGAAAAAATGTGCTCTCACCCACATGGGAGCAGCAGTGTGCGTACGCGCGTGTGTGCACACACAGACACACACAACACTCAGAGAGAGTCAGGCATGGTCGCATCTATACAGAAGTGAACCTCATACCATTGAGGCAGCAGAGCTGGTCACCACGCCAGGCCTTTATCACAGTGTTGCCAAAAAAATCACTGATGATATTAATAATCAGTATTAACTTTGGTATATGGTTTTATAGTTCGTAAAGGACTTTCAAAATCAGACATTTATACAGAATGTGGGGGGCAGCAAATCATAAGCAGAAGGGGCAAATGTCTTCTGCTTATTAGGCAGCTGCTTCTGAATTCACTGAAGATGAATTTCTGCCAACCCATAACAGCAGCATGATTCTCAGATGTCCCCTCACTCTCCATTCCCAGCACGATTATCCCACTTCACTTCAGGCTTTAGAGCTCAGCAAGCCATCATCGCCTTTGATGGCTAAATTTATGAAGGGGACCGTGAGGCTTCATTTTGGAACTCAGATGAAGTCAGAGAAATGTGCCAAAGACGACACTGGACATATGGTACTTAAAAATGATTCTGACAGAATTCAGAATAAGCAGGCCCACTGATTCCACATCTGTGATGATGCAGCTGACATGCCATTGAGCACAAAGTAACCACTCTCTCGTGCATGCCATGTCCCCGGTCTTGCACGCAGCTCAAGGGGAGAAACAGAGTTCTGTAAGGACCGTACCATCCGCATCAGTTCACAGAGCAACTCAAAGAGCACCTAAATTCAAACACCAATTCCCAGCGTTAGGAAAGGGAGTGTCATTCTAGATCAGTGCTACTCCATAGGACTCTCTGTGATGATGGAATAGTTCTTCCCTGTTGTCCAATATGGTAGCCACTAGCTATATGTGAACAGTATGCATTTAAAATGTGATTAAAATTAAAATTTTAATTAACTTAAATTTAAATAAGCCACATGGAGTTAGTGGCTGCCATATTGGGCAGTAACGTTCTGGATCATCTAGACCATGGGTCATCTTGTCCTATTGCGAGCCATGTCCTTTAAACCTCACTCCCAGATGAGTGAATGAACTGTTCAGAGGACAACAGTGGGGCTACACAGGATAGCTACTTGCTCAAAATCACACAGCGGTTCCACGCTAGAGCCAGGATTATAACACAAACCTCCTGATTATTCTGGTTCTTCTGCCCTTTAAATACATATTTCTGAGATTAAAGTATGATACAAATAGATTATTGTGAGTTGAGTCATGACCATTAAGCTTCTATTTTCTCCTTAATTTTAATAACTTTGGTAGTGGAGTATAGTTTAGATCTAATGGTTATAAAAACTAGCAAGAGCAACAACAACAAAAAGTCAGCCAGGGATTGGGTTGATACATATAGGGTGGAATATAAAAGTTTATCACTAACAAATAACAGAATTGGCAAGTTGAAGACATAATGTGAGAATCCTATATTCAAAATAATAGCATGATCTTTTTGGACAACAAAAAAAACACGATTAAAAAAACTCATTAGAATCTTTACCAACTGACTACTATAATTTTACATCTTACCTCTGTTATTCTCTGACTTTATTTAACTTCATTTTTTCCCTATGTTTCTATACTAAAGCAGTTATACAGATTTTCATAAAATCCAGAAGTTTTTTGGAGTCATGGGAATGCAAATAAGCCTCAGCAAAACAAAACATTTTAATTTGTTTTACTTGTTCTTTTTTTATTAACATTTACAACATAGAAATTGTGTTTGTTTTTTCCTCCCCCTCCCAAATCCGTACCCAGTAAAAAATGTTTCCAAACTGGGATGCCAAGTTTCCATTCAAATCCCATTTTATTTTATATCCCTGGGCGAACCCTCCTTAAAACCAAGATTTACACTGAAGCTTGGGTGGACTTGCTATTGAACCGCGAGATACACCCCCCCCCCCCCCCGCAGCCATCTGAGCCCACCACACCTCCAGAGCACTGGGAAGGGGTCCTTCAGAGGAAAAGGGCCAGCTTGAGCAGGACCTGGGACATGTGTCTCTCTGGCTACTAAGGAAAGCTGCTTCTAATCCTGAAGACATTTCTTCTCACTCATCTGTTCTAGAAAGGCTGAGAAATTTCATACCTCTTGGCCACATTATCTTGATTATTATCCTGGCTTGCTCCTCAAGGGCTCAGAGATTGGCTGGAATTTTAAATAGGGAGCTCAGAAGGAAGTAATGGAATCATGAAATGTCCAAGTAAGACCTTTACAGAAAAAGACATGCCATCTACCTGTGCCCAAGCCTTTGTGCAGGACTGTGTCTCTTTCCAGAGAGCTGTCCGAGGATACGGCTTAGTTTACAGCTTTCTGTACAAAACAAACACACACAACACAACACAAAAGACACCGTCCGCCCCCAAACACACAAAATCGTGAAGGGGGATTAACTTCGGAGGGATTTCACATTGACAAAAGAAAGAATTTCTTGTACATATGGTCCCCAATTTTAGACACAATGCATTCCTGGAAATTTTATCACAAAGCAGATCATCAGAATGGAAAGCGCTGATTGTGCCTGCTCTTTTCATTCAATAAGCACCTACTGAATGTCCACGACATCCCAGGCACAATGATAAGCTCTGTCATGTTCACATGGCCTAAAACCGGTCCTTCAATCAGAAGGGGTAAGGCAGTAAGAACAGAAGTAAGTGTTTACAAGGCTTTGGCAAATGAACAGAGCAGTGGAGTGGCAAAGAGTGGGGACTCTGGGACATTCTTTGGACAACCCAGTTTGAAACATCATATATTACCCTGGATCGTGAAGCAGATGTTTTCCTTCTGCCTACTTGCAAACAGACTATCAGCATCTGGCGAACATACACCGTGTCATCTTAGATGACCCAAATCCCAGAGGGATTTCAGTGTTCTTCTCCATCTGCTGTTTCCCCTATCACACTTGACCCATTTGTTCCAGGGCTTGGCTCAGACCTTCCTGAAGCCTCAAGTCCTCAAATTCAGGCTCGCTTCTTCCAGCCAAAGTAGTGACCTTAACTTTTAGTGCCTGAGAAGACAGTGTTTGCAGGCTACATTGCCCAATATTTCAACATTCAAAGAGTCCTTGTCATCATTTCATGACCCATTCCTTCCTTCCAGAGAAGGAAGCGTACTCAATCCATTCCCAAGATAATTTTGTCAGTTAGTAGGGACTCTTTCAGTGCTAAGATTCAAGGTTTCTAAAACCCGGAGCAAATCTGTGTTAAGTTCTGTGTCTTGAGGAAGAGCAGAAAACAGCCATTCCTCCAAATGCCTGGAAGAAAGGAGGCACTAGGTAGCTCTTAGGGGGCTACTACTCTCCTTTCATGGACAAAACCTAGCCCACATAGAAAGGGATCAGCAGCTCATTTGATTTATTCCCAAGGTAAAAATTAGATTAATGCCCCTCAAATTGTTTGAGTGTTTCCTGCAAACTTAATTTATAAGAATAGAGGAATAAATCATGGTGTATTCATGTAGTATAAATGTTATGCAAGTATTAAGAACCAGGTTTTTAGAAAATATTTCTGGGGATATATGGGAAAATATCCCTGGAAATAAAATAGATTAGGAATAAACATACATGTATATTTTAATCAATTACATGCAAATATGTGAATAGATATCAAACATATAAGCACAAATATATAAAATTTACTATATATAGTATACATATAAAGTACACATATATGTATATATACATACAGGTATTATATATATAATATATATATACACACATATATACATATGACTGCAATTTTGTTTAAAAAAGAAGAAAAATGATAGGCAGGTTAGCTATTCCAAAATGTTTATAGTGATTGAATAGTGAATTCCGTGATTATAGGTGATTCGAAATGTTCTTATCCTTTTAAAATAAAAATGGTGAACATCATCACAAAAAAAGATTTAGTATATGTGCTGCCATAGTGAGCCCACTAAAAAAGATTTAAACCAATAATTCTCAACATTGGAATCCCTTAAAACACTTTAAAAATACTGATGTCTGGGACCCACCCCCAGATACTCTGGTAAGTGGTCTGGGGTGCTGCCTGGGTATCAGTTTTAAAAGCACCCAGGTAATTCTAATGTTTAGCTATAAATGGGAACCACTCTTCTTAATATATGTTTCTTTTCAACCATATGTTTTATTTATTGGAAATACACATGTCCAAAAAAGACTCTGACTTATATTGCAATTTAAAGTTACATTCATTAGGATTGTTGCAACTAGAATCTGGGGGAAAAAAAAAAAAAAACCAAAACAAAACAAAAAATACCAGACACTACAGAGAGAAATGGAGGAGAGAATGGTACCAGAAACCTAAAAAAGAAGGTTACAGTAGCACAGCATACATTTAGGCTTGAGCTTCCTGGCTGCGGGGAAAAGGAGGAAACTTAATATGAAATAAAAATGGTAATTTCTGTTAAAGAGCCTAGAACTAAATTCTACAAGGAAATTATTTAAAACATTCATTGACATAGTGGAAACCATCTTTAACAAGTTTCACAAAAAACACATAGCAGTTTTCTTTTCTTTTCTTATAGAAGTTTGTTTCTTACACTGATTCCTTGTAACAGCCAAAGGTAGAAATAAAAGACAAACACAGTGTTAGATTTTACTTTTATGAAAACATTTCAGTGGTGAACTAAGCTGAATGATCTGGGCTTACTATAGGTGACAAAGTATGTCTTTATAATAAAAAGGATTATTCAAGAACATTGAAAACTCAAATGTGTATCCTTTCTATTGAACTTCCATGTACCTGCAACAGAGGTTAATATCCCAGTTCAGCATTTTCTGATATGTAAATTAAGCAGATTTACAAAATCTAAGTTGGGGTACGTTGGGGAGTGGGATGCAGTTGGGAGAAGCAAATACAAGGAATGTAATAATTCTCATCAGCAAATATAAAAGGTTTTTTGGAAAAGCATTTGATGTGAACTTTTGAGATCTGCTTTCTGCCTTTTGTACCAATTAACACACAGAGATGCACCCAAACAAACAAAAAGACACACATAAACTTTTTGGGTTTTTTTTTTTTTTTTTGGTGCTAACTTCTAAAGTGTACTTAGAAACACTGACTTGCAAGAACTTGAAATTTTCAACGTGAGTGTCCTCTGGTTTCTACTCAGTCATGCGCCTGTGCATACGCACACACACACGTGCACATATACACACAAGTTTATAGGACAGCAAAACACACCAGGGATTAATGAAATTCTAAGGGGGTACACTTTTGACCTTTAACACAGAAGCAGTGATTTGTTGCTAACAGCACTTAATGTGATGGCCTTAGAAATATGCTTATCACACTTCCTTGGGAGAATCTGCTAAAAACAAAACTGACCCTATTTACACAACAGTGAAAATAACTCCAGAGTCCTGTGGAGTATGCTTGAGTAGTTGAGGTCACAGACACTGTGTAACCTTTCCAAACCTTAGGTCAGCTTCAATTAGGGCACAAAGTTTCCTTTTCAGAAAGGGCCTCTTCAGTGCTCACAAGCCTTCCCTTTGACCACCAGTGGTGAGGGCACCATTCAGGACCCTCTGTGAAGCAGCACTCCCAAGTGATCTTTCTGTGTCTATTTTCTCCTCCTCTTTTGCTTTCCTGCCCCACTGGCCAAATGAGCCCCATGCATGGGCTGAACTTTTCCACCTCCAACCCTGGGCTTAGCTTCTTCAATCTCTACCTTTCAACACCACATGACCTGCTGAAGATCCTACTCAGTCCTTAAGATCCAGCTCCTACTGCCTCTACAAAGTATTCCCTGACTACTTCATTAGAATACATCCTTTTCTCACCCAATTGTATATTTCTCTTATGACACCCTACAAATTCAACTTTTACTTTATTGCAAATTAAAGGCTTTTCCTTCCCCTTACAAATTCTCATAGGACAGAGCCTTGCTGTGTGGGTCTTTGTAGCCCCTACAGAGACTCATACAATGGGTATGCATATTTTTTAAAATGTACCTGGATTTTTAAGACCAGACCAAGCAAAGAGTCATACAGGAATAACAGAGGTAGCACAAATTTAATAAATTATATACATGCACAGATAACATGTGTGTTGCAACTCTTTTAGAGATGAGGGAAAACATATCCTTAAATTATCATCAACTAAATTCTCACAATTATCAGACAGTTATTTTCATGACAAATTATCTTCTCTCCATACAAGCCAAGCTGGGTCAAAAACAGATGAAAGGCTGGGAAGGAAGCTGGCATGTACTATATAGGCTTACAAGGAGTCAGGGGCTTCACATATATAATCCAATAGTAACACTGCGAGGGAGACTTATCCCCCCCCTCCTTTTTTAATTTGAAGAACTTGAGTCTCAGAAAGGCTAAAAATATGCCCAATGTCACATTGCTAGAAAACTGTATAAACCCTGGGATGTAGAACTACAAAATCTGTACTCTTTCCATGCTACCAAGCTGCCGCTCACAGATACGTAATGGAAAATGCAGCTGAAGACTAAAGAGAGAGTGATTCTTGTTCTACCTTATATTCTCTCTCTCTCTCTCTCTCTCTCTCTCTCTCTATATATATATATATATATGTATATATATATATATATTTTTTTTTTTTTTGTAGTTTTAGGGTAACACCTGTCCAAGTGACATAGAACCACAAAACCCTGGCAACTGCTTACAGACTTACGGGAAGAAATTGCTCAAGAGAGAAAATAGCAATAGAAGATATTATAGCACTCAGAAGAGCCTGAAAATGATTAACATGAGGAAGCATACTTCTGTCAAGTATTAAACAGTTCTGTTAAATTACACACATTGTGCTATTATTCACAAGAAAACCATCAGTAGATGTACTAAAAAAAAATACAAAGAGCATTGGGAAGATAGCATGAGATCTGGATTTTAGCACATAAAACCACGATCTTGAGCAAGTCCTTTCCTTTGCTGGGCTGTTGTTTTGCCCATTTGTTCAATGAAGGTGGTGAATATATGATTTCCCATGCATCCTTTAGTTCTAATGTTCTAGAAGCCTGAGGCTACTAACTGATACACCTACCAGATCTCACTAACAAGGAGGAGAGACTCTGCTCATACTTGCACTCTGAACATTATTTGATGTGCATCAAATTATGATCTGCATTCTTTCCTAAAAGCATTATTTCTAGCACACTGAAGCTACTAAGAATCAGAGGGAAGAACAAAAATGCAAACTGCTAAAATAGGTGTTTGAGAGCAATTCCCTCGCTGCTTTTGTTTGAAGTGAGCCCAGACACCCCAGTGCACTCTAGCATCTGTTTCTTCACTTCGGGTTAGGATTTGGAATTTCAGTTTTGAGACAAACACAAGATCTGGTTTTCCATTTTTGTTGTCTATACAAAGTGAAGTTACAACCATTTCAAATTCAGGCAAAACTCCTCTCTGCCCCACAGCCCACAAGAATGCTAACAGGGCTGGGTTTCGTGTTGGGGTGGGGAATGGCAGTAGCAGGAAAAATACCTGTAAAATGGAAGAAGGTGTGATGTGCTGCAGAAGGGGATGGACTGCCACGAGCAGCAAGGACGGGAAAACCTGGCACCCCAGCAGAAACAGCTGCAGAGGAGGCATCCAGTTTGTTATACTCATTTGTGTATCTCTATACTCCAGAGCCAAGTGCTTTAGCAGTCCTTTCGAAATGTGAAGATGGGTTTTCCATTCATTCAGAGCTATCCATTGGTGCAAACTAGCTCTTGTTTAAAATGGTCCCCTGGCAGGTCATTGCCCACTGTGCACCAGTCTGCACTGACTCTTGATAAAGCTTTGGTGTAGACAAGGTAAGGGCTGTGGGGTGGATCTGCAGAGCTGCACCAGCCTCTAAGCTAACCCTACCACTCTGGGAGCCAGTGGCCATGGCATGGGGGGTTCCCACAAACTGCAAATGATGAAGAGATGACAGGGAATAGACCCACTTGCCCTAAGCACTTTGTGTTAGCTTCTGTGTTAGTTCATTTTCAAACTTACTTGAAAACATTCCTGTCTTTTCAAGGAGCCAAATTTCCCCCTTTCTCTTATTTACAAATGCCTGTTTTCATGCAATCATCAAAAACAAACAAAGGTACCGCTTGCTTCTCACTGCTTAGTTTTCAGGGAGAAGAAAGATCAAAAGTAGCTTTTCCTCTACCAGTAAAGGAGTTGTTAGCAATGATTTATAAGTAATTGAGATTATTGTAATATTTTTTTGTGCTCATACCTGATGCTTAGTATTATGCTAAGTGTTGGGGAATGCATAAGATTTTTGCAGTATTTAGGAACACAAGGTTAGTTATTTCATATAACTTGGTTTTGGCTTCCCAAGTACATTCAAGTTCTGTTCACCTTCCAGCAAGTAAAAAACAAAAAACAAAAAACATTAATTTGTTTGGCACTAAACCCAAATGGCATAGGATTTCAGAAAAGGGAGAGAATAAATAAGAGAGAAGATCTCAAAAAGGTTTCATTAATATTGATTTTAATAGATATGGAGGGAGGTATAAACTCTGAGTGATTTAGAAAGTGGAATTGAGAGAGCAAGTCAAAAAAACATCCCAGTGGATGAGGAGGAGACATTTGAGGTGTGGCTTGGAAAAAGACAGAACAAGAGGAGTGCCTGGGTGGCTCAGTCCTTAAGTATCTGCCTTCCACTCAGGTCATGATTGCAGGGTCCTGGGATCGAGCCCTGCATCGGGCTCCCTGCTCAGCGGGGAGCCTGCTTCTCCCTCTGCCTGCCTCTCCCCTGCTTGTGCTCTTTGTTAAATAAATAAAATCTTTAAAAAAAGAGAGAGAGAGAGAACAAGAAATGACTATAAGATACAGAAGTCCCTTTGGAGTATTTCATAGTTTATCAATTATAGTTTCTGATTTTATGTCAATTATCTCATTTGAAAGTAAGGCCAAAAGTGGGCAAAAACTTTACTCAGTAAAAAAGAAAAAAAAAAAGCAACATTGAAAAGAAAGAAAAAAAATCATTTGGGTAGGATATATGTTCCTTTTCTTTTGTGAAATTTACTTTGGATTCTCTCTGAACAGAATGAGCTGTTGATGCAAAGGCACTTCCTAATGCACTGTGCTTCCCTGTGGCCTGTAGGGGCCTACCTGCAGCCCACCACTGGCTTGAGGCAGAGAGAGAGGCTAGCCTACCCTGAGAAGTTGCCAAGGGAACAGCCAGCGTTTTATGACATTATGGTCGGATTAGGGGAAATAGACTGACCCTGTAACAATGCCAGGAGAAGACCAGCTGCTTGGGAAATCACAATGATTAGCCAAAGTCTTCTTTCAAAATACACAACAACAGAAAATCCAAAACAACACACATGACCATGAAAACAATTGCTTTTTTTCAACAAATCCTTTGTGGAGTCCTGGCCTACACATAGAAGTCAATTACTGCTTCTTCTTCTTCTTCTTCTTCTTCTTCTTCTTCTTTTTATTTTTTATTTTTTTAAAAGATTTTATTTATTTAATTGACACAGAGAGAGAGAGAGAGACAGCGTGAGAGGGAACACAAGCAGGGGGAGTGGGAGAGGGAGAAGCAGGCTTCCAGCCGAGCAGGGAGCCCGATGCGGGGCTTGATCCCAGGACCCCAGGATCATGACCTGAGCCGAAGGCAGACGCTTAACCAACTGAGCCACCCAGGCGCCCCTCTTCTTCTTCTTTTTAAAGCAGTTAGAATGCCCTGTTATTTTGTCTCTTCAGAGATATAATCTTAAACGCAGACTTAGATTATTGTAACCGACATCAGCCAAAAAGGAAATGAGTCTACGCTGAGGTACTTTAATAGCAAACCTATACCTGCCCCTATCGTCCTTCAACATCTTGGCTCCCCTCACAAAGTACTCTTGGGAATAGATGCAAAGTCTAATTATGCCTGTATCACATCAGCGTGTTTATCGAAATGCCAGAAAAGTCATCCAGGTGGCCTAGGAGCTGGCTTGAATACAAGGGATACAGTGGGCTTGGAAGTAAATCCAAATGGCATAATAAAGCTTTGTTATTCATATGGTAGATATCAGAGTGAAGTGTGTGCGGCACTAAATTCTAGTCCATGGAACAAGTACTTATTTAGTGCCTGGGTCTTTGTAGATGTTTAATATATGTTGGCTGAGGAGAATAATATTGTGTGTGAGGCACTGGGTTGGCTGCTTGGCATGTGTTTCTCATTTAATGATCACACTTACCCAAAGGGAGGAGGGTGTATTATCATTGTCCCCATCACACAGATATGAGCACTAAGTCTTGGAGAGGGGTACAGTAACCTGCCCAGCCCTCCGCAGCTCATGGGCAGGCGAGCCTGTTTCCTGGGCCCTGCCTTTAACCACTCTGCTGTATTGCTTCTCAAGGCTGAGGGACCGAAGCAATGCAGAGAGCATAGTGGGTGACAGAGGGCACAGTGGATGACAGATGAATCACACATTATTGCTATCTTCCAAGAGCTTACAAATTAGTCTGCATTTCAGTGCATACGTGTGTGTGTGAGCAAGAGAATGAGGAAGACATGGGGAACACACTAGAACTAGGCTAAAACAGACCCACTTGTGTCAGGGAAAAAATGGATACGGTCAATGCAGGAGCATAAAGGAAATTTAACCTGGCTTTACAGAAATTTACAGCTCTTCTCAGAGCTCAGCAGAAGACGCCAGCCGATTCCAAATGCCAGATCTGCTCACAGCATCTCTGGACGTCTTTGTTCCCTGGACTCAGCTAGACTGATCCAAATAGGAAAGAAGACCACTAGGCAACCAATCAGCTGAAAATGCCAAATTACTTCCACATTGATCCCACAAAAGTCCCTTAGCCTGTGAGAAACTCAGAACTCACCACTCTCATAGCCTTGAATTTCCCCAGCTTGCAGGCGGAGCGCCTTGCAATAGACTCATCTTTCAGCTTTGCTTCATTCAGCGTGCAGAGTTTGAGTTTGACAACACACGTGTACCAACAACCCTCAGCTAAGCCAGAATGAATGTGATACCATAAGAGAGGAAAGAAGAATTTGGGGAACAACAAAGAGGACTCCTAATCCCACTTGACCTGGCGGAATCCAGTTAATTTATTTGAAAGGGAATTTAGGGGATCCAGGTGAGGGGGCGGTTGAGTGGAATTTCAATTACTAGAAGTGAATAGAAAAGCTTAGTCCTCTAACCCAGAGCCATATCCATGAGAGCGGACTCTAATACCGCAAGGGTATAAACAAGAAGGGGAAGGGGAGATTCTAAATATACTCCTGGGGTACCGATGTTCATCTCTACTTTTGAACTGAGTCAGCGCCGTATCAGTGATACTGCTGAGGTGAGGGTGTGAAACTGCTCCCGAGCCAACTCCTTATTGTGGCTTATCTTCTCAGTCATGATCTCAGTGTGCATTTTGGGGCAACCTTCTCATCTACTCAATGAGAGAGCTAGACCAGATGATTTCCCAAAAGCCCCGTTAGCATCTTCTAAGGTGATATTGGGATGCGTTGCCCATGACAGATTCTTAATTAAGCCCTAGTAACCAAATTCCCTTGGGGGAATGAGTTCCTCTAAAATGAGCCAGATTTTGCTCAAGGGGGGCTGTGAATTCTGCAACAGCATTAACCTTGTGGAGTCTGGCAGTTCCAAGGGGCAGAGTGTAGCCTTTGTGCGGTGTCTGGTGTCATCTGGCTGGGACCTTAACGATGCAACTAGAAGGGGGCCTAGAACTCTGCCTGACACACAGCAGGCACGCAGCGATCTATCGTAAGGATGAACAATAAATACTGATTAAGAACTCGTGTTCTGGAGGCACTACTTAGAATTAAATTTGATACTATCTACTAACCTTTTAACTTAACAGTAAACCTAGCTTTCTCTTTTGGTACAGGTGAACTACCATAATAAGGTAAAGATTTAATAGATCACTGATATGATTAAATAAGATCAAGCACGTAAAACGTTCAGCACAAAAACTAGCACAAAACGAAGCATGCATTAAGTGATGTCCCTGAGGAGCCCAGAGGGACATGCACGATTGAATAAATGGGTGTTGGTGTTACTGCAATTAAATAGCCAAGGTATTCGTTATCTCACTGGAGACTAATAGATTCATGCATATGAAACTATACATAGCATACAATTCCTATTATTCAAAGGCCAGTTTTTAATCTGATTCATGAATTCCATACATATCTGTGCGGCACAAGTGTGCAAGCTCTAAATGCTACATTTGTTGCCAGGACTGGCTCTAGAAATTGAGGGAAAGAGTAGAAAACTTTACACTGATTCAGAGGCCCTCCTTTCTTCAAAATCACCCATCAATTCCCCTATTTGTTTGGGTTCAACCTTCTCCCCTTCCCCTACCCTCACCAACTGAGACTTTAAGAACGTAAAGGACACTAAGAGAAGTGCAAATTTTTGAGTCAAATCTGTACCTGGAACATTGGATGTCTGGGGTAAAATTTATTAGATATAATATACAAAAATACTAACATAATTAGCTCCTTGGGGGGGGTTGGAGGGAATTTTAAAAATTACCCATGAATAAAGGGAAAAAAAAATGTCAGTCTGGGGCTAGCCCTCTGAATTATTTAATAATCACATCTACAAAGAACACACTAATCTACCCCATCAGTGAACATTTTGGAAACTATTTATTTGGTTTTTAAAATGTAATCTTAAAAAGTCCTCAATATGCACAAGAGAAAGGAAAAAAAAAATAAACACAGATGCGAAAGAAACAAACTGAATTGTGCTTTTTTGGGTCTTCCTAGTCATCTTTGCAAATTCCTTCAAAGTATGCATTTAGATCTTTTCATGTTCTGATTATATTCACCATTAAAACATTGGGTAAAATCCACCATTGCTACCATTGTGGAAATGGAGGTTTAGGCTAGCTGCAAGAAATAAGCTTTCAGAATTCTCTGGTTGCATAAAGAATGCTGTTTGCCCACTGGCACTTCAGGCACCGATAAAAGGAATTGGGAAGTATTATAATGAAGAATTTTGTAGTGGAACACACAGAAGAAAAACAGAGTAACAAGCAGGATTCTCCAGATCCTACTTTATTCCCTGTTGTCTAGATCATTATCTGTATAAACTACACTTGATTTAGGAAAAACAACAAAACGTATTTACAAAATATTTATAAACTTGCTCACTCGTGCCCTTGAATGGGCCAGGAGGAATGTAAGGGAGTAAGAACTTTTCCTATTTTCCACAAAGATCCACAAAGTGCACTACACAAGGTTTTGTGGAGAATAAAAGATAAGTAAGACAATGTTTCACTACTCAGAGCTTTGAGTATAGCTGGGGGACTTCGACAAGTACCTCTCTCAGTAGATTGCAACCCTGGACAAGTTCCTTCTCCTCTCTGGGACTCGGTTTTCTCATCTGTGGGAGTTTTGGACCCAGTGATCCTGAGAGGTCTGCCATTCCTTAATGAAGGATCTAAGATTATTTCTTCCAGGGCAAAAGACCCAGATATCCTCAATAATTCCTATAAAATAAGGCCATAGGTTTTTTTCCTGACATAAGGACTCTAAGCTCTATGAAATTTCTGAAGAAGATGACTCTAAGGTAAAATTGATATAGGATAATGATGATGATGGCAGCTAAAATTTCTTGACCACTTAGGTTGTGCCTGAAGGTGCATTATTTAACTTATGTTGATATTATGATCATTTACATTTTAGAGAAAGGAAGACTGAGTTTTATCCAGCTAGGATGCGCAGAACTAAAAATCAAGCCCAAATGTCCAGATTCCAGTTCTTAGCTGATATCTACACCACCAGACTTAAAGGTCCAAATCAAATGGCATTTCCAATATGCTTTCCCTGATTTTCCCAGTTATGATTTCTCTCCCTTCACTCATTTTTTTTTTTTTTTCCGTACAGCACTTGATCACATCTTATCTTTGAAACTCCTTAATGGCAGTGACTTCTCCCTCACCTTTTATTTCCTACATGCCTAGTATGGAACAGGCTCTCAGTTAATGTTTAAGTATATAGGATATCCACAGATCTAGCATGTTGGAGTTTAAAAGATGTCCTGTGGTCACTTAAGATGCATGTACTTTTCTATCAGCTATACTTCATTGAAAATATTTATGAAAATAATTTATCAAAATTATACACATACACCTTATCACTCATATACACATATATGTACCCTGTAACTCATCAATTCTCCTCCTAAGTCTATACCTTACAGAAATATTTCTATACGTGCACAAAAAGATATGTGATCATAGAAACACTATTTGTAATAATGGACCCAACTCTAAATAATACAAATTTCTCTCAAGAAAATAGAATTATGGGGTATTTTTCATACAATGGAAAACTACACATAAATGAAAATGAATAAAGTGAGCTATATGGTTTCTGCGTAAGATGGAGAAAACTGGAAAGACCACTTTTCCCATCCTTATGACAAACAAAAACAAAAAAACAAAAAACAAAAAACAAACAAAAAAACCACATGCCAGACAGCCTGCAAATCCACAACTTTCTTTGCACCCATTAGACAACTGAGGCTGTAGAGCAACTAGCTAACCTGAAGTCTAGGGCAAGTTGGATGCCTCCACGGAGAGACAGGATTTGAGCACTTGCTTACCTGAGGCAAATGCCTTTGAATGCCATACTACCCGGTAAGAAGAAATCATCTAAATCACTCACAAATTGTTAAAGGCTGGTAAGGCTAGTAGAGCATAATGTTCCCGGGTAGTGCAGATAGAACGGGAATTCAATTCATGCCCCTTTGTAGGGTTTTCTCCACAAATCTCGCCAGACGCTCTCAAGAGACTTGAGGTAAGACGAGAGTCCTGATAAAGTGTCTGTCCTGGTGGAGGATGGTGAGAGGAGTCACAGTGGCTGTGTAAGAGGGGTAAAGCTCCACCCAGATCTTCTCCTATGGATTCCCTTCAAAACAAAAGCCTTAAGCCTCTGGGAAAAGGGTAGTGAATCCTGTCACCCTTAGTGCACCAGTGAAGACCCACCAGGACCGGGGGGTAGAAAACAAACAAACTGGGGGAGAGGCAGAATCGCTGAGACAGTCCGCTCCTGAGAGCCAGAGACACAGTGGCTCCCTAAAACTGAGGCTGAAACAGAACAGAGAGCACCCTCCTGGCTTTATGAATATCAAGTCTAAAGTAACAGCAGGGGTACCTGGGTGGCTCAGTAGGTTAAGCGTCCTACTCTTGATTTTTGATTTTAGCTCAGGTCATGATCTCAGGGTTGTGAGTCCTCACCGGGGCATGGAGCCTGCTTAAAGATTCTCTCTCTTCTTCCCCCATCCAGTCACATTTCTCTCTCTCTCTCAAAACAACAACAACAACAACAACAACAACAACAAAACTATGCAAGCGAAAGAATAATGTAATAAGGGAAGGACATCTTAAAGTGATGAAAGGAGGGTGCCTGGGTGGCTCAGTCGTTAAGCGTCCGTCTGCCTTCGGCTCAGGTCATGATCCCAGGGTCCTGGGATCGAGTCCCACATCGGGCTCCCTGCTCTGCGGGAGGCCTGCTTCTCCCTCTCCCACTCTCCCTGCTTGTGTTCCTGCTCTCGCTGTCTCTCTCTCTGTCAGATAAATAAATAAAATCTTTAAAAAAAAAAAAAAAAAAAGTGATGAAAGGAAAAAGCTGTCAACACAATTCTCTCCCCACCAAAACTATCATTCAAAATGAAGGCGAATTAAAATCTGTTTCAGGAAAACAAAAATTAAGAGGGAATTCATTTCCAGCAGACCTATTCAGCGAGAAATGTTAGAGGAAGTTCTTCAGGCAGAAGGAATAGGACACCAGACAGGATACCTGGATTCATACACAAAAGAATGAAGAGTGCTAGAAAAACCTAAATAATTTTTTTTCCTATTTTTAACTGCTCTTAAAACTGTCTAAAGCAAAATTAGCAACAGTGTGCTGTGCACTTATAGCATACAAATAAAAAGAATGGCAAGAGCACAAACGATAGCAAGGAGATTGGGAGAATACTACTATAAGGTCCTGACACTGTATATACAGCGATATGATATTATTTGAAGGTAGACCCTGATTAATTAATAACATATATTACAAATCAAAAGGCAACACTAACACTAAATTCAAGAGTATAATAAACAAATAGTAGAAATAAAATGATTGTAAAAAATACACAATCCAAAGAAAGACAAAAAACAAATAAAACAGAAAAAATTTAAAATGCTAGCAAGATTGGTGAATTTTATTTTATTTTATTTTTTTTAAAGATTTTATTTATTTATTTCACAGACAGAGACAGCGAGAGAGGGAACACAAGCAGGGGGAGTGGGAGAGGGAGAAGCAGGCTTCCAGCCAAGCAGGGAGCCCGATGTGGGGCTCGATCCCAGGGCCCTGGGATCATGACCTGAGCCGAAGGCAGACGCTTAACTACTGAGCCACCCAGGTGCCCCAAGATTGGTGAATTTTAATTCAGCTATATCAATAAGCACATTAAATGTAAATATTCTAAACATGCAAAATAACATACAGAGATAGCCAGTCTGGATAAAAAAAGCAAGATTCAACTTTATTTGCTGTCTAAAAGTAACTCACTTCAAATATAAAGACATTGATAAGAAAAAACAAATAAAACAAATGGCTGGAAAAAGAAAAGTGATTAATTAATCAAAGAAAGATATATTCATATCAATAGAGTTCAGAATAAGAATATTTTTAGAATTAAAGAAGCACATCATATAATGATAACAAGGATCAATTCTGGGGTCAAGAAAACCTAATAATCCTACCATGTTTGCATTTAGTAGAGCTTCAAAATACATTAAAATACACAAACAAAATTCATACAACTAAAAAGAGAAATAGACAAATCCACAATTATAGTCAGGGTTTCAGTACCCCTATCTCAGTAACTGAATAAGCAGATAGAAAATCAGTAAGGATAGAAAAAATAAACAACACCATCAGTCAACGTAACCTAACTGACAATTATACACTCCACCCAACAACAGGAGAATACAAACACTTCTGAAATGCATGGAACATTCACCAAGACCGACCATATTCTGGGACATAAAACAAACCTTCATGAATGTAAAAGAACTGAAGTAATACAAAGTATGGTCATAGACTATAAGGAAATAAACTAGAAGCCATTAACAGAAGGTAGAAAAAAGAATCCAAGTATTTGGAAAATACGTCTATATAACCCTTGAGTCAAAAAGAAATCATAAGGGAAATTAGAAAATATCTTGAAGGAAAATTAAAGCACAACATACCAAAATGTGGTAGGCTGCAGCTCCAGCAATGCTTATTAATTAAGTATTTATATTAGAAAGGACAAAAGACTTCAAATCAATGACCGAAGCTTTAACTTTAAGAAAATAGAGAAGAGCAAATTAAACCCAAGGCAAAAAAGAGGAATGAAAAAACAGAGCAGAAATCAATGAAATTGAGAAGAGAAAAACAACAGAGACAATATCAACAGAACCAAAAGCTGATTCTTTTAAGAAAAAAAATTGATAAACTCTATCCAGATTGACCAAGGGAAAAAACTAGGTCAGACATAAAGTATAAATATCATGAACAAGAGCGGGAAAAACACTATAGTACCTACAGACATAAAAGTGATGATAAAAGGATACTGTAAACCACCCCTGGCCTATAAATGCAGCCAGTTAGAGTAAATAGACCAATTTCCTAAAAATACAGACTGCTAAAGTTCACTTAAAAATAAATTAAATTCGTAAAGGCCTTCTAACAAAGAAAATTCCAGGTTCAGGTGGTTTCACTAGCAAAGTCTACCAAACATTTAGGGAATAAAACCAATTTCCACAAATTCTTCCAGAATATCAGAGAGGACAGAACACTTCCCAACACCTTTTATGAGGCAAGCATTACCCTGCTACCAAATCTGGAGAAAGACATTACAAAAAAGAAAATGATATACCAATATCCCTCATGAACATAGATGCAAACATCCTCAATGAACTACTAGCAAATTAAATCGAACAATACATAAAATGATTAGTACAACATGACAAAGTGGCGTTTGACTTTGTAATGTAGGCTGATACAACATTAAAAATTAATCAATGCCATCCATCATATTAATAGGTTACTGAAGAAAAATACCATTGTCATATCAACTAACGCAGAAAATCATTTGACAAGATTTAATACCTTTTTATGATTAAAACTCTCAGATAACTAGGAATAGAAGAGGACTTCCTCAACTTGATAAGAACATCTACAATAACCTTACATCTCATATTATACTTAATGGCAAAAGATTCAATGCTTTTCCTTAAGACTGGGAAGAAGAATGGTAAGAATGTCCACTCTTGTGACTTCTATTGAACATCTCACTGGAGGTCCTAGCCAGTGAAATAGGACAAGAAACAGAAAAGGCATAGATTCAAAAGAAAGAAATGAAACCATCTCCATTCACAGAAAATATGACTTTTTTTTTCATTAAAAATACCCCACATTAAAAAAAAAAGCAACTAGAATTAATAAACTAGTTTAATAGGTTTAATAAGGTCACAGAGTCAATATAAAAAAATCAGTCTAATCATTATACAGTAATAATGAACAGTTGGAAACTGAAATTTCTAAAATATTTATAAGAGCACCAAAACTCATAAATACCTCATTATAAATCTTATAAAATATGCACAAGACTTCCATGCTAAAACTGCAAAACGTTGATTAAAGAAATTACAAATCTTGGGGCGCCTGGGTGGCTCAGTCGCTTAAGCGTCTGCCTTTGGCTCAGGTCATGATCCCAGGGTCCTGGGATCAAGCCCCACATCAGGCTCCCTGCTCATGGGGAGCCTGCTTCTCCCTCTCCTCCCTGCTCATACTCTCTCTCGCTGTCTCTTGCTCTCTCAAATAAATACAATCTTTAAAGAAATTACAAATCTAAATAAATGGAAAGATATAATGTATTGCAAGACTCAATATTGTTAAGATGTCATTTTTCCTCACACGAATCCACACTAATTCAACACAATTCCAATCAAAATCCCTGCAGGATTTTGCATAAAAGAAAAACAATTTTGTTAAAACAGAACAAATCACACTGCTTGATTTCCAGATTTACTGCACAGCCATAGTTATCCAGACGGTGTGAGAACTGGAGAACAGTTCTTGTAGACTGATGCACACAACAGAAAATCCATAAACAGACCCATGCATGGTTCATATGGTCCATATAGTTTACATGGTTCACAATCCACATATGATTAATTAACTTTCAATAAATGGTGCTGGAATGTCAGAGAAACTTGATCCATAACTCACACCTCATGTGAAAGTTAACTCAAAATGATGGAAGATGTAAATATAAAACCCAAAATGAAAAAACTAAAAGAAAATGAACAATGGCTATTCTTCTAAAATCTTAGAACTACACCATCATAACATAGAGCAAAGGAAACCTGCATAAAAGCAAAGATAAAATGAAAGTGGTTAATACTGATATGTAGCATTATTAGTGAGGATAGTGACCATCTTTGGGAAGGAGGAAAGGGACAGGGTTGTTTGGCATGAGGGGAGCTTCTGAGGTTCTGTGAACTGCTAATGTTCTGATCATGAAAGCATGTTCACTTTTTGGTAATTTGGCCAACTATATATTTATGATTTATAAACTTATCTGTATGTATATTATACAACAGTAACACTATTATTATTTTTTTAAAAAAGACACTCATTGGGTTGCTCTATGAATGTCATTTGATAGTCATTTCCCTCCTTTGCAACCAATTTTTTAGATATAAATTAAGAAGTTGCAATCAGACCACCTTGGTTCCTTGCTTGGAACAAAGTAGTAGCTTGATGGACGTTTCTTAGGTTGAATTAAGTTGGTTGGATATTTTATACTTGGGATTGATAGAATAAATAATTTGCATGTTTATCATTGATTCTGTAACTTGGGATGAAGAGTTGAACTTCACATAATAATATGCTTCTCAAATGGATCCTTAAAAGGGCTTATCAGGTTCTAAAAGATCTGCGCTCTCTTCTCCAAGTTACATCTCTGGTATCTTATACTACTCCCCAACTTGCTCACTTCTTCATGGTTACTTGGACCCTCTGATGTTCTTCCAACACTGAAGGTACACTCCTGATCTGGGGTCTTGAGCATATAGCACACTCACCACTTTCAACTCCACACTCAAAGATGATCTCAGAGAAGTCTACCCTGACTACCCAATTGAAAACTGTAACCTCCAATTGTACAGTACTCCTTTTTAAATAAGATTTATTTATTTACTTATTTGAGGGGGGGTGGGGGGAGGGGGAGAGGGAAAGAGAGAATCCTAAGCAGACTCCACAGTGACTGAAGAGCCCAACACAGAGCTCGATCTCAGGACCCCAAGATCATGACCTGAACTGAAATCAAGAGCTGGATGCTTAACTGACTGAGCCACCCAGATGCCCCATGTACTGTACTCTTCATTCCCCTCCCCCTGCTTATTTTTCTTTTCATTGCATATGTCACCTTCAAATATGCTACATAATTTACTTTTGTGTTAGGTTTATTGTTTATTGTTTATTGTATGTCTTCCCCTGCTAGAGTATAAATACTAGGAAGACAGAACTTTCTTGTTGTTTTGTTCTCTGATACATCAAAAGACCCTAGAATATCTGTGGAAAGAACTGAATGAATAATTATGAAATAACTCTAGATAACTACAAGTTTTAAAAGGGATATAGAAGATGTTTGAGTATGCAAGAGTAAATTATCCTGTAATATAAATACCCACCAATTCCCCATTTTAAAAAATCTGTTTTGAATAAGTCTTTGAATAAATCTGTTATAATAAGTCTTATTTAACAATTAAATTAGTATAAAAGAGTCCTGTCGATGATGGTAGAAATTAGGCCCTTCTTAAATGAATAAACACAGAAAGAATTCCAAAGAATGCCCTCAGGCTACTACCTTGACCATTTAGAGTTATTGCTCTGCTCTTATTTCACGGAGTATGAAAGAATGAAAGCCACACACAGTTACATTTCCTTTCCTTCTTTCTTTTTTTTCCTTTCAAATCTAAAAAAATTAAACTAGAAAAAATCAAGCCCGTTTCAGAAGCTACAAGAGCTAAAATATCAACACTGGTCTACCTGATTTGGGAATATGCTAAAAACAAAACAGTGAATTACTATAGTTGCTGTTCAAACTGGCAATTCTATTTTAACACCATCATAAAGGGCCAGAGGTACTTGAATTATTCTTCACATTTTTGTAAGTTACTATGCTGTTCACAAAAGGTAAGAACATTCATTATCCTTCCAGCCCTACCTTAGTCAGAATGTCAATGCATGCATTAGTACTCTCATTGAAAGAGAGAGGAAAAGAACTGAGATTCAGACATGCCAGGAAAATCTGCCCAAGATTAATCAGCAAAGAATGGCAAAGTGGGGAAAAGTACACTGCACAAGGAGTCAAGACGCCAAGGGGAGGGAGACCACTCTGGTATCTGAGTGCCTCCATTTTCAGAATTGAAAGGTGGGCCCCCATCAGCTACTCACAACTGTGGCCAGTAGATTCCCACTGGGCCTTGAGTTAGCAGCGTCCTCAGAGGAACACATCATCAATGGACTAAACATAGTAACAGTAATAAATAAAGCATCAAAATAATAATAAACAAGCCCTGAGCGTGGTCTGTAGTCACATGCGTACTCCTAGTTTCAAATATATGTTGAAGCTATTACAAAGAAGAAAATACACATCAGTTTTAAGGCATTATGGAAGTCATGAAAGCTATCTGTGAGCATTTTATGTGTATCAACATATAGTCACAGTACAGTTTACGTGATCTAGGTGTTTGTAATAAAACAGGAACTTAACAGCATTTAATCTCTACGGGCTCTTCCAATTTGAAAGTGCTAAGTCGTAGAGCCCGAGACAGACCACTTTACAACACATCTGGCGCTCTTCCTCCCATAGCGGGGCTTTTTCAACATCTTTTTAGCCTCAAGAGCCTTTGTTTAACTTCAAAGCCCAACATGAGACGTAGGTAAAAGTTGGGCTACTCTGTTTGGTCAGGATTTCTGTGTGGTCGGAGTAAGGGGTGGTGGTGGGGGGTGGGGTAGGAGCCCAGAGACCCTGCCAGCCAGGCCACTTCTCACTCAGGGTCTTCTTCAAGGAACCTACAGGGCTCTGTGCAGGGGTTTCAAAATAACCACTAACAAAACTCACATAACTTTCAATACATCAATAAGAAAGACATGAATACTCCAACCAAAAAAACGAACAGGGGATGGGAATAGGCAAGCATATGAGATGATCCTACACCCACCCAAAATTACAAAAATGCAAACAAAAAACAAAATCCACCCCAATGGTATCCCATTTTTAGACCATCTTTTTGGCAGAAATTTCAAAGCTAACCATATACAAGGTTAGTGAGAGTATGTGGCATCAGGTATTCTTACACACCCCTGAGATGAATTAACTGGGACCCCCCCCCCTTTGGAGGGCTATTTCAGTAGGTATCAAAATAGAAATGCACATATACTTTTGACTCAGCAAGCTTATTCTAGAAATCTTATCCTACAGAAAGTTTCAAAATCGCATAAATATCATTGCATGAAGATATTGGCTTTTTTAAAAAAAGATTTATTTATTTATTTGAGAAAGAGAGAGAGAAAAAGAGAGAGAGGGCAGAGGAGCAGAGAGAGAGGGGAAAGAGACAATCTCAAGCAGGTTCCACACCCGGTGCACAGCCTGATGTGGGGCTCCACCTCACGACCCTGAGATCATGATCCAAGCTGAAACCAAGATTGGACACTTAACCGACTGAACCACCCAGGCGCCTCAAAGATACTTACTTTTAATGGCAAAAGATGGAAACCGTGTAAATACTCACCCATAGGGAAATGACTATGATCCATGCATCCTATAGAATGCTATGGCACCATTAAAAAGACGAAGGGTAGACCTTCTGTGCTGTCACTTTCAGAAAGACACCACCACGCACACATTGTGAGAGGGAAAACAGAAGTAAGGTGTATACACACACACATATATGTGTTTATAACGCATAAACAATTCTGACTTCTGGAGGTAGATACACAGAACTGTTAACAGTGGCTTCTTCTAGAGAAACCAGTTGGGAAGAATTTCACTTTTTATTTTAGGTAGTTCTGCATAATTTGGCTTTTTACTAGAAGATGGGCTACTTTTATAATCAAAACAGAACTCTGTACTCTAAGCATGCTGTCTCTCTACATATACACCGCTTGAATGAGGAAACGTAAGCCTGAGTTTACACATGAAGTGCAGAGGCAATTCTGAACCCCACTCACACACCTTTTTTCTGGTAAAGTCTATAAAGTGAAGGTGGCAGTCATGCTTTATGGGGAGCTCAGCACCTACACATTCCAGAAACAGAAAACATCAACTACATCTAATGATGGGAAGAAAATGGATCTTGACAACAATAAAAGAGGATTTAGCAGCATTAATAAAGAACGCCCTTAACACAGCAAGTCGCTGCTAAAATAATTCCTAGGGCAAAGAGGACACGAAAAGGGAATGTGACGCCTGGAACTTCTCAGTGACCCCCGTGCCACACTTCTTTCCACAGCTCTCAGGGGAAAAAACACTTCTGAGAAAAAGTGGATCAGGGGCACCTGAGTGGCTCAGTCAGTTAAGCGTCTGCCTTCGGCTCAGGTCATGTTCCCAGGGTCCTGGGATCGAGCCCCGCATCGGGCTCCCTGCTCAGTGGGGAGCCTGCTTCTCCCTCTCCCTGTGCTCTCTCTCTCTCTCACTCTCTCTCAGGTAAATAAATAAAATCTTAAAAAAAAAAGAAAAAAAAAGTGGCTCAGCATACACGCCCTCACAGAGAGGTTTACATTTTAAGAGGTTTTTGTATCTGTTATAAGGATAAAGGTTAAACAGGTATTAAGAGAGCAGTAATTCTCTCTGATTAAAATTTTATCCAGAGATAGAGTACAATGTTCGACATGAGGTAACGGCTGTATGAACGGTTACAGAGCTGGCAATCTGTCCAGCAGAGCGGGATCTTGTCTTTCTTTCTTGACAGTAAAGGTGATGTTGTAAAACTGGAAACTTCTCACTGTGCCAGACTGAATGAAAACCTGTGAAAAGGCAGTTGACTAATTCCGGATTATTTTTTATTATTGAGAAGACTTGGCTGACACCGAAGGGGAAAAGAAGCAAAACAACTACACACATGTAGCTAAAATGGCAATTAAATAATTATCCCTCACAAATAGTTAATCACCCTTTTAAGTGAAGAGGGTGGAACCCAAATTGCAGCTGGATTTGAATATACTGAGTAAGAAGACTCACCAGCAAGTGACAGAGTTCATAAAATCTCAACGTGCAGAGACTTCGCAGAGGGTGGGATCTCCCTTCTCTTAACGCCTCCTTCCGTATTTCTCGTCAGCATCTTCTCACCTTGGGCTTCCCACGTTATTGTGAGTGCTTGACCCAAGTCAGCAAGTGGCCATATTAGGGTCCCACAAAATGGTCCCCTGACATCACAACTACACCTTCTAATTCTGTCACCTCACTGCATAGTATTTCAAAACAACTATCTTACCCGTTAAGGACACAAAAAGGAATTGGAGCCCATCCAGGGCAGAGAGACCAAGATGGACACAGGAAGAGAGAGCTGAAAATCTGACCTGTGAGGAAATATGGAATGGGCTTGGATTGTTTACCTTGCAGAGAAGGCAGCTTCGGGGAGAACGGAGATTTATCTTTGAATGTCTGGGAGAGTGAACAGACTTTATCATGTTTCTGGATGGGGTAGATTTACGAGTTGCATTGTCTATTTAGGTGATAATTCAAGATGGAGAAAGTATCAAGAAGGCAGTGCCAAGAGCACAGGTCCTGGAGTCTGACTGCCTGAGTTCAAGTTCCAGCTCCTCCAATATCTGTGCCAACTTTGGACAGATTACTAACCTTCTCTAAGTCTCATTTTTCTCTCCTATAAAATAGGACAGATCAGAGTCCCCACCTTATGGCATGGAATGCACCACATCACCGTGCACTGAATACTAAAATTATCATTATTGCTTGTAAGATATACCGTATTTCACATACACATTAAATACCAACCAGACATATAAATGTATGCAGGATATAAAGTACTCTTTCCGAATATCGATCATAAGTTAGGCCCCACACTGGGAGTTCTCTTATAAGTCTTCTCATTTATTCCTTACCGTTGAGATATCCCCACTCTCCTGTGCAGCATTTAGGAGGTTTAGATAGGTTAAAAAACTTGTCCAAGGTCATAAATAAATGTTTTAATCACAGAGCTCAATTTAAACTCAATTTTTACTGACCTCAAAACACTTTTTCCCACTAGAAGGAGCTCTAGGAAACACAAATACAAAGATAAATTACAGGCCCTTCCTTCAAAAGCTGCTCTTATAGAGAAAGGAAGACATACACGTATAAATGCATAAGAATATAAATAATCTACATCATAAAGTGAGCAGAAGAGGGAGTGATTACTTCCAAAGGGTGAGGCAAAGAAAAGCTTCAGGGATGAGGTGGCACTAGAGTTGGCCATGTAGGATCTTGACACAAAGATGTGGGGAAAGGCTTTTCAATGCAGGGCACAGAATGAGCAAAAGCAGAGGGTCATAAAAGGGTGGGGAGTTTTGAGGAACACAAAGCAGGTCAGGAAGGCTGGAGTCTAGGATGTGTGAAATGAGATGAGATCGGATAATTCCAGTCATGTGCAAGGCTTTGATCTCTCCAGCTCTTCTATATCTAGAAGTCTCGAAGGTTCCCTGATTTTAATCTATAGGCAATGTTTAATCTGTGGGAATGAACAGTCATTAGGCAGCATGGACAGGATGGACTGGAATAACTGCAAAACGCCTTACCACCATTTGATTCATCATGAACCTCAACTCGCTTACATGGGAAGTGGTACTGCACATGCATCATAATATATGGGATGCATCAGCCCGTCTATTAACAAACTGAGGGGAAGCACTTGATAGCTTGACTGTGGTTGTCTAGCAAATCCAGAACAAAGGCATGCCCCGTCCGATTCTGTTTTCTCTTGCTTTGTTAAGTCACCAAAGCCCACATTCACCAGTCCAGAGCCCAGTGTGGTGTTTCCTAGAAAAACAGCTGAAGACAATTCCCTCAAGCAGCTGTTCTATTTAGTGGGAGGACGATACAGTCAACAAATTTGTTGTCAGGGCAGATTTTGTAGAGATGGGAGTCTTGAGCTCCAATATTAAAGTTGATTCGAATTTTAGAAAGAAAACAAAAGGTCATCTCAGTGGGGAGAAAACGGGATGATGAAGAAGTGACCTGGTTCAATCAGAAGTGATATTTCTAAGATTATGGAGAAGGGAGAACAATGCTTGGATCTTTGTGGAAAAGTGTAAAGTATGCACTAGGAGGAATCAGAAGGCTGTAATCTAGACCCATTTCTGAAAAATAACTGCTGGGAAGTTGCTGATAAGATGGAATTGGCTAGCAGTGGAAAGGCCTAGAAATATGTGTCTTTCCACTAACTCACGCACTAGAAAATGCAGACAATGGCTCACATGTGGAAGAGGAAAAACCTTTCACTCTTCAGGTTGTCTTCTTAACCAGGCCATGTTCCCCTTCGAGCTTATCTCACTTTTAGCTCTAGGAAACCATGAGGAGGGTGGGAGAGATGCAGAATACATGGTGTGTGGCTAAAAACCACAACACTTAGGGAAGAGGTTCTGTTGTTTACTCATGATGTTGCCTCCCTATCTCCCCTATTGCCAAAGGCCTTTCAGGAAAAACCTGTGATGGATGAGTGGTGTACGAAGTAATGAAATGGCTGGGCTTTCCTTTACTTTTGGGAGAAAGGCCAAAATCCTTAGCATGGCCCAAGTCCTTCACAGTCTATCTCTGAAAACTCGTCTTGAATCATGCTTCTCCCTCAACGTCTGAGCTCTAACCACACTGGCCTTCTTTCAGTTCCTCAAATATGCATGCTCCACTGTCCCAGATGTCTAAACTACTCATTCCTCATAGCCCAGTGAAGCTGCACTTCCCCAGGAATGCTTTCTTGGCCTTTCTACCTACGGCTTGTTCCTTTGTTTGAATTCTCTTAACACAATGCTCTCTTCTTTTAAAATACTCCGTCCATCTTCCTTAATAGAACATACACTTCCCAAGAGCAGGCTGCTTGTCTGTTTTTGGTTACCACTGAGTATCCAGTGACCAGCGTGCGGTAGGCTCTCAACAATATTTGTTGAATAACTGAATACGTATTCTCTTCCTCAAAAATTTGGTACATCTCCCAATTGTGGACATGGAGGAGTTAGAGGTTAAATCATCTAGCTGGGGCAAATTGAATCTGGTAGTCATTATTTTAAATCAGACCAAGATAGAAAACCCATATTGGAATAAAAATATATAGGAAAAGTGTCTTGTACATAGTTTGTTAAGCTAAATAACCTAAAAAAATTGACTTGGAAAATTCCAGGAAAGTGAACTGATTCAAATTCAGCTGTGGTGATGATGATGACGACGACGATGACGACGATGATGAAAGTCTAGCAGAGACTAGTTAGATGTACACTAAACCACTTCCTCTTCTTTGGGGGCACGCAGTGTAGCTACGTTTCCAGACATTCTTTGCAACTATAGCCAAGTGACTTGAGTTCTGGCCAATGGAAAGTGAGTAGGAGGATCACTATGCCACTTTTCATAGTCTGGCCCTTAACCATCCCTGCCACCACCTCCTGATATCCTCCAAACTTTCTCTGCCCTTATCTGTCAGATGCAGAGAATCTAGCACAGGACCTCCAGGCTCCAGGGAACAGTGGAGCCCGTGGATGGAAAAAGCTAGAGCCTGATTCCCCAAGTAGAAAGCAAGTGCCAAATATCCACGTGGATTTTATCAGCGAGAAATAAATTATTATGAAATCACTGAGATTTGGGGGTTTGTTTGCTCTAGCACTTAGCACTATTTGTCCAAATTATACATGAGGTCAGACATTAAGAAAATTATATTTGTGTTCTAAGTTATCTTTCTTGATAATCCTTGAGGTGAATGTACAAGGGAGGATTTGATGCATCAAATCTACTTCTAACATGGCTTTTCTATCCAGTTCCACTGCTCCATTTCTTCAGCAGCTGTAGATTCCCAGGACTGGGCAGCATCTTGGAACCATTCTGTCTAGCTCCTAGCCAGTGCAGAAAGTAAGCGTCATCAATGCAGGTCATAAACAACCTCAGCCCAAGACTTTCATAAGACGGAGTACATGAGGACTCCTCGAGCTAGCTATTCTCAGCCTGTACTAATTGTTATAAAATTCTTTCTTGTGTCTAAACATCCTCCATGGCTTTTTCCAATGAATGATTCTCCTAACACTTAAAAAAAAAAAATGGGTTTCAAAAGGTCACTTTCTTCTATCTGCCCCTCCTTACCTTCTAATATGAATCTAGCTAAATATACACTGGGAGCAAGATTGAGTGGTGAGGACAACCAGAGTCACTTAAGCTATAGTTGCAGAACAGGCCAACAAATTAAAACAAAACCCCAAAATTGAATTCATTTTTTATGGGCGTGGGACCTGGGGGCTGGGGGTTATCTTCCCCACAAATGAGCCTTTAGTCAGACTTTTATGTGATACTTGATTATTAAGTGATTTGAAATAATATATTGCCAATGTCTGGGCCTTACTTTTAAAGACTGCAATTTTTTTGTTCTAGGGTGGCGACTTGGGCATCAGAATTAAAAAAAAAAAAAAATTCTCCCTGTGATTTTAATGTGCAGCCACAGTTGACAAACAGTGAGCTAAAACTCTACCTAACAACTATTAATATAAATTATCCATACAGGAATACCACAGGGCATAAAATATAATATTGCTAACAAAGATACCTGTCCAAAACGGCCACTGAAATCAGGCTGAACTCATTGCCTGAGGAAAAGGAAAGCATCTTTTTCTTGTCATGATATTCACTCATTATTTGAGTACCCTAAGCTGGAAGCTCATGAACAGTCTTGTTGAGTATAGGCCTAGCTGAAGGTCACCTAAGACAAGGACTTATGTCCTGAAAACCACCTCCAAAAGAAATTACACCAACAAGTCACTGTATTTACTATGCAGGCGAAGCCCAAAGCCCCTTACAGACCTGGGAACGTGAGCTTTATTAGGGCAAAGACAAGAGTACCTTGATTCTGGCTCTGTCCTAACACCTATAACACTGGCCCAGCATCTAAGGGTGCAGGTTCTCCTTAAAGGTTCTTTAAATGATACTGAACCCAGTTGGATGGGAGACTAGAAAAGCCCATTCACCCACATGGGATAGGGGTTGGCTCCCAAACAGACCCTGGATACCCCTCTGCTAATCAATAAAGCTTATATGCTCCTGTAAGAGCGAGCGTCACTCTCTAAAGGGTAGGCTGCTGGTTACTCCAGCTTCAGAACATTAGGCAATGATGGGTTAGATCTCTCATCTGGGTCTCAATTTCACTATCAGTACAATGGAAAAGTACGACTTGACTCCGTTATCTTTATAATTGCTGCCTTCTAGAATTCTAAATAAAAAGACACTTCTCTATGCCTCTGATTGCTGTCAGCCCCTCTGAAGCCACCAGCCACCACAGCTGGGTTCCCTGTGATGTGGACCAGTGCCCACCAGAGGGACTAGAGGTACGCTCACTCACAGTCCTGACTTCTTCCCCTCCACGGAAGCTTCAGGATGCTGTCGCTTCTACTTTTCGTAAAAATCTTCCCTCAGGCCAAAAAAGTGAGAACTTTTAAACTAAATGTAGCATCATCTTTATCTTCCATTACCCATACAGCTAATACCTGAGTGCAGGGCCTCATGCATCCCAAAGGTCTTATCAGCAGGGTGGGGTGACTGAGCAGAGGAACTAGTCTTGATTTTACTTTATTTCTGATTTCAGCACACATTATGAGTGAGGGGAGAAAAGGAGGGACACATGAATCTCATCCATTCTTGCTTGCTTTTTGCTATTTCCCCTCTGCCTCAGAGTTGGCCGGTGGGCCTGTGTGCTCTAGATGAAATCTGCAGATGTTCAGACAGTCTCCACCGCGCTGCACTGTGTCAGAGATGTTGGTCCTCACAGAGGAGAAGTGGCACTTTGGAAGAAGAGGGAAGGAGCCATTCTAAGACTCTGCTGGCGCAAATTTCAATTCTTCTATCAAGCCTTTTAATGAGAGGCTGACTGAAACCCTAAACAGAAAGGTGGGATTCAGGGCCCCATTTCTCAGCAGTAGCAAAACCGGAAATACCCAGCACCATCTGAGGCAGTGAGCTTGCATGAGGCAGGAGGATGGAGAGTCCTTCCGGTGCTCCTTCAGAAAGCTGTATGACGATGGGCACATGCCGAATCTATCTGACTGAAGCTGAACCCAGGACAGACAAAAACCAGTCCAAAGCAAGAACAGCTCCAGGTATTCTCTCCTTTCTCTGTTAAACAAAATCTGGAAGGACATTAAATTCTCAGTTTCTCTCCTGTCCTGACAACCCTGAGTGGGTTATACATGATCAGGCTGTACACGGTGTTTGGGCTGAGGGAACAGAACAGGGGAAGGCCGAGGGAAGAGAGCCTGATCCAGGAGAAGAGCAGGGCACTTGGGCCCGGAAGCTGTAGGGTCCGTCTTGTCTAGAGCTCATTCTTTTTGAATCTACTAACACAGCATCTACTGTGTTATGGTAGAGGAGAGAACAGCATCCTCATTTAAATCTGAAGACGGCAACACTCCCTGTTTTCAAAGAGTGGGATGCAGACAAGCAAAACCCAAATCCATGCTAAAAAGTAACAAGGGCTATGAAGGGAGACTCACAGAGCACTACGAACTGGCCATATCAGCAAGGGCAGTCTCGAGAGGCCAGGCACTCGCCACGAGGAACTGAAAGGTCAGCTGACACCTGAAGGGTGGGAATGTGTTGGCCAGGCAAAGGCCCAGGAAAGAGCATTCGAGGGAGAGAAAGATTATGCACAAAGAGCAATGGGTAGGCCGATCACGGTGCAACTGGAAAATGGAGAGTAGCTCAATGGGATCAGAGCACAGAGAGGAGAGGCGAGGCTGAGCGATACAAAAGGTCTGTCTTATCTTAGCCACCGGGTTGCAGAAGCTCATTCATGCTGCACAGGCATCACCAGCTCTGGGCCAGTGACAAAAGGTCACGTAAACAAGAGCACATTAAAATAGGTTAAGAAGCTTTGCTTTTATACGCAGAATCACTAGGGACAGGGAGCACTGGGAAGAGGAACCCCTTGAAGCATTTTAAATAGGAGAACAACATGATGGGGTTTGAATCTCAGAAAGATCATTCATCCTTCCTTGAGGAAGGTATTTTGGAATAGGAGTCAAGTGCATGAATCTAGATGCCAGAGGAGCTGGAAGGAACAAAGAGTGGATAGGCACTCATTTCTCTCTCGTTCTGCAGAATGAGGCTATCGTGAAGAGGTGACGGCTGGCCTCTCAGGGCCCTTCCACGCTGAGGCCTACATTCCATGACTGCTGACTCATCACAGGGTGCAAGAAATGCCAAAGATTAGTCATCTGCTTGCTATTATGCTTTGAGGCTGATGGTGGGAATTCTGATTTACAGAGTGGGGTTATTAGTTTTTCACTTTAAAAGTCATATAAACCTAAGGCTTCTGAAGTGTTGTTTTTCTTTTTTTTTCTTGAAAGTTCTTCTATTTGGGTCAGTGAAGTTGGGCAAACCAATAAGCCACACCAAAGCTCAGAGAATAAGAAAAGCATCTCAGCTGGATGTTCACTTTTCAAATTTTTATATGTACATTCATTCAAAATTTTAATTATCAAAAAGAAAGAAAATAAAATTTTAATTGTCACAGCAGGATATAAAGTGAAAAGTAAAACTCCTTCCCAGAGGTAACCACTCCAAACTTGACTATACTTACGATTTTTCTATGCCTGTATATACGTGTATGTGGGTACGTGTGCACACATGCATTCATTCACATATAAACACCCACTTTCAAAGTTTTTCTTTAAACACAAATGAGATTTTATGTACTGCTCTGTACCTTATTTTTTCTTCAACTAGTTTTTCTTGGGTGTCTTTTGTAGTACCTATTGATTTACCTTGTTTTTTAATAGCTTCCAAGTTATCGTACGAATTTGCCATATTTAATTTATTTTGTAATTTTATTTACCTAGTCTCTTTACACTATTACAATGATACTATGTGTATTCTTATAAAGGTACTGCTGTGCCCTTGTACAAATATACCAAATGGTATGTTACTGTTTGAAGTTATAGTGTCAAAATATATGTATAATTAAAATTTTGAGAGATAACACTAAATTTTGTTTCCAAAAGGTTGTATGAACTTGTACTCTAATCCAAAGCACAGGAAAGTACACATTTCCCTGCATCCTGGCCAAAACCAAGTGTCAAACTTATAAACTGTGGCCATTCTGATAAGGAGAAAATGGTGTTTTAAACTGCATTTCTTTCATTAAGATTGAACCTCTTGTCAGAGTTTTATCAGCTGTTGTTACTATCTGTTCTATGAACCGCCTGTTGATATCTTCACTCTTTTTGTCTAACGGATGGTGTCTTTGGATCAATGTTTATGAAATCTTTACGCATACTCAAAATGACTGTCTCATCTATTATTTTTGTTCATGTAGAACAAGTCACTGGGCCTCAGTTTCCAAATGTGTAAGGATTAAGTGGGACAATGGCTGTGGAACCACATCAAGAACTATAAAGCCTGGCAGGGACAGTATTCTTGTATTTTATAAAGACGTCTTCACAGGAGTGTTTCAAATCATGGTGCAAACATATCCTGTCCGTACAGCGGGTCAGAATGAGATAGACTCTTACTGCCACACAAACACCCTCTAAAAAGCGATCCTGGGTAGCTCTTTGTGGCCCGGTCAGGGGCTCCAGGGCGGCCCCTAGGCAGAGGCAGAGCCAGGGCTGGGGGGGGGGCAGCTTTCCTGGCTGCCGGGTCCATGTGCTCTGTACCGAGTCCGGCATGGGGCATTAACTGTGACATCAACAACAGAGTTTAGAGGGACCACAGAGCCGGGAGGCTCCGCGCGCTCCTCCTGCCAGGAGCCAGCCAGCAGAAAAGCAGCTGCCGAACCTGAGGATGGGCTCCCCGGGCCAGTGACGCAACTCTTAACAGTCAGCACTGGTCAGACCCTGAGTCGCTCTGGTCCACACAATGGAGAGAGAACTTGAAAAACAATGAGAGAGAATGCTGGCTCAGAGGAAGTGACTAAAAGGTCTGGCAATCGGGGCTGTGCGGCAGGGTTGCAGGAACTGGGAGCCCTTATCCCGTGTAGGATCTTTACCCCACGGCTGGCCCTGCGGTGCTCACACACACACCCCTGCTTGCCGGGCCCGTGACCTCATCCTCGCTCCCTGCGGTAACAATATGTCAAGAAACAGACGGAACGCTCACCAGAGGATGCAGTGAGGAAGAAGATGCCACCCCATAGAGCTCATGGGGCACATGAGAAATCAAGAGGTACCTCAGATGCCATCTTCTAAGTGGCAGGAAAGGGGTAAAGCCGATCACCCCAGGTTCTTGCAGCACAGGGGTGAGGCCTGAAGGAGGAGAATGCTTGGCTGGGGGACGGAGACGGAGGGAGAAAGCGGCACATTCCAAGAAGGGAAAGGGATTGCCCAGCCCCAGGGGTAGCGAGCAGCTTCCCTGTTTTGGAAATGTGTGCGTGTGTCTGTGTGTGCGTGGACATGTGCATGTACTAACGTGCAGCTATAGGCGCTTTTTTTTTTTTCTTAAGATTTATTCAACAGAGAGAGACAGCGAGGGAGGGAACACAAGCAGGGGGGATGGGAGAGGGAGAAGCAGGCTTCCCGCCGAGCAGGGAGCCCGATGCGGGGCTTGATCCCAGGACCCTGGGATCATGACCTGAGCCGAAGGCAGTCACCCAACCAACTGAGCCACCCAGGTGCCCCTGTGGCTATAGGCTTTTTATATGCCAGTCTGATGAGGACGGACTTTATCGTACAGGCAATAAAAAGTCACTGAAGAATTTCAAAGGCACTTGCTATATAAATGAAGGCAGACATAAAGAAAGCCGAAGTATTCCATCAGAATTTCTTGAGTAAGTGGTAAGTAAGAGGAGAGAGTGAAGGGGCTGACATGCGGGACTGACAGCTCCCGTGCCTTCGATTAGGGAAGCAGGTGGTTCCACTGACGAGGAACACAGGCAGGGGAGGGGATAGAAGAGAAAAGTGTGGGTTCTGTTTTGAGAGTGTTGAAATTTGTGGGCCTATAAGCCTACTATCTGGTCAGTTGACAGATCCATAGTCTGGAGGTCAGAGAGATCTCAGCTGCAGATTATGGCCAGAGAGTTTTCAGCACCTAGAGATCTCTGTAGTCGTGGGAGCAGATGAAACGACTTAGAAGAGTGTGGAGTGAGACGAGAAGAGGGATTATGGCAGAACTAAAAAAACACAAAAAACAAAAAACAAAAAAAACCCCACTGAATTTAAGGAGTCGGGAGAAGAAAGAAAATCTGCTACAAAAGAGTGGGATGTTATGAGTCTGAGAGGTAGGAGGAAAACCTGGGAGTGTGTGGTGTCACAGACACCATATGAAGACAATGTTTCAAAGAGCCAGCGTCAGGCTGCAAAGGGCTCAAGAGAGATGAGGACTGACAAGCCCTCCGTGTCTTAGAGGTTGCTGGTGATGCTGAGGAGAGCTGCATAAACGGGGACGTGGGCACAGAAGTCAGACGGCAGGGATCTGGGTTGAGTAGGAAGGGAGATGGGCAGAGAGAACAAAGCTTAGCTATGTGTGTGTGTGCACGCCCATGTGCTCACACATACGCACCTGCACTCGTATCTGTTTCCAGGCCATGTTATCACATGTGTGGATTCATGTGTCCACCACCTTGGCTAAGATCCAGAACAGTTCCCCCTGTTGCCTTTTAGAACCACATTTACACCCACCTCACTTAACCCGATTCCTCCCCCAACCCTAACCCCTGATAACCATTCACCTATTCGGCATTTCTATAATGTCATTTCAAGAATGTTATATAAATGGAATCACACACTATGTAACTTACTGGGATTGACTTTTTCCACTCGGCAGAATTCTCTTGAGAGCAGAGTGTAAGAATACTGGCCATGAGTAGGGTCAAGGTTGGTCACAGTTTATACCGCTATCAATGCACCTAGCTGTGTGCTTTTCCCCAGCAACATTTAGGTGCTTTGGCGAGCAAAGACAAGTCGTTGGGCTCATCCAGATTGCTGTATTGCCAGGAGAATGTGACAGGAGAGAACAACAAAGGATTGAGGGAAGATATTACAATATAAATTTTTAGGGTGTATTTATATAATCTATTTGCCAGAGAAGGTATAGTATGACCAGTGTCTCCAGAGTGAATATCAGGAATAATAGCTCGCACTTATTAAACATCTATTAGGAGGCAGGCACTGTGTTTGGCACTTAACCCCGTGAACTCATTTAATCTTCCCGGTGGTCCCCTGTGGTAAGTACTATCAGCCTCCTTTTACAGATGAGAAGCAGAGAACTGAAGAAACTTGACCATTGTCAGCAAGTAGAAAGTAGTTCTAGGTTTATTTAAATCCATGTCTCTCTGATTCCAAGGCTGAGTTCAGTGCACTGCCTTACAGCCGGCAGGTATGTGGAAACTGAACCAAGGAGCAAGAATAGTTTTGAATGTCATGAGATACTGAGTTTGGATTTTTGCATCATGGTATTTCCTGGTGTGAACTTGCAATGGCAGATGAAGCCAACTACCCTTTCACTGTAAAAGGCATTGACTGGTATTACCAGATTATTTTATCCAGGGCACAGGAATAACTACTCTACCCTTAAGAAGACAACATATACCATGTGGGCCACTGGCAGAAGTGTGTCAGGGGGTTCATGTACAAACAGGTCCTTCTTTTCCTGTGTTCCACTATAATGGTTGAAAGCCCAGTATAGGTCATCTCCTCCACTTCCCCATCCTTGAAAAGAGTCCTGTCCACTACATCTCTGATGAGTGGTCATCTTGTCTCTGCTCCTTTCCTTCCAGGGGCAAGATGCTCCTGTTTCACAGCGTGTCCAATCTCTATGGATATCTCTCAAGTGTCCACCTTGCTTTTAGCGTAGTACATGTTGCTGAGAGCTGAATCTGTCCCACGAATGGCACTAGCCACTGTCCCCAAATTTGTGTTTGATAAGTCACAAAACCCTTATAAATATTGTTATAGCCATTTTACATAATGAAGAAACTGAAACTTCTGTGTCCCTCTCCCATGAGTTTTGCCCAATGAGTACACACAGGACCATTTCAAACTGCCCTTTCACCCAAAAGCTCTCCGGTGCTGTCAGTCTGAGTCCAGAAGGGCCTTTTGGCATCCAGACTCATGGTTTAAATGCAGACAGAATTGCTCAATCACTTTTGAAAGTGTAACCCATTGCCTAACAGCTGAAAGTGTCTTCTTCCATTACTGGAATTGGCTGCCCAGTATTGAGATTACTGGAAAGGGATATTATGATTGGGACATTTAACCAAATATGCACATTTTCAGGAGCATTCTAGAAAGGACAGTGGGCCCTATTGATAAGGAAATGGATCCAGAGACAGAATGATGTAACAAGAAGGGACAGGGCGCCTGGGTGGCTCAGTTGGTTAAGCGACTGCCTTCGGCTCAGGTCATGATCCTGGAGTCCCGGGATCGAGTCCCACATCGGGCTCCCTGCTCAGCAGGGGGTCTGCTTCTCCCTCTGCCCTCTTCCCTCTCGTGCTCTCTGTCTCTCATTCTCTCTCTCTCAAATAAATAAATAAAATCTTTAAAAAAAAAAAAAAAAAAAAAAACAAGAAGGGACAGGGGCAACCCTGAAGTGGGATGGGTACAGAGTGATGGTGGTGAGGTCCGGGAGGCAGTGAGGAGGGAGAACAACAAGGGAGAAACAGGTAGAAGCATTGGATTTTTACCAAAATTCCAGACTAAACATAAATTTGAGCTTCTGTAGGACTGTGTCCAGCTGGCTGGAGAAACTCGTGGGAGACAAGGAGCCCTGATACTGAAGAATTTCCCTGACTCTATAGCCGACTTCATTCAGGAACATCACCCTCCTCACGAAAGCCTCATTTCTCCTGCTTGTGCTTAGGGATTGGGATACAAAATGGGCCTCCTGCTGGGAACCCTTAAGCCTGTCCATTTGCTGCCTCAGTTCTGGCCCTCACAGACTACCCATTCTTACACGCTATTACAGATTCCTTTTGGTAGAGAGACTGCAATGCTCCCAAGAAATGCTGTTCTCACAGCTCCTAGAAACCCAAAGGGTTGTTTTCAAATTTACCAAGTCCTTGAATTTGAACACCTCTGACAAGGGTATAAAAACAAAAGCTCTCTCTTCCCCCAAACCACTTATAAATACCTCCTATCTAGGCGGAAACCAAGGAGGTGACAGGAGCGGACTTACAGATGCTCTAAACTAAATGACAAAGTTTGAAGCCACAATGCCTTGCATTCAAATCCTCTGACCAGCTCTGTGTTCTTGGGCAACTCCCATAGGCCTTCTGTGCCTTTACATCCTCACATGACAAACAAAACCAAAACAAATGCACAAAATAAACCTGTATGCTGAGCTTAAATTTAAATTGGAAATGTTTTTACAAACTCGCAAGCAGTATATAGTTATTATTATTGTTCCTTAATTCAACAATTAAGGGACATCAGCTATACCAAGACAGTGCCCAGTGCTAAATGTGCAAAGAAAATGAGTAAATTACCCCTGGATGGAGATGAAACATACATTTTTTTAAAAAAATGATTCATTTATTTATTTTAGAGAGAGAGAGAGAGAGAGAGAGAGAGAGTGTGGTGGGTGGGGGAGGGGCAGAGGGAGAAGGAGAGAGATTCCTAAGCTGACTCCACGCTGAGTGCAGAGCCTGACACGGGGCTCGATCTCACAACCCTAAGTTCATGACCTGAGCTGAAACCAAGAGTCGGATGCTCAACCGACTGTGCCACCCAGGTAACCCTGAAACATATACTTTAATGTAAGTTAGGAAATGATAAATGTCATAAATCTCATTCCACTTCCGCTTAAAACAGATTGAACAAAACAAGATCTAATATGCAACCTTACTTTACTCCACTAGAATGTGGAAATAGGTTAAAAAATTTCCCTTCAACTTTAAAACATGTAACTTAACTCTGAATCTTATTATTTTGTTATTGTTATTTGCCTGTTAAATGAGGTTCTACATGTCCTATTTGGTCAATTTCTGTAGTTAAGGCAATGGAAATACTAAACACTAAAGAATGATAATGACATGCTGGACAATCCAAAAGAAAGTGATCAGAATACTAAAAGGCTTTGATATCAGGATAGACAACAAATGGAAAACTTTCTTCAAATACCTAAAAGGCTTTTAAATGGAAAATGTATGAGCTGTCTTTTTCTGTGGACAGACGATGTTGTAAGGAAATAGACTTCCGATCAAAATAGGAAGTAACTTTATAACCTTTAGAGAGTTCAACAAAGGAAAAAGCTGCCTTGAGAGCTAGTAAATTTCCCATCCTTGGAACTATGCGCATTTAAAAGAATATGATGGTAAATCCATTGCAAAATAAGTTTCCAAAATCCATTGCAAAAAGCCTGCTTTTGAAAAGTGGGCAAACACCCCTCTGTTTACTTCTTTTATAAATTGTTCACTTGGCTAACTGGCACAAAATGAAAGTAGACCTCCATATTTCAAGACCCACCCATAGAAAGAGAACCAAACGGCACATTTAATGAGTTTGAAGGGGCCTTTTATATACTACTCAGTGAGCCTCTGCCATCATCAGATCTCTGGGCTCCAGCCACACTGATCCATGCCCCTTCCGGATTTTGTGTCAATTGTACTAAATGAAATAACTCATTGTCATAAAGCCTGCTTTACAATCCAGTTTTACTCATCAAGGGAATGTGTCTGCAATATGTACTTTCTCCAACGTCCCTATCTCTTGAGCACATTATCATCAGGTACTTTTATAGAAGGGGGAGGTGGCAAATTACTTCAAACTGCATGAATTTCTATAAGTGCAATAACATTCCTCAGTTTTTAAAGGGCAACTTTTTTTTTTTTTAAGTTGTCATTTGAATTCAAACTCTTTGGAAAACATGCATAATAATCTTAATGATCCCATTGAGCAGTTTAAATTCAAATTGTGGAGCATCTGAAATACCATGCCAGCAGCACTTTCCATAAATTACTCTCAAATTCAATACATCCACATACACACACACAGCACACACACGTGCGCACGTACCACACTCAAAAATCTTTAAATTATAGTTTCTCTTTTCTTGTCCCATTTAAATTGTGATTTGGTTGATAAATTAGAGCTGTAGTGTCTGCTTATAAATTTCAATATTATTTTTTAAGAGAATAATTTTGTCGCAGGCATACATTTTTATTTCCCCTGAGGGTAAATGCAGCTTTGTTTTGTTCTAGGGTTCCTGGCTTTGGTGTGAGCGTGTACTTGCGTTTGTATGCACACATGGGGGTGTGTCTTGGTGTTTGGCAACTCAAGACTAATTTACTTATTTACCTAGCAATCACCCTGTATACCAGATTTTTAGGAAATGCTGGGAGACTGAACCAAAAAGGTTACTTCTGCTAAAGAGACTGCTCACCTAGGATCTTCATAATGAACTCCTATCTAGAGCAGAATTGGACTAATTACATCTTGGGAATTTAATAATTAAAGGAAGTTCTTTTAGATAGTTGAGAGAAAAGACCTAATTTTCATTTCATTTCTAGTACGTTTGAAAATTAGTATTTGCTCACAAAGTTTGCCAGTAAGATTTCAGAAACCAAAAAATGTATATAAACATGCTGGGAAATATTCTGTTTTTAATATGTGGCCGATGTACATCAATCCAGAATGCAGGCGCTGTGCACAATTCCAAGCTTGTGCAATTCACAAATGTAATCACAACTCTGCTACGAGGAAAAATTTCCCTATAACTTTGAAAATACGGGTGTTCTTCACTTCTGAAATCCATCCGCTTCCTGTGAAAAACAGTTGGGATGCTTGATACCACTTAAAACATCAATGCAACAGTAATGACTAGATACTTGGGAATAATTAGATTTTTAAAGACCGACTAAAGTCTGTTTTGATGTGTTAGCCCCTAATAAAAGTTACAATTCACTGATTTACAGGAATAGTTGATACAAGAACAACCCTCTAGACTGCAAATGTTGGGCATGAACTGGTTAAAGCAGAGTATCATGACTATATTGAGTGGTACTTAGAAGCTATCTCATAAAGTTGTTTCTTTACCTTAAAAATGATTTTTTAAAAGGTGAACTCAAGTTGTAAATTAAAATCTATTATACCCAAAGGGCAGCAGAAAACCTCTCCAGGGCTGCAGAAATCAGAGGAAAAAGTCATCAGTACCATCATCCACAAGTATGACCTGAATGCCAGCAGAGTGTGAGGCCTGGGCAAGGAGGCTTCATGGAGGCTGAGGGGAGACAGGGGCGTGACATGCTTAAATATATAGGGACAAAATTCGTCCCTCAATCTTTTGTGTCACCCCTAACTCCCAGAGACAGTTCCCATGCTCATTATGCACTTAGCATTCTATGTGTTTGTCTGTTTGGATGGCTACCTCTTTCAAATGGTGAGCTCCCCAAGGACTGGGATCCCATCTTTTTCAACTCTGTATCCCCAATTCCATACATGATCTGAAATATGGAGGGTGCTCGGTAAATATTCACTGGATGAATAAGTGACTGAAAACCATTTAGGCAGGCAACTGAGATGCAGAGGTAAGAAAACTGAACTCAGTCGGAAAATGGATGTCAGAGGCCTGTTTGAGTTTCTTCGCTATATGGGCTACCTTCTCTGGGCCTCGGTTTTCTCACGTTTACTCTGGACTAACACCTGCCTTGTGGGATTGTTGTGGACATCAAGTGAAAAACAAGTTATAAAAGTACTTTGGGCACATGCATTATTATGCTAAGCAATTGGTACAGGTGGTAAATGCTATAAGATATATAATTAACATAGCTGAAAAACAGGTAGATTATTAAGTGAAGTTGCCTAATACCATGCAACAGTGACTCAGGGAATTGAGAATCAAGTTATTCTTCCTTGAAAAAGACAAATAATCACCCTCTACCATGTAAAGGTAACATAAATATCAAATGACAAATTGGCTGCAATGTGATTTAGGAAATTCGCATGGCTCTCTTTTACCTGGAAAAGTCACGCTCCTACAGGGCTTTGGTTTACTAACCTGCAAAAAGAGGGGCTTGGGTGGGTAAATCCGTTGCCACTCAACTCTACCAGCAAAATGGACTTAAACTCTCTAGAAGCAAATACGTGCTTCTTTGCTAGCTTTTAAGTATCCACCTTCCTAGAAAAGGAAGGATAGCATCACCATGGTCGCTCCCTTGGCCCTTGTTTCTTGTGGTCTCAAGACAAAGGAATTTGGCCTTTGTGATGAATCCCTTTAAGATGCCATCAGAGGAAGGTGATGAATCCAAGATGATCTGCCATGTATACAGAAAAACTTAGGAACCTGGAGATACTTTTTACCTCCTTTGCTGCCACATTTTCTGCAGAATATCACACATACAATGAATGCTCCATAAATCCTTCCTTACCATCAGGCTGATTTCTTTTCCTTTGATTCCAGAAGTTGTAAAGTTCAACAAGGAAAATAAATATTCAGAAATTCGAATTGTGCCTGTTCCTTCTTTTCCCCCCTATCAAATCCTACTCCACTTTCAAGGGGGGCTCTTTTTGGATGCTGGTCCCCTCCTCCCCCACCCTCTTCTCTGAGCTCCCGCCACTGCCTCAATCTCCCTCCCAGATAGATTCTGCCTTGTATTATGGTCGTGTGCATGTGTGTGGTACTCCTCATTCAGTTAAGGGCTCTGTAAGAGCATGGTTGAGTCTCGTGCTGTTTGTATCCCCCACCGCACTGAACTAAGCCCTTTGTACACAGAAGGTGTTCGTTCACTGGCTCTTACAATCGGCAAAGAGTTTATTCTTCAGTTAAAAATATTCAAGAGACATATATTTAAATGCTTGCTTTTCCCAAGGCAGTAGAGACAGTAATCCCCTCTATTTCCTAGATTCCCCTCTATAAGAACAACCTTCTTCATTTTATTTTACTTTGAACTTAATTAATAGTAATGCTTAACCTTCCCCCTCTTAATTACATTGGCAAGTTGGTGAGGTTTATTGATCCATGCATGAGGAGTTAATTCCAAAAGAGACTTTGACAAAGAGCACTTTATGGGAGAACACATCGTTATTCCAGCAGCTTTGCTGGAATGACCTGCAGACACTGCCTGGCCAGACTCAGGCCAGTCTGGCTTCCTGCCACTTGTGCCAATTTCCTAATGATCTAAGAGGAATGTGCAACAACCCAGTAAAGAACCGAGTCTTTCTCTCTTTCTGGTCTTAAAAATGAGGTAAGAAGTAGTGGGTTAAAGTGCATCCTTAAGGGAAAATGCAGGATGACTCTGAAGTGTTTTGAACATTAATAGGGCCCTTCTGAAAGTCTAGCAAAAAAAAATTAAAGGCAACAGGATGCTCGATAAACACCTGTTAAATACCTAAGTACACAGCTTTTATACATAGAAACATAGGATATTCTACTCGTTACTCCATTAACTAGTGCTGATAATGCATTCACAGACATACGGCCAAAAGATGTAATCCACTGCTATGGACTGAACGGTTTCTCCCCCGAAATTCATATGTTGAAACTCTAACCCCAGCGTGATGGTGTTTGGAGATGAGGTGTTTGGGAGGTAATTAGGTTTACATGAGGTTATGATGGTAGGCCTTCATGATGGGATTAGTGCTTTAATAAGAGGAGACACCACAGAGCTGTTCTCTTTCCCTCTCCCTGCTATGTGGGGACATAGTAAGAAGCCAGAAAGGGGGCTCTCACCAGAATCCGACCATCAGACACCCTGATCTTGGACTTGCAGCCTTTAAAACTATGAGAAATGAATTTCTGTTGTGTAAGCAATTAAGCCACCCAGTCTAAGGTATTTTGTTACAGCACCCCAAGCTTACTAGTACATTCATTAAAAAAAAAAAGAAAAAAAAAGAAAAAGAAAAAACAATGAACACCAAAAACCCACATAGAAACCAATAACTAAAAACCCCTCAGGGAGAGAGGTACTGCTCTGGGCACTATTTTGGGTGATGTAGAGTAAGGTCTGGGGTTGAATAGGGGAAAGAGACGCAAAGAACAACGAAAAAAATGAGCTTGCTCCTGAGGAGCTTACGTTGAGAATCCTTGAGGGTGAGACTGTCAGCCGATATAAGGTGGGAACAATAAAGGGTTAGAACAAAGGTGAGGGAGTAAAACCAAGGTAGAGAGAAAAGCTCTCGGGACACAGAGGATGGAGTGCTTGTCTTTAGCTTAGAAGAACATAGGGAAAGATTCTCAAAACAGTGGTAACCAAACTGGGGCCTGAGGTTTATTAAAAAAAGACTTGCTGATTTAAAAAAAATCCTATCTGATGACAGGCCATCTGTTAGCTTGAATTTACTTCAAGAGAAAGGTAGAGGCTAAGATTTAGAGTGCAGGGCCTAGCTCAAAGTTCTGCTCTAATCCTATGCTAATTCCTCATTTTCCAAAGCCCTTGGTTTATTAAGCCTTGATTTTGTTAATTTGCAGAAAGGAAGGAATAGTAACAGTTCCCACTTGTCTGTCAGGGGTGGAAAAAGAATGACTATTGTGGCATTAGGAGAAAATCAGATTTACCACACAACACCCCGGTACATGCCACTTCCTCCGTGAAGACTTTCTTATCAAATGCCTCCTTTCCCCCAAAATGCCCCTAGTCTCCTCCCCCAGTCCTTTCCTATGAGGCCCTGACACATTTCATACAATCTATTTTGTGGAAAACCTATTTGTGTATTTGTTACGCTTTATAATAGAATTCAGAGTCCGCCTAAACTAGATTAAAAATACACATTTTTACTTTTTAAAGGGATATGTTTTAGAAGGTTCAGTTTTATTTTAACTAATGTGTCCCAATGATTTTATTAACATAAACTGCCTCAAATACCTTTTAGCATTAATGAAGAGCCAGCCCATAAAGTAAAAAACAGCTTTTGTGGAAGACATTTGCTCTCCTTTCAAAAAATTTTTTGATCTAATTTAAAAACTCATTACTGTGTGTGAATTTTTGTTTCTGGCTTTCAGGGCTTAAAGGGTTCTAAGTGTCTCCATCCACCTGTGAGACCCCCGAGCACGTCTTTCCCTCTTACCTTGGCATCCTGTTTTCCCATATTGTAAATGTAAAAGACTTTTTTAAAATAAGCTTTAAGTTAAAAAAGTAAACATTCTTTGAAGATCTACAATATACCAGGCTCTTGTCACCATGAAGTGTTCAAATAGAGCACTCGCCATGTTATAATGATACCAATCTTGCCCGCATCCCTTGATTGCGGGGAGGTGAGCAAGAGAGAAGTCCAGGAAGCAGATCTTTTTTTCCTTTTTTTTAAAAGTAAGCCTGGCTGGAGGCTGGCTTCCCTGGCTGGAGGGATTTACCACGTCCCATTCAAAGTCATCAGAACATCAGAGAACCTCCATTCAAACTCTCTGGCAGTTTTCATCCGGGAGTCAGGTCTGTATGTTTGACCTTGAGTGCGCCGGCTCTTATGATAATTCTACGACTGGAAGCTAGACAGCTGGCTTCACTCTCACATCTTTCCCTTCAATCTTTTACATTTACATTTTAGCAGTGACTGCTCACAAGCTCCCAGAGCCAAGTTCTCCTCTCTGCTTCATACACACACAGGGAGTCTCAAATCTAAGGTGTACCAAAGGGCAAAGAGTCAAAGACCCTCTTAGGAGACACTGGGGTCTAGAGTGAAACCAGGTCCCCTCTGGCCCCAACCCCCAGAAATATCAAAGCAGGGATGGCTCACCTACTGTGACAAGAATCATGGAAAAGACAAAGATGAACAAGATGAGACACACACTCCCCCCCATCCCAACATAGCACACTCTCTAAGGGGTTCAAACAATAAGAGAATGTGTCAAACACTCAAATGACTTCAACGCCAGTTGTAGGAAGTGAAATCATATGAGAGAGGAGGAAACAGAAGCACTGCCATCAGAAAAGGCCACATCTACTTGGGGAAGTTCCAGGAAAGCTTTTTAAGGTTGGTTGATACAGATTTTCAAACCATGGGGATGGGGAAAGGCACAAGGCAGACAGCAGCCTGGAGCACAGACAGAGAAGCGTAAAATATCAATGTCCAGGAGAAGACAGTCCCATTTGGCCAAGTGTGGTAAAAAGAATGTGTAGGAGAGAGATGGGAGATAGTGAAGTATTTTGGGACTACTTCTTAGATGAGCTGGGCTAGAAATACAGACACGTGGATCTCAAAACTGAGCATGCACAAGAACCTCCCTCAAGAGCCTTGTGAAAGATGCACATTTCTTGGCTGAAATGTGCAGAAATTCTGGGGAGTGGTCCAGAACTTTACTTTTTTAATGAGGACTTGAGGGTGATTCCAAAGCAGGGGACCTCTGACACATTTTGGGAAAACCAAGCTTCAAGAGTCTCATGACTTGCCACCACCCCTCAGACGTTGTGAGCTCTTGAACCCCCAGCATGTAGGTAACATTCCAGAGACTGCGATGCTGACTCAATAAATAGTCCTTTGGGGATTCAAGTGAAGCAAAGTTCTCCTTTGCAGATTCTGTTTGCACATACCTGGGGCTTGGCCCTGTGCAGTTATTTACTGTCCCACGCCCCCACACTTTGATTTTTGTTCAGCCCTGTCAGCCTCTCTGAACCCTCCATTTAGCCATCAAGGTAAGACATATTATTTCATTCCATTTGTGGGGAAATTTAAGGTAAAATAAATGAGATGAATGCAGAATAGTAGCTGGTCAGGCTGGTGTGAACCAGGTCTGACTTTACATTCCATGATTTTTTCTTGAAAATCATTTGTTGCCTCACACCGGGCCTGCTAAGTGAAAGATTGAATGTCTTACCTAGGACTCTTGAACTTATTTTCAGGTTTATTTTTAACATTGATTTTAAAGCATAAACACACACACACACACACACACTCTCTCTCTCTCTCTCTCTCTTTCTTTCTCCCCTTTGTCCCAATCCTTTCGTTTTAATTGGAAACATAAGGTTATAGACATTTTTCTCTTTTGAGGGTACAGAGCAGCTTAGAAGACCCTGCTAACACAGATTATGTGCTGTATCTGGGTAATTATCATTCCTTTATCCTTAAGAGACAAACAATAAATATGAAAGAAAACTAGGAACAGACTCCTTCCCTGTTTTCTTTCCATCCTTTTATCTCTAAAGTAGGAAGTTTACTGAACCACTGCCAACAATTCACTCAGCCTAATGAAGTGTACAAGTAATAGGATTAAATAATCTTAAACCATTATTACAGTGGCCTGATGCTGACATTCATCCAAACTCTGGCAAACACCGAGTGGTGAGTTCATGCTTGATTTAAAAATAAACAAACTAGGGCGGTGGGAAGGTTCTAGCATATAGTTTCAGAGGCATTTAACCTGGAAATCTGAGACTCTCCATCTTGGTTGGAGCTGAGGCAAACCCTGTCCTATTTCTACACTCTCCAACCAAAATTTATGGAATCCAACATTTTCTAGGGATGTTTCTCTGGAGTCTGTAGCCCCATATGATTAAACCTCTTCATGTCAGTCCCAAAGAAAGCAGCTCTTTGAAGGTATCATCAGGTTCATGGTTTCTATTCCTGCCTCTGCCATTAATAAACCATATAACCTCAGGCAAATCAGTCAGCTTTCTTGGGCTTCAGGTGTTCTCAGCTGTAAACTGACGTTATTGAATTTCCAAGGTTCCTTCCTTCTGGCCTTTAAAATGCATTCTCATTCTATAACAACAGAAATAAATATACTTTGGGATAGGAACTGGAGAAAAAGGTTAAACTCAGCTAGCCTCTTCCTTGTTCTGGGCAGTCTGCCTGCAGGTCTTTGCCTCCCTACCCTCACCAAGGGCCATCCTGGAGCCTGCAGGGATGTGGTGAGCAGTAAGTAGCCTTGGTCAGCAGAGGGCTGGGGGCTAGCTGGGAAAAAAGGCTAAATAAAAACCCTTACAAAGGGCCATGCAGTAACTATCTCCCCTCCCGCAAAGCCTTGCTCTTGTATAATTACAGGGTGATGATATGAATGCCTGTTGAAGTGAGAGGTGCTTTCCAAAGCATATTCAATCCCCAAATCATTTTGCTCATGGGTTAATTATCCCTGTAAAATTTTATAGCATTCTTCACTTAGATCATTTATGCTTTTAAAGGTTTGCCTAGGTATTTTATAGTTTTTGTTGCTTCTGTATAGGGCTTTTTTTCCTGTTATATTTTCTAAACCAAAACTTATAATTTTAATTTTGTCAAGTTACTAAACTTTTATTATTCTAAGACTTTAGATTTTCTAGAATAATCATATCATCTATAAATATTGCTGTATTTTAGTCTTATGACTTTGAGTGGAAAGGTCTCAGAAAAAAAGGTATGATAAATGCTATTCATTTAAAATTAAGAAACACTACACACAAGTGACACTATATTTTTATAGAGATATGGAGTCAAAATACGAAGAAATGCATGGATATGATAAAAAAACAGATTTAGCGTAATGACTACCTCTGTACAAGAGTTTTGGGAATGTGATTAAGGACAAGGACCTCAGGGTTTCAGTGGAATTTCTAATGTTTTATTTGTTAAACTGGATAAAGGGTACATGATATTTCATCATATTATGTTTTATGTGTTAGAAATATTACATAATAAATTGAAATATATATGTAAAACAAAGAAAAAGTTACATATATGAAAGTTTATATAAGACTTTTTGTTTCCCAGTTCCCATTATGAAGGCTAGAATGTTAAAAACAATATTAATATAATAGCAGTGATCCTATGCATACCCAGCAAGATCTAGGAAGAAGGCTGGTCATTAGTTTGTTTTATCCTATTAAACACGTATCTTCCTTTTTCTTCCATTTTACTTAGAGCTTGTTTTGTGTTCTTGCAACTGTTTTTGTTTTAAACAAGGATGTATGATAAATTTCATTAAATACCCTTCAGGCATTTATGGAGATGACTGGTTTATTAACATTTGATATCTATATAATGGATTATGTTAAAAATGTTCCTAATATTGTCCTAACATTGAATTACCTGGGATGTTTCATTATGTGGCACTCAATTTGCTAATATTTCGTTTAGGGTTTCTGCATGGGTGAAAGTCAGATGACCATACTTTTCTTTTGGGGGCAACCTTGTTTATTAGTAATATTATTAACCAGGATCAGGCCAGCTTTCTCAAATGATCTGAGAAGCTTATCTTCTCTTGCTGAGCTCTGAAAGTTGAACTCGCACAGGAATCATTTGTTCTTTAAAGATCTGAAAAGTCCTCTCAGTGAAATTTCCTGGTGCTTTCTCAGGTGGTACGTCTGCATTCCACCCATGTTTAGGGGTTATTCAAGGGTTCTTCCCTTGCATTTTAAATATGCACAGGTCATAGCCTCTTCTATAAAATTTTAAGTGCAATAACTTTTAAATGTCTTCTATACATATGCTAAAGAGGTTCTTTTTCATTCCTAATTTTCTGTAATTTTTGTTTCTCTCTCTCTCATCTTCCCTGGATGCTTATTTTATTTCTTTCCGAAGAATCATCTCCTGGACCTAAAAATTCTAGTATTTTTCAGTTTATCAATAACTGCCTTTAATGATTTCCTTCTTCCTGAAGGTTGACTTTGTTGTCCTTTTCTAGGTCTTTAGATAAATATATATGCACCCTTTCTTGTTGCAATTAATGATCCTAGCTGTACTGGAATTCAACTCTGGCTGGGTCTCATTCTGGTTGTCATGCAGCGTTACCATCAGCACTACTTTCTAAGAAGTCTTTAACCCACAAGTATGCTTATTTGTTTATCCTTTGATAGGTTTCTTGTCTTGCTGTACTGCTACATGCAATTCTGTGAGCCCCAGTAGGAACTGTCTATATTTTCCTCTTAGACTATGAGAGGATGTTTTTTTAAATCTTCCATAGAGATTTGGAAAGAAGATAGAATCTCTTTGCTTATATGGATCCAATCAATCATATTAATCATATTACTCAACTTCCATAATTGGTTTGTCAAAGATTGCACGGAATGTGTTAAAGTTTTATAAAGCATATGGTTTAGCCATTTTCAGCTCGTATTTCATCAATATTTTTGTATTATATATTTCAATGTAATGATATTTAATGAAGAAAGGCTCAGGGCTGTTCCTGTGGAACTGTGACATTTATCAATAAAGTAATATACTTTGGCCGATGTAATAGTTTTGTTCTGAATTGTACTTTGTCTGCTATTAATATTGTAGTTAGTAGGTGATTAATATTATTTTCTCTTAGTCTGAATTTGCTATTCATCTTGTCCTCTCTCTTTAACTATTAGTTGTATTGGTTCATTGTTTATCACCATTTTATTAGCCCTAGATTTCCCACATACTTTATTTTGATTAACTTATTTGTCTGCTGGAATATTTCTTTGTCATTTTTTTTCCAGAAAAGGTATGTAGGTGATACATATTCTTTTTGAATGCCCATGGAAGATGTTTTGAATGCCCTTTGAAGAAGGCAAAGTTTGATGCATTGTCATGTAACAAAAGCAAGTTACTAATCAGTACGGATGGTATGATCCCATTTGTGTGTGCGTTGTGTGTGCACGCACGTGTAAACCACATGTGTACAGATGTATGGTTATATCTATACACAGAGATATTGAAATAGAAAAGGAGTGTGTGGTAAAATATAAACTGTTATTTAGATGGGGCTATGCATATTTTAATACATTTTCTAATTTTTCTCTAGTGAGCATATAATACTTAAAAACATAGTTGTATTTTTTTAAGAACGACTACCATAAGAAAGGATATTTTGAGCTCAATATTCTCTAATATGTCCAAAAATAAGGCAAAAGCCACTTCATGAAATTCAGAATGTAGGTTAACTGTATTTTTTTTAACTTGACACTATGAAAAAAATGGCAATAGAGAAAAAATTAATTATGAGAAAGGAAACCTAGTAATAAGTGAAATTTCCAGTGACTAGTTGGGTGCATGAAAAGAGCTGGGCTTGAGAGTCAAAGGCCGGGTCAAGTCTTGTATCTGACGCTCATGCTTTATGGAACGGAGCAAGCTGACTTTTTATAAAACTCAGCTTCTTATTCCTGGAAAGGAAGGTAATAATAATCATCCTATTTTCTAGGATCATTAGAGGATGACATAAGTTAAAAAAAAAGTGCTCTATAAAATTGAAAGCACTAAACAAATGTTATTATTATGATTAATTTTAACCATAAAAAGAAGGGTTTCCCCTTAAAACCTAAGGCATTTCAGGGAGAGCCACAAGTAAATGCTTAAGAAAAGACAGAAGGCTTGTGTTTTATTGCCAATAGAAGTTGAGCATTTCAGATTCTGGAATGCTGGAAGGCATGATGTATGTGGTCATCAATTCAAATGTTGGAAATGGAAGGCTCTAATCACAGAGGGCTGTCAGTATCTTCGTATCTTTAGGAAGTTGAATATTAGTTTCAGGGTGGTGATATGGACCTAGCAATCAAGTACAAGTTAGAAGATCTGTCCCTACCCTTGGTTTGTCTTTCGCTTTGAAAATATCAAAGCCGCCATCAAGTGGGACCAATAACCCCTCCACTCCTCTGCCCCGCACCAGTCTATTTCACAAGGTTCTAATAGGAATGGTAACATGCAATGAGAGGTGCTCAGGAGCACTGTCAAATGTAAGTGGGGTGCAGAAAGAGAGAACGATCAGTAGTAGTTAGCATGGTGAAATCGCTCTAGAGGATACTTGACAGATGTCCCTCTTTCTTGAAGCATTTTCTCCTTTCTGGAGAGTGCTTGAAGGATAATGATGTAACATCAAGAAGAAAGTATGTGTGCAGGTGCGCTTGGTGTGAGGGGGAAAGAGAGACAGATGCTCCTTGGAGGTGAGGGAGCAGGGGTGGGCAATGAGAAAAGAGAAGGGGAGTTCACGTGGATTTTTCAGCTTTTGTCCAAACTCTGAGCTCCTTTCCCAACACCCACATAAAGCACTGGCCATAACTGCTTTTAAAACACTATTCGGAGGAACTGAGCATATAAAAGGACAACTTTCCTGCAGAGGTAGGAGACTGTGGCCATTGAGTGACTAAGGGAGCAAAAGGCTGTGAGCATGTCGGCCACTAATGGTTCAAGCTCAGGAACCTTGCAGTGTTTAGTCTCCTGTGGAGCTGGCCTCCGATTTCCTGAGGGCTTTTAATCACTTGGATTTTAACTCTAATAAAAACGTCTGTACCAACTTCCACCGCTGGAGAGTTGGAAGTTGGATTTGATCCACTCTGAGTAAGAGCCCTGGTTTAGGGGAAGATCCTTGGCTGCCATTTCGTAAACAGACTTTTGCTGAGAATCTAGGATGCGCTACGTCTCAGGCCCAGACGCCCTTGGCAATGCTAAGGGCACAGCAGTTCTTTTGTTAATCTACACTTGTGGCTAAACCTGTCTCATTCAGGACAGAACACATAAGTGGGAGGCACGGCTGCTGCCCCTCATACTCATAGCAACATAAAAATCTTCTCAAGCAAAGCATGAACCTCTTCTTCTCATGTATGTCCTAATAGTCCTTCTATGACGTCCATTTATTTCAGTATTTCCATAGCAACTGTAGCTATGAAATTACCCCCAAACGTAGAGGATTTCTAAATTGTATCAGATTATGCTAAGGCAAAAAGCAACGATAATAATGTTTTTAATGGATTAAGCCCTTCTGTTAGTAAACAATTTCGTAATGTATAAAATATCACAATTGTTCATTCCCTGTCTTTGAAGACAGGGAAGAAGTTAATATCTCCCTTTCGTAAATGAGGATACCGGTACTCGGAAATTAAATGGCTTACCCAAGGTCACACCAGGAGAGCAAGGTCTAGAAGCAATATATTCTATTTATATCACCTTACTTCTCAAGGAAGCTTAGTGCTCATAATTTTAATATGTTCATTTACACAAATCCATAAAGATAATCAAAACTAAGCTTTTAAGAGATCACCAAAGTTGAAAAGCATCTTATTCGTTTTGTTAATAACTATACAAACTTAAATTAAAATAATTATTACAGGGGTGCCTGGGTGGTTTGGTCAGTTGGGTGTCCAACTCTCGATTTCAGCTTGTCATAGTCTCAGGATTGTGGGATGGAGCTCTGCATCAGGCTCCATGCTCAGCGCAGAGTCTGCTTGTCCCTCTCCCTCTGTTCCTCCCCCCACTCGAGCGTGCTCTCTCTCTCTCTCAAATAAAGTAAGTAAAATCTTTAAAAAAATAAAATAACTGTTACATAAGGCACTTATTAAATTGGTTCCAAGTAAATATAAATAAACTTCTTCAATAGTGGATAGGTTATAGTTTAACATATGGTTTCACATTGCTGATGGCTCTGTGAATTTGAAAAATCTTTCTAAAGAAATCGAGCAAAAGTTCTCCAAATTGCTGCAAAGTAAACTTGGTAATATAAATCAAAGAATTTATGCTAAGGAAAAAAATTCAAAGTAAAAGAATATAAAACTTTTACTCAGCTATTTATAGGCATGTTATTTACAATACTGAAAGAATGGAAAACACCCAATACCTTTCTAGTGGCAAATAGCTTTAAAATGTAATATGCAAACATAATGCAAAACTAAACAGAAAAAAACCTAAAAAAGAGCAGTTATTAACAGTGGAAAGCTATATACATATTTATATTAAGTCAACCAATAGAAAACACAAAAGAAAGCACATATGAAATGATTAAAGAGAATTATAGTGCCTTACAGAACCAAACTGGTTTAATTACAGTTATGTATGTGCAAGGATTAAGGATTCAGGAGACAATAGGAAAATCTGAATAATCACTGAAGCAAAGATGAAGACGTAATTGGTGTATTTTTCCCTCCAAATTATGTAAATGGTCAATTTAAATATGATCTAAGTTGATCAATAATTAATTTAGGCAAGAAGAAATTAAATTTATATTAGGTGAGTCTCCTTCCTAAACTCAGAGCATCGGACATGGGTGGTCTTTACACAGAAATAATGAACTAAACCACGATCATGAATATTCTGATTCTATTACCAAAAAAAAAAAAAAAAAGCTCACTGACTAAGCTGCAGGGCCTGGGTTTTCTCCACACTTTGTTTACACAGGATGTCTCTCGGACATCAGTTTCCACCAATGGAACCTGAGGCAGTTTGACTGGATGGCATCGCAGGTATTTCTGTTCGAAGGGCTTTGTTTCCAAGAGACAGACATACAGCCCTAGGATCCTCCTTACCACACACTCTGTCTTCAAAACCAACTTGTTTCATTTTAGTCTCCCGGCTTCCCCGATCCCACCCCCAAAGAAAACTTTACATTTCTAGTGTGGCAGCTTGTTGGACTTAACGAAAAGTCCCAAAGAAATTAAAATACTAACACATCCATCTGAGAGCTTGAGGGCTGTGCTGAACTCTCAAATCAATACTGAACAAGGGTCTCTGAATACAGCTTAACTGGATGCTGATAAGAATTAAATTACACTTTAGAGTTGCCATGGATAGAACTCATAAAGAAAAATCTTGATTAAAGGTTCTTCTGAGGGAGAGACGTCAAAAAGCATGGTAGGAATTTCCATTGTTTGAATTCACCCAGCTCTTCCGAGGATGTGATTAAATATTTCCCAGATACTCTTCCTTGTCATAAGCACAGTCTAAGCAATAGGGCAACCAAAGCTGAAGGAACTACAACTCAAGAATCACTGAGCCCCTATACCTGGCCTGGAGATCGAAACCTGAGCCCACACACTGTAGAAACCTGTGAGTTAGCCAGATGGCACTTTTTTTCAGTCTTATTACACACCCAGAAGGGCAAGAAAAGCATTTAAAAATGGGACAGGGGTATGCCTGAGAGGTTAAAACAATTCCCTAAAGCCCAAGGAGTCTCACGGCACATGTAAGGTCCTCATGTTCAGAAGTACTAAATATGCCAGGAACCTTACCAAAATTCATCTCAGAATAACACGCATTCCATTACCATTCCTTGGGCAGGCCAAATGTGCTTTACAGGAATGCCTCATTTCATCTTCACAAGCCTTTGGGGAAAATCCTGCAATCACCCCCATTATATATATGGGGGGACTGAGGCTTGGAAAGAGCTTTCTCAAGGAGACAAAGCCTTATAAGTCATGAAATCAAATTCAAACCATGTTCTTCACACCATGTTACACTGTTTCCCAGTATTGCTCATATGATCCTTAGCCCCAAGGGATACAAGAAAAAATGAAGGAGACTGCCACCAGAGCACCATTAAAGTAGGAAAAAATCAACAGTGCAGTCCAAAAAAGGATGAAAAATAGACACAGAGCTACACAAAACACAGCAGTGTGTGGTCACTTCGTATAAGGACAAAGGGCCACAGGTGCTTCCAGAGGCTCTGTGGACATCGGTGTCACAGAGCTCACTGCAGTAAGTAATTTCATGTGCTGGTCCTAAGCCATTGTCCATGCGGTCTGTTTACAAAGGCAGGGGATTTTGTAATGTTTTTCTTTTCAGTAAAGATTTCAAAGGGCTACATCTGAAATATTCTTATTTCCTAAGGAGGTAAGCTTCTGTTCAGTAGACTTTCCCTCATATATGTAACTGCCCCCTTCCAGATCAATAGGACATTACAGCGTTTCTGTTTATGTTCTAGACAAACTAAAAATGTGTGCTGTCAGCAGAGACGATGGGACCAGGGGTGTGAAGGACTGAATATAGCCCTGGTTATGACATCAACGATGGGACAGAAGAGGCCATTTTCCTCCTGTCCTTGTTTCTGTATTCTCACTTCTAAAAAGAGGAGTTGGTTTCCAGCTCCAGCATTGTGTGGCACTAGTACAATGCGATATGTATTTAAGTTAAGTTGCCTTCGGGGAGGAAAATGAAATAAAACTGAACCTAAGAGATGCAAAACAATATTGAATCCTGCAATATCTTAATCTTGAAGAACTTTCAGATCTGTGCTGCGGACGCCAGGGCTGCAATGAGTTAGAGCGGGCAGGTCATGGGAAGATACTGACAAGGCCAGAAACTTCTGCAGTGAACTTGAACCTTGAGGTTCTGCAAAGCTATGTATAACTCCTGAGACCTTGCACCCAAAGCTTCCTTTATGTTAAAAGGCCTGGGCACTGAGGCTAAACCATGCCTCCTTTGTGGGTTTGCAAAAATGCACCAATTTTTCCACTAACAAGTGTTAAACAGATTAAAATCATGCAGAAAGACAGCAAAGAGATTTTTTTTTTTTTAAGTTTAAAAACAGTTTATCAAATTGCTCTATCAGAAGATAGCTTAATGTGTAGATTTAAGTAGCCCGGTAAGAAATGAAGATAGCATATTTTTTAGCCACCCGGCTATGTTATTAAAATATAGTTGTTGTATTCTTAAAAAAAAAAAAAACAAAACTCAATTATTAGCTCAGTCAGCATTTCTATTCATTTTCCTTTAAGGGAAATTCATTTCCCTGTATCATAAAGGGTCTATCTGTTTGCATCACTGAAAACCTGCTGGGTACTGTAGGTAGGCAATCTTTTTTTTTTTAGATTTTTTTTTTTTTTTTTTTTTATTTATTTCAGAGAGAGAGAATGAGAGACAGCATGAGAGGGAGGAAGGTCAGAGGGAGAAGCAGACTCCCCGCCGAGCAGGGAGCCCGATGCGGGACTCGATCCCGGGACTCCAGGACCATGACCCGAGCCGAAGGCAGTCGCTTAACCAACTGAGCCACCCAGGCGCCCCGGTAGGCAATCTTTTGGGTAGATAAGAGGCCATTCAAAGGGCCCAGGAATTTGAAAGAGCACTGGGGAGTCCAGAGGCCCTGCAGGGTTTCTTTACAAATACTGGCAAATTCAAATGCAGGGTGAGACCTAATAACAAGAGGTACAACTATGCCACTTGGGAAACCTTCTGCTGTGCAGGGGGCTGTGCGTGAGCTTGTACGTACACGCTTGAAAGGCCCGAGGGGATGATCTTCCCTGCAGACCACTAATTGATAATGAGCAGATCCTCCTAACATGCCTTTCTGACCCCATATGTACAGGGGACAATTGGAAAAAATTAAGATATGTCAATCTACACACACACACACACACACACACACACACACACACACATTGGAATCTGGGGAGAAACAGAGATCGGCTGGCTACATTCTATTTGGAGTGATTGGCATTCTGCCAGAGAAGACATCTTTACAAAGCACGGGGGGAGGAGTGGCAGAGCAGAATGTGAACTTACAATGTAGCAGGGCTCACAGTAAGCTTTCTTCTCTACTGCATAGAAGGGCTGTCCCCGGAGCTTGTTGTTGCAGATGATGCAGGTAAAACAGTCCACGTGGAAGACCTGATCCATGGCGGTGCATCCTGTCCCTTCCCCAACGACATTCTCCCCACAGCGAGCACAGCGGCCTGAAAGACAAAAGGGATTGACTCCTAAGAACACACCAAGGAACGCTTTCCGTCCTCCCAGGACGGAAGCCAAGGTGGAGGAGACAGCCGACTCATAATGGCAACGGCAGCAGCAAGACTGACACCACCACCACCGCCGTCCCAGGAGCAAGATCACCAGTACAGCCACCCCGGGCCCGAGTACGGCCGCCATGATGGGGATTTTCCATGAGGCATTTGAGGAGTTGACCCTCACAGCTCAAGGACCTACAGAAAGGGACAGAGTAGGACTCAGGTCTCCTGAGGTCGAGGCCAGGGCTGTGCCTGTAATCTCCCACCAAGCGTAAGAGGAACACGACTCAGCAAGGGAGCCGTGGAAGGCACGTCCAGGAAAGTCTTTCTGCTTGGAGAGTCTACGTGTCCAGTTAGACTGTGAGGGAACTGGGTAAAAAATCAAACTCCAACTCCTCTCAGAAAAGCCCAGGTTGTAAAATCTCTGCATCCAGCCCTCAGTGATAGATCAAAAGGGAGTCCCTTTTATTTCCCGACAGTTCCGGCTGCTAGAAAGTTCTGTCTCATATTGAGCCAGACTGCTTCCTCAAGCTAACTGCTACCCAGTTCTTCCAGTTCTGTCTTCTAGGGCCTCGTGAAACACGTCTCATCTCTTACACCTGACATCCTTTAAGTTATTACAATTCACACAGTATTGCCTTCAAGTCTGGTCCTAGTTTGAACATCCCTGAAACCTGCAACAGTTCCACCGACTTTAGGGTTTCGAGTCCCGATGGTCCTGGTTGTCACCGGCCAGCCCAGTGTTCTGTAAAAATCAGCATTCTTAAACTGATTTATGAGGCATCTGGACCACATATGGACATCCGATTTGGGTTTCAAAAAATTCATTGTTTTAAATAGGAACAATAAAACAACTGAAGACAAATATTTATGTCAGCTTGAGGCACAGCGCTGGCCGCAGTCTGTGTCTCTGTCTGGTCCTGTCATGGGACTCTTGAGCCAGAGCTCAGACCCACATCCAGTTTTCCTTCTTATTCTTTATTTCCATAAGTAGAAAGCCTTAACAAATAATTACAGGTCACTGGAAATGTCAACAAGAATCTGGGGGCTTTAACACATAAGTTGTAGCAAACCTAGTGCTTCCCCTATGCCAGGCATTTTCAAGGTGCTTTTAGACATGTTAACTCATTTCATATTTACAGCCACCTATGTCACAGGTCTGCTATTGTCCGTATTTTACAGATGAGGAAACTGAGTCACAAAAATGGTTAATGAAACTCAAAATTAAGTAGTCTAGCTTCAGTGTCCATGGTTTTAAGCACTATGTTGTCTGGCCTCTGCTTCATTCTGTGCATCGGGATTGAACACAGAGCTGACATTATGGGGAGATTTCTCACTGAAGACTGCTTTCAGCACTCCATCACGTTGGATTGACAATCATTTCACACCTACAAAGAGGAGGGCTAAATGTTTCAACTTGGGAGAAAAGAGGCAAACATATTTCTTATCCTCTCTGGTTGCACTGGCACTGGAAAATATTTCTATATGCTGTGTTGCAGGACTTGAATGTATTTTTAAAATATAACCCAAACTACAGATCATTTTCCCCCTAAGGAATAAGAAATATCAGTACTGGAAAAAGAGTTAAACTCTTGGAAACTGAGCTGCCTCCACTGTAGGTGATATTCTAAAGTTCTGATATCATATTCTTGATATTTGATAAAAACTTTTGTAATAAACTTTGTGGCTTGTTTTACAAACTTCTTCCCAAGAGTTAACTTGTACCTGTTTTTTTTTTTTTTAAAGATTTTATTTATTTATTTGACAGAGAGAGAGCACAAGCAGGGGGAGTGGCAGGCAGAGGCAGAGGGAGAAGCAGGCTCCCCACAAAGCAGGGGGGAGCCCGATGTGGGACTCGATCCCAGGACCCTGGAATCATGACCTTAGCCAAAAGCAGTCACTTAACCAACTGAGCCACCCAGGTGCCTAACTTGTACCTGTTTTTATCATGAGATGTATAACTTTAGAAAGTTGCCTTTAAAATTGTGGACTTTAATTGCCTTTAGTAACAAAATTAGGTTATTGCATATGGCACTTGTTTTGCGATTATTCAGGAAAAAAAAAAAACCAACAGCTTAACTGGTTTACTAAAAAGTTCACTGTGCTATGTTTGAACTTGATGCTACACTCCTCAAAGTTTCATGTCACTATTTGTCATTTCATCACAGAAAACACCCTGCAATTATAGGCAAATGGATCACCAATTCATGAAGTCTTATTTTTTTAAAGAGTCATCATCATACTCAGTATTCAAACTTTTCTTTTACAACTGCTTGTGCACACTTATCACATTTGTCTTAGAATTTACAGATTCACTTCCAATATTTATATTGGAATCCTCTTTCACCAAAATTTACATTTTTAATATTAATCCGAAGTGGTATTTATGGTATTATCTTTATTACTATTTTTCCTGCTGTCACTGAATCATATTGAAATCACTGATCTGTTTTGGTGAACTAAAGGATAATACAATACAATAGTAATAATGAAAAACACAGGTTTAGGAGCAGCAGAAAAAATACTAATGACAAGAAAATACTCTGAGCTGAATGGCACTGTTGGTGAACATTGGTCAAACAACACCAATCAACAGAGGTTTGTGACATATGTGCAAATTTTAAGAATGTGATGGACATTAAGGAGGGCACGTGATGTGATGAGCACTGGGTGTTATACTGAACTGATGAATCACTGAACATTGTATGTACTATGCCTTGGCTAATTGAATTTAAATAAAAAAAAGAATGTGATGATTATTAAGAGCATATTGGATTCCTGGGGCGCCTGGGTGGCTCAGTTGTTTAAGCATCTGACTCTTGGTTTCAGGTCAGGTCACAATCTCATGAGTCATGAGATCAAGACCTGTGTTGGTCTCTGTGCTGAGCGGGGAGTCCCCTCAAAGATTCTCTCCTCTGACCCTCCCCCTGCTTTCTCTCTAAGATAAATAAATAAATCTTTTAAAAAAAGAGCATACTGGATTCCTGTGAAAACTCTAATTTTACATTTCCAATCTGTTAAATTCAGGTCAACAGAATTATTTTTATTTATTACTCTTTCCCATTCTAGACCTTAAACTGGGCTCCTTGAGAGTCCACCAGGGACTACTAGTGATGTGTGGACCACACCTTGGGGGACAAAAATTCTGGCAAAATGTTACAGTCTACTGGTCATGGTGGTCTATAAGACAGCTGGAGGTAGCAAATCTGACCCAGACCATGGCTGGCCCGAAGTAGAGTCTCTGGAAGCCAAGATCTTGAGTCTACATAGTTTATGGAGAGTTTGCTAGCTATCCCTGAGGATATGGGAGAGAATCGCAGTCACTGACTAGAGAGAAAGATAAGGGCAGAAAAGACAAGTTTTGAAATTTTCATTCTGTTCAACAAACGTTCCCCAGGTGTCTACTCTTTGCCAGTACTACTATATTCTGCTTCTGTGTGATACACAGAAATGGATTAGACGACGCCAGTGCCTTTTCCAATCATTATAAGACTCTATACAGTCTACAATCACATGCGGAAAGGTGCCAAGTGCCATAGGGGAAGGTGCTATGGAGGTGTGGGAGGGAAATCACGTGTGAGAGGGGCTCAGAAAGGTTTTGTGGAGAAAGGCATTTGAGCCCAACTCAAGGATGGAACTGGGACAGGTGGAGATGGGAAAGAGAAAAACATTCTGGTTTTTCCAAAGGGAATGAGTGGCTGGGCTTGACTAGATCCCAAACCTCTGCAGTAACTTGGTGCTGGCACAACAAGGACTTGTCTTCTCAGCTATGAAAGCAGATGGGCTGTATTCATAAGGAACAATCTTCTCCTTTATAATTTGGAGAACATTCTTCCAGAGTGGGTCAGGCTAATATGCTGGACCCAGACATGACCAGCTCTGCTGCCTCCCGTATTTTTCCTAGTCTTGGGAGAAATCGGGGACACAGGCTCGAGGGCAGTCAGTCTGGCACCTTTAAAATCACAAGCACAGAAAAAGAGCGAAGAACAAAAAATAAAAATAGCCCTACACATCAGCAGGACAGAAAAGGTGCCCGAATGTTCCCTTTTCACATTAACGAAATTTACAAACTATGCCTTTTAGGGAAGCATTCACAATGGAAAGTAAGTTACTCAAGCATAGTACATCCTTGCCCCTAGAGGGGCTTACACTACACTTCATTAAAAGCAGACCACAATCTTAATGCCCATCTTTTGGACAAGTATCTCAGCACTTTTAAATGAGAAAAACCAGGGGAATGGTACCAGACTTGAAGGCATCAGAGCATGAAGGAAACAGAGTTGATTAGGGGCCGGTGGGAAGCTCAAGTTCAGACCCAGGGCTGGAATGAGGAGCTTGCTGGCAAAGCTTAGCACAGTGATTTTAAAAAATCCAATGACAAAGGATCAGACAGTCTGAGGAGAATTTTGATAGTGAATTAAGATGCCTGAATTTAAAAAAAAAGAACTTGCTTCTAAAGCTTGCTTATATATTATTGCTTGCTATGTACACTGATCTGTATTTTCTCTGGAACCAGTTATGGGTTCTTCTCACCCCTTTCCCCATGGACCCTGTCCCAACTGTAGCAACCTCTTGAGTGAAGCCTCTCTGAAAGGCTTCTTTGCACCACATGCCTATACTACCCAAATCGGGATCCATTATCTTTCATGGGCCATTGCAATGGCTTCCTGATTGCTCCAGTATCTGATTTACTTCCTCTTATAAATGGAAAAACTCTATGGAAGTCTTAGTCCTGAGCTACATCTGGAAGGTTATGCAGAATTGGAACAAGTCATTTCTAGGAAGGGCATGAGTGGGGGGGTGATATTACAGGCAAATAACAGGTGGAGCAAGGGAGGTAGAGTAGTAGGAAATGTGTTTTCATATTTATTGCTTCCCGTTTTCTCTTTTGGTAATGTGAATATATTTCCTTTATAATGTGAAAATAGAATTTTTTAATTAAAAAGTTTTTTATGTATATGAACCTTGCACCATTAGTATAATAGGCCACAGGTCCTCTTTAGCAAACCCTGCTTGTTTTTGAGGTAGGATCAAAAATGTCCATAGCCATTTTAAAAGTTGGTGATACTCCCAAACTTGAGCATTAATCAACATCAAAAGTAAAATAGAAAATGTATGCGTATGCAGACATCAAGCCAGGTCACATTTGTCTTCATGTCTTCCTTGCTATCTGACTTATAATAGAAATTTTAGGCACAAGCAAAAGTCATATTCTATTTTTAAATATCACAATGAATTGAAACCCTATATGCCGATTGTATGATGGATCAGCTTTCTCATTATGCACCTTCTGCAAAATATTCTGAACAGAGTCCTGTTTGAAAAGTTTAATCAATAAGGTTATATCAGGGTAATGAAATCATGGCAAAGTATTCCTAGAAACAAAGATTGCTCCAATTTATCCTACATATGGCCACTGGAATTATCTTCCTAAAGCAGAGCCTCCATTAAGCTGATTCAGAAATTATCTTCCACTGAAGGTACAAGTTTGCATTCTTTTTATGACAGGTGCATATGACATTCACTGAAGGTTCTGGAATGATGGCATTTCCTAATCACCAAAACTTTTATTTTATAGAATCCCATATCATTAATGCATGTAATAAAAGACACCCTGTTTTTTAAACTACTTAAGTCCTAGGACAGTGATTTTCTTTCTTTTTTTTTTTTTTTTAAAGATTTTATTTATTTATTTGACAGAGAGAGACACAGTGAGAGAGGGAACACAAGCAGGGGGAGTGGGAGAGGGAGAAGCAGGCTTCCCACGGAGCAGGGAGCCCGATGCGGGGCTCGATCCCAGGACCCTGGGATCATGACCTGAGCCGAAGGCAGACGCTTAACGACTGAGCCACCCAGGTGCCCCTAGGACATGATTTTCAACCTTACCAATATAATGGATAATCTGGGGAACGTAAAAACAAAACACTGATTTCTGGGTTCCAGCTCCAGAGATTCGGATTTCATTGGTCTGAGGTGGGATGTTCTCGAACTGGAATTTTAAAAGCTCTCTTGGTGATTCTCATGTTCAGCCAAGTTGAGCCACTGTTCCAAGGGGCCCCTATTTCTGTACTGCTCATTAGGATAACGGCTGACAAGCATTGCCCAAATAGGTTTGTTTTATCCACATTTAAAACAGTTCAGGGACAGACTGGTAACAGTAAGTTGGCGGGAAAAAAAAAAATTCTACTTTTCACCAATGAGTTATCACCCTAATGCTGTGTCTTTAAGTCTTAGTGTGAAGAGTTTTCAATGGCTTTCTACTCATTGATAACATTCAAGAACAGAATCAGCTAAATTTTCTCAAATTTCGCCAGCACTGCATAAGAAGCTCACTTATATTAATTAGAAGCACTTCTACAGCAGCCTTCTTTTGTGTTGTAAATGAATGTATCATATAGTACTGCCGTGTGGCCTTCAACAATACAGAATCTAACGAGAATGTCAACTGATGGCCATGTAAGGTGTGATAGTATGTATTACGTCGTACATCAAATTCAGTTTTTTCCTACTTTCTTGAACTCTGCCTTTAACTAACATGGCAATATTGAGTCTCCTATGGCAAATGCTATTTAGCTGTGTGAATAATGGAATCCTTATCATATCTTAGAAACTGGACTGTAGGACACACCTAGTTTTGTCGCCCTGCTCATGTATACACAATGATACCATACTAGTTCATTATGGTATTGTTGCGGTGGTCCTTGCTGAGATGCTTGCAGATTCCGTGGGGACTTGGGTGGGAGGGAGGAGGCAGCACAAGGCAGTCCGCCCCCCCCCTTCGCTGCACACACGTGCTTGTGCTCTCTTGCACGTGCATGTTGCACAGACACGGCAGGCAAAGGGGTGACAGCTGCTAAAGCACAATGTGACCAGTGGCAGACATAGGAAGTCTTCAGAGAAATTAAAAGTAAGAAATTAAGTTAGAGTAACAAAACAAAACAAAAAACCACCCCAAATTGTCAGAGAGAACAGTATAGGAGTGGGTGGATAAAGGCCCGGGCCACAAACCTGATAAGATGGAGGGAAGGCTGAATCCTACTGATGAAAGGAAGTCATTATGAAGTCTAGCCATGAGGTGATTCATTTATAGATACATATTTGCTTAGGCTGGACCTTCAGGGAAGGAGGTGGATTGGAGGGGGAGTCCCACATGGGGTTGCAAAAGCAAGCATGTTCCACTGACTTAATTACACTGCATTGTGAAGAAACACAGAAAATTACTGTGTTTTTTTCTCTATGCCAAGCACTGCCCTAAGCACTCCACATACATTCTTTCATAGTGCTATAATGCTTATCTATTTTTATTTGATAGGTAAGATGTCTGAGGTTAAGTCACTTGGCCAAGGTATCAGGGGCAGAATAGCCCATGCTCCTAACCAAGGCTGAGGACGTCAGAGTTATGATTGAATAATAAACTGTACTCACAGAAAAACACATCCTGATTAAGAAGATGGGCTTTAGAAGTCTGACCTGGTTCCAATCTCAGCCCTACCTCCTTCTGCCTCTGAGATCTTCACACCCAGGGAAAGAAGAGCCAATAGATAGCATCGCTTCTCTGACCCCCAAATCTCGGGAGCTCTCAGTAAACATCAGAATCTGCAACAGGTAGGGAGATCAGTATAGGTCGGGGGGGGTCCTTCAGAGAAGATTTTAAAGTATTGAAACTCAAACTCTGCCTTCCTACTAGGAAAGCTTTTTTAAAACAAAACAAAAAACAAAACAAAACAAAACACTGATAGCCATGCTTCGCTTCCAGAGATTCTGATTTATCTGGTCTGGGAGGGGGCCCTGACATAACAATGCTCAGGTGCAGTGGGTTCGAGAACCATTGCTCTAAAAGGACCTGCACGTTTATGTGCTCCACAATACAGTCTGTCCTAGAGAATTCTTACAAAGCAATGACGGTTAGGAACCAAAGCCCTGGCCCTACAGAGCTACCTCCTAGTAAGCTGCACTTAGTTGCACTGACAAAGGCAGTGAATTGGACACCACCCACCCTGGTCCCAAACTCTGCCAAACTAAGTAACATACACATGCACAGTGTATGTCAGGACAATCGCTTTCTGGCAACTTCCATTCTAAGGTAAAGCAGCTCAAATAAAAGCAAAAATCAGATAACAACAAAAGCAAAACAAAAAACAACACTGCTTTGCAGTTTTGAATGTAATACATGGCACCTGTTAACAAGTTATATATAAAGGTGTAAAGGAAATCAGCTAGAACTGCGAGTCTTGCCTTTGTTACTCACTAGCTATGGGAACCTGGACAAATTTCCTAAATTTCCAGAGCCTGAGGCACGTGTTTTCAAAATAAGCAATAAGTAGACCCCTCCTCAAGGATCAGGTGGTCTCAGCTGGGTCATCTGTCCAGCCATTCTGTCAGCCCCTCAACAAACACACTTAGGAATTTTCTATTCTGTGCTAAGTACTGCGCACAGAGGTAACCTTTTCTCAGCCTTTGTAAAAAGGGGACAGTGATGACTGCCTTCACTGCTTGGCCACGAAATTCCACGAATAGCCACAAAGGGGCTTGTGCAGGCCCTGATTCTTACTCTGTCCAGCTATAGGAGGTATACCTCAATTTCAAATGGAGAGATCATTGCAACCAAAAGCAGGGAGATACACATCCTGGACCCACCTGTAAACAGGACAGTCGATATGGGGATAATAGAGACAGTTTCATCTGTGAGGCAGTTATGGAAGATTTATATTCATCAAACCGTCACTTAGAGAATTTAGTGCTCAAAATTCAACCCCAATCCTGCAGGAACTTGTGGACCCCAGAGTGAAGATAATAGTCAGTATTTATTCAGCAGTTAGTATTTGCCAAGCATCGTTTTAAGTATTTATTTATTTTTATTTTTTAAAGATTTTATTTATTTATTTGACAGAGAGAGACACAGCGAGAGAGGGAACACAAGCAGGGGGAGTGGGAGAGGGAGAAGCAGGCTTCCCACTGAGCAGGGAACCCGATGTGGGGCTCGATCCCAGGACCCTGGGATCATGACCTGAGCCGAAGGCAGATGCTTAACGACTGAGCCACTCAGGTGCCCCCGTTTTAAGTATTTAAATATATTATCTCAGGTAATTCTTCCACTGACCTGCTGGTGTAGGTCCAATCATCATCTCCATCATAGCAGCAGAAATGGTAGCCTAGGGACGGTAAGTCACTTGCCCACGGCCACGGAGTTAAATACTGAAGCTGGAATAGGGATCCAGCAGTCTGGCTTTGGAGCCCCCTTCACCTGTCCTCTAAGCTGGCTTATTGCTTTAGAACTCCAAAATTCCTACAAACATCCGGCCTGGCAGGAAGCTTGCATAAACCTCACAACATCCCTGACAGGAATATCAGCATCTATTTTGACTAAAGCCAAGATTTCTCTTCAATTTAATTTTTACACACGGACGTTTTCATACTCCCCCTCTGAATTCTTAATATATTTTCCTATATTTAAAATTCACTTTGTGATTGATTTGTTAACAGAAAAAAGAATCAATATTTACTAGTACAGTTACAACTGCTATTGCACTGATTATTTTTGATTTATGATTGGAATCTGCTCTATGGTATCTCTCATGGGAATTTATATTTCCCTCAAGCTCCATCCCAAGCTGAAAATACTTTAATTTGTTTAGTTTCTGTGGTGGGTAATCTCCAAATGTACTGTGGTTATTTAAGAGCAAACCTAACCCTGAGGTAACTCGAGAGGGTGTTTCTAAAGCTATAGTATTTCAATGCCCAACAATAGCCATGAGCATCTTATGATGTTACCAAGCACTCCTTATATTTATATAGTACTTTATAATATTAAATGTGCCTTCTCATTGATGCTACCACAAAGAGCAAAATGAAAGTTATGACTAACATTACTTTTAAATTTCTGATATATCAAGATCCGGAGTAATCCTAAAGGTTCACATAAAACTTCACCTCTTTCATGTTGTTTGAACCTTACCTCACAATAATTAAATGCTAGATAAGGCAATTATCTAGCAAATGAGTTACCTTAGGAATCATCTTGTGTGTGACTTGACAGGTAGAAAGCAGAGCTGGAATTCAGGCGTGGTTCCTCCGGCCCCAAGTCCAGCGGTCTTTGACCTGGACCACAGTACCTGCACACACAGTGCTGAGCCCAGAGGTGGGGGATGTTCTCATCTGACACTACACCCCGGCTTTGGTTTTTCTACTCAGTGCTGAAATGACCCTAATACACTATTAAGAGGATTTAAAAGTCTAAGAACGAAAGAACATGTGGAAAATTTAGAAAACATCTGGTCCAACCTCATTTACAGATGCAAAAACAAAGGCTCAGGGAGAGGCTGTGCCTTGACAGAAGAGACGAGACCTGGATGCAGTCCTGCGGGCCCTCGGCAGAGTGGTCTTCTAGCTCCCAGGTGTGCCCCCTCAAATATTAGTTTCTGCCCACTAGTAGGCGCTGTTGCCTGAGCATGAGGAATTCCTCCCTCCCCATATGGGGAAATTTTATTGTTAAAAGGGAGTACAGGGTAGTCCACAAGGATGACTCCTGCATGATTCCAGAACAAGGTTAAACTGCATGACCATCTGAAACAGCAGAACCAATCCATTTCTGTCTGAAACACACTGACATGTTCTGGAGTTTTCCACCTGGGTGTTCTGAAAATCAAAGGAATGGCAGCAAGATGTGTGTTAGTGCGTTTTGCAGCCATACCCTGGGGCCAAAACAGGCCAGGCTCTGCTCCCTGTTTGACCACACCTGGTCTGAACTGATTCGTTTTTGTACACTGGAGTTACATACAATATTCACTTGACAAAAGGCTTCTGTTTTGTTATTAGCTTTTAAAGGATAAAAAACACTCGAGGGGGACAGGTAGTAGATCTGTTCTAATCCTGACTCTACCACATACATAACCTGTGACTTTGGGCAAGTCACCTCATCCACCTGAGCCAGTCCTACGTCCCTCAACGGTGATCCCAGCCCGTGGTGGCTTAAAGTGTTACAGGGAGGAATTTACATAATAAATTATAAGCGACAACAAAATGTAAGGAATTCCTCTAGATGTGTCACCATAAAATAAATTTGTGTTCTGAATGTTGATATAAATCACATGCACAATAGAGCACAATGTACTTCTCTATATGGGCTTTCACCCGGAGTTCATGGTCTAAGGAATTCCTGAGCAAATCCACAAGATAGAATGCAGTCCTAGATGTAAGTGGATAGATTTTGAGGATCTAAGCTCCTTGGAAATGCCGGTAGTGCCGCTCCTCTTCTCAGTGGAGTGGGCAGATGGATGCCACAGCTACTTGACACATGATGCTACATCAGAGCTCAGAGGGAGACCCAGGCACCGAGTCGTAGACCTGCGGCCATCTCCATGTCTGCCCTTGCGTGTCTGGAAAATTCTCGTTGCTAAACTGCAGTCTGCATCGATTCCGTCTCTGGCACTTGCATAGTAACACTGAGCTCTCTGAGAGCTAGCGTGACGTCTTGGGAACAGTTATTAATACACGTATGCATGCACACAGTATGTGGAAATATGCAAGATTGAAAGCAATTACTGTATTACTTTTAGGTAATACTTCCCACCGGGACTATGCTTCTGAAAAAAATTCCCCTCACTCTCAAGAAGCTTGAACAGTTGTCTGCTATCACCAGAATGTTTGGGATAAAAATGGTGTCAATTTTAAGGGAACACACTTCTCAATTTTCTTTGTTAACATCTGAATAAAACATGAGAAGGTTCCCACTTTTCCCCTCTCCTCTTTCATTCAGAGAATAAGTTCCTTCACAATCTTGCTTTGTGTGAGAGAGGAAATAAATAGCCACCCTTCTTTGCCACCTCCAGATTAGCAGAATCACTGGGTTTTAAAAGTAGAGAAGTTTAAATTTTGTTCTAATAAACTCCACTGGCTAGCATCATTTCTGAGGTGTGGCACAACATTTTATAATAAGAACACGACCAGAAACTGCATTTCTCCCTTGTGGGAGCGTATAGCCCTGTGAGATCAGGGAGAGAACAGCAGAAGAAAGTCTCAGAAAGTGCTACAGGAAGGACTTGGTTGGGAATGAAGGAACACTTTCAGGATCATAGCAGATTTTGGAAAAATGAAACATTTCCTTAAGAAGCCATGTACCTGGGAAGGGCAGATCCTCCCTGTCTCCTCTGATACGATGTATAAATACGACCAAGTGTTTCTCTAAGGACCTTCCCAGGCTTCAAGTTTTCATTCTCAGATATATTAGAGAAAGCCTGCCTGAGGGTAAGGGGAACCTGCTCCATGGTGATACCTGGACAGCCAAGACTCAAGACTCCAAAATCGTTGAAACACTATAAAAGTTATTAAATAAAAGAAACAAGAAATGGAGCAATAGACATGTTCTATTTATGTCAGCAGAGTATTTCCAGGCGAATCCTCTTGCACTAACGTAGTTTCCATTTTTAGATTATCATATTCGGTAAACACATTTAATTTTTATAGGATGACTCATGCCCAAGTGCCTAATAACTAGTGAGATAACACAAGGGTTCTTCCTTACTAAGGCTTATAGGAAGAGCTCTCTAAATCCACAGAAACTGCCTAAAAACAGATAAGCTCAGTAATGGGTTCTTGCATCAGCTCCTGCTAAGTGCTTTTATTTGTAGTTCTGTCTTGGGCAAGAGATACTACACAGGGGGAGTGCAAAGTTGAAGGTCTTTAGCAAAAATTTGGACTATAAACACAGCTTGGCATTATCAGCATTCTGTTCAGTTCAAAGAAGAGATAGTTACAACAAATACAGCTTGCTTTATTTCTGAAACAAAACTGTGCACATATTTGTGGCCATACTACTAATTAACCTGTAGATTGTTCCTTTCATCTATTCAGTGTGTTTTTTCTCCCCCCTGTTACAACATGTTGGGGTTATTTTTTCCCATCTGGAATATACTCAGACTATTCTCTTGTAGGCACTAGGGAGGAGAAGAGTGCACACGATGAAGGACAAGAGAGATTGACTGGTACAGGAAGACTAAAGGAGCCATATATGTACACACAGCAAGGCTGGAGGATGACTAAGGAGTGCCATGATGACGGTCTATAAATATTTGAAAGGTGTAAACACCGAGGAATAATTTAGCTTGCTGCATGTGGTACAAATGGGAGCGGTGGTGTATCTTAAAGAAAAGGAAAGATTGCTATGAAATAAAAAAAAAAAAAATGAAACACTGAAGATGTTATCCATGGGGCACAGCAAACTTGGAACAGAGGGTGGATGAAAAAGCAATGGTATTAGTGGAGACACGTGCGTAAGGGTGGGCTTGACCAAGTGTAGCTGGCTGACCTTAGAGAGGTCATTGAGCCTCCCCAGGCCTCAGGGGCCTCAGATCCCTCTTCTGTCAATTAGAGTGAGAACCAGAATCAGAGCTTTTAAAAATGTGCTCCAAAGAACCTTAAGGATCTGGAGGATTCAGCTACATTGAATCTTGAGAATAGGGAGAATGGTGGAGGGGACTGGTGACTGGCTAGAGCCCCTTATCACTTTCATCTGTATACCATCCACTTCCTCAGAATAAATTTTCAGAAATTTACTGACAAGGACATTTGCCTAAGAAACTTATCTTCTCAATGAAGTTTTACTATTTTTTTTAATTTAAATTTTTTTTTGAGAGAGAGAGAGCGTGTCCACACATCAGTGGGGGAGGAGGGGAAGAGTGAGAGGGAGGGAAAGAGTCTCAAGGAGACTCCCTATTGAGCTCGGAGCCCAATGGGGCTCGATATCACCACCTTGAGATCAGGACCTGAGCTGAAATCAAGAGTTGAATGCATAATGGACTGAGCCACCCAGGAAGCCCCCTTAATGAACTTTTAAAGAGGTATAATTAGAGATTGGTTTTAGACCCATTCCCGTTCACAAGACTCTTGACAAGTCAGCAGAGGCATCGAGATTATGCTTTCAGAAAATGTTTCATTGAGTAACTACTGTGGGTTGACATGGCAGAAACAGCAGGAAGACAGATACGCTCTTGTGGAACTCACATTCCAAATGCACTTTGAAAGTAGGGTAGCCAAAAATTAGTAAGTGAACAGAGGAATAACTCATGTAATTCCCTGTAAGACTGCATATAATCAATTAAATACTTATTAAGCAGCTAACTGCCAATCCTAAAGCCTCCTGATACCTGATATAGAGGGTAAATGTTCAAATTAAACTGGTATTGAGGACTTACTTTGTGTCAGTAACTTCATCTCAAACTCAGGATCCTCAATTTCCACCCCAGGGGTCCCTCAGTTTTATGTCTTTGTGCACAACCAACCAAAACCACTACAAGCACAGCCTGACTCCTGGTCCAACCTACTACCAGTGTCAGCTGTATTTGATCCCAAGTCTAGTCATACCACTTGAAATTGTTATTGTAATTATACTATTAACTATTATGTAGGTTAACAAAAAAGAGTGAAAATGTTTTAATTTTTTAAAAATAACATTGAAGTAGAATGTTTTGGGAAAGTTCCATAAAGACAATTTGCTTAGAAAAAAAAAAATAGATAAATTGTTCAATTAGGTATGGATAAGCAACCTTAATTATTAAAAAAAAAAAAAAAAAGCTTAAACATTCAAAGAATTCTGCATTCACTTTATTTCACAAGTGTCTTTAAGTTCTTACTCTCCTTTAAAGGAACCCAAACTGGAAATTGTTAGAGGACTCATTATGACATTATGCACTAGGACTCATGCAAGATGAAAGGCCAACAGCCGTCACTCAAATATGCCTTCACCGTGTTTTTTTAAATGGTGAAATACGTTTTTTGTTGTTTATTTATTAAAATAAACTTTATTGAGGTAGACTTTTCATGCAGTAAATGAACCCATTTTGTGAATTTTAATAAATTTTAATAAGTTCATAGGCCCTTATAACTACTGCCATGATCAAATTCTAGAACATTCCCATTGCCACAAAAAGCTCCCTTGTGTCCCATTAGAGTAAATCCTTTCCCCTAGCCTCAGAAAACCACTGATTATTTCCTGTCACTATAGATTAAATTTGCCTTTTCTAGGATTTCATAAAAATGGAATTATATAGTACATATTCTTTTTTGGGGGGACGGAGAGGGGTTTGGCTTCTTTCACTCAGCATAATGTTTGTAAGACTTTCCCATGTTGCTGTACTTACTAGTAGGTCAGTTCCTTATTACTGATGGGTAACATATGGCTGCAAAACTGTAGCACAATTTGTTCTTTCACCTATTGATAAAATATTTGAGTTGTTTCCAGTTTTTGGCCATTGCAAATAAAGCTGCTATAAATTTCTATATGCAAGTCTTTCTATAGAAAAAAAAAATTTTCATTTTCCTTGGGTCAACATATGGGCTGACAAAGGCTGATCATATGGTAAATATGTGTTTAACTTTTTGAGATAATACCAGACTGTGGTTGTATCATTTTACATCCTCACCAGCAATGTCAGAGAATTCCAGTTGCTCCATCTTCTAGTTAACACTTGGTAATGTCATTCTTCTGAATCTTAGCCATTCTAATCAATGTGCAGAGGTACCTCACAGGGTTTAAATTTACATTTCTCTGATGACTACAGATTTAGAGCATTTTTCATTTGCTTATTGGTTATCTCTACATTTTATTTAGAAAAGTGTCTGTTCAAATGTTTTGCCTAGTTTTTAATTGAACTGTTTGTCTTCTTTTTCTAGGAGTTCTTTCTATATTCCAGACACAAGTCCTTTATCAGATACATATATTCTGTGCTTATTTTCTCCCAGTATAGGTCTTGTAATCTCATTTTTTAAATGACGTCTTTTGAGAAGCAGAAGTTAATTTTTTTTTCTTTCCTGGCTTAACTTTTTTTTTATCTTCTCTAGAAAATGTTTGCCTACCCCAATGTCATAAAGATCTTCTATGTTTTCTTGTAAAATTTTTGTATTTTAGCTTTTACATTTAGGTCTGTGAATGAAAATATGTGCAAGACCTTTACAGTGAGAACCTGAAAATATTGCTGAGAGAAATTCTAGAAGATATAAGTAACAGGACAGATATACCATGTTCATGAACTGGAAGACAACACTGTTGAGTTGTCATTTCTTCCCTCTTTGATTTATTAGATGTAAATCTTACCAAATTTTATTGGCACACATTGACAAACTGATTATAAAATTCGTATGGAAATGCAAAGAATGCAGAATAGTTCAAACACTTTTGAAAAAGGAGAACAAATTTGGATGACTTATATTACCTGGTATCAAGGTTTGCTCTAAAGCTACAGTAATTAAAACAGGGGGGAAATATAAAGATATTAAAATTAAATTATGTAATTTTCCTCTCTCGCTTCCTCCCTTCTTTCCTCCTTCCCTCCCTCAATTGGGATTCCCCAATTCAAAGTGCATTTTGATTAGCTCAGTGGACCTAAATGCATTGAAGAAGGTTCTATTGTATTTATACATAAAAATTTGCCCTAAGATTTCAAAGTTTTAGTTTAAATAACATGTTCTGCAAAATACCATGCTTATTTCATGCATTTCTTCTAGGAAAATATTAAAAACTAATATTTTGATTTTTTTCTGATAGTGCATATTTATAAAACATACTAATGGCTTATTTATTTTCTCTTTCAGAAGGGAGTTCATATATATCTAATGAAGTAAATTAATGTTTTGCCTCAAATGTGTTTATTTGCTAAAACCAATAATTGTGCTTGGTCATGGAAACTAAGAAGTGGCAGAAGATCTGCAGAGAGAATTTTCATTTTTGTCAAGAGATCAGAATTAGTATCTGATTTTTGATGTTAAACAAAGAAAAACACTTTTTTTTTCCTGGTGGGGTAAGGATGATAATCATTTTGCAACTTACAAAAATCAGATTTAAAAGTGTTTCATTATGATGAAGTCATCTCCCATGGATCACCACAGAAAGATATGAATTTTACAACCTGCTAAGCACATCAAATAAGTTTAACCGTGTGATCACAATCTGAGGACAAAAGGCTTGTAAATGGTCCTTACCCTATGAATTCAGGCTTATTTTTCATTTCTTACCATTTATCGTACTTGAAATATTTAAAGTAAGTTATGAGGTCTTAAAGGATAAAGCACTCCTTAAAAAGAAATGTTCTTCAGTAATAAGTGAGTGCAATTTTTCTAACTCTGTGGAATAAAATATTCATAATGGATTAATGTAAAAGGATAGAGACACAATTAATGTAATTTCTCTTTATGAAGACTGGTGTCAGATATCAGGCTTGGTATGCTCTAACAGAAACTATGAATGTAGCAAAGTATAAAACACAGTCTTTTTTTTCTTGCAGATCTAAAATGCAAGAGTGTATTCTGAAGTCCAGAGATAGACCCATTTACTCACTGTTATTATCATGAGCAAATTAAAGTTCAGAGCCCATTAGGCAACACAGTCCCTACTGCAAAAGCAATATTTAGTAAACTACAGCAACAGAGTAATCGGCTTGATGGTGACTGTTAATGCCCACATTAGCTCTCATAATGACAACCTGGAGGAAATTGCCTTATAGAGTCTGTTAGTACATGTGGGGTACATTTGGTCTCTGGGTTGACATGGATACCACCACTGCTGATTTCTGTGGACATTCAGCCTGAGAAGCAAAAGACAAATTTGTTATGCCTCTTTTGTATCAACAAACTCAAGCCAAATGACGGCCACTGAATGACAGTCATTGATCATTTACTTTCCGGAAATGTGAGATACAGAAGACCCAAGAAACAACTTTCAGAGATTGCTATAAAATGGTATTGTTGTCAGTCAAACTGTGTTAGAAAGCATTTAAGGGATTACTCTGAATACAGGTGTTTAGCAGAAGATAAAGGTAGGATAACCACAACTCAAAGGCCTATTGCAAATTCTGGTCTTTACTAGGTTCATAGACAATACTGTTAACATCCATATAGACCTGGTTTATCAAAGATATTTGTGACCCTGAAGTAACTAACTCCCGTCTGTAGTTACAAGCCCGTTCTCCCAGATGGGAACCAACTTTGAAGAACTTCTAGATTTATCTTATCACCCTTTCCCCAGTGTCCCCAGAATTCTATCTCTTAAAGAATTATGCACTGACACACCATTTGCAATTTACAGCCCTTCATTATAGGACCATAAATGGGATTCCTATACAACTCCTAAGAACCAGCACAAATCCTTCAACCTTATAGGGAATGAGTAAGTTTCCTTCATGACTTCTGTTTCTCTAGTGCTCCATGTTTTCCAACCTCTACATCTTTGTTGAAGTTATTCCTACCTTCCTGATGGTCTGCATCCCATTATCACCAGTCACAACCATACATCATTATCCAACACCTGTGTCAAATACTGTTTTCTCCCAGAAGCCAGGTGAGAAATCGCTCCTTTCCTTTTTGCTTCCCTCCCCCGCCTTCTTTCTCTCTTTCTAACGAATATTGCAACGTTTCCCCTTTTGCCAATTGCATGTTTAAAACTTTGGCCCATTTTTCTGCTTGGTAGTTTATGAAGCCTTTCTCTATATCTCCAAAGTATATGTAATATCTCCCTTCTTCAAATTACTGTAGAGATTTTAACTCTTTTCAGGCAATCATATTAATTCATTTTACGCTCCAGGCATTTGTACACTTGCCTCATCTCCCCTACAAGATCTCGAAGAACCGTTTCAGTTAGAACTACACACATTTGTTTATATATTCCATGTGGATCTCAATCAAAGCCTGATTATCAGAAAGACTTCAAGTAAGTATATGCAATGGCAAGCCACTATTTTTTAAAAATTTTTTTAAAACTCAGTCAGGCCAGCAAGTCTTTGCAAGAAAGGTGTTTGGTACCTAGGCTAGCTAATGTTCTTATAGTAAGAGTTAAAAGGTGTATCACTAATTGGTTTATAGGAATTATGTCTTGCCCATGTCAAATGAAGGAATGAAATGAATGTAATTTTCACAACAGAAGTCAAATATACATAGCACCAGGGATCCAATTAAATGTTCATAATTAAAAATTAGGGGACAACAGAAGCTTGACGTAACAACTAAGAAGCTATTTATATTTAATAATTATATTTTATATATTTAATAATTATATATATAATTATATTTAATAATATAATAATATTATATTATTAAAAAGCAGCCCCCGTTCTATCTAGTGACTATGTTTAGAAATGGGGATCTCTTGGACCTATATAAGTACCACCACAAAAAAGCTTTGAATTCACTACTAGGTGGAATAAAATTGTCCAGATAGTTTAAGTCATATTTACATTGAAAAAAAGAACAATTAAGGAGCAAGGTTTCTGAAGTCATTCTCTGTCTTTAAAACCTGGCTCTATCAATTTACCTGTTGTGTGTCATTGGGCAAGTTACCTAACCTATCTGGGCATAAGTTTCTTCATCTGCAAAACATGGATATAATGGTACCTACTTAATTAGAGCTGCTGTGGGAATTACCCAAGTCAATGCATAAAAGGAGTCTTAGATAGCACCTGGGCACATATAATAAATACTACCTTTATTGTTGCTGCTATTACCAAAGAGTCTATAGATTCCCTATGTGACTGAGCCTTAAAATTTGGAAACAACACTGCTGAGGACTTGTTTGCTATAAAATTTTATTTTCTTATAGTAACAGTTCAGGACATGGACACAATTGCATTCCAAAACTCTGCTGAAATAAAACCATACAAGTATCAAAAATAATAATGGCAAAAAGTAGGAGAGAGGGGAAGGAGAAGAGAGAGAATGTAAGTGGAAGAGGGAGGTTACAACAGACAAGATACTCCAATTTTTGTCTGGAATTAAAAAACAAAAAGAAAAACAAATGAGAACAAGTTGATTAAATGGAACAGGCCACATCTTAGAATAAGGTGGTTTGGACCTGGTGAAGAGGTAAGATGAAGGCTGAACCATAGATCACTCAAGCAGCAGAGATTTTTCTCAGCTAAGGGTTTCCTAGACACACTGACTACAATTTCTGTCTGAATCACAGGGTTGGAAAAGGTACACTAGGACTTCCTTAGTCCCATACCTAGAGGGCACTGCCACATTTCCTGAGGCTACTAAACATTTTGAAGGTTTGTGATGGGTATATTCAACAAAAAAACCATAGCTAAATTCAGTAAAGAATCACTATTGTGCTGCAGTGGTATCTGAGTCCAGAACCACCTGGGTTCAGAACATGGCTTCCCCCATCTCATAGCTGACGGCAAGTGGGAAGGAGGCATATGGCATCAGTAATTTCTTAGTTCTCTTCCAAAAGAGTGAAAAGGGGTGATCAACGGGGAGGAGTTCTGAAATGCATCCACAGGAAATTAATCTGGGGTGTTTACCTGTCTACCACGATTGGCAGACCCATAGGTACAGTAGGACTGGCTCTTTGGTAAAATATTGGCTTGTAGAATCTTTGGGCTAGAAGAGATGATTTCAACCAATCTCTCTGGATTCCAGAATCCAGGGCCCCTGATGCTCAATCTAGGGATCTCATCACTACCCCGCTCAAAACATCCTTTACTTGTTCTTCCATACATTCTTATTTTGCTAGTTTTATTTTTTTTAAAAGTATTTTATGATTATAAAAATAACACATGTTCATTATATATAACTTGAAAATTAAGGAAAATGATGTAGAAAATTAGAATCATATAATCTAATTACCGAGAAATAGTCTTTACATTTTAAAATATGTGTTCTCTTAGGACAAATACCATGTGATTTCATTCATATGTGGAATTTAAAAAACAAAACAGATGAACATAGGGGAAGGGAAGGTAAAATAAAATAAGATAAAAACAGAGAGAGGCAAACTATAAGAGACTCTCAACTCTAGGAAACAAACCGAGGGTTGCTGGAGTGGAGGTTGGTGGGGGGATGGGGTAACTGGGTGATGGGCATTAAGGAGAGCACTTGATGGAATGAGCACTGGGTGTTATTTGCAACTGATGAATCACTACATTCTACCCCTGAAACTAATAATACACTATATGTTAACTAAATTGAATTTAAATAGAAATTTTATTTTATTTTATTTTATTTTAAGATTTTATTTATTTATTTGACAGAGAGAGACACAGTGAGAGAGGGAACACAAGCAGGGGGAGTGGGAGAGAGAGAAGCAGGCTTCCTGCCGAGCAGGGAGCCCGATGCGGGGCTCGATCCCAGGACCCTGGGATCATGACCTGAGCCGAAGGCAGACGCTTAACGACTGAGCCACCCAGGTGCCCCTAAATAGAAATTTTAAAAACAATGTGTTCTCTTAAAGACTTTCTATACATATTTTTAACTGATCATACCAAATACACAAGTTTTATCTATTTTCCCCCAAAGAGGAGCATTTTCTTAAATATATTAAATTCTTCAAATATAGTATTTTAATAATATCCTATCATTTGGGGTCTTAAGTCCCCATTTTTGGTCATCTAGACTTTCTATTTGTCATTATAAATTGTTTCTCAGTGAACATTTTTGCAAATAAATGTTTGTTCAAATTTCTATTCTCTTAGGATATAGATAGGTGTATCTTTTAATAAGTATATCTTTCTGTCCATCTATCTATCTGGATTGAGAGATATGAAACATTTAAAGTTCTTGAGAAATATTGCCAAATAACTTTCCAGAACAGTTGGGCAAATTTATACTCCCACCAGCTGCAAATGAGAGTAGTTTCTTTTCCTAAATCTTTGCTAATTTCATAGATGAAAAACTACTTCAGTTATTTTAATTTTCATTTTATATCAGTGAAAATGACATTTCTTTAAGTTAATTATCCACTTGTGTTTACTCCTTTAAGAATTGTTTCCATCCTTTGTCTTTCCCTACTGAGATTTCTGCAACTACATGAACATTTTCATATCATATTTATTGCAAATATAATTCCCATTTATTTGCTTCTTAATTTTATCTCTGACATTTACATGCACTTTTAAATTTTGTTGTCAAAGCTATTGATAATTTATTTTGTGATTGTTCCTTATTGCTTTTTATGTATAAAGCATACCTAAAAAGCATAAAGAAAATCCTTTCTCAATACTGAATCAAACCAATATTTACATTTCACCTTGGTTTTTAAATTAAAAAAAAAAATTTGAAGTAAGCTACACGCACAATATGGGGCTTAAACCCATGATCCAAAGAATAAGAGTTGCATGCTCTACCAACTGGGCCAGCCAGCTGCCCCCACCTTAAATTTTTTTTTTTTTAGGTTGTTTTTAGTTATTAAACATGAAAGTTTTAACCCACCTGGATTGGGTAGACAGTGCAAATTAAGGGTTTTTTTTTTTTTCCCCTGAAAGCACAACTCCTTTGATAAGTCATTACTCTTATTTTTAAAATAGTTTAAACTTTTGGGGTGCCTGGCTGGCTTGATCAGTGGATCCTGGGGCTCTTGATCTTGGGGTTGTAAATTTGAGCCCCGTGTTGGGTGTAAAGATTATTTAAACATAAAAAACCTTTAAAAATAATAAATAAATAAATAAATAAATAAATAAATAAATAAATAAATAGTTTAAACTTCCAGGAAAGGTTTGTGGCTGGTCTTGTCTACCTCTCTCCCCATTCTGTTTTTTCAAACAACCTCTCCCATGCAGGGGTACCCTAAGAGATAATCCCTCTAACTCTTCTGGAATAATTAAATGAAATCAGTTGGCCTATCCCATGTCTACCTTTGCTACCTGGCCAATTTGTCACCTGTGCAGACAACTGTCCAACTGTGGGTTTGTAACTGTAATCCTTACATCTGACATATCATTCTGAAGATATTTTGGGGCATTTCTTTCTCCATGACTTTAAAATAGATTAGTACATTACACATGATGGAAATGATAACAATACAGGTAGTTTAGCTTGGTTAATTTATTTAAGCATTTTGTAATTGTACCTATAATAAATTTATTGTTGGGAGGCTTAGGACAGCTTTACTGAAGGATTAATCGGGACATTTCAATTGCCTGAAAAACACGGAATAACCGCTGAGGAACACGGTTAGAAAAGTTAAGGTTAGTAGGCCAAGTCATGATGATCTGGTTTAACCAGAAGAATCAGATTCAACAGTGTATCTAAATTTCTAGGCATGGATCAGTTGAGCTATCTGTTAAAAAAATAACTATTTATGATCAAACATTTGAACAACTCCAATTTGAACTACATGTGCATATAACTTATAAAGGTGGAATAACTTATTGTTAGGTTCACATGTAGAAGATGGCATTTTTTAATTCGGGGCACAGGGTGACACTGAGTAGGCTCCAATTTCAAGAAGGGCTGAAAACCCGCAGGCTCTTGACCATATGCTCCCCAAACCTATCAGTGTTCCTCCTGGACTCTTTTCAAACTCAGCAAATGCATCCTTTCCATTGAAGTCACTGGGATGGATGACAATCTTCACAGGTCATCTAATCCGTGCACCTGCCTTTAGGCAGGGCTGCTCTTAAAACCACCCCAGACAGATGGTTCTTTGCTGCTCTCAAAATTCCCCAGGGAAGGAGGTTCCACACGCTGCCACAATAATCCATTCCCATGTCTCCCAGTTACCCCTAGGACACTGAATCCTAAGCATTTAGTTAATAGCAGGTGGCAATGAGACAACTCTTTGTCTCTCCCTGAGGAATTGGAAATTCACCAAATTAGCCATGGGGCAATTGCCAAAGTGTACAGGAACCCCAATGCTACTCTGAGCTTTGCAAATATCAAGTTAAGTGGGGGTATTTAGTGTTCCCAGCTGACAAAATACCAAATTCAGCAATGAGCAGGGCAAGTTGTATAATGCTCAGTCAGGAATTTATATGTCAGTAATAAATTTCAAGGCTTAATTTCTTTCAATTATAAAATTGGAAAAATAGCAAAAAAGATAAAAATAACTTGGAAATAAATTTCTAAATAAGTCATAGGTGGAAGAACAGCTGAATTATAAAATATTCATAGTAAATTAAAAAAATATATCAAAACCCATGGGATGCAGATGAAGTCAGAAGGATATTTATAAATGTAATTGCTTTCATTATTAAACAAAAAGATAGTGAATAAATGAACTAACACTTGGATTAAAATGCTACACAAATTAATAAATAAATAAGCTAAAACAAAGTAGGAAGTAAAAATTAATAAAGATAAACACCTAGAAATAGTTAGGAAACAAGCAAACTTCATATGCACAAACACACACACCAGAAAATTCTTAAAAAGATTTAGTTAAAGTGAAAACCAGAAAATTAGACAAAATAAAAAGATATACAGACAGACATTTTAAAAATTATAAGTGAGTAATATATCTACATCATACTAACACTGTTAAAGATCTTTATGAAATGAATATTTTTCTAGTGAAATACAATTTACCAAATGGATTCCAATAGAAGTAAAACAGAAACAAAACCGAACTTCAGCAGCATAAATAACCACTGAAGAAACTTAAAAGTTTGTTAAAGATTTACAAATAAAACAGATAGATGGCTTTAAATCCCAGTTTATCCTAATGTTCAAGGAAGACATAATTTCTAAATGATTCAAACTATTCTAGACCATACAAACAAATGGAAAGTTTTCAAGCTGATTTTAGGATTTTATCTTGTGCTCCACACCAAAATATCATATGAATAGAAAAGAATAGACCAATCCTAATTTATGGATATAGTTACAAGAATTTTAAATGAATAACACTAACAACTTGAAGTTACCAGATTATTAAGTAATATATATTATAAAATAAGGATTACAATGCAAGGATGGATCCACATTAGGAATTCTAACATAACTCATTTAAATGAGGAAAAAAAAAAGGAGAAAAAAATGTAAGTAAGGTTGAATAAATCTAAGAATTTAATAAAATTTAATGGCCATTTCTAATTGATATAATCCAAGTAAGAGAAATAGAATGAAATTTCCTATAAGAAAAAAGCATTTGACTAAAACTAGTACCAAACATTATATAAAAATATGAAATGCTAAAGGCACTGCTATTAAAATAAGTAACAAGAAGTGATGTCCAATATTATCATTATCATTTAAAATTATTTCAAAAAATTGTAATTAAGCCATAAGACAAGAAAATGAAATAAGCAACACATTGAGAATGAAAAATAAAATTGGTAAATAATACTGTGTGTTTGAAAGGATCCAAGTGACTGCACAAAAGTGTTAAAGAACTAATAATTAAGGTATTTAGATAAGTAATCATAAGTCAAGCGCTTCCTTTTATATAAGCAATAGCCACTGAGAAATGGAAACAAACAGAATGCACAATAGCAACAAAATTGATTTATCTTGAAATAATACTGTTGAAAAAATGGGTATGACTTAGATGAAAATCTATAAAAATGTATTGAAGGGCACAAAACACAACTTAAATAAAGGGAGAGAATATCACAGGGAAGCCTAATTTTTAAAAACTGACTTTAGTATAGATTTGTGGGGACACGTTCTGTGAGTACAGACTTACAGGGCAACATGGAAACAGTAAATTATTTTCAGAAGTATTACATAATCATTTGGCTTTTCTACAGATGTTTTTGTAATTGAAGACTATTAGCGCGTGCGCACACACACACGTTTTGGTGAAGGAAAACAAAATTCCTGAGATAGGTTGAGAATTCTTTACAGTAGACATAATACCCACATCACAGAAATTAGGAAGGCTCCCTTTACTTATACATAGTCATATTGAGATTTGGATTAGAATTTAGAACTCCTATCAGGGTAACCATCCCTAAAGCAACAAAGTTCAAAACTTCTGTGGGCATGGCTATGGCAGCAGGAGCTCCAGGGCAAATAGTTCTAGCCCTTTCTCACCAAGTTTAAAATCTACTTGGGATTCTCCCACTTTGATACCCATGACCAAAGTACTGGCTGGTCTAATTTTTTTCTCTGGCTCAAGTAAGAAAAGAAATTATCTCTAAGGTGAGATAATAGAGGAGGAATAAGAAGAAGAACGTCTACAATTCCAGTAGTTTGGAGAACATTTTCACTAGTATTATTCAGCTTGATCTATCTCATAGCACTGTAGGAGATACATTTTTCACCTTCATTTTGTGAAGAAGAAATATAAACCAGATACTGTAAAATTTTTTGTCTTTTCTCATTTCAGTAGGATATTCTTTTATGATCAATACTGGTTAATCTAACTATCATAATCAATTAGCATTAGTATGGCAATTCAGAGTGTGGAGTGGTTCCTGGAAGAGGGAATTTTGGAATGTAAATGCAAGTGTATCTTTAGGGCTATTAAAACATATCCCCTTATTTCTCCTCCTATCTAGATCCTGGAATAACTTCATTTATATCTGAATTCTATCTCATCTGATTTTCATCGTTAGAAATAAATTTTTCCACTTGGCAGCCATGTTTGTTCTCTAAGTCAGAAAGAATTAGATGCTTTGATGAACATGTCCTTTTCCATGGTATCAGTCCTAAATTCCTTAATTCCCTTTAGTCTTTAATGGACCTACTACTCCTCCTCAATTCTTGAATTCCTGTCTTAACTATTTTCAGAAAATAAAACTGTCTCATAAAACTACCTAAGATTGGTATGGGAACCTTGATGGAAAACCTCTCCTTCTGGCCTCTTCTCTTTATCTGCACACTCTTTAACACATTTATTTACCCACATCTTTCTTTCCTTACTCCTCTGCTTCCTTTCTTCTAGTACTTCTCTGTAAATTAAATGATGTAATGTATGGGGATTAACATAACAATAAAAAATTTAAAAAAAAAATGAAGGAAAGAAAGGAGGATAGGGGATGGGGGTGGGGAAGGAACGAATGAAGGAGGGGAAAAGCCTAGATACATTAAGAGAAGGAATGGACCAAAATGGAATTTGTTGGGAGAAACCAGAGTTGGGCTTCTAAATACTTATATGCTTAAATGTTCCATCAAAAGGACTAGGGAATCAGCAAATATATTCTAAATACTCTAAAATCTTCATATAGTTATTTAAGTCAGAATGACCTTTCTCAGAGTGGAGCTATTAGCACTATAAAATATACAAGCAAATCTCAAGTTTTCCTTTGCTCCAAGATTAGAATATACAGGAAGATTTGGGCCCCTTAAGAAACAGGCTTTTGGGGGCACCTTCACGCATGGCCCCAGAAACAAGCCTGGCATTGTTATCTTTAGAAAACCACTGAGAATTCATCAGAAGGGCACTGTGGTAGGCAGTATAATGGTTTCCCAAAAACAACCATAGACTAATCCCTAGAACCCATGAATATGGTACCATGTATGACAAAAGGAATTTTACAGATGTGTTTAAGTCAAAGGTCTTGAGATAGAAACAGTATCTGAGATTATCCAGGTGAGCTCAATCGAATCACATAGGTATTAAAATCTGGGAACTTTTTCCAGCTGTGGTCAGAGGGAGACTTGACTATGGACAAATGGTCTGTGATGCTATGTTGCAGGGTTTGGAGATGGAAGGGGAGACCATAAGCTAAGGAATGTGGACAGTCTCTAGAAGCTGGAAAAGGAAAGGGAATGGATTCTCTCCTGGAAACTCCAGAGAGGAACGCACCCCTGCTAACACTTTGATTTTAGCCCACTGAGACCCATGTTGGACTTCTGACTTACAGAACTGTAAGATAAAAAATCTGTGTTGGAAGTTTTTGGTAATTTGTTATAGCAGTGATAGAAAACTAATACAGGCATCATAAACTAATACTGACCCAATCCTTTAGAGTCAATAAAATACCCTCTCCTATCACGTTAAACCAATGTGAGGATGAAAATAAAGGGGGAGAAGGCTTAACGTATTCTCATGCTTGGCACACCCATGCCCTACCAGCTACTATTTTAAGAGATGACTTTAGCTAAGGTTATCCATAATAGATCCAATCATATTTCCTTATGAAATGCCCCAAATAGTCCTTTCTTATTGTTTCTACATTTATAAGTGAGTATACCAAGGTATCTGTTACCATGGAATTATTCACTCAATTGATGACTACCAAACACTTTGCAAATAAGTGATGCAAAAAGGAAATGAGGTTTACAGAGATAATGGAAACAAGATTTAGCTTGGGCATTGGTGGCTGTGGCTTAGACGGCTGTTTCTCTCTGGACATCATTTTCTTCATCAAGAGAATGACAGATTTAGGATATGACTTCAAGGTACTTATCACCCTAAGCATAGGCAAATTATTAAGTAGGCATGGAGAGCTTGAAATGTTTTCTGCTTGAAGGTGGGACCAGCACAAGGAACACACATGTACACACGTACACACACACACACAGGATGATTTCTGAGGATCTGCTAAACTTTTTTTGCAAATTGAAAATAACCTTTAAATCTGTTCATAGTATGCACTTTTAAAATCTGTTGATACCCACCCCCCTCCACAGTTGAATCTGGTGGATTATTCACATAGTAATATTCAGCAGTATTACTGCTGATGTGGAAAAATCAACATACATGCAAGATTCACTAAAAACGTAGTTGACTTGACTTGCATTTCTGCATACCTAGGCACTTCCTGTTTTGAACTGTGAGAAAAAAGATAGCAGTACCTTTTTTCTCACCCCACAAATGCCTTAAATCTGTTCTCATGAAATTTCCAGCTCTGTTACTTCTGTGAACTGGCTTTCTAAAGTTATCTAGACCATTAATACTGTTACATGGCAATAAAAGTGGCTATCCCCTCATTTGAAAAAAAAAAAGTCACTAATCTGATGTTACCTTCTATTTAAGAGTAGTCAACAATTTCCCATTTTGCACAGAAAAAGATCCAAAGATCCTTTTTATGACATATCACATCAGATCTTTCATAATTGGACCCTGAGTCCTCTATCTTCCATGTCCTACCACTTTTCCTTCAACTTTGCTTTAGTCCCAGAGAACTTCTGCTATGAAGTCTGCAATGTCTTACTGTTTCCCAGGACATCATGCTTTCCTACCTCTACTTTTTTGCACATGCTGTTTCTTCTTTATGTAACATCTTTTCCTTCTTTCCCTACTTAGAACAATTCTCTTCCCTCTTGAAGACTTGGCTCACATATCACCCCTTAAAAACTCCACTCTCTCCATGGCCACCAGACATTCTACCTCATAGCTATTCTGTACAGAGCTCCTTTACATTTATCACATGGTAAAATGATTAGTATATATTTTTGAGCCTTTAGCCTTTAGTAGTCTATGTATTTCTTGGAAACAGACCTAATAATTACAGCACCTTTTTTTCCCCCCAGAAAGGATTTACAGCAAATCTGATTCAGCCCACCTAGGTCACTGAAGGACATATTAGGCTTTCAACAAATATTTACTTAACAAACAAAGGAAATAACTTTATAATCTACCAAGTCATTACTAGACATACTGACTCACTAGAGAAAAGAGATCACAGAAAATCTAGGAGATAATTCTCCTGTTGAGTTCACCATCTCTGCTATTTGTTTAGTTATCAAAGGAACAGAAATTGAAAACAGACACAAAAAAGCTATGCAACCCACAAACCTACTATTACGAAAGTGTGCATTCCATATTGATGAGCTGTTACTCAACTAGAACCAAGTGACTAGGTGTAGAATAGCATAATCAACTTATTTATCCTTTCTTGATCAACTGATTTGTTATGGGATCCCGGGCAAATTAATCACACCCTTCTTTTAGCCTTGTATTCCTCTAGAACCATCAAGGAGAACACAGACATTCCTCAAAGGCAGTTTTGAGGATTAACCAAGAAAACTGCCCAAAGCTGAATGTCAGAAGGACCCAGGATCTACATGTAGATATGTAATGAATTAGCTGTAATCTTGGTGATGTTACTGTCACTCTCTGGTTCTCAACTTTCATTATATGAAAACTGATCACAAATTCCCAAACTTTTTTCCCCCTTTCCATCACATCTGGGGAATGTGGCACACTCCATCAGCTAAATTTTCTCAGACTGATAGCATTTCCTCAGTAGAGGTAGGCCTAGAGTTATATCAGAACCACAGTGTATATACAAGGTAGGTGTGTGTAGGTACAGTGATAAAGTTCCCTCAGGTGATTCTATGTCTTTGAGTTGAGAACCAGGAAACTCCCTCCAGATCATTTCAGCAAAAAAAATAATCTATGATTTGATAATTCTATGAATGAGCAGTAGGAATGGCATAGAAAAGGATGGTAATGTAAAGCTCAGATTAGTTGCAGAATGCAGTAGCTAGGTGAGAAAAGTATTACCATTAAAGGCAGATATGCTGAGCAAATAAAAAAGAGATTGGCTGATGAAAATCTAGGTTGTATCTTGTACCATCTCATCTGGGTGACCTTGGGCAAGGTACAGAACTGCTTTCATCCGTAAAATCCAGATAGAAATGCTTCCCTGCAGTGAGGATTAAGTATGATCAGCTGTGTAAAGCATTCAGCGTGGTGCTTGGTGCATAGTCAGTACTTAGTACCTGAGTCCCGTCAACAATGATAAGGCCAATCTGTGCTAGATATACATAAGTGAATAAGACATGTCCCTGTCTTTAAAGGCTAGGGTTCCACTTCTGGTTTAGAATCGCACATAACTCAGCTCTAAAATGAAATCTCTTGAACTTCTGTGAATGAAACAAAGATCAGATATTTTAATGTGTTTTGTATTTACTCAATGACCCCCAAAAGTAGTTAATATTTTAACATCTTAATTAGAAATTCCAGAAGATCTTATGTATAGCCTTCATCAGAGATTGGTTTCAAGTTTGTGCTCAAACACACAAAGGCCAAGCAATCTACATCGTGCCATTCTAGTACCCTAAAGTATTGCAATAATGTAGTGAACGTTTTCTGAATGCTAACTGTATGTTAGGCACTGCTGAGAGTAATTTACACATATTACTATTAACTTATTTAAACCTCAAAAACACTATCATAAATACTATTATAATCATCCCTATTTTGCAAATGAAGAAACTAGTGCAAAGAGACGTGAAGGTGCTCAAGGTCGCTGTGGCAAAGTAGAAGTTCAAACCCAAAAGTCAGATCCCAGACCCCAAGTTGGGATCTCTCTGCTATGGTGGGTAATGGTAGGATTCCTAGATGGGCTGGCAGGGAAGCTGACTTCTAGACCTACTTGGGTGTCCTTCCATAAGCTACTTCCTAGCTGGAGCCAAGGTTTCTCTGCCTAAAGTAAGGGATTGGGTTACATCTGAAGTCCTCCACCATCAAGAATATCAGAATTATTATACTGGTTCAAATATTGATTCTCTCTCTCTCTCCTGTTTGTGACTTTCAAATTCATACTATCCAGCGATTTGAACGACAAGGATTAGTGTCTGAGGGAATCTCCATTTTTCTCCCCCTTTTAAAAAAATTGTTTTGGATACTTATTTTTTTTTAGCTGCTGTTTTCTTTTGTTTTTCCTGGCATGTGATATGTTGGCAACACAAAGCATTGTGTATACATCTATGTGTTTGTAAATGTTGATGTTGCTAGTTGCTGTTTAGGAGAAATTATAATTTATAAAACAAACACAAATGGCAAGAAAACAAAATTAGGCAGACCAGATTTCACCAACAATAGGAACTTCATGATTATATTTGTCACATTATTTACTGTGTTTTTTTCCATCTGCACCACCATTGTAGCACTTACTATCCCCCTTCTCCTGCTTAATTTTCCCTATAGGATATACCACCAGCTGACATGCCATAGATTTGACTTATTTATGTGTTCTCTTTCCTTACTAGAATGAAAGCCCCATAACACAGGCTTTTGGTTTAATTGAATCACTCATGTTGTGCCAACGTCTCCAGCAGTACCCGTACATAAGAGGTGCTCTATACCCATTGATGGATGGGATTCAATTGTTTCCCAATAAGTACCACCTCTAGGAATCAATGGTACATCACTACTGAACTTCTGTTTCCTCACCTCACTTAATAATTATATCATCCTCAAACTAAGACAGAACCCCAAGAACGAGCCTTAATTTATCCCTCTCTCTCTCCCCTGAATTGTCACAACATGGAGCCTTGGTTCAGGCTCCTATCATTCCCTGCAGACTAATGCAAATGACACCCAGACTGACCTCCAGTCACCGAAACCTCTCCTGTTCAACACCTGTCCCCCTGGTAGTACCCAGAGTGATTTTTAATCAGTGTCTATCAGGTCGTGTCATCCCCTTGTTCAAATCCTTCAGAGATTCTCAGGGCTTTCGAGACAGACTGTACACTCTCTAGTAGGAAAGAAAAAGCCATTTTGATGTGACCACTGGTCATTCCTTGGTCTCATTTCCCCTCCAATTTCCAATTCTCTCATCATAATGTATTTTTTGCAATTTTCTGATCTCTCTGTACCCATTGGATTGTTTGTCTGAAATGTCCTTAAAGTCATGGTTTGCTTGGAAAATTCCACTCACGTTCAGCCCCTGTGAGAACATAACATCACCTGTTGGAAAACCATTCTCACTTTTCCAATCACAGTGAGCCATTCTAACTTCTTTCCTTTCGTAGTACTTTTCACCTAACTCCAGTAACACACTTATCATACTGTCCCTGAGTTATTTGCAAACATATCTGCCTCCATTTTGTAGACTAATGTTGAATGGAAATGCCTAGCACAGGGCTTGGCACATAGCAGACCTTCAATAACTATGAAGGAATGAAGGAATAAACAAGTATCATACATTTCCTACCTAGAAATCTTCATCTTTCTCAGTCAAAGCAGGTTTATAAATGAACTCAGATCCCAAACCCTTAGCAACAACAAAAAGTTTAGAATTTTCCTAGTCTTACCTAAACAAATCTCGTGGCCTGTCTAGGGAATCTCTTGACTTCGAAAGTAACTGCAACGCTGAAGGCATTGCTTCCATAGGTATCTTCTTATATGATCTCCAAATGAAAATCCACCTTGAGCTCAATGTGTCCGTGAGAATGCTGCTAGTACAGACAAATTTTGGATGGAAGCTGGATGCACACACCTGAGCTGTATTTCCTTGATCTGCTAGAGAAGAACTGGAAGCAACAGTATCTCCACACCACCTGTGACCAGAGATGTAGAGCATGGGAGATTCCAGGAGAGCAGGATGTGGGGTAGACTGTTCCCAAGGTGGCTTTAGAAGCACAGAAAGTTTTCTTTAGAATCAGGGTGTCACAACAGCTGCCTGAAGACACCACACATCCAAAATTAGGAGTGGGAACTAAGTCGAAGAATCAGTTAATCAGTGTCTGGCTTCCTGAACCACCTTAATGAAATAAAATGCCAAAATTCACAGATACATTGACACTCCTGCTGATGGCCTAAAATAGCATCAACTTCCGACTGAGCGAGCCAATTGCTTGTTATTGCATTGAACTCTTCTGACTGATGATATATCAATAGGGTGACCTTATTTTCAAGATGAGTTCCCTTCTCCCTGCTCTCTCTCATTTCCACTTTGGCAGTGAGACCCGGACTTGGCCTTTTCCTAAGGCTCACTGGACTAGAAGATACCAGTGCGGATGGATTGATAAAAATTATAAGTAACTATTCCCACGTGTGAATGAAGGCAGCACTGGATTGGGATGAAGTGTTGGGAGAAGGGGGTTTTTGGATGTAGGTATTGCTAAAATCACAAGAACCAGTTTTCAAGTTCAAGAGAGAACAGAGGAATAGAGCTGTAAATCTATGTACTGCTATCATAAACAGCATTACATTTGGCACTTGTCTTACATCATGTGGACTAAGTGGCACAGCTGGGCACTATTACTCTTATGGGAGAGCCAAGACAGTGTCCCTGCAGACATCTGGTGTGGTGCAAACAGAGTGGTGGTGCACCTGGATTTCCACCCCCTGCCTCATCAGTGGTGAGACCTTTCAATCAGAGGAAATTGTATCATACTGAAAAATCCCCTGAGAGAAGCAGAAGGAGACATAAAATGGAATTCGTCAGAAAATCCACATGATGAGCATGGGCTCTGTGGGCCCAATCTTCTACCAGACCTTCTGCAAACTAGTCACAGGCACAGTTTATCTGGGGGTTCAGAACTGGGCTCTAGGTTCAAACTGCAACTCCAATAATTACCAGACTCTGGGACAATTATTTAACTTCCCTTTGCTTCAATTTCCTCATCTGTTGAAGAACAGTACCCACATCATAGGGTTAGTCAACAAATACAAGTAATGCATGCAAAACTTGTAGTATATAGTAAGTGATTAATATGTGCTCGTCCTCTTTTCAACAGGAGCATTAGTAGGAATATTTGGAATCAAGTCAGGCTAGAGAATCTTCCTTGCAAGTCAAAGTCTTGATGGAGTGGCATAGAAAAAGTTAAGGATTCATTAGCTCTACCTCCTCATTTTGCTCCTTGGGAAGAGCAACATAAGGAAGATATGGCCTCTCCTCTCAGTGATCTTAAGGTAAAGTAGGAGACACAGACTCATATAAACATATGAGTTATATATATTATATGTATATTACATAGCATACATAACGTATATGTGTATATATATACATATACATGAGAAATAAAGGCCACAAAGTTATGAATAAAATATAATGTTGATGAGAATTAGAAAGAAATTAATTCTGACTTAGGAATTGAAGACCACATCCTAGGATAGTCTATAGTGCCTCTCTGTACAAAACCCTTTAAAATTTTTTAAAAAGCTACATTTGCAAGCAAAGTAAATTATATATTTGGATCCTGGACTCCAGCAGGACAAAATCTTCATTTTTCTTTAATTATTCACATCAACGATTCAAGTAAGTTAAATTCAAGGAAGCAGCAATTCCACCGTGGCCACGTTTCTGTTGCTTTGCTGTCTTCCTGGTCCCTACTGCCTGACAAAAGGACAGTGGGACAGAATGTGGTCCATGCTTGTCTAGTCTCTGATTGGCCCCTAACTATTCAATAGAGATCACTACATTTCTGAATGGTTTGGGCAAAAATTGCTGATACGTCCCAAACTCTCTGGATTACAATATTTTAACCAAGGCAGAAAAAGAAAGGCAATTTCAAGCAGACTATAGACAAAGAAAAATTAACTTGGTTTTCTACTACCTGCAATTCTCAGCCTGGTAGTAATGCACTCTTTGTTCTGCTAAAAAACACCCTATATTGATTATGCTGACATTGACAGTAAAGCTGTGTGGTGGTTAGTTTTCTTTAATTCTTTTTTCTTCACATCTCAGATGAGAAAGTGGGTTATGATTCATCCTGCACAATCTGAGTCAAAATTCATTTTTGTCTCTTTTCAATTAGTTCTTCTGCATTCCACATTAAAAAGCAAGAGTAGTTTGCTCAGCAAATGAGGACACTGTGGTATGTCTTTGTGTGTTGCTTTCTCACACACAACTGAAAAACATTTTCTGTATCCTCTAATGATATTCCAATAACAAGAGAACACCATAAGAAAACACAACATGCTAATTCAAAGAGAGACAAATACTAACATTAAAAATTCAGAGAGCTTGATTATTACACACTAATCATAAATGGCATAAATCAAGCCATATACTGCACTGGGAAACAATACTAACAGCTCTCAAATTTTTGATCTGTTATGGTTTAGAATGCATTTTCACATCTATTGATTTTACTTAATCCTCACAATATGTATATAAAACAGGAATAATGATCTTCTTTAATCGGTGAAATAAGTGAAACTCAGAAAGGTTAAGAGGTTAAATAAAATTGCTGAACTTTATTTAATAGAGAAAACCTAAATAAAGAATTTGGTTCCATCTCTTAACCTGCCTTGGATAAGTTGGTTTCTTTGGCAAGATGATAACTCTAATCTTAAAACTGCCAAAATAAGGTCTTTAGATAATGTGTACCAATATGTTCTAAAGCACACCAGAAATGTAAAATGTCCACAATGTCATATGGATAAGATACAGAACTTATACTCAGATTTCCTGACTCAAAGTCCGGCGCTTGTTTCCTGGTGCCATGTAACAAAAGATGAACTCTTCGTTTTTATGACAGTGCTGTATTATCTATGCTGAAGACCACTGTCACAGTGATGGTTACCAAAATTAACCTCACTTATGTAGGCCAAGTAACATTAGTGAACAACATTACAGACTCAGGACAATCCTTAAACAGTGATGCTAGAGTATCCACCTCAGTAAAGAGTATTCCTTATGTTCTGTAATCCTATTTTATTTTTATTAACTTACAGTTAAAGCTACTGTAAATGCAGTGAACCTTCTCATCAACCTTAAGAAATGAGGAACAGTACTGAGCAGATATAAAATGGTCCAGGAAATATAATTCTTGAGCTAATTTTCCAATTCTTCTATGAAACTCTGAAGCAAGCAATGTTGTAATTTTAAAAAGGACAGTTGTTTTCCTATCCATCTATGTTTTAATGATGTATGAGAGGGCAATACGTGAAAAGTATTGGAAGCAAAAAAAAAAAAAAATTAAGGGGCTGAAGGATCCCTATAAATCATGTAGTTCGATCTCCTAATACAAAAGATGAAGCCCCTGGAAAAGGGGCTGGACTAAGATGTCACAGCAAGTCAGCAGGATAGTGTCAGGCCCAGATTCTGGCCCCTGAATGCTTGATTTCTGGCTCTTTACACCACTACCCTGCCTCTTGTGATAACATAATGACTCTAGGTACAAAAAAAGGTTTATTTTGTAAAAGTCAACTCAGTGGGTGACCTTGAGGCAATTATGTCATCATGGTGTTCCACCAGTTTGTCTTCCTGTTGAATTACATCCACATTTCTCAATACTTTGAACATTACAGGGTTCATGGATGAGCATTTTAAAATTTGAATATGGTATTTAATTTAATGTGTTGTAAGGAGAAAAAGCAGCACATATTTCAAACTGTAAAATCAAATTGTGGTATTATTGATATGGATGAAGATAAAGTAGGCTAAAAAGTTCATTAATTTAAATAGAAATATTAGGCAAATAATAGTACAGATAGTTCATGTACATGGTAAAAATTATGAAGGTGCCTCCAATTATCACAGAATGGGAGGCTCTGAAGCTATATGATTTCTATGTGTCTCTCTAACTTTGCCATGATCCTAAGGCTAAATAGGAGAGAAAAAGAGGCAGTGGAGGTTAATAGCCATTTTCTAGTACATCGAGCCTACTGCATCCTCTTAGCCTCCTTCAACAAGTCACTCCTGCACAGTGTTTCTGTCTTCTCATTGAAATTTAACACATGATGCTCACTTAAAGATAAGAGTGGAGTTGAGTCCAGGATTCGGACAGATTGAAGGTTTGATGGTTAGAGAACCAACTGAGGTCTGAGCTTAGAGCTGTGTAGTGCTGTAACAAATCTGGGAGAATTTAATACAACATGACTGACATTGGAGTCAGTTAGGAAGAGAATTGGAATAAGGTCATTAATTTGGACCTGCTTCTGGGTCTTCCCAGTTTATTGGCTTTGGATATTTTGTTTGTTTTTCTTTAAAAGGATTCAACTGTATTTGCTGGGAATTCTAGCCACAGATAGTATATTGTCAACCAGTCTACTCCCCAGCAATAGGTCTCTCTTCACGTGAACTCCTGTGACATTTAATCTGGCCCAGGTCAGCTGGTAATAGTGGGAAAAGCCCCTGAACCTGGATGAGAAACAATGTATTTTCCTTTGCCAGTCATAAAATTGGTTCACCATCAAAGCCCTTGGTGCTATAGGCTTTAACAATGCTTTATCTTCTCGGCCATTACGTTACATTCTATTGTTTCCCATAGCGTACACTACAATGATTGGTGTATAGTAGGCACTCAGTAAATATTTGTAGATGAGTGAATACATTCAATTAAAAGTACAATAGACGCCCACCAAATAGAACTCCACAGATGTTCAAACAATGGCTTTGCTGACAATTAATTAGTCCTTCTGACAAATCAAATGTCACTTCAGAATCTGGAAGGAGATGATTATCTGTGTGTTTCAGAGACAGTTGTGGGGAAAGAGCAGGTGAGGGGGAAGGAGGATGGTATGGAGGGTAAAGGGAGTAGAGTTCACAGTTATTTGTATTTGTGTGTTGAAGATCAGAAAATGCATAATTAGCACTTGCAGGTTCAGGTCTCAACTCCAGCCACATAGTTCAGCACACAAACATAAACAACCTATGAATTGGAACTTTTTTTTTTGGTCACACAACGTGTGTTCCCGCCAGCTCATTCTCTCCCAGAATGATAAGTCTGCTGTCAGTTATTAGACAAAAAAAAAAAAAAAAAGTTTCATTATGAATTAGGAATCTCTTTTCTACATTTTATTCTCTGATGAAGGGAATGATGATCTCAATGTAACTGAATGAGTGGGTGTCTGCTGTTGATATAAAGATCTATAAAAGAGCCATCTGGGTGGTGGTTCACAGCCTGGAAGGGGTCTAGTGCAAGTGAATGACCTTTCACAGCTGGTTGCTATGGAAAACACACATAAACATGCGTTAAGGATATTTCTTTCAATGTGATGCCCTGCTCATCCGACTCAATTAGATTAGAATAGCAGAAAATTGAGGAGTTAAGAGATTGGCCTGGGAACCAAAGACTATAAACCCCACAGTGGGAAATGAGGGAACTTAGAACATCTCAACTATGTAACCCATCAACTGACCAATTTCAATCCTTAATTTTAATAGAAAACGCATGCAAAAGAGATCAAGTTCAAGGTGTCAATTTAATTTTCACTGAAGTTCAATGAATGTAGCAAACGTATCTTACTCTACACATTCTCCAGTACCTTTAAGTGATTAAAAAAAAAAAAAAGGAATGAGGCAGTCTGAATTATAATACATTGCTCTATCGCTATCTAGTTTGCAACTTAGAAAACTTATTCGTTTCATCATCTCTAACACTGAGGGGATTTTCCTTAGATAGTCTCTGATTCTCTCCAGCTCTAACCTTTTATGATTCCATAAGGTGCTAAATAAATGTCTATTAAACAAATGAAGTATTTTCCCTCTGTAGTTTACTTTATACCATGTCCTGCCACAGGGAATTTGTAATGTCTACTCACAATTTTCATTTATATGTTCATTAATTAATGAAACAAATATTAAACATCTCCTATCAGTCAGGCCTTGTTCTAGAAGTGAAGATGGGATCACAGCAGTGAATGAAATAAACTATTGCCTTCAATCAGACTTTCATTCTAGTGGGGAAAATAGACATTAAATATTACAAATAAGAAATTTGATGAAAATGAAAAAAAAAGATACTAGAATCTCTTCAGGAATTTTGTATTTAAAAATCAAGGAGCTCAGGACATTATATGCACATAGGTCCTAACAAGTCATTGATTTTATTTTATCATTTTTAAGGGCAATGCACATTTCACTTAAGTTTGAATGGGTTCACAAAAATGTCAGGCAAACCCACTTCCTCACCTTTCTGAATAGCCCTGCCATCCCTCTTCGCACTAGCAGAGACTAATTTCTCTTCTTTATTCAGAAAGGAAATTTTGGCCCTAGAGTTTAAAACACTTCCAGCTGTATGACCTTGAATGAGTCATTTGGACTTCAGTTTTCTGGAAAATGAAACATTGCTCTAGATAGTTTCTAAGATTAAATTCTTCTTTATGACACTGTAAGTCCAGGTTCCCAAATCAATGCTTAAAAACACACTATATAGCCAAATTAGTTAAAAATTAACGTGTGCTAAGATGAAACACATAAATGCTTAGGATTATTTATTTAGTGCTGTAAACATATATTGCCCCAAGCAAACATCTTACCAGAAATCACTACCACAAAAGGAAATATATCTAATATGTCTCATTAACTACAAAACATTCTATTCCCACGACCCACAGATACCTTAAACAAAGAGCTGGAGAGAAACAAAACCGAGAAATCCATTTTTTCCCAAATCAATATAACTTTTTCTCTAAGCCACTCATTTTCTAATTTTTCTTCCATTGTGGTTTTTGGGGTTTTTAATTAATTAGGTCATTTTTTTTTTTTTTTTCCTGAGAAAATAGGATGCTTAAGGCCTCAGGTTCCATCCGTACTAAAGACAACTGCCCACCTGGAGTCATTTCCCAGTTTGTAACTGACAGGAGCACTTTGGAAATTATTTTCTTGGCATAAAATAATAACAAAGAAAAACAAATTACCTAGCACCTCTCAGTTGAGACCCCCTACGCACTTTTCAAACCAGACACACTGTTCCTTGTACTGATGAGAAAGCTAAAGCATAGAGTATGTTCACTGATCTACCTCCCAGTTTATGACTACCTAGCAACATGGTGGGAAGAGTGTGATGGCGGAGAAAGAGAACAGGATCTGGAGTAGTAGGCCTGGGCCTCACTGAAATGCTGTGCTTCGGGAGCTATGCTTCTGGGATCTCTGACTTGTAGGGATGGGTGGTGGCCCTGGAGAGTGGGGAGTCCCTTCATTACTCAGATCCTGTGTGTCTTCATGTACCAAATGGGGAAAAAAAATACTGTGCTTTGAAGGGCTGCTGTCTAGCTCAAATGATATAACAAGTATGAAAGTGCTTTACAAAATGTTATACAGATGTCAGTTGTAATCACGTAATAGTAATGACAATCTGGGGGTAGAACAAGAAATTGGATGCAAGAGGCTGATTCCCAGGCCAGTTTAGATGCCCAGGGCAGGAGAGCACTTTCCAAATCCAATCTCATTGTCCATGGAAAGCTTGAATACCTATCACCACTTCCCCAGCAGGGGGTTATGGGGCTCAGGCCTGGACTCCTCCAAGAACTTGTCTCTGTCTGCTCAAAATGTTAATTCATTACACTGAACACGAATTCGCTGGCTTCCCAGAACTTGCCTTGCTTTGTTGCTAACTTTGGAGGCATGGATCCCAAGTTTAATTCTTTTCCACATGGCAGTCTTCCAGCAGCACCCGGGCTCCAGGTTTCTTTCCTCCACACCTTCAACCATACCTCAAAGAATGGTGTGTAGCTTCCTAAGCGTCATCGTCCAAGTCCCCCACACATGCTCACTTATCAACCCATCTTACTAGTATTGAAGACAAATGGACTACCAATCCTCACTGACTGGGGCACTCTTTCTACTCATGGACATTCACTGGACCTCCATGTTGCTCTCAACCGAGAAGATACACAGCACCAAGCACAGTGAGTTAGTTTTATTAATAAAGTAATTACAGCACATGCCCACCCATGCCTTTCTTCTCTTGAGGCCTACCACATGCCAGGCCCTCACTGCATCTTATGTTCCACTTCTGTCCCACTGTCCTAGTTCCCCCAGAACAAACTTCTGGCTTTATGCAAAATTTCCCAATATACCTCAATAACAATACTCAGAGAGAAACAACAACAAAAAAATTCTTAGACAAATGCCAAGTTCTGTGAAGAGAATTTACCTAGTGCTGCTCTGAAGGCATAGGGATTCTTCAAATAGCTCCCTAAACAGTTTTGAGACTCACACTCTTCAGTTTTTTTTTTTTAAAAGAAGGAATAAGACAACACTATGTAAGCAATGCCAAGATAATTACAGCTTTGTGCTTAAAAATAAGCTGGTAGATATTTTCATTCTATCCTCAGATATATTACAGTTCTCATTTTCAGAGATACTATATTCCAATAGTATTGTCTTGGGTCTTAGGGTCTGCACAACAACAACACCATTATTCTGGGGGAGAACTGTGCCATGTATAAGGGATAGATGTAGAACCTCTCTTACACAAACATATTTTGTCTTTCAAAATGAATGGAAGCACAAAACTTAGAGGCTCTGGGTGTGTCAACCAACACGGAAAACTCTTGGATAAATTCAAAAGACGTGGCAAAAATATCTAGAGACAAACTCAATTTTCCATTACATTTCCCCCCTCATAACTGTCTGAAAAATATAAGCTCCAATCATGACAACTAGCCCTGTAAGCTCCCTAATACTCTGGCAATGATACCTTTCTCCATATTCATCTTAGTAGCTAATTTTAAAATCCTCCCTCTCATTTTAAGTTCTGCAGTTTACCCGAACTTAAAATAATTCATAGTTCATCACCTCTTGTTCTTTCTATACATCTATCCCTGGAACTGAGAATCTCCTTTAGTATAAACATACTTTTCTAGTTGCCCAGGGAAACAGGTTGCTCTAAGATGGAAGCCTTGCTGCAAATGATTTGGGCCAAAGGCCCACTGCCTGGTTATTGAATCAGATGAGAATTTTCTACCTCCAATTTTCTTGTATGTTTCCTTTCTTCTCCCTACAAGATAGTGTTTTGAGGCCCACTCAAGGACCCCACTACCCATGGAAAAAATACTTAGGAATCTTCTATAGCCCAATTACATAAGCCTGAATAGAGGGAAAATGTTCAGAGCATGAGGGAACTTTGTCTTTCCTTTAAAGATATTGACTTACCCATCTGCTGCATGATGGGTTTCATTCCTTGTGCCAGTATTTACCTAATACTGTAATGCAACAATCCCCGATTTTGATGAAGATAGAAGAGGGAGAGCATGGAAACACTAAAACTAGATCCTTTTTAGAAGAAACCATTAAAAAAAAAAAAAAAAAAGCTGAGACTCGGTTGAAGGTTCCCACTTGTAATATTTATCAAGGACTGACCTAAGAAAACAAGATGTGCTGTAGTTATCAGCAATTTGCCTTCTCTCAAGGTCAACAGAAGGGCTAGTCAGCTAACACAGTTGATAGGAAGGTATTGGGTGTGCTGTGATAAAGTATGTATCTGAGCCATGGCAAAAAGCCCATGCTTAGTGCCACATCAGTTAAATCAGGTGTTATACCCAGTGAAAATATATCGCCAGTGACACTGACGTTCCAGCTACACAACTTACAGCCCTGTACACAGATGGTCTCTCACTTGAAGATCATGACATCAGGAGGGAAAGGATGACATGAGGCAGGATAGCCAACTATTGACAAGCTGCAGGAACAACATATGCCTTTCTATAATGGTAACGGATCGGCATGGACTTGAGATGAGAAGAATGAGTCCAAATGCTGAAACTTATTAGCTACGTAACCTTGAACAAGTCATTCAGCCACTCTGACTCTGTTTCCTCACCTAAAAAATGAAGACATCATCACCAGACCTGTCAGTCAGACTATGACTGTGAATAGAGCTTTTGATAAATATCAGCTCCTATCATCACCACCCTAATGACTACCATCTCATCAGCAGTGGAAAAGGTGTATGTCCAGTAGGAAACAAGGAAACATACACAAGAGAGGGAAATGTCAAAGATGCACTGTAATCATTAAAATATTCAGGCTTAGAAGGCACAGGAATGTAACTCTCTCTACTTCTCCCACCCAAGAAAGGAGTCTTAAAATAATTCATTGGTGAGGCTTCAATACATTTTTGGGGAAGAAGGGTGCCCCGGGTAGTTGTGTAGTAATGGCATCTCTAGCTGTTTTAATCTAAAGTGATTCTGCCCTCCCCACAATAACTATATTTGTATCTGTATCTATAAGTGTAGATCTACTGATTGATCTATCATCTATCTAGACTGTTTCAAAGTTAAGTTGCAGACACGTCACCCTAAATATTTCAATATGTTGCTCCTACAAGCAAGGATATTGTTTTGTAGAACCACAATGCCACTACCATACTCAAGAAATTAACATTGATTTATTATTGAATATATAGCTCATATTCAAATTTCTCTAACCTTGCCCCCAATATTTAATAGTTTTTTTTTAATCCAGAATTCAATCAGGACTCCTGCCTTCTTCTCCAACCTTATTTCCCAATATTCGTTCCTTCCCACGTTGATGATTCACTTTAATGATTTTATTCTGTATCATGTTAAAATTTCCCTCCTCAGAAATGACATTTCTCTACTATCACCCCTCTTCTAAATCTCTATTAGCATACCTTTAAAGACTTAACTCAAAGGCTAACCATTCCATAAACATGTTTCCATTCCTGCCTGGGGATGTCTATTCTCCTATTTCTGAATTCTCAAAGAACTGTGGCTGAACTTCGATTAAGTCACTTGTTACTCTCAGTCTTGTGCTAGGATTAAACACTATCACTCTGTATATATTCTCCATTAGACTATAGGCACCTTTCAAGGTAAGATCCGTGTCTGCCTATAGCCATATGGATCACTTAGCAGAGTAGTTTGCACATTACAGGCACTTGGTAGATATTTTCCACCTAAAGTAAATTTTCCTTAAATAATCCTGGCCTCAATTCATTTTATTCATTCTATATACTCAGAAGAGAATACTCTTCTTCTATTTTCTGTGTAGCCAAAGCTGATCTCCTCCATAAAACCTTTCCTAATTATCCAGCCTAAACTTTTGGAGGTGATGGATATGTTTATTACCTGGATTGTGGTGACAGAAATACAAATGTATACACATGTCCAAACCCACCAAGTTATGGACACTGATTATGTGCATTTGATTTCTGTATATCTCAATAAAGCCAGGGAAAAATTTTTAGAAGAAAAAAAAAGTATAGAGTGGAGTCTGGATTCTAATCAAGTCCTGTAATTTATTAGCTGTTGATGTTGGGCACATTACTTAATATTTCAGTGCTTCAATTTCCTAATATGGAAATAATAATAGCATTTACAGGGTTATATATTTTCTATAAGGATGAAATGAGTTAATTCCTATAAAGTAAATAAAATAGCGATGCCATATTGTAAGCACTCAATAAACATTAATTCCACATTTTCTCTCATGGTTCATAATCCTTATTTGGCAATGATTATTTACCAATTTGTGACTTATGTTCTATTTTCGTGAGGAACTTAAATTTAAATCAGGTATTATTAATTGATTTTTAATAGGCATATCTTATTTTCTTAAATAAAGCATGGGATAACTTTGATCTTTGAGGATATTCTATATGCCAACAACTCTGCTAAGTGCTTTCTATAAATATTTTACTCAATACTCAAAATTTAACAGTATGAGTTAAAGATTATTTCCATACTACAGATAAAGCAAAACAAAAACAAAGATTGAGAGAGCGTAAGCAACTAAGATAGTTCTTGAAGGCAAAGATAATATTTAATTTATATCTGTTTCCCAGAAGGCTTAACACATATTCATTAACACAATTACTGTCTATGTTCAATTTTCTTTATTGCTATGTATTTAGTTGCTATGATATTTGAGGTATTTATTCTTGTTATATTAGTTTGCTTTTTATTTTTAATATACTTTAGTACAGTAACCTTATTTTTTGCTTTTAACATCATCTTTTAAAAAGTTTACCTAAGATTCCAATATAAAACTTTCCCCCACATCAGTAACAAGAGCATGATACACTTTTAGTATATTTTAATATAACCAGAGACTTTTAAAAAATATTCTCCATGCATTTGTCCTATCAATTTGTGTTTAGCTTTTAGCTTTGTTGTATTTTGTTGGGAGTAATGCTGTTTCTATGGGAACTTACTAGTGTTGAAAGAAATTCTAGAAAACATTTGCTCTACACTTTTGATTTACCAAGGTGGGAAATGGGGCTCAAGCAGATGGGGAACATTTCACTAATTCTTAGCCAGTCAAAGGCACAGAAAGGACCAGAACCAGAATTCTTTTTTCCCACTGTTGACCTATACCTATATACAAATCAATGCCATGTTTTTCATATCCTATCCCATTCCATCTATGGTGTGGCTTTGGACCAGTGCCCTCAGTTCACCTGTTATTACACATTCCCAAACAGGGAGCAAGGGGAAGACATGAAAATAGTAAATATTTGAAGAAGTGGAAGCTCTGTGTAATGTTTCCACCTCTATGTCTTTGCTCCTGCTCCCTCCCCCCGCAAATATAATCTCCTTTCTCTACATGTCCTTCAAGTGATGCTACTCAAACTGCGGTCCATGGATGGGGATCTAAGAAATGTCTATCACCCTGCAATGAGACAGAGTACAAAAACAGAGAGGGAGGTAACACTTCAATAGGGTAATTTATTCCTGTTAAATCTCATAATGGTAAAACTTGGCCTTCCATTTTGTATTCTCTTTATTTCATTTTCTTAGTAATTAATTTTAATTGTGCTCTATACAAATTTTGGCCTCCAACAGATTGGGGAGGAAATAGTTTTTATCACAGAAAATTTGGGAGGTACTGATTTAAAAGGCCCAGGTTCAGGTGCCACCAGTTTCTTTATAAGGCATTCCCGATGCTCCTGATGAATAGAGCTTTTAAATTTTATAATATCTCACATAAGCCTCTCTTATGCCTCTTACAGCTTTCTACCAAGATTAGTAATTATTCATGTGTTTTTTCTTATCTCTTCTGAATAATTACAACCTCCCCGAGGACAGGTTATGTATCCGTAACACCTCATAATTGACATATAGTTCATAGATTCACATTACCCTCATTGACTGGATGGAATAACCATTCATAATTATTCACAGATTTGGAGGGGAGAATGTTGAAAAAAATACGACAGGAACATCGTTTCCCAAACTTGCATAGGGGAATAATTGAGAGTGCAGAATTTAGACCCTATTCACTTCCACATTTTGTATATAAATATTTAGACCAGCGAGGAACCTGAACACATACAGAAACCCTATTTCTGCCTAAGGAGAAGCTTTTAAGTTGTCATAAATTTGTTTTAAAATCACATTTGTATCTCAAGAAACTGCACAGTACCCTTGCACTTTTAGTATGAGCTAAACAGATACCACAATTACGGCGGTCTCACAAACCGATTTCCAGAGCACTCTGTTGTGTGCGGATGCACACCAACTCCAATGCACCCAGCCTCAAATCCTTTACCAGTGGAGTTGATAATACTCTTAATTAATAATTAAGAAAAACAGAAGGCATTTACTTCAGAAACAAGCTCTAGGCCCCACTCACCAAAGTATTCATCAGCAGGTGGATTTTCCATATCATACAGCATCTTCTTGGTCAGGTGTTCAAGCTCATCTTCAGGGCGGAACGAGGGGGGGACAGCTGGAGGCCCCATGGAACCTGTTTGTCCACCCTGCAAGGCAGAAGACACATAGTTCTTTAAGTACAATCTAGACAATCAAGGCAATCACACAGTATTTGCATGGTAGGCAAAAAAGTACTGGACATGGCTATTAAGAGATCTGGGGTTTACAATCAGTTTTATCAGTTCTTCAGGGTCTGACCTGGGACAAACCATCTTACAGGATCCACTTCTTATCGAGATGAGTCATCTATTGGGCTTTAGAAATCCATGTTTACAACAGTAGGGATTCATTTCATTCAACAATTGCTAAGCAGTCACTATGTACTGGTTGTATATTTATAAAAACAAGATATGTTGATTCTCTCCCCTCCCCGACTTAAGGAATTTACGGTCAAGTGAGAGATTCAGGTCCTTCAATAATTAAAGATAAAGCAACTATAGAAAGTGCACAACGGGGGTACATAAAGGGACCTCTCCTGAAGCCTGAAAGGAAGAATTCCAGAGGAGAGGCAGATACAGACTAGGACTTACTTACTCAGCTAAAGGGCAGGAAACTTACAGGTGGAAGTTTTTTACATTCAGGTGAGAAAAAGGCCAAGTGGCATAGGGGCTCCTGGCAGTTGAATATTTCTGCACCATGTATAAAACTTGAGGTAGGAGATGAGATGGGTCTTATGGGACACAGGGGCGCAGAAAGTGAATGACCCCGTGTTCCAGTTAAGGAGGTTGAGTAGCTTCTCCCCGTAGGACTACAAACAGCCACGTACCAAATGGGGAAGGTACGTCAATAGCACTGATACTGGATTGGTGTTTAAATAGGTGGGTGAGCCAGAATTATAGCAATGTCAGGGAATCAAGTGTCAGGGGAAAGATTACTTGAGACGTTCAACCAAGAATCTGAAGTATGTAGAGAAAGAAGGAAGGCCAGGTGCCAGATGTAAAATAGCTTTTGCACTATGTAAATAAAAGGGAACTTATTATTGTATTTCCCTTTGCCTATATTATAGCTTTGCCCATTTCCAATATCACACCCCAGCATCTTTATTCAAAGTGCTTGTAACAGAAAAAAACTTACAAAAAGTTAATAATGACATCCACAATAGCTGATGGGGAGAGCTGAGATTGTGAGAGTGTTCTTTCCTTGATGCTTATGCATTCTTAAGTTGTTGATCAAGAGACTCTCCTTTCATGAACAGTTTACAAGAATCAGTTCAACAAAACCTGAAGCTGCATATTCATTCACCTATTATCCATACTATAGCAAATGTGTTCTTGGATGTGAAAATCCTGTAAAGTATAAATCCCTGTACAAATGTTTTATCCTCACTACCAACATTTATTTCCACCACTCCAAGATGCATATTAATTATTTGTGTGATGTCTGAGGCATAAAATGCCTTCTACACATATGTGAAGTTGTTAATTGGCACTTACTTTGGACTTTTCTCTGTAGTTATTTTCCAATTTTTTAGGTTTTTAAAAAATGGATAGAAAGTTGGAATACAGACATACAGAAGGCCAAAAAAGGCCAAGAATTTTTTATGTTGGTTATTAATCTTACCCTGGGTTTTTATTTCATTGTTGGGCAATTTGGATTGGAGAATGGACAGCAGTGAGCAAACTATGACATGTGGCTAGTGACAAAGACAAAAAATAGAGCTGCATGCCGAAATCTCTTATTCATTGTGAGATAAGGAAATCTGACACCCAAAAAGATCAGTGCAGAGCTAGTTATGATAAACCCAGCACAGGGGCCCATCCTAGACTCATTTATTCAATGAACATTAAATGTTCAATGGAAGGCCTCCTCTAAAGTGCAAATAACATTTGAACATTCGATGAGTGATTTGCTAGTAATATTAAATATTCAATGGCACAGATGTTATCCACTTCTAGGAAAATTTTGCAGAAATAATCATAAAATTATATGACCAAGGCCAGTCACAGGAACTATATGTGGAAAAAGAAGGAACCAAAAGTAACAGTGTAACTATCTGTCCATGGGTAAGAGGTTACTTAAATGGACAATGATAGATACATACAATGGAATGTGAACAGGTTTTAAGAGAACATTATAAATCTATCTGTATAAGTATGAAAAAAGATGGTGTAGCCATGCTATCAAAGGAACAGATCCAGTGATAGGATGGGAAATCTAAATGATGGCCCCATTTTTGAAAAGTAAGTACAGTTTAATTATCTACTGTTCTCTATATAGGGAGGGAGAAGAGTCTGAAAGGACATATACTCCTGTGTTAAAGGGGATCATCTCTGGGTTTGGAATCCTGAGGGCCTTTTAATTTCTAAGTTTGTGTTTCTTTTACAGTATGTAATTCGACTTTTGCAATCCATGAAATACAACTTTTCAAATGCAATGAATTCAAGTGATAAAGATAGGCTGGATACTAGCAAAGCCCTGGAATGGGCTAACCCAGGTCAAGGGGGAGCTCTGAGAGGAGCAAAAGGCTGAAGGTGGGACACAGTTGGGTGTGAGTGGGGAAAAATGCAAGTGGTTCTGTGTTTAAAACTGAAGAGATGAGAGAAAGGAAGGGCCAGCTCGTGACTGCCATGCCATCCTGGGCACTTTGGTCTTTTCTAGGGGCCAGGGGCTCTAGGCCCTGTGTGAGACCACAGGCAACTCTGAACATCTGATGCACTCAACTCCCTTTTGGCAGAGACTGGTATTCATAAAAAGACACACCAAATTTACTTACAATTTCAGGAAGCTCACAGGCTACAGGGAACATATCTAAAGACCCTCAGGTAGGAACGTCCAGGCAACAGAAACCTAAGTGGGGACTTTCAGCAGGAAGGGGAGCTCATCAGATTAGAAAGGTCTCTCTGGAGTGGAGGGAGGATGGGAGAGCTATGAGACTGGAATGAGGTGGTGAGGTGGGAAGCTTATCTTAAAACATTTGTGGCCAGAGAGTGAAGGAACATACTGTGTGGCAGCGGCATGAGAGTTGGAGACAGAGGTTTAACTCTGGCAATGGCTTGGTGTCCTTAGAAGACCTTGTGAACTCCTCGTCACTTCAGATTTCCTTCTGTAAAACGGGCTTGTCAACGCCACCTCACAGTCTCTGTGAGGATTAAAATTAAATTGTGGGGCACCTGGGTGGCTCAGTAGGTTACACGTCTGACTCCCAATTTCAGCTCAGATCATGATCTCAGGGTTTTGAGATCAAGCCCTGTATTGGGCTCCATGCTCAGTGGGGAGTCTGCTTGAGATTCTCTCTCTCCCTCTCCCTCTGCCTCTCCCAGTGTGATGCTCTCGTTCTCTCTCTAAAATAAATAAATAAATCTTAAAAAAAAAAAAAATCAGAGAGCTTGCATCTCATGCTGTAGAGAGCTTAACTGCCTCCTCAAACCATGGTAACAAAGGGACTCTCTTTGGATCCCAACCCACCTCTGAGGGAGGGGATAATCCCAGTTCACCTGACAGAACTGAAGACAAGGATGGAAAAATGACCTACATCTTGTTTTCTAGGCTTACAATAAGGAGAGAACTTAAGCCCCAAATAGGCTGTCATCTGACTCCAAATGCCATGCATTTTTCCGACCAAACACTGCTTCCCATGGAGAAAGTGGAGACATGTATGAAATATTACCTGTAGTAATAATGGCATTGGCTGGTTTAATTTAAATCAACAACTGTTAAGGAAACCCTGATCATTCCTGCTCCCAGTGTTAGGGCAGACCCTCAGGGAATGGACACGGCTTATCATGGTCTGGGCCTCCTGTATCTGCTTTCCTTTAACATCGAGAAAGGCAGCAAGAAGGCCAGCCAGGCGCGTCCTTTGCCAGCAATTTCGATTCTACCCTTAACACTTACGTTACAAGTAGAGGTCCTTCTTTCAAAGTATTTACACTGTCAGGACTTCACAGATTTTAAGACAAATATATCATTCCTTTTATTCCCCCAATACTTCCTATTTGCTTGCGATACGGTTTCTGAAATAACATATTTGAAAAGGTGCTTTCCTTTTCTTTTACATTCTAATCCCATATAAATGCTAACCTTGGATTCCTGGTTTTTCTTATGAGGAAGGACCCCCAAGAGAACATCTCTTCCAGAGTTTGTGAATGTTATTTGGCCATAGAACGCCCCCTGGCCTCTGCCCCCAAACAGTGCACAAAACTGAACATCCATGGAAAACAAATTGCTAAAAACACAGGGTCCTCAGTGTCCGCATGTCTCTCACATGAAGGAAGACACAGCCCAGGCCTTTCTTTGAGGTTCAAGTCCTTTAAGTACTTTAGGGCTTTTCTCCCTGGGGTGAAGAGACCCCTCTTCATTTCTCTTTCTCAGGAGTGTTAGAGACTCTACACGTCCTAAGAAAAGGCAGGCAACTGTCCAATGTATCTTTTAAACAAGCAGCTTCCAGCATTGTGTCTGGGTAATAGAACATGATTGAAAATTTGTGGGGTGGGGGCCGGGAAGGGATGTGTTGCTTTCTTTTGTTTGTTATTTCTTCAAACGCAGAGATGTGCACAGGATCAGCAGTATAGTTACTGTGGCATCATAATAATTCCTTGCATTTCTGTGATGCTTTGCAGGGTGCCTGTTTTCACATCCCCGTAATCCAAATGTTTATGCAACAGCCCCATGTAACAAGTAATCTTCCTTTAGGGTGAGCAAGGTGAGGCCCAGAGAGGGAAAGTGAGCAGCCTGGCATCTAGGACCAGCCCTGAAAATCAGTGGAGTCCTGACTGCCACCACTGTGCTGAGTCGGGCATGTCCCAACGACACGGCAGTGGCTGGCTCTCAGTGCCCGGGGCATCTACATGCCCTTCTACTCCATTCTTCCAGAGAGACTTGGATTTTTTTCGGAGTAGAGGTCTACTGCTAAATAGTGAAACGAAAGTCCTGCAAAGCAAATATAAACAAAGCCTCGAGCCTTTTCTAAGAAAAAGACATTCTTCTAAGTATCAATATTAATCACTAATAGGTATGTTCTTTGAAATACCTGAAACTCCTAGAAGGGGCAAAACGCACTGTATGGCCTACAGATGAGTTACTGAGAAATGAATTTCAGAAGACTGCTTCAAAATTCTCTTAAACATGCCTTTCCTAAGAAATTGCCAAGGGGCGCCTGGGTGGCTCAGTCATCAAGCGTCTGCCTTTGGCTCAGGTAATGATCCCAGGGTCCTGGGATCGAGCCCCGCGTCGGGCTCCCTGCTCGGCGGGAAGCCTGCTTCTCCCTCTCCCACTCCCCCTGCTTGTGTTCCCTCTCTCGCTGTGTCTCTCTCTGTCAAATAAATAAATAAAATCTTAAAAAAAAAAAAAAAAAGAAATTGCCAAATGCCGGGCACTATCATTTTAAACTCAAATTATTCCTGATTCCCCCACCCTGACAACTCACAGTTTAGGAAGAAAGAGACGTGAAAATAGAAAAGCACAATAAAGTGTAAATACTAAAACACAGGGATGAATTCAGTGATCTGAGATGGGAGAAGGCTATCACTAAAGCTATTACCTCTTAGTTTGATCTTGAAGGATAAGTTGGATTTCAACAAATGAAAGAAAGAAAGAGAGAGAGAAGACAAGACATTCTAAAAATAGCATGTATAAAAGAACATGCATATTAGAAAAAAAAAATGTGAAGAAATAGGGGAGGAACAGAGCTAGATGAGGCTAGAGAAATGACCTGTGGTCAATGTCAAGACTGTTGTCGGCAACACAGAATCATCAGGAGATTTAAAACCGGGTGTTCACTCTATCAAAGTCACGTTATTGAAATATACATATTGGCAACATCTTCGAACACCAAGTCTAATGACGCCTTAAAAAATGCAACCAGATAGCACAGTACTTGTGAGCAATTTAATGGCTAATATGCTTAAGGACTTCGATAGTTACTAAGTGAGGCAGAGACTGCTAACTGCTCTCCAAAATCGATTTCCTCCTCTTTCTGGGCACACAGCTGGACTCCACTCTCCCTTGCAGTTAGATGTGGCCACGGGAGGCACAAGAAAGGAGAAGCGTACTCTGTGGACAGCTATCCACTGCCCAGGCTGGTCTTTCTCAAATTGCTCTTCAAGGGAGACTGGGAAGAAATATGCTCAAAGGTTAATGGTTGAAAATGATGGGAGAGTGGTTTATATTCCTTCTCTTTATATTTTCCTTTATGTCCCCTTTTTTATAATAAAAAAAAATTTTCCCCCCCAAAAAAACACTTTTTTTTCTTGACACAAAAGTGTCAGAAAATGGAAAATGTCCAAGCATCTGCAACTGGTTCGTCTTTGTCATGATTCTTTTCTTGCTAGCAGCCCAGCTTATAATATTCTGGGGAAGGCTTATCATGAATACTGTAGCCAAATTTGGATCTAGGTCCCAGGTAAAAGTTATGGGTGAGACTGTGTAAAAATCAGGACTGTTTCTGCAAACAAAGTGAGTATGGACAGAGTCCTCTGTGAGCAAGGGAACTGCCAGATTAAGAAGAACACAAATAAGGATATCGTCATATTTATATATCACTTGATGGTATTTGAAGGGTTTTATATATTCTTACATAGGAACCCATAAGCATAGAGGGACCTATTTATCTCTCTAATCCGTGTTCTGCCTTTAACTGGTCCAGTAATTTTGATCAAATCATTTCTATTCCCCGAGCCTTAGTAGCATTCTGTGCAAAATGATGTGTTCAAAGATTCCTTTGATTCTACCCTATCTTATTTTTGTGCCTGTAATATGCAGGGCACATATCATTACAGATATTTATAGGGAAATCACAGATAATTCCTATTTTCGGGTACTTTGTAGTCTATAAAAACAGACACACACTGAGTAAGTGGAAACATCATCATTAAAGAGATTTCCACTTACAGGAGGATTTAAACTACTTGTCAGCATCCCCTGAAACAACCTAGAACTTCATTCAGCATTCTGAATCTGAGTAAGTGGCTGGCAGGTCACAGGGTTTCTTCAGCCTACTGAACTTTCACTACATGTGGTGCATGAAAATCAAGAACAAAGGTTCAACACTCTATCCAACCACCACCCCTCCTTGGGTGGAGAAAGAATTTCCCCAGCCCTCCTAAATACAAAAGGAAGCACAGCAAACAGCCTGCACCGGGGGTACAAACTGAAGACCCCAAGGAGAACACCTACCACCTTGAATCTCTTTCACCACCAATTTAACTATTTAAATATATGTGTTAAGGATCCATTTTACAAAATGGCGACCCACCCTCTGTCATCATGTCAGCCTCTTGAGTTACTCTGATTCTGACCTCACAGTGGGTCCATTTTTCTCCTGCGAGTCCTTACCCACCACCCTTTGCCTAGTTACAAAGTGCTAGATAAGTTGAACTTAGTACAAATCTGAACCTTACCAGAAAAGCACCGCCCCAGCAGATAAACACTGGGAAAAGACAGCCAAGATATTCAGAGAGATTACATGATAATGAATACTCTATCACTCGGGGACCAGAGCTGCTCACTTTTCTTGTCCATTTGTAATGATGTACAAGAGGTTCCTTCTCTCAGAGGGAAAATAACTTCAATTATGTGTTCTTGAAAAAAGAAACATTGAAATTATCTTCTTTCAAAAGGTAGAATTAGCCCCATTTTGGAGCTGAAAGCCTGCCAGAAAAAAATATATTTCTGATATTTTCCTTCTTTTTTTTCCCCTTCTATTTAACTATGTCAAGTTTGCAGTTTGCAATTTCCTGAGGCTGCTTCTCCTTTCTGACTCTCACTGAATTATCATACTCTACTCTCAACGTCTCACTTTTAATGGAAGGAGCACCCTTTCAGGCCAAGGGCAGAAGATTTGCTGCATACCCACTCTGCTTTGGGTTAAAAGCAGTGGGCCACAGGGAAGGAAGGGGCTGGATGAACTGCCTCTTAACAACTAGAAACCCATAAATGGATACTCCTCACAGCTGCAGGGGAGCAGAAAAGTGTGCTCTTAGTTCTCCTATTCTGAAGTTCCATTTTCTTGGAGAATGAATGGTAAGGCCACAAAGAAGAAGACCCAGAAATGTTGACTTGAAAAAGTTGATTCTAGCTTTGAAACCCATTCCAGTTAGTTTTCAACATTCAAAAGCTTTATTTTCTTACAACCTCTTTTTCATATTCTCTTTCCTGTGCCATGCATCGATGCCTCTAAATCACCTTTCTTCAGCCAAATTAGGAGTCACAGCCAAGGATGGATGATTCTGAATTATAGTGTGGTAGATGTCACTGCAGCGGGAATCAGGGGAATTTACTTGGCGTCCACTAAGGGGTCGTGTGTTGTTTGCACACAGGGAGCGATGGTGATGTAGGCTGAGCAGAGAGCAAGGTGGCCCCTCTCCACACTCACCACTCTCAGTCAGGTAGCCTCCAGAGTGCCTGGGCATGGAGCATGCTGGTTCCCAGGCCTGACGTCTGGGGCACCGTTTCAGTTCCCTGGTGTTTGTTTCTCTATTATGGATTTTCTCATCCCGCAACTGGAAGTTAATAATATCTAATTCATATGAGGAACCTTTGTAAAATATTAAACATCACATAAGTGGCAGTTCTAATTACCAGGAGGGACAGCTTACAAACCACTAACAAAGATGATTTTCTTCTTGGAAGTGGGATGTCTGCAGAGTAAGACTCTCTCTTGAGCTCTATATTTGCTGATAGAGCACTTCCGCGGAGTATATCTCAATTTCACCCTAACTGTTTTAGCAAGAGATGGAATCACTCTGAGTTCTTTTAACTACACACCTTGAAATATACAACATTTGGTGGACATACGCCTTGCTGGCTCTCCAAATGGTCAACCGCCCCACATTCTAGCCTTTGGCACCAAAAGATAAATTGTACAGCACGGCTCTCATGTTTGGCTCTTTGGAACAAGGTAGCCTCCCTCATGCTTTCCTGCCGCGATGAATTTCAGGCAGAAAAGGCACCACTACAGATGCTGTCCCACCTGGTAGGTAAGAAGTAGGAACGGTGAGAGGCAGGAAACCCAGAGCCTCAGCGTTAGGGAGAAGTGAGTCCAAAGATCTCTGGCCAACCGACGCTACAGCTCCCACGTCAGTGCTCCCAGGCAGCCCTCCTTAAGGGAGAAAGTGAGTTGCCTCTGTGGGGTGGTAAGATCTCTCTCATTTCACTCCCCTCTTATATACACTGTTTCCACCCAAGGCTAAAAGAACCTATTTCTACAATACACTAGCTAAAACCCACATGTTTTTTCACTCCCATAATCAGGCCTTCTGTATGTTATGCCTAAGGGATTGGCTGTAACAAAGGCAAGACAATTACATTATTTCCATTGGAAGGTTTCACCTCAATGAGACACAAGATATAAAAGTTTGATTAAGGGAAGGAACTGTCCTTCAAGGTTGTTTTCAAACTAAACCAGGTCTTGGTCTTCGCTGTGCCCCACTAGTCAGTGCCTGGCTATGACTTTTGAGAAAACCTTTCATCTTCATATGGTTGCCTGGAACAATGGAAAAAGCTAGTTTCTCCAACAGTGGGAAGAAACATCTTACCCCAACACACTCTCCCACAGAAAAGCCATCCTCAACCAGAAGCCACATTCTCGTAAAACTGTATCAGACACCACAGTGTGCCTCCTATCAGGGCTCCTTCCTTGACTGTGGTTCTAATCCACTGTGTTCAAAATGGGGTTTTAGCAATTCCTTATCATTATTTGGACTGTCTCATAATTCTTGCCATTATCATGATATCATAGTTCTTGCCGTTCTCAAGATATTAAAATAGTACACCTAATAATTACAGATGTATAAAAACATATACGTGAGAGTGCCCACATGTGTCTATGTGGGTAGGTATAAAAAAAGCAGATACTAGAGGGAAATATACCAAAACAGCTCATGCTCGGATGGTGGGATTATGAGTAATTTAAACTTTTGCCCAGTAATTTTTAAATTATCTACATTGAATATAGTAAACATGGATGACCCTTAGAAAATAATAAGTAGACTTTATAAAACATGGGATTTCTGTCTTTTCTTTAGTATTTTCACATATGAAGCCAGAAGGGAATGGAGAATCTAAGGTGGGGACAATTTGCTGAAAAAAATAAGAGCACCTAGATTTTCAGTCCTGATAGACACAGGAACACTTTCCTACTATACAAGCTGTTTCTATCTAGTGGGCTTGACAGATGCCTGAACGTGACACAAGACACTGAAATAACATGCAAATCAGTTTTTCGGTTTTAATATGCAAATATGACGCTTGGCACATCACTTTCCATGGCTGAGGTAAATTGCTGTTTTTGAGTTTTTCGTGGGAAATGCACGCCAGCCAACAAATGGTTAACTCCCCATATTTCACCTAACACAAGGTGGTTTTCATTTGAGTCAGAAAGCTTCTTGCTCAGCGATCCACAGCACTTTGGATGCAAAGAAAGGGCATGTGTTCTGCTCAGTAACAAACCCACCGGCAGCGAACACGCATGCCCTCCGACAGACGCACCGATCACATTGGATTTCTGGGCCTTGGCGGGGAGGCAGGCAAAGTGTCTCCGTGAGAATCACAGAGACAAAGTTTTTTGCTTGACCCGTGAAAATCAAATCAAAGTAGTTCAACATTGTGAGAAGATTAGCTTCTGGCTGGAGACAAAGAAGAAGGAGTCAAAAGTCCCTGCTTCTAAGGTATTCCAGCGGTGTGGAAAACTGTAGCCTCTGGTGAAATCTACATTAAATTATCCACAAATACTAGTAATTAGGTATTAAGGCAATCATCAAGATAATTGAGAGACACCCAGTTCAAGGAATTCATAATCCAGTCAGGCAGTCAAGGCTCACGAAGGAGAAATACAAGAATGAAGCAAAGCGTTGACTGTTGATAGTAGTCAGTATGGCTTAGATGCCTGAGAATATAGGCTCTAGGGGCGACCTACCTGCTTGGGTTCAAATCCCACATCCTCTACTTACCGACAGTGTGACCTGGGGCAAGATGTTTCAATTGACTAAATATGTGTTGCCTAAATCATAAAATGGGGTCAATTGGGTTTGCCTCATGAGTTCAATGAGAAGGTCCATGTAACTCATTTAGCTGCTTGCACTAATTAAGAAATTATTATTATCCTTAAACAGAGGCTATGCTATATAAATATCATGTGAACAGATCAATGCATAATATGGATTCAGAGGAAAGAGAGGTGACAGTGGACTAGAGCAGACCAAAAACATTCCAAGAGGATCAGGGGGCTTGATTTTAGGACTTGAGGGAAAGAGAGAAAACACTTTGTAGTTCTATTGTCCTTTACAGCCAACAAAGAACCCCGGTATAACACTCACGCACACTAGATTTCAGTTAATGCTTCCCAAAGCATGAGAGCATGTTTTCTGTACCAAGAAACAAAACAAGTTAGTGGTTTAAGTGACTATGTTAAGTGACTTAGCCAAAATCACACCCATAATAAGTGGCAGAGCCAGGAGTTAAACATGAGTCTTCTGATCCAAGCTCAGTGTTTTTCCACTAACTTACAGCTGCCTCTATATATTCATTTAGAAATATGAAACTTACATGATCTATCATAAAGGTTAATCAAGACAGTCAACCTCACTGATTAAAGCATGATGCTAATTATATCAGAGGTTGGAGACCAATGTGGCCCCTTCTACTTTCAGAAACATTGATTGTGGTGTAATGGAGAAAGTGTGGGCTTCAGAAGCAGACAAAGCTGGTGCAAATACCAAGTTATATCGCTTCTTTTGTATAATATTTTTTTAAACGTCTTTTAGCATTAGCTTCTGCATCTGTAAATGGGGTTAGGGGGTAGGCAGGAGAGAGGGAATGCCCCATGTCAGGGCCACTGTGACTAATACCTAAAATGGTACATGGTGTGTGCTAATATTTAACAGCGGCTCATGACTTGTATTAAATGCTCACAAACAATCTGTCACATCTGAGCTACGGATGTCTTTCAAATGTGGCAGTGAAGATGGATCAGGGAATATGAATGAGTCAGTGTCATTCATCGGTACGGTGGCAGAGGGAAAAACGAGCACACTCTGATGTGAATGTAAAGACCAGCAGCTTTCTTACTGCTAACTGATCATCAACCATGATTCACATAATAGTAATTCTCTTGAAGGAATATCCCTCTCCATAAACTCTGAAAGACTGAAATGCATAAGGGTTTAATTTATAATATTTACCAATTTATAACTGACAAGACTGAAAATAAACAAGAACACTGAGTGTTCAGCAGGGGCCAAGCAATGTTCAAAATATTTTACATCAACTCATTTACTTGTCACAGCCACCCCATCAGATGGTTACTATTCTGATTTTACAATAGGGTGATCCTCATGGGAACTGGGAATTTGGGATTTGAATCTCGTCATCAACTCCAGAAAGTACACACTTAACCATCACACAAACTGTCTCAGCTGCTTGACCCATCTGCAACTTATTAGAGGGATTTTATGACTTCTTAGGGGAATTTTTTTTAAAGATGTGTTTATTTGTTTTAGAGAGAGAAAGGGAGTGCAGGGCGGAGGGGCAAAGGGAGAGAGAAAGAGAGAGAGAGAGAGGGAGAGAGAGAATCTCAAGCAGACTCCGTGCTGAGGGTGAACGCAGAGCCTGATGTGGGTCTCAATCTCAAGACCCTAAGATCAGGATCTGAGCCAAAACCAAAAGTCAGACGCTTAACCGATTGAGCCACCCAGGCATCCAGATTTTTTAGGGGAATTTAATCATATATTACAAAATCCTGAAGAATCAAAGGACTCATTCATATTCCCTGATCCATCTTCACTGCCACATTTGAAAGACATCCGTAGCTCAGATGTGACAGATTGTTTGTGAGCATTTAATACAAGTCATGAGCCGCTGTTAAATATTAGCACACACCATGTACCATTTTAGGTATTAGTTACAGTGGCCCTGACATGGGGCATTCCCTCTCTCCTTTCTTAAGCACAAATACTACATTTTATGATGTAATATTTCCTCCTTGTAGAAAGATGGCAACTGAGAAAAAAAATAGCAAACACCCTGGGTAATCCTGCCGCAGATGGACTGAGCACAGGACTTTGAGAGGCACGGTCAATTTTGAGATCTTCGCTCACGATTTAGTGGGAGAAGTAGAACTGCCCTTCGAAAGATGACTTACTTAAAAAAAGAAAAAAAAAAAGACTACTTACTTCATCAGTCTCCGATACAAGCTGGCGTGTTAATGGCAAATCTTAAAATAGTAAAAGGAGATGATAAGTAGCACTGTACTTAAAGGTGGGTAAAGGGAAACGCGTGGAGAAGACATGAATGCACTTTCATGTGAAAAACTAAAAGATGATGCCATTTTCTAGTGACCAGAGTAATATTTTTTTCTGCTGGGTTATGACCTAACCGTGAATAAAATACTATGAAAGTAATGCATTTTACAAGAACTAAAGCCTTTCCAAAATGTGTCAAGCAGTAGTCTATCTGGGAGGACAGTCCAGATCCCCTGCAGACTCTGCGAATTTTAGAAACTGAAGACACACTAGAGGTCACCAAGTGGTAGAGGAGTCCCTTTATTTATAAAGTGAAAACTGAGGGTCGGGGAGGAAATGGAGTTGTCCAAGGTCACCTAGAAGAGGAGTGGTAGAATCAGGAAGAAAGCTCAAATCGGGGAAGCAAGTCTAATCCAAAGCTAGTTAGTTCACTTTCTGTCATGAAAGATTCACTGAGAACAGCGATGCATTCTTGATGCCCCATAAAGTATGCTCATTCTTGGCGAAAATTCTGGGAGCCCTAATCTACATTTATGAAGCATTCTGAGATCCCAAGATGGAAGTTGCTATACAGTGAAAATCATTGCTGTTATTCTCAGCGAGCCTACACAGGCTGACAACAGCTGGTACAAACAGATGTGGTCCACAGAGGTTTCTGTCAGGCTCTGCTGGTACCATCCCTGTGCAAGGCTCCTTCTCCTCAACTTAGCAAAGGGTGTTTCTCCTCAGTTCATGCAGACCCCTGAGCTTCTTGTTGCTATAGGAGAGCTCAGAGTCCTACTCAGGCTTTAATCCCTCCTCTCTCCCCTGCCATAGATCCTATTTTTTAATGCCTTGCCTTTCAGAGACACTTGTCACGTGGTGAGAATTTTCTTCATCTCGGGTCTTATACAATGTTTGAGGATTACAATAATAACATCTGTAGAGTCACTACTCTGTCGATACATTCTCTCCTTGGACGTTAACTCTGAAGTAATCCAGTCACATAAGTTCTTTTGCTACCTCCCTTTACTGATGAGGAAAGACACAGAGAAGCTAAATAATGTGCTCCAAGTCACAGAGCGGGTATGAGAAAGAGCTAGGATCTGTGCCCAACCACACTGATCCTAGAAAACGTCTCCCAAGTTCCGGTCACTAGGGATTAAGATGCAGAAGAACGGGGTCCAAGGTGTCACTCCAATCAGAATGAAATGGTTTGATATAATTAAGTGCCACAAACATGCAAGGGGTTATTATTATAACATCGCCATGAATATCACCAAAAGCTCTATATTCATCTCTATCCTTCTAACTCTCCAGGGTAAGAGGTAGGAAGCAAGTTATTCCTGACTCCCCTCCTTTTCTAGTCAAAAAAATATGATGCAGTGACTGACCCAGGTCATTCAGCTATGCCTCAACCCTCATGACAAGGCTTAATATTAGTGACTCAGCCTTCAGTGTTTCTTGAATATGAAGAGTCTTTTGGCAAACTAGATGTTACAGTAACATGGAAATGTTAAGAGTCACATTGTTTCACTCATGAGATGTAACTTAGAAAGCTTCTAGTAACACAAAAACTAAACATAACTGAGGAGATGTCTGTAAATAATACATTTATTCCAAGCACATTTGCTATGTGTCCCATAAGTGTTAGTGCTACAGAAATAACTGAAATACGGGTCCCGCCCTCTAGGAAATATAATAGGAAATATGAGACACCTGGAAATCTCCAAAAATAAAATATCCAAAGTACAATGGTTTAATCACTGCTGCCAGGACACGGACGAGATGGCTCAAGCTGGGGAGATGAAAGGACACTCATAGGAAAGGGTGGCATTTTAATCAGGTCTGAGAAAAAGACGGAATCCACACATCCAGGGATTCAACGAATGACATCCCAGGTGAAGACCCTAAGACGTGCACACAAGAGAGTCAAGTTGAAAGGTCACCATCTTTCATTCCAGGTAAAAGCACATGTAACTGACCTCCGGCTCTTAATGTCTCTCTGTGTTTCTTTTGGATGATTTCATTGTCTGTGCTGTGCATGAAGATGTCAGGAATGTTTTAGTGAAAGTGAGGGAGCTGTCTGCTGGTATAGTCATCCCATATACAAAGCCACCTGGGGAAACATGTCTGGGGAGGAGCCCGGGACCCTGGCACAGCAGGTCAGCTGTTCTAGACTCAGGTGAACACTACATATTCAAATGCATGCTTTTTTGCTGCTGATCTTAAAAAAAAAAAAAAAAAAAATGGTTGCTTCGGGGCGCCTGACTAGCTCAGTTGGTGGAGCATGCAACTCTTGATCTCGGTGTTGTCAGTTCAAGGCCCACACTGGGCGTAGAGCTTGCTTTAAAAAAAAAAAAAAAAAAAAAAAAAAAAAGTTGCTTTACTGAGAGGCTAAAGAAAGTGAGCCACAAAGTGGCTGTGATGATTTCTGAAGCTAACAACTCCACGCTTGGAGGAGGGCCAGGGTGGAGAACCATGGCTGCCCCGGGACTGCGCTGCAAGGGCTATCTGCCATGTAAGGGATCAGGGGCACCATGGGAGCTGGTTTTGTTAGTTTGTTTTTGCACGTTCCATAGTGTTATGTGCTGTTTTTACATAAAAGCCTGGCTGCACGTTTCCAGAAGTCCTCTCCATTCGCTCCTTAGGTGTCTACGTTCCAGGGGATATGAGGTACGTGTCACACGAAGCCAGGATTATCATAAAAGCGAGACTGAAACAGCTTGGTGTGCTTGCCTGCCTCTGTAACTTAATCCACAATCTCGGTAACCAGAGTCAAGAATCTCTTTTTCTGATGAAGAACATACGTAGAAGATAAGGACAGAACAGCCTGGCTGTTATGAGTTCTAGGTCTCTCTGCTGAGAGCCACTGGGTACTCTCTAGTCATTTCCCCTCTCTGAGCCTGGTTTCCTCCAATGGGTCTTCCATCTCCTAAAGCACATATTTCTCATAATAAGCAAAGGGAGAAGGGGAAGTAAAATTACCCAAGTAGTTTGTGAACAGCAACATGCATAAAGGGGACACAAAAACCACCACCCACCACCACCACCACCACCACCATCATCATCATCATCATCATCATCATCACCGTTGACTGCTAAAATTTATTGAGCCAGGCCCCATTTTAAATGCTTCAGATGCACCTCATCCTCCCGACCTCCTCTCTAGGTAGTTACTCTTACTGCCCTCACTCACCAGTGAGGAAATGGAAGCTGGAGTTCTCAGTAGAGTGCTCAGAGTACCACAGCCAGGACTCAAACATGACTCTAGTCCATGGCACACCATGCGTGGTATTTCGTGTTGCACTGTGTTTCCTCTTCTCTACCTTCTAAATTTTTGGCTATGTTGCTCTCATAACTAGAATGTAAAACTCGTCAATCCAAACTGTATTTACTGGGCAGGCACAAGGTGGCCGATACTGCAGTCGTCACGCTTCGATTACACAGGTAAGGCTAAAATGGGAAATGCAGAGGACCCTGTAAACACAGGACCTCAAACTGACATTAAATGTAGCTGATACTATCTCCTCTCTATGGAAGACATGGACAGAAGTATCCCAAGGGGTAAAAGAAAGGATCTTGGATGAAGATAAAAACAGTGACAAGAAGTACCAATAATTAGCAACTAAAAATGTTCAGCCGTTGTACAAAATGGATGTTCGACAAGTTACATGTAATATAATTAAACCTCCTTCTACAAATGAGGAAACAAAGGCCCAGGGAAGTTAAGTAGGTTGCCTACAGACTTGCAGGAAGTACAAGAAGAGGGCAAGACTCGAATCCAGGTCCGTCCAGCTCTAGTTTTTGTGTTCTTAACCACCGAACTACCTCCAGAAGAGGGTGGATGATGCGGAAGGAGAGGAGAGTGCCTTGACTATTCTCTTATTCTACCTGGTTCTGACTACAGGGATTTCGGTGAGTATTTATAGAACCCATCTCTATTTCACACTGCTATTTATCATCCTTTAAAATGTGTTATTGCTCAGGCTTGAAGGGAACATAGAAATTAGGCCAACCTCTCACTTCCAACTTATAGATTAAAGGGACTTGGAACAAGTTTGGGGGTCATTAGAAAAATCAGAAGTATAGTTGGGAAATAAATGAAAACTTCTCTTTAAGCAAGTGGAGCAGTCCCTTTGAAGCAACATATTTTTCACTTCAAAGGGTACTTCATACTAGCATTACTATGGCAAATGTAGAAGCCTGTAGGTTTAGGTTTACTGAGCTGTAACTTCCAAAGCAAAAGCCTAAACCCACAGCAAACAGCAAGGTCAGACCAAGACTGAGGTGCCATGTGCTATAACAAACATTGGTCTGAGGAACCAGAGAACAGGATCTAAGCCCTAAATCTGCCACAAACGGGTCACATGACCTAGCCTATGTCACATCATCTCTCTAGGCCTCACTTGCCTCTTCTGGACCAAGGAAGTTCCACCTATGCTTCCCAAGGTAGGTTTGAAGATGACTACCCTTGGAAGCATCATATAAACCTTTAAGAGTTTGTCCAACGTAAGTACAATGCCTTGAGTAGCAGACATGGCTTATGATGGAACAACTTTACCTTATGATCAGTCAGTGCAAGAGACACAGTGATCTCACAGGTCAGAGAAGCAAATTCATCTTAGGAATCCCATTCTGAATTTCCTAAGGTCACTCACTGAGCCAAAAAATGAGCTCAGATCTCCTTATAATACTGTCATGTGCTAACCAGACAAAAAGCACTAATATCTTTTTAAAGTTTCTTTGATGGAAAAGCAAATCTCTTACAGCACAGGAAGCTATACGATGTAGGTAAGTCACTTTGCTTCCATGCATCCCAATCTCCCCAGTGACTGAATGAGCACAGTGAAGGGTACTAAATGCTACACTAGGACCTCAGAGAGACTTTATTAGGAATGAGTGAAATCATGAATTGTGAAAATGCTCTGTAAATAATAAAATGTCCAACAAAGGCCAGGGACGGCCAGCCAACACCTCCTCTTTAAGCCTCTGTGAGAAGGACTTTGTCAACTGCAAATACAATTGATTGCACGAGCACAGGCAAATCCACTTCCCCTGCCAAGAAGATTTGTTGCCCTTGGTGAAATAATAGCATTTTGGCCAGAGAGGGAATTTCGTCATTTTCTTTTGACTTTGGTTCTGACTTTTGCAAGATGCATGCCTGGGATTCAGGAACTGAGCTTCCAGAACCCAACGCTGGCCCTGACTGTCGTTCATAGCCTGGAGTAAGTAACTTGGTCACTGAGACTGAGCTGAGAAGGGGCCTGCTAGCTCCAGACCCCAGGCTGAAATCCTCCCAGACCTGAGGCTTTAAACCGGCCGGGCAGCAGGGGTGGACAGAATGACTACCATGCGCCAGGCACTGTGATATAGAGAGAACCAGACTGACAGAGTTCCCGCAGCATCAAGTGCAGCCTATCCTTCTCTCATGGCATCTTTCCACATCTCAGCGAGGCAGGCACTAGTAGGCCCAATTTCCAGATCAGCGAACTGAGGTGAATAGAATAAAAAGAAGAGAGCTGGAATTATAATCCAGGTTGAACTCTGAAACTTATACTTTTTTTCAGTTGAACAAAAGTGCCTGCCCTCCAGGAGCTCACAATCTAGTGGGAAAGTCAGAAAGGCAACTCAATAGACTGTGAGCTCCTTGAGGGCAAGGACCGTTTTTAACTCTCGCATCTTCAGAGCCAAGCATGGGGTCTGCCATGCAGAAGGTGCTCAAATAGTGTTTGCTGAGCAGCTAAACCATAATCAGATGTTTTCACTCTTAAAATATGAATCTAATTATATTATTCCTCAGGGCTCACAAACCTCTGCTAACCGCTCTTTGCCAATCCCCTGAGAATTATTTTAAAAAGTTATTTGCAGTCCTGCCTTCATAACCTTAATGTCCACAATTCATTGCCCTCCACATCCCCTGTGCACCACCTCCATCCAGATCCTCCACCTACCTTAGCCTATAGGTGGGATTCAGCAAAATGTTCATTGAGTGAACATACAAATATGAGAGGAGTTAGATCTGCACTATACGCAAGCCATGAATATAATAATGCCTGTGAACACTAAGGTTAGATTTATCCATTAAGAAGCTTCACAGAAGACAAGACAATTGATTTGGGCCCTCTAACTCTAAAATTCCAAAGGCTAGATGACATTGCATCAGAAAAATTCAATCCTTTTTTTTTTTTACTATTAATTAGACAAATTACATCAGAACAAAACATTTTTCTTTAAATCAGAATATGTGCTGTGCCAAATTCCATCTTCTAAAGGATATGGGTGCAGGCCAAAAGCCCATCATATACATTATTGTTTTTCTTCCCCTAAGTACTTAGGGAAAATTAAGTCTCATTTGGCATGCAGTGGCTCTCAGCAAGGTCACGGTGCTTCTGGAGGGGTGCCTGGGACAGCTGAGGTAAGAAATGTGTTTTCAAAATAAAGAAACTTTCGCCATCTTTGAAAACCAGACACTGGTTAGCCAAGGTGTCATGGAAATAGTTGGGGCTTTGGTGGCGAAATCAGAGCCAGTAAGAAAGTTGGAGATCCTCCAAAGGTAGCCCTCCCCTCCTTGACCTCAGGGCTGACTGGACCATGATGTGTTATGCGAGGGGAGGACAGCTCTGCCACTACCATGCCGTGGGATGCCAGGCATCACTCCGTTTGCTCATCTGGAAAAGGAGACAGCTGGAACTGAACTAGATGATCTCCCATAATACGGAAACCAGAAATGAGAAAGCACGGAGAGATAAGATGCAAGCGAGCACATCAATCTAAAGACTCATAAGAAAACCACCAAATTCCTTTATTATTCTGACAGGAAGCAAAGCTAAGAAAATCTCCACCTTTCAGAGAGTCTGACTTTAAGGCTCTCTCATCAGTACATACACTTCACCTCGGCCCACAGAGACCAGCTGCCTTTGTTGTTCCTCAGGCCCTCTTAGGGCCCCTGCCTACCATCTATTTGAAGATTAGAAGCAACTTTCACATCCTTGATGTTGAGCCCCCACCCCCACCCCCTTCTCTTGTTTTGTGGCCTGCAAATGCCACACTGAGACAAGATGGAGCAGAAACAAAGCTTCAGCTAGACGAACACTTGCTGGGTCTGTTTGACATCGATTCTTCTCATGGTCGCTGTAGAGCACTGCCATTTCCTCCCCAGGCCTGCCCATCCTCTCAGCCATGGGTTCTTCGTCCTGGCTGCCCATCCGAATCACGTGGGGAGCTTCAAAAATAATGCTCATCCTCCTGCTCCCCGCCCATGAACAATGAACTCAGTATCTCTGGGGCTGAAGCTCAGGAACTGGTGGGGTTAGAAGGCTCCCCAGATAATTCTGATGAGCAAAGGGAGCAAGAACAAGTTATATACCAAGTTAGCTCTCTATTACTGTCTGGCATTTCTCTGGGGGAAATGCCCAACCACCCTGCATCCATGGCGCCCATTAGATTTCTCCCCAGAGATAGCCATCGAGGTAAGAATTGCAAGAGAGGAGGTGGGGGCAAGTTGGACCCACTCAGCTTAGTATAAAGGAGCTTAGAACATTCTATACCTTCCCTTTATTATCACTGCCTTTGGTATAGGCCTATGGCTACTACAAATAAAAACATCCAGAGGAAGAGCCAGGTACTTTGTTTGGCATGATTCATCCTTAGAGCTTCATGTTGTTATCAGTAGTAATAATGGCTACATTTATTGGCCACTTGTGTGCAGGTGAGTATTTTACATAGATTATTGAATTTAATAATTCCCAAATCCCTGTGAGGCAGGTACAGTTAATACCCCCATTTTACAGATGAAGAAACTGAGACTCAGTGGGGTGAATAACGCACGGGCATGCTCTGGCCCATGGCTGCCTGACTCCAGAGCCTGGAATCCTATGCATCAGGCCACAGTGATACCCCGATAGCATCACGGTCTTCACAAAGGTGAAGGGAGAATGAAGCTCTCGGTATGTGAACATCTGACTCCAGAGGAAAAAATCCTCCTCTGGACCTATTTCTGTTCCTAAAAATACCCCTGACACTGGCCTAAATAAAGGCCAAACTGGGTGGAGAAAAGAGGAGTGGTGGTTGCTGGAGGCAAGAAACTCCCAAAATCTTTAGAGAAAAATCAGCTGGTAAATTAAGAAAATTTTTAAGTATGGGTGACAGAATCAGCAGCTAAACTCAACGCAGGCTCCGGAATCAAATGTGTTTCCAGAAGATTCCAGCGGCATCTGACACAGTGAGCTGTGCAGCCTCGGGCAGCGTGGTGCATCAGACGAACTGCACGCACAGCAGAGGCATCAGGGCTGCAGCTGTGTGGGTGTTTGGAACTGATGCCACGGGGGGCGAGGATGCTTCCCTCAGCACTTGCCCTGCCAAAGGGCGCTCCGACAGTGGGCCCTTTATTCCTGGCTGTCTTCTTCTCAGAGGAGACTTGTCCCTGCCTGGCCAGGAATATGCCAGCAATTATTCTCTTTAACAAGAGTGGAGTAGATTGACCAAGGGAGCAAGAAAAATGTATATACCTCAAAATTCTTCGGTTCTGAAGGGACACAGGCTTGTATGGAAGTGGATGGGTTGAATTTGGGAAGCTTCCTTCACCAACAGAGAAATGGATACTTCTTAGGGAAATGGTCCAGGCTGCTTCCCTAGGTTAATGCATCGAGGGTATTCTCTCGGGCCAGCAGGTTTTTGCTGCTGGCTTCTTGACCTCAGGTGGAGTGCTGCCATGGACATGAGGCATGTTCTCACCATGCTGGTCTCAGATCTTTAACTGCCTGGTGGCTCCACTTAGACAAATGAGATCAAACGGATGGGCTCCCTTCATAGCCCCTCATATTCTGGCATTGAGCTTAGTTTTCAATCTTACCTTCCCCTTAGCTATACTCTCTATTCCAGAACAGTCTACTTACTGTTCTCTCAACACAGCCACAGAGGCTATTTTCCACTACAAGGTCACCACTGCTTCTATTATGTTCGCTGTTATGAATGCCAAGAGCCACACGTTCCCAAACATCTCCTGCAGGGTCCGTGCTACCAGTCTTCACATCCTAGTTCAGATGCCTCATTCCTTGATCCACTAAGCCCAAAGTAACTCCTTTCTCCTCTTGCCCCTCTGAGCACAGCAGACTGGTTTGAAGCACTCACCAGGGCTCACATTCCAAAGGGCTGTTCTGAAGATGATATGGGTTAATGAAGCACATGGAACAGTGCTTGACATATAATAAGTGCAATATAAGTACTTGATAAATAAGTACCTCCTCGGAGGCACCAATTACTGTCTACCCAGTAGGGTGGTTATATGCTTTTAGCACATTATGGGGACTCTTAAGTGTCTGTTTCATTAATGGTGTCTGTGCTTTCCATAGCATGGGCTCAGCACCTGACCCCCAGAAGGCAAACAGGAAATGTTCATTGAATTGAACTGCATTCAGCTATTGAGTAGCAATACCGCATTCCTATGATTCTGCAAACGGAATACCAAAGAAAGTGGTTTTGGCCAAGTGAGCACCTTTGCTATCCTAGCCTATAGCATGTTCCCAAGAACACGTAGAGAGAACTAGTAAAAAGGGACATTCTGTTTTCCTTCTAGCGTTGTATAATTTTGGTCTCATATTAACATGCCTCAGGGAATAAAATATGTATTTACATAAAAATTTCTGGTAATGGCATCTTGAAAAGTAATTAAATGAAACAACAGATTCTATCTGCTGAGGGCTCCATTTCCAGCACTAGGTGTGTGACGAAGTCCTGAAGCGAGACCTGCCTGGCCCACCCAGAGACCCACCCCTGCCCCCAGACAGGCTTCACCCAGGAGCCGCCGTGAAGGACCTGGCTCACCTGGAATGTCTGCACTATAGAAATATCTTAGGAACGTGCAAGAACCAAATGGGCGGTAGATTCACTGGCATAACTCCATGGGCGAGGAGAGCATAGGTGTTTCACAGTGTAAGAAAGCATACTTCTCTCTCCCCTTCGTCGCTGCCAGTTTTCTCTCCCCAGAAAACATCAAGACGGAATTTAGCAACTAAGAGCCCAGAAAAGATTTCAGAAATCATCTAGGTTAATGGTTCTTAAGCTGCTGCTGCCCCTGGAGCCTGGTGTGCCCATGATTCCTGCAGAATGGAGCATAAGAAGCCTAAAAGCACACGAGCATGGATTGGTGACTGGAGCATTTATTGCTAGGTTACCGACTCGGCACCGTGACACTGGTCTTTCACTCTACGTGGTTCTGCTTGGTCAACGCGTATGTGCCATGAAGCATAAAAACAGGGACAGGGATACATATTTATGTCATAAATGCAGTTTGCTGGGCAGGATCTTCAGGACAAGGGGTCCAGATTCCAAAAATAAAATGAGCTCCTCTTTTTGCTGGGAAGATCCAGCCTGAGATTAGAATGACGCAGCCACTCGGGTTCCCTGGCTTCCAGTGTGGTGTCCCTTTGGCTCTGCCGTGGTGGGTACAGCTCTACAGCCGGGAGGTGCTCGCAGGGATGCTGCTGTGCCTCTGCTTCTACCTTGTATGTGCTATCCTGGCATCTACAGAATATGATTTCCTGCCCCCCCCCCCCCGCACTGTTCACTTCCACTGCCTTTCTTATTATCATAGGCTGTAAACATTTAGACAAACAGACACGCACAAACACAAACTGCCCTCCCTTCCCCACACACAAGAGGGATTTCCTAACGGACCAGTCATTTTCATAAACTTGCTTTGAACAAACGTGGAGGGAGTTCCCCTTATCTGGGGCCTTGTGCCTTTCTGTCAGATTAGGAAATAATCAGGGTGCACAGTCAAAAACCCAGGCGGGCGAAGCAGACGGACAGAAAGCAGTAGCTCTTACAAACTGTTTCCCTAGGAAACCAGGCAAAAAGCAGGATTTTGCGCAAATATAGAACTGGCAGCCGAAATGTGGAAATAGAAACTTCAAGCCGTGGACTGGTGGGAAATCCCAACAGCCCATCTCTGCAGACCACATCCAGGAGGTGAAGTCAAAGCAGAGGCATGTCCCATTGGGCGAAGCCAGTAAGCTCGGAGGGCATTCACTTCCACAGTGATAATTCTGGGAAGAGAGCACACGTGGTTCTCCACAGAGTCTCCTGAGTCATTTATGAGAAAGGAAAAGGGAAAGAAATGAGTCCTACTGCCTCGGAGAAGCCCAAGTCCGTGGACGGCTGCCTGAGTCATGGTCAAATGGAGAAGCAGACTTGACATCCGTTTCACCTCACTACCATCTGTCTGAGTGAATATGAGAAGAGGCTTTGCAGAGTTCCTGGGCTCCTCACTGCCACTGTCACAGAGTTTACGACAACGTGGGACTTCACGTCCCCTTTGTACCGTTTTCACCCGACTCATCCCTCCCCCCACTGGTTTAGATAAAAATGAAGGCCTGTTTTCTCCTGTACGTTCAAGTAGGATCCCCTACCACTGTATTCCTTTTTCTTAAAGATTTTATTTATTTATTTGACAGAGAGAGAAAGAGAGAGAGAGCACAGCAAGGGGAGCGGCAGGCAGAGGGAGAAGGAGAATCAGTCTCCCCACTGAGCAAGGAACCCGATGTGGGACTCGATCCCAGGACCCTGGGATCATGACCTGAGCCAAAGGCAGATGCTTAACTGACTGAGCCACCCAGGCGCCCCCTACCACTCTATTCCTTATGCCCCTCTGTAGTCATCCTGTTTAAAGGTAGAAGAAAACAGGGTCCTGAGGATGGGCAGGGACTTCTGCTCCACCTCCACAGGGCTGCCAAGGACACCTGAGGTGTCTCCAGTTCCTTCCCTGCCCCAGGGCCTTAAGAAGGGCCTTTCCTGGCTGAAGGGCCCACGCTAGATCTTCAGTGATAGGGAGACCCCGCGTGCGCTGCCTGGCTTCGCTTTCAGTAAAGAAGGATATTTCATTTGAACTTCACGGAGATTATTGACATCCTTGGACATTCAGCACAACTTAGTAATTTGTATGGGTGTTTACTCTGCTTGCCCATGTGAGCTACAATTAGGGCGAATATAAATGTTTACAACAACAACCCGGCCTAGTCCTACTCCTAAAATGCCCGCTGTGCCGCTTCCCTCAAGCCCTCCGCCTTTGCCAAAGTAACCATAACCGATCCTGCCGCCTGTCGCTTGGCCCTGGCCTGCCCAAGCAGGCCTGACAGGAACCGGGGATGGTCAGGGTAGGAAGCGCCTCCGAGAGGAATGAACGAGAGACTGGAAAAGTACAAGCCGGGAGCCGCCGAGCGTGCGTGTGTGTGCACCGACACATACACTAATAAAGGCAAGAGAGGATGGGAAAGAGAGGCTTCTCCTCCTCAGAATCACACAATCTGTGTTACCATTGGATTGGGAAGTCAGTAATTTCTTGTGTATGCATCATGAATTTAAATTTGGAGACAAATTTTCCTTGTGTGACATTTCTTGCTTTGCTATTAATATAGCAAATTCCCAGAAGACAGAATGAAAGGAATAGAGAAATAGAAAAATCTGAGTTCAAGTCTTGGTTTGGCCAATACCTGGCTCTGCGACCTCGAGCAGGTGTTCAGGCTTTAGTTTTGCTATCTGTGAAACAGGAGGCTAGAATATGGATATTGTATTGTATTCACTTCACGAGGTTATGGTCAAGATCAAATGAGGTCACATCTTCATCCGTTCATCTAGCAAACATGTATTGAGCTTCCTCTCAAGCCGGCACTGGTCAAGGAGCTGGGGTTACATACATGGGCACAGCAATGGCACCGTCTTCACAGAGCTTACAGTTGTGTGCATGTGCAGCGTGTGCGTGTGTGTGTGCGTGTGTGTGTGAAAAGGGAAGAGAGGGAACAAGGAAAGAGAGAAGCCATACATATGCACATACATGCTATGCACCCCCACACACGAGCAGAATGATGCTGAGGAGATACACGCAAAAAAATAAAATGAAATAAAAAATAAACAAAAGAACTAGTAAGTTGGCATACAAGTAAAAAGTATTATGTACCATTATTACATTCGTGTCCTAGATAGAAGCTTCCTGCAGCTGTAATATTTCATTCCTTCCCTCCCGTCCTCCCTCCATCCCCCCCTCTCTTCCTCTTTCCCATTAAATACTAGTTAAGGGCACACTTAGAATATTCATTAGGGTACAGATCCATAACGGAAGCATATCAATTAGAAGCAGACCCTGCCCGCAGGAAGCTAACAGATGGCATAAAGATGAGGCACTACAGACACTGCTATTGTCCTAGGCACATAGTGATAAAAGCCTTCTCAAAGAAGCAGAGGTCTAATGCCATGGAAACTCTTCCACGGGGAGATCATTTTCCATATGGGAGAGGAAAAGCTCAGGGAGCACAGTGCCTGGGGCGGGGAGGGTTGTCCCAGGCAGGAAGAAGGGAGTAAGCAACAGGAGGGTATCCTAACGTGGACTTGTGGCAATGCGGGGCTCCGAGTGTCCAAGAGGAAAATGCACTGGGGAAGATAAAGCAAGGGGTGCACCTGCTCCTCCCCAAGTGGACAACTGGCCTACTGACATCCTCAGCTCTATTTACTCCTTAACAGAAAGTTTTCACTTCTGCCAGAAAACTCAGTTCTCCCGCCTCCTAGTTCTGGGTATTAACCCGAGTGAAAGAAGATCTGTGTTTCATAATGTGATTTTTCCCTACTTCTGAATTTTCTGGCAACTATTACACAGGCTCCTTTTCGGTTAACAATGGCACAATGATACTTTCAAAGACAATTTCTAAGTTAAATGATAATGAAGTCATCTTCCTGTATTGGGTCTGCGGCTCTACTTTCTTCCTCAAGACAGACTTTCGGGAAAGCTGAGGCCTTTCCTACAAACGTAAGCAAATGATTCTTTTCTTTCTTTTTTGCTGTTTGAGTCTGAATGCTTCACTGTCATTTTCTGCTGCTGATCTGGGGTAAGGTCGCATAGTAAAACAAAAAACAAAAAACACGTTCTTCCATCACTGCAGGCATCTGTAATATGAAGTTCGAGAAGTAAGTTATGCTTTTTGGCTTTATTTCAAATACCCTTCTTATTATGAAGGGTGTGAACTGGAAATAAAGATGTCTTCTTTCATTTGAAAGATTGTGAGCATTCTTGCTTGATAGTCCAAATAAATGGATGAAAGCTGCCAACAGTATGTGGCTTCAAATCAGCTTGTTCTTAAAGCCACAGAGAACGGAGACAATCTGAAAGGATCCAATTTAGAAACTCCTCTAATTGTTACGAGTTAAGAACAAAATCCAAGGAGAGGGTAAGAAAGCATATAGTCACAGCGCACGTTTCCGATTTCCCTGAGCATCGGAAAAGGGAAAGATGATGAAGGAGAAAGAGAAGGAGGAAGAGCCTCTGCTCTGTGTGGGTAAAACAGTGATTTTAGAAAGTGCCATAATAAAACCATTCTTTCCTCTGATGGATGCTCCTTTGGGAGCAATAAGCATTCAGTGCTTATTGACTCATATTCACCAATGATTCTAATGACCATTTTGCTGCTTCTTCCCCACACCGGAGATTAGAACCAATAAACATCAGGAGGTGGTAGGGAAGCCTGCGAGGGGTAGCCCAGTGACAGCAGAGATAGCAGCCCACAGCCTGAGGGGACAGAGGAGGACAATGACTGAATTTCAGCAGAGCACAATAATAGATGGTCATGAGGATGACCTTGAGTCATCAAGAGGATTCAAATGCTTAGCATGGCCTCTCTGGAAGGGGAGAAATATGAAATGCATTTTAATAAGGTTTTCACCGAAGCCACTGCAACTGTTTTATTATTATTATTATTATTATTATTAATATTATTATTATTATTATTACTGATTTTGCCTGATGGCAGAGAATGCTTAAGCTTTGGAGAAAAGTCAGGTATAAGGTACAATGACCACAAAGAGCCTCCACTTCACACGAGTACACACAAATTCACCAGTTCCCTGTGGAGGCCAGATGTTCTTAACACTAATTAAACACACCATACACACGCATAGAATATTCAAAGTCTTGACAAACTCAAGCAAGATAATGACAAAGACTAACACGCTCACTTGCTTGGCTATTGTGGACATAGTAATGGCAAAAGGAACACCATGATTTTAAAAACAGGTGAAAGGACACAATCTTAGAGAAAGTGGCTCTTCTTTATGTTCTTATAGTAAAAAAAAAAAAAAAAAAAGTGAAGTTTTCCCACAGATTTTTTTGATTTATAATTGCACCTGTGCCATTATCTGCACCTCTCCTAACCACCCTGTGAGGCGGACCTTCTAGCGACCTCCATCCCCTTGTGGAGTCCACGGAGTCTGTGCACTTGGTAGTTGGCTTGCAGCCGCGTGTTGCTGGGTGAGTGGGGTCCAGGTTCACTGACCTTGAACCCCCACATGCTTCTTCCTCTGCCTGGCTCCACTTCCCCTTAGCTGGGGGCTTCTCTACCTAAGATGTCCAAAAGTCCGTGTTGCTACCCCTATTCTGGATGGCTGTTAAATACCAGCCACTTTCCATGTTTTCTCATTTGGTCTTCCCAACCAACCTGTGAAGCAGGGATTATTAACCCCCATTCTTCACATGAAGAAACAGCTCTTAGAAAGGTCAAGTTACTTAACGACATCAGCAGATTTATAATCTAATTGCATTCACTTGAGCCTGGCCTTCTTTTTGTTCATTTTTTCTTTCTTCCCATAAAACTCAGAAGTTAACCTATTTAATGATCTTTTTCCTTATAAGGACAAGTTCTAGGCTTTATTCATCTATATATCCCTCATCATATTTAACCTTGTACAGGGAACAAAGGGGGTGCGTGGAAAATGTCTGAATACGCGTATGTGTATCATGGAACGAGGATAAAGTTTGGAATCAGAAAGACTAGGATTTTTATCTCTTTCCTGCTGTATTTGAGCTATGTGTCCTTAGACAAGTCTTTATAACCTTCATGAGTTCTCCGCTCGCTGGTAAGGCAGCACGCTAGGACATACTCTAAGCCCAGAAAATAATCAATACTTTCCTGGTTAGGTTACAGCCCAATTGATTTCCCCATTCTTTTGGGTGACCCACTCAGAAATGTTTTAGGAATAGTTTAACAAAATGCTTAACCTATAAAAATAAGTCTGAGCTATATATAGCTACATGAAATGCAATGTCCCTCAAGAAGAGATTGGTTCATCATAATAGCATTTAAAGCATCCTCATCTGCTCATTCATTCACTTGTTCGTTTGGAATTGAGGGAAATCTGCTGTAAGACAGCACCATGATGGAAACTGAGGCTCCAAAGAGGAGGGGCTTGCTTTGATGATATTACAACAAAAGCTAGAATGATGCGATAAAAAGTTAAGAACTTCACAAATCCCTACTTTGCTTCTAGTTGGTTGGGTGATTAAAGAAATGCCAGAGAGCTTAGTGGAGGGTTTGGCAGTTTTCCTGATAAGTCAGAAGTGGCATGACATGGGGGGCCATGTTTGGGCTGCTCTAGGCCTACAACTTGTTTCAGGGTATTAGGATCCTCTGTCCTTTCCAAACTGTCAAGGCCCTGTCTTCCCGCAAACTATACCGGGCGTCTCCCAGGCCTGGGGGACAGTGAAAGAGGCAGTACTCATACAGACACATCCATCATTTGCCCAGTTTCGGGGCCTGCTCCACTTCTGTAACATTCTTCAGGCTGAAGAGTAATCTTGTAAAATAGCGGCTTCATTTTAAGTCTCCTTTTAGTAATTTTTAACTTAATTCCATTAGTATGCAAATACGGAGAAGCTCAAAGAAAGATCTCCTCACCCTATTTCCTAGGAGAAGTTCTGATATGCCGCCTATGATAAAGCCACAGGAATATTTAAAAATAGCTTTCAGAGAAACTCATCTTCATATAATTCAACTGGATTCAGCAAGTATTTATTAATGATTTCCAACCTTATCCAATTCCCTTATAAGCTAGAGTCAAGGGGCATCTCCCTTGAAGAGAGAGCAGAAACTGAGGGGCACGTTTAGGACCTACACAAAGTCAAGGAAAAATCACCTCTTAAAAAATACCCTTCACAATTTTGAGGAGGGGGTAACAAGTCACTTTCACTTAGTAACTATTGTGTAGAGAATGAAAGATGAAGAAACTGGTAGATTCTACAATAATGATGGTATTAACTCTCTATTGCTGCATGACAATAAAAACTCAGCAGGATAAAACAGCATACATTTATGATCTCATTCTATGTGGGCCATGAGTGCAGTTGTGGTTTAGCTGGGTCCCCTGCTTCAGAGTCACACAGGCTGTCAGCAAGGTATCAGCCAGGGTTGTGGTCCCCCCATTAGGTTCCACTGGGGAAAGTTCTGTTTTTAAGTTTACATGGTGGTTGACAAGATTTCGTTTCTGCAGGCTGCTAGAATGAAGGCTTTGGTTTCTCTCTAGCCACGGGTACCCTGAGCTCCTTCCCATGTGGCCCTCTCCATGTGGCAGCTTACAACATGGCAGCTTGCTTCTTTAAAGCCACCAAGGGAGAGGTATTCTTGTAAGATGGATGTTACAAGCCTATAATCTTATCCAACATTATCTTATACAAGTAATCACCCTTGCTGTAGTCTATTGGTTAGAAGCAAATCATAGGTTTGGCCCACATTCAAGGGGAGTGCCGTATACAAAGGCATGGATACCAGGAGGTGGGGATAATTGGGGGCTACCTTCGAGTCTGTCTCCCTTTATGACATCTTCTGCCTTCTGTGTAAGCCTCTGTGAGGTCACACTGGTCTTAAAGGTAAGAGGGGATCGTTCCATTGCTGACTGAAAAAGAACTTCAGGTGTTGATGTACGCTGTCATGATTTGTTTGAAACAGAAGGTATATTTTCTGTCTTTGTCAAGCACAAAGACATATGATAAAGCATGGATAAAGCATTTTTGTTGTTGTTTTAAATCCTTTACAGTATAACCCGTAGACAGAGTTAGAAAAGTCGGGGTGGGGGCAAGGTTTGAGATGTGTTATTCCTGTCTTAAAGTCCAACCCAGTACTCAACTTCGGCATCAATGGCCTATCCTATATCTATTTTAAACAACCTAAGAAGTGGGGATACACAGGGTAGACAAATGAAAACACTTACTTGAGAGTTGGTGCAACATGTCCTTGGGATAAAATATAGCCTCTTTCAACAATTTAGTGTATCCTTTCAAAAAATGTAAGATGGGATTTTATCTAGAGCATTCCATGAATAAATGTTCAAGGATTATATTCCACCAGAATATGGTAGCGACTGCTACCTATTTTTCCCCAACATGTTCCCTTTTCTAATTCCTCTTAAAAATATGATCTTTTTATCCAGTCTCTGTCAAGATAAATTCTGAATTAGAGGTGAGTAATCTTTTGCTCCTGGTATTCTTTCTCTTTAATAAAAAAGGGGGGGGATTTAAAAAGGGGGTTAAGTCAAAACTTAAAACTGGCTTGCAATGAAGGAGGAGGACCATAACAACACAGACATTAAAATACAAGAAGGAAAACTCAAAATTAAGAATTCTGAATACATGATTCCAGAGTGTTCTCTATAACAAGATCAGCCTTTTGCATTTTTGAAGAGAAAGAGCACACCTCCTTTGATGCATATTAAAGTAGTTAATATATGTCCATGTAATGCAATGAGCGTAATCAAAACACACTAAAAACTTTAAAATCATTAGATGCTGGAGTTGAAATAAAGCTTTATGATCACATAGCCTAATTCCTACAATTCCAGGAGGACACGAGGGGCCTGAGGGTTCTGTGACTTGCTTAAGGCTATACGATAACTTGATGGTGGGACCAGAACCAGAATTATGGTATACTGACTTCTAAGTTTACATATCTTACCACTACTTATGACGTGTTGTCCCTTGTATACAAACATGCATACATGATCTGGGAAATACAGACTTGAAAGTATTTCTCCAATTTGAGTTATTCACAGTATTTCTTTTTCTAACTCCATTCCTTCCTTCCTTTCCCCTTCCCTCCCTCCTTATTTTTTTGGTTGCCTTTTTGAGCAGGGAAGGAAGCTGGATGAAAGAAGTGGAGACCAGACTACCTGTTCAGATCTTACCATCCCCTAGGACTGGTTACAACACATCCCCCCTCCCCTGCCACCACCCTGCGTGGCGCCTTCTCAGTACACTCCAGCCAACACTGACTTGACACACTGCCTCGTCTCTATAAATGAATCTAAGTTATTTCACTGCTTCAATTCTTCCATCATTTTATCTACCATCTGGAAGGACTATTCCTCTGCTTTTATGTTATAGAAATAACAAAGCTTAATGCTAGGCATGGAGAAATTGCTTAAAAATACTTCTGGATTACTCCAGTGGCTTCACACTAGGCATCATGCTAAACAGCCCAGGATCAGAATGGCACCAAGAGGTCATTCTGTCAGTGACTTTACATGACACAACATTAATATTTCATTCACTCACCTCTAATTGCTAAGGAAGTCGCATGTTCCGGGGTTATACATTTTGAAATAGTAAATATGTCATAACCTCTGAAGGTTTTCCATGAGGTGGAAAGAGCATGCTCTTGGAAGTCAGAGATATCGGAGCTCAAAGCTCAGCTCTGCTACCTGACCTCAGGCAAGGTGTTTAACATCTCTGGGTTTGAGATTCCACATTGCAAAATGGAATGGTAATCCACACTTAGCAGGGTTCTCATAAAGATTAAGTGAGAAATTGTATAATAAGAAGCCGAGCCCGTTGTCTGCGGCCAGCTCGGTACTCACTGTATATTAGCTTTTCTTCCCTACCTTCACTAAGAGTACGGGATTAAGTGCATTCAGGACTTGGACGCAATTGTGTCAACAAAACCAACTGAGGTCTACAAATAAAAAGTGTCCTAATTTAAATTATATTGCGGTAGGCTAAAAGATGATGCGTTCCTGTGTACTGAAGGCAGGATGGAGAAGAGGGAGGGAAGCCAAGCCATTCCTGCCATGAATGAAAAGTGAGAAGAGAGAAGGGAAAGAAATCAAGCATAAAATAATAAAAATTTACCCCAATTTTTCACAGAAAAGAAGTTGGGAAACCATGAGCTGAACAGTGGTAGGGAGAAAGATTATTAGGAGCTTCCAAGTTGGGAACTCCTCTGGGCCAATATTAGGAGTTAAAAGGTTCTCAACTACATTTTTGTAAACTCTTGTATCCTTAGTGTCCCCAGAGGTACTATAGGAACGTGGAACCACATATGAGTGGTTCAGAATGAGCCAATTCAATAAAAAGTGCTTTCAGGAGAATTCAGTAAGCCCAGAGTTCAATAATATATTCCAGAGGGCTGCTGTTGTATTTGTTAGGACATGCCCATGGCTATAATGGGTAGGGAATGTTCTTCCCTACACTATGCGGGAACGAGAAGCAAGTGACCCAAGGGTACATTTCATGAGTTATCTCCTGAGGAGACTGAATCTTACTCAATCTTCTTTGAAGGCAAGACAAAGAAAGAAAAACAATTACAAAAAAAAAGGCTTTAATTTTCCTCAAGAGACTGGGTGTTGGTCTTGGCCATATTCCAATCTGCCGCTTTTCATTCACTCCACCAATAAACACCCCCACCCCCACCCCTCCAGTTTCAGCAGAGCATACAAAGTTTTCTTTTCCTGTCCTCAATATGGAGAAGCAGAAACTCGGTCCAGCAGGGGCAGGAAGGTGTACGGAATCAGAACCAGAGCTGCAGGGAGAGTTAGAATCCTCGGGATCTGTGGGTTAAATTAACCCTTAGCTGTGAGTACATTCTGCTAAATGGCTCCCCCCGCAACCCTGCCAATGATGTTTTAAAAGCCTCAGGGAGATGGAAAACATGAGTCTAATCATCACTGATATGGTTGAAGCTAATTTAAAATGAGAAAGTATCACAGAGAAAGTGCTACATCCATTAATTATAGAGGCTGCATATTACCAAATCATTTTATAAGTCTTTAATAATTTATACAAATGTTGACACGAGCGAACATATCTTCATTTTACTTTGACACTGTTCCAACGTGGTTTTTTGTTTGTTTGTTTTCACATGTAGGGCCCTCCATCATTCAAGAGGTGATACAAACTGATCAAGCTCACAGAGGCCCTCAGAGTAAAAACAATAAAAGAGAACATTATCATAAATTTGGCAAGCTCAAAATGAACTTCTCTTAGCTAGAAATAAGCTTTCTTCCACTGAATTTCCACAGGTTGCTTTATTTGTACCTCCCTAAGCATCCTCATCACTTGCAGGAATGTTATTTATATGTTATTTCATTTTTCTCTACGTGAACAGACAGACCATGTTGCATCCAATACTAGCGCCCTGGATGGGACTTAAGACAGCTTGGGGATTCTCAGTAAAGGAGTGCTGAATGAAAGCAAAACAAAAAACAAAATGAAAAATGAACTTAGCTTTGTCCTTGGATCTAGGACTAGAACTTAAAGGGAAGACATTTTAGCTAATGAAGTATATGGTGATTCATATACAATATCCACTCTATTCGTCCAGTTCCTCTCTTTCCTGGGCCCAGATATTTGGAAGAGAAAACACGCTACTCATTTAGCAGCAGTGCAGGGAGAAAACCTACAAGACGTTGTCAAAGCAGAGAAGAAAATGAATAAACTTTTCTGTGGAAAGAACAGGTGAGTTGAGGGCAGCGAAGGTACAAAGCCATCAAAGGTATGGGGGGGGGGAGGGTATAGACCACTGGTCTGCAGCCGCCTGCAGCTCAGGGGTGAGGGAGAGAGTTGGCAACAGCAAACAGAAACAAAATGGTGCAGGTAAAATCACTCTCCGCCCCATGCGGGCACACACTCCAAACGTGAGGAGGAGGCAAAAGGCAAATAGCATTTTTCCTGGGATCTTTTGACGATCTCCAAACAGTAGCAACACATATAGCAAACAGAACAGCAATCAATCCAAAAAGTCGCATATAGTAAAACAAAATAAGAGCCGAGAAGACAAGGTGTGAAACTCAACAGGGGAGCCCCGGGGAGTGAAGGGGATAGGGGTGCCCTTCTAGTTTTTCTTTCATGTGTTTCCACAATGGGCGAGTCAAAAAAAAGTAACATTGTTTAAACAAAATAAATTGTTTAATTTAAAAGTAGAAGACAAAAAGCTCACGATAAACAGCATTTGGAAAACAGACTCTCTTTTATTAGAACCATGAAAGATTATAATAAACCTGAGTTCTGCCTTCCAGGAATGCAAATAGCTTCCTCATTTCTGCTCCTCCCAGTTCTTACTTACATCTCATACAGTCAGTTCAGACTCATTCAGTCCCTCGATACCTAAAGCGCGAGCAAGGAAGCATTCAAAATGCAAAAGAATGAAGATTAATGGAGGATTTTCAAGCACTTCTATTTAAACACTGTTTTGCACAGAATGTGTTCGCACTCTTCTGTGGCAGTGTTGCTAGGGCCACTGAAGAATACTTACTTTTTTCATAATCATATATCCCACAAATGCAGTAAATGATGCAAAAAGAGCACAATGTTCAGAGCTGTCACTTACGGTTAAATAATTAGTCAATGTTACATTCAAATGCTACCTCCGGCATTACCGCCATTCTGGGCCCGAAGGGCGCTGTGTGTCCCTGGAGTGGGAGCGGGAGGACCTCTGGCAGGAATTTCTCTAGATTTGCTTTCAGGAGAGAATGGGCCCACCCCACTACACCAGTTCCATTCAAATGCAAATAAGGAACAGGAGGGACTTAGAAGTTTTTCAAAAACAAAACGAAACATATGTCACTGCTTCTTGATCACTTTTCACTAAGTCATTGTCTTTATTTAAATCCACATCCACACACACACACACACACACACACACACAGGCACACAAGCATGAGCACATGTGTGCTTAATAAAAGTGTTATAAGTAGGCTATCCCCACTTCAGAAGGAAAATCATGTTTGGTATGGGCAGAGTATCAGGCGACTCTTCGGAAAACCTGATGACGCATGGGTATTGAAATGAATTCTCTCTTTCACGAGATATTTTTTGCATCTCTACATGCAAAAGACATGCTATATATCATGGGCGGAATGAAAAGACACAAGTGAGACCAGCCCATGTGGAAGTACACGGCACAGGGACGAGACTACCGCATGAGCTTCAACATAGGGCGTCTGTGCGCCACAGCTGTATTTTATCCCAGGGGTTTTCCAAAACTCAATATTGATAATAGCAGATGTAGAATGGTTAGTCATCTTAAACATCTTCAAAAAAAATACAACAGAAGCTCAGAATATGATGACAGCCTGTTTCACATGGAAACCGGTGACATCTTGATATCTCTCTGCCTCTCCCATTCCACACCCTGGCCACTGGCAAATCCTGTCAACCTTTGAAATATATCCACCATCTGAGCATCTCAGCTACCTCCTTGGTCCAAGACACCATCAGCTCTCCCTTAATCTACTATAGTAGCCTCTTAATTGCTCTCTTGCCCTTCTGTCCTTACCCCTACAGTCTATGATCCATATAGCTGCGAGTCATCCCTTAAAAAAAGTCAGTCAGCTGAGGTCATGCCTCTGCTCAGAACCTTCCCATGTCTTCTCAATTCATTTAGCCTAAAATCCACATTCTTAGCGTGCCTTCTAAAACCCTAAAGCATCTGGTTCTTGGCTACCGCTCTAATCTCATCTCCTGCCACTCCCCTCCGCCTGGCCTTTCTTGTCCCTGCATATTTCAAACATGCTTGTGCCTCCTCAGATCCTTGCATTTCTGTTCCTTCTGCCTGGCAGGCTCTTCCCCAGATCCTTCACACAACCTATACTTCATTGCAGTCTCAGTTCAAATGACATCTAATCAAAACAGCACTTCCACAATCTACCCCACTGCATCTGTACTCCATCTTCTTACTCTTTATTTTTCCTCCTAGTATTGATTAGCATTGAACCCACTGCTTACTGTTGTTGTTGTTGTTATTATTATTATTATTAATTATTATTATTATTAATTGTCCTTCTCTACCCTCTGGAATTTAAGTTTCATGAGAACAGGGTTTATTTTGTTCACTGCCAGGGTGAACACCTCAGAAACTGGGATAATGTCTACCACATGGTAGGAGCACAATAAATTCTGGAGAAGGTCCTTAAGGGATAGAAGAAGGCTGACATGAAAGGTGAAGATGGCAGCAGTATCAGAGTCATTCAACCAATGAACTAAATCAAATTCCAGTGCTTTGAGAACACTCATTCATTCAAACTATATTGAATGCCAACTATGTGTGAGGCACTGTGGTACTCGGCTTAAAAAGTCCAAAATGGAAATTAAGGGTTGCCTGTGAGTAGACCAAAGATTACACGAACTCTAAGAAGCTGGGAGATCAAAGACATCTCTCAAAGAGTTTGGAATCAGATTAGCCACTGAGGTCTACCATATTAGTTATTACGTGGAAGGAGAAGGCTAAGAACACTTGATTTATTATTAGCAATGACATCAATCCAAAATCCTTACTATTCCTACGTCCTTATGATGCATGGGGTCTCAATGACCCTCTTGACCAATTTTCTTTTCAGGTGGCATGAAATTTATATTTTTGGAACACATCGCTTCACTTCCATTGCCTAACTGGGCAGTTCTAATGAAGACGTTGCAAGATTTAACACTGATCAGAACTCCTCAACCTATTTCACTCCATTGTTACTGAAGTTTGAAGAGTGGATCTAGGTCAGATTCTTAGAATTCATGAATTTGTGGGTGAAGGGGGCAATGGGACAAACTATTAATATTAACAAAAAATTGCCTCCTTTTATTACGTGAAGATATTGCTTCATATTGCTGTTGTGAAGGGAAGGAGGGGGAGGCATTAATCAGTTGGATTTGTGCTTTTTGTAGAGAAAATGGCTGGGTTTTTTTTTTTTTTTTTCAATTTCAATAAAGTAAATATTGAAATGTGATAAACTGAAGGAAATGCTGACAGCTCTGCCAACACATCTAGATGTCAACTTTTATAGTTTTTAACTTGATTGCAAAGGGAGTCATGTGAAAATTTTACGGGTAAGGGATATTACATGAAGATAATTTATTCCTCATATACTTATTAAGTGAAAGAGGCAATGCTGTGTCCTAGAGGGACAGTCACTATGAATACAAACTATTTCTCTTTTTAAGCTTTCAATATCTAGTGTCAGTATAATAACTATAATCCAAGGCAGAATTTCATAAATGCCATAAAAGAGGCAGAGCCATTTTAAGCTGGGAGGTACTTGATCTGAGACTTAAAAATTGGAAGGAATTTAAAAGGTGGAGAGAGCAATCCAGGAGGACCTAAACTGCATGGACAAATAGGTGGAGAAAAGGCAACTTATGTGGAATATGGGGGTGGGGGATGAAATTTGTCCATTAAGTTAGAAACATGTAACTGACAACGAGCAACAGTGGGAGCCAAGGCCAGAGAGGTAATGAAAGACAAGGAAGGCTTAGGATGGCAATGGAGACAGCATTAATAATGGTACCCGGCAAAATAAAAAGCCTATAGCCATGAAATGTGACAGTTCGGAATCCCTTGATTTCCCTCTTGCCTCTCCTGTACCCAACCCTACCCGCTCTGGAGGCAAAGGAGGCTGCATCCAAAAATAAGTATAATCTTCAAATATGTTTGTGGTCAAAACCTTAGCACCAACCACATGGGTTAAATCCAACAGCAAAATTATAAAGGGGGAGAGGAAGTGATGTGTGTGCCAACATGGAGGTGAGTTTAGTTCAACAGGCGATCCGTGTCTCAAAAATGCCCTCACCTGGAATTGGTTCAAACCCCAATGGCTGGCCTGAAGTAGCCTTGGGTAACTGTGGACACAAATACAAAACTACAAGAGTGGAAAGACTTCGCCTTGAATGATGACAAACCTACGTTCCCATCCTGGGTTTTGTATTAAATAATGTTAAACTTCTACATGACCTTTGGCAAATCTCTTCCTTGTGCAGACTCCTGCTTCTCTCACCTGTACACAAGGAGCTTTGACTAGAGGATTTAGGGTATGTCTTTTAACTTAACAGTCTGACTTCATATGCTGCATGCTGTGAGCAGGTAAGACTTTACTATCACCTCAGGGCAGATATGGAATTTGAAATGGCCTCTTTTGTATCACAATCTCATTGCCACCGTCCATTATCAAGAGGCTCCCTACTTCCCTTCTCAGTTTCCCTAAAATTACACCTTCACGTCTCCCTCTCCAGTAACCTCTATACCACTTTCATATTCTGCTGGACTCATGTTCCTATTTGGCACTCCTACCCCAGGGTCTTACAAAGAATGGTCACTAATAAATATTTGTAGAGTGAAGGAATGAACGAAATGTCAGAGTATTTGAGCAAGGTAGCAGGTTATGTTCATCAAAAAGAATTTCCAGAAAAACAGTGGAGGAAGTATTAACAATAAATAGCAAGGAAGATCACACATTGCTGCTCCTATTATTTTTTACTTTTGGAGATTTCTTGGGAATTGGCACAAAAAGTGGGAGTAATTGTCTCCTGGAAAAAGAGCAAATCGCTCGGTAGTCTTGCACTTCTGGGCCAGACTGTGATCCTAGCTAAAGGCATTATCCACAGACTCATGCCTCTGAGAGAGAAGTAGGAGCTCCAAGGATCTAACTTCCAGTCTTGCCTCTCATGCTCATATACCCATTTAAGGAGGCCGGTTTCTTCTTGGCTGTTGTTCCTGGGCCGCTGGTAATTCTGGAATGAAGAGTCGTTCCGCACTGACAATTACTTGTTGGGAAGCGATCACACGTACTGCACTCCCTCAGTCATCCAGCAAATCTTTCACACCTGAGAAGTTACACAGTTCACAGAGCAAGCACGTCACGGAGGGCGGCTTCGAACTCAGACGTGGTGTTTGCTATAAACACCTCCCCACACCCACTCTGCACATCACATGGCGGGTGTGAACTAAATGACTTTCCATTGTACATTGTTCATGTCACAGGCATAAAATTATAAGAGTTTCCATCTTCAGAGTCAAAAAAAGAGGAAATAGCAAAAAAAAAAAAAAAAAACCTTAATTTAACACATCATCTTTAAGAATAAATGAGGTTACAAATCTACATTTGGAAGAACAGAATCTAGTCCATATGTACCAGATACCATTTTTTTTTCAAACTCAAACTCCGGATTCCAAAATGTATACTCTCTCTCTATACTGAGGTAACAGCTTGTCAGAGGAATGTGGCAAGCAACAGCAGGGCTAGCACGGCAGATGGGTAGTATTTTTATACTGGCTTTTAAGTGATAATGTGAGTTTATATAGGGTCATCCTAAATATTGTTTTAAGTGCATGGAATGACTCGAGTCACTGTCTAACCTTGAGTAGGCTGTTTTGCTTTCCATTCTTGTCTAAATTTGCCACCATCAAGGCTTTATCGAGAGAAGTCTATCTTTTCTTTGAAATAGGAGCTGCACAAATTCTTCAGAAACTCTCTTTTTCAGATTCCTGTATGTATTTTAAATTGACGTTAAAAACATAGAGAAGAAAACAGTTATGAGAACTTTCCTAGCTAACACAGTGGACTAACTCAGTCTCTGTCAACAGGTCACAAATGATCTGTGTCCCGAGAGAACACACATAAAGCCCTAGCTGGTGGTTGGTGGTTGGGAGCCCTAAGACTTATTTTCAGCTCCCCTACTAATTGGCTCTGTAGCATCTCTGAGCCTCAGTTGCCAAATCTGGAAAATGTGCTTACCCATAACTACTACACAGAGTTGCTGGGGTTGGAGGTGTCAAAAGCAAATAAAGGACCTACCACAACATTTAGGGTTCATACCTCAGCCTAGTTCACTTTATGATAAAATGAAGGGAACGGTGCTGCTTGACCTTCAATTTCAATTTCAAGAGATTTTATGCATTTATGGGGAGCCTGGGTGGCTCAGTCGTTAAGCGTCTGCCTCCAGCTCAGGTCATGATCCCAGAGTCCTGGGATCGAGCCCTGCATCGGGCTCCCTGCTCAGCGGGAAGCCTGCTTCTCCCTCTCCCACTCCCCCTGCTTGTGTTCCCTCTCTCGCTGTGTCTCTCTCTGTCAAATAAATAAATAACATTAAAAAAAAGAGAGATTTTATGCATTTAAAACAATCTTCTGTAATCAGAACAAAATCTTCATTTTGTTCATTTACAAATAATGTACATGAATCTTAAAATCTTAAGAAAAGGGTGCAATGATCACGTTTATCAATACTTTTACGGTGCAGGCATTTCTGAGGGATATATCATGCAACCACCGTAAACAGCGGCTTCCGTTAAAGACTTCTCAAATTGGGGGAGTGGGCTGGCAGATGGTAGAATGGAGATTTTAGAATTTTGAAGGTACTAGGTACTATTTCCTTCGAAAAGCTGGGGCCCCAATGTAATACAGTCAGAATATAAGTGCCCAGGAGGCAGGCATATTTGATTATGATGCCTAACAGAGTGACCGGTCCCTAGTAGGCACTCATCGATAGTTATTCAATGACTACTGAATAAATCATAGTCTCATTCAAACGTATCCCTCTTCCCTGCTGAAAAACCACTGTTCTAGAGAGATCTGTAAGGAATGCTCTCCTTGCCAAATAAGACAATGTTGTACTTAGAATTAAGCACCTTACCTAAGTTTGCTTATCCAGAGAGTTCCTGAAGCAGATCCCTTCCTGACTTACCATTCCCTCTTCTTTCTACTACAGCCACACTGTTCTGATGAATCTTAACTAGTTGAAAGGCAGATAGGCCAACTCATTTGACCACAGACAAGACTGTGAATCCTTCTGACCTTTCAAGTTCCACACCTGTAAGGATGGGTTGATAATATAACACTTCAGAGAGTCACTGGATCAAAAAGAGGTCAAGTCATAAGTGAGTACATGGTGAAATAAAAATGTGTTCTCAGGTCTCGTGGATACAAATAGAAATAGGTGATTTTGCCTTTAAGTTACAAAACACTACAGAAATATTTACTAACACTACAGAAATGTTACTAACATTATGATGCTTAATTTATAAGCTTCTTGAGTCAGGGCACTTATCTTATTCACCCACTTATGAATGGATTGGCCAGCACTTGATAGTGTGTGGCAATGTTGACATTCTGGGATTGAACGACCAGATAAATAAATAAGAATGATGAAATCTTAGAGGGATAAATGTAAATGACTGCATTTCTGCTAAAACATTAATTGTAGAATTATAGGATGGGTCAGAGCCTGCCAAATAAGGCAGAGGCTAAGATAAAATTATGCACTAAATGCAAAATTTGTAGTTCCCCACTTACTTCTTCAACAAAACTGATCCATGTTACAAAGGAAAAGACAAGTTGGCCTCAAGACATGTAGTTTTAAAATTGTATTTAGAAACAAAATAATATGTTAGCTAAGTTTTGAGAGGAAATTACAATTTTCTAATAAAACAGTAACTACTCAAACATGAATTGTAGAAACTATGATGAAATAAAGTGATTTACCAGAACGCTTCCTTCTTTTGCCCTAAAATACTACCCTTTGCGGGCGCCTGGGTGGCTCAGTTGGTTAAGCGACTGCCTTCGGCTCAGGTCATGATCCTGGAGTCCCCGGATCGAGTCCCGCATCGGGCTCCCTGCTCGGCAGGGGGTCTGCTTCTCCCTCTGACCCTCCCCCCTCTCATGTGCTCTCTCTCTCTCATTCTCTCTCTCTCAAATAAATAAATAAAATCTTTAAAAAAAAAAAATAAAAAAAAAAAAAAATAAAATACTACCCTTTGGATAGCCTGCAAATTTTACATTTTCTAGAAATTAACAATTTTTAGCACAGAAAAGCAGCATATACCCTTCACAACAGTCTTTAGCATATTCAATTTCACTAAAATGATAGTTACATAGGTCAAAAAGGGCACAGAGTGGCAAAATCTGAACCTGAGAAGGGCTATAGGAGAGAGAAAAACAGCACACAATCCTCAGGCAACCCTTAACCGCGGTCTTTGTGGACCACAAATCTGGACAGCGGTTCTCAAAAGATGTGGGAGTGAGAGGATGCATTCCTCCAGGGGGCTTAATGCAGGAGGGGTGTTTTTAGTAATAACAATGGATGTGGGTGTGGTGAGTTGCTCCTGGCATTTAGTGAGAAAAGACCCTGCATGCTAATGTCCTGCCATGCACTGGACAATGCCAAAAAATGAGGGGCTGTCTTGCCCTAGCTGTGAAGAGCACAAGTTGAAAAACAGCACAGTAGACTATGCCTTAATTTACTCCCCAGTATTCCATAATCTTGATCCCTGGTCGTATTTCCACAGCTATGGTGATGTTTCTGTGTCGACTTGACCGGGCTAAGGGATGCCCAGAGAGCTGGTAAAACATTACTTCTGGGTGTATCTGTGAAGGTGTCTCCAGAAGAGGTGAGCATTTGAATCAGCACACCGAGTATGGAAGAGCTGCTTTCACCAGTGTGGGTGGGCATCATCCAATCCACTGAGGGCTTGAATGGAACAAGAGTGCAGAGGAAAGGTGCATTTGCTCTACACGGGAGCTAGAACCTCTATCTTCTGCCGTCTGGCATCACTGCTTTGGGTTCTCAGGCCTTTGGCCACACCCTCCACCTTGAATCTCCGTCCTTTGGATTCTGACTGAATTATACCTACCAGCTAGCTTTCCTGGGCCTCCAGCTTGCAGACAGCAGACTGTGGGACTTCTTAGCCTCCATAATTGCTTGAGCCAATTTCTATGATAAATCTGGATACACACACACACACACATGTACACACACACACACACACACACACACACACACATTCCATGGGTTTTGCTTCTCTGGAAAACCCTAATATACCCTTCAAACGAAAATTCAATCTTTGATCAAAAAGATCGCTAACACAAAACACAAAACAGAAGATGCTGACAGTCTCAAAATTATTTAAATGATTCGGTTGTTTCACACAACTAGAGGACTGAACTGACTGGTCAATAGGCTCTCCCTCTCTCTCTCTCTCTCTCTCTCGCACACACACACACACACACACATTCTCTCTCCTCTCTTTCTTGCTTTCTTTCTCAAATGGCAAGTCTAAGTAAAATTTTAAAAATTGTCTGGATCAGGCCACTGAGTATATGAAAGTATTAGAATACATGGAACCTGAACTTCAGTTGTTTTAATAAATGCAGGAGTCTTTTGATAGTCAAAGAAATAGGTCAACTTGAAACACCTTGTGGGATGTTTGTTCATTCTTTCCAACAAGGTTATGGGACACCATCCAGATTCTATGCGCTTAGCAACACACCAAAATGAGTCAGTAAAAAATTCATTTTCACAGAGCTTTACATCTAAGAAGGGTGTTAAGACATACAAATAGTTTTAATACGAAGCAGAAGATTAAAACTTCCTTTAAGGTGTATGATTAAGGGCAACAAGAACTCAGAGAGGGTACATACACTTTCAGCTCTAGGATATGAAAAGGCTCACAGGCAAGCTGGCACCCAAAAACAAAATGTTCCTGCTCTACCCTCCCTGCCACTCTGTCTGGGCATAGTGTGTGGTAATACATGGCTTGTAATGGATTTAGTGTGCAGAGGTAACATTTAACGGCATAAATTCTACAAGCCAATTTCATCACAATACCTTACAAAATCATTTGTCCCAAGTACAGCTTGGGAACAATCATCCAGAAGATACAAATGACAATATTTCGCTTTTTTTTCCACTCATGATAGCTCTTCTTTTTTTTTTTTTTTAAAGATTTTATTTATTTATTTGAGAGTGCGAGAGAGCAAGAACACAGAGGGAGAGGGAGAGAAGCAGACTCCCCATCACAACAGCTTTTCCTATTGCATCAAAAAAGTGTCATAGCATTGTGTCCTGAATATATGTCTAATATTTGCCATATGCACACACTACAGCCACCCTACTTGCTTCAGTTTTAAGAAGTGACAGGCTTGATACGTAATAAGACAAAAGAGGGTAGGAAAAATAGCAAAAACTTGCTCGAGAGAGTTTGTCTTTAATTTACTGGGTGCAAAGAGATTTGGAAGGTAAAAAAAAAAAAAAAAAATAGAGCCTCCCATGGAAACATTTCATTTACCTAACAGCTTGAAATCTTTACTGTGGATTATCTTTTATGTGAGGCTCCCCCAACCCTTTCTGAGTTTGTGTACTGCAATTAAAGGAAATGTAAAGCTTAAAAGCCAAGACACCAGGGCCCTTTAAGCATCCAGATCTGAGCTGCCTGCACACTACATAAGAAGGGGACATCCACGTACGTGCAGATGACTGCACAGCCTCATGTTCCAATAGAGAGGCCTCCCAGGGATCTTCACCCTCAACCCCACCTCCCACATTCTGTCCTGGCTTTTCTCTCCCCTCTTGCTTCTCCTTTCTCTTTGCTTCTTCAAGGGACTTGTACTGTCTTCTGCTCTGTTTGATGATACCTTGTCAATTAGATGCATTCCGTTCAGTTCAGAAGTTCATTAAATTCAGATAACACATGATCCTTGCAAGCAGCCTGATGTTTGTTAATGTAACCTGTGAAATGGGTAATTCAGCAGGGAATGTGAGCCTTTCTTTGCATCACTCAGCCATCTAGAATAATAGTGTGTCTGGAATTCATCAGGGGCTTTATAATATTATTTACATATTTAAAGAATTCTTGAAAGTCACATGCCTTTGAGAAATTTGGGAATGTATGCATTGTGTGGAGATAAATCAGATATAGGCGAAATGCTGATCCATACATCCCTAAATAGCTTTGATTTTTGTGCCTGCCTTGTGGGGGTGGGAAAAAGAGAGGGGGTAGGGGACAGGCAATGAGAAGCTCTTTATGTAATTAAGCATTGGGTTTTTAATAAGATGTTTGAGATTATTAAGAGCTACAATAATATTAACCTTTAAATAGTACAATTTTCAAAGTTTTTCTTCTCTATGTGTTATCTCATTAAGCTGGGTTTTTCTATTATGCGTTTCGGAACAATAAAAACAAACATGAATGAAACAAATATTAATTGATCCATCAGTCCTCAATCACTTACATAACCTCGCTAGCAGGGAGGATTTCCAAGTACATGCAATGAAAGAACTAAAACTCAGAGAATGCATCGTACCCACTACCCATCTGGCTCCCTCAAATCCTTCTAAGCTTTTGTGCCAATCGGGCCCATTGAGATAGAGATGGTGATAAAAAGCCCAGTGATGCCATATCACCTCGGTATAAATAAGGCTAGCCAGTTTGACTCAAGACACATTGCCTAAATGCCTATTCCCTGCTGGGCACTCTTAGAGTCTATGAGCTAAATACCCTTCCTCTTGGGGAGCTCACAGTTTAGGAAGAAATAAACAAGTACCATGCCTGCATCACTGTGAGAAATTATTTAAAGACTGTCATTGTTTCACATAAGTTGAGGATTGAGCCAGTGAGTCTTCCTTTTTCCCTTCCCCTCTCTTTCTAGCTACACCTAGAGCAGGTGTTGAAATGTCAGCTTGTGTGTACAAGTGCATTGCAACAATAGTCAGAAATTTCACTTAAGAGTTAAAGAAAAATTTTTGATCAAGTACTCACTGAGTATCAGAATATTCTTGTATCACCCCTCCCAAGGCTGCTTTCTATTACAAAAAGAAAGACAAAGGAATATGGTTCTCTACAAAAGACCAGCTGCTCCCAAGTTAATCTTTTAAACCTATTGCAAGATATGCCATCAACAGAGAGTGTTCATTGTAGCAAATATGGCTGGCCGAGAATATATCTTTGTCAAGAGGGTGAGAAGAAAGCCACAGATGGGGAGAACATATTTGCAAAAGACAGATCTGATAAAGGACTGTTATCCAAAATATACAAAGAACTCGTAAAACTCAACAATAAGAAAATGGACAACCTGGTTTAAAAAATTGGAAAAGATCCGAACAGATACCTCACCAAAGGAGGTATACAGAGAGCAAAGAAGTGTATGGAAAGATGCTAAACATCTAATGTTATTAGGGAATTGCAAATTAAAATAACAATGAGATATACTCCACATCTACTAGATTGGTCAAAATCCAAAACACTGACAACACCAAATACTGTCCAGAATATAGAGCAACAGGAACTCTTGTTTATTGCTGTGAAAATGCAAAACGGCACAGCCACACTGAAAGAGTTGGACAGTTTCCTACAAAACATACTCTTACCATAAGATCTAACAATCACATTCCTTGGTATCTATCCCCAGGGGTTGAAAACTCATGTCCACACAAAAATCTGCACATAGGTCTTTACAGCAGCTTTATTCATAATTGCCAAACCCTGGACACAAACAAGATGTTCTTGAGTAGGTGAATAGATAAATAAACTATGGCACATTCAGACAATGGAATATTTTTTAGCGCTAAAAAGAAATGAGCTATGAAGCCATGAAAAGACAGGTGGGAAACTTAAACACATATTACAAAGTGAAAGAAGCCCATCTGAAATGACTACATAGTGTACGCTTCCAATTATAGGACATTCTGGGAAAGGCAAAACTAGAGAGAGAGAGTAAAAACATGAGTGGTTGCCAGAGGTTGGGGGAAGAAGAGATGAATAGGTGAAGTACAGAGGATTTTTAGCGGTAAAATGATTCTGTATGATACTAGAATGGTGGATATATGCCATTATACATCTGGTCCAAGTGCACATCTGGTCCAAGTGCATAGAATGCACAACCCCAGGAGTGAGCTCTACTGTAAGCTATGGACCTGGGGGACTCTGACGAGTCAGTGTAGTTTCTTCAGTTGTGATAAATGCACCAGTCTGGTGCTGAGATATTGATAGTAGGGGAGGGTGTGTATGTGTGTGTTTGTGTGTGTGTGTGTACGTGTGTGTGTGTTGAGGCAGGGGACTCTCTGAAAAACTTTCTGCTCAATGTTGCTATGAGCCTAAGACTATTCTGAAATTAAAGTCTATTCGAAACACACACACACACACACACACACACACCTTTGGAAACTCACTTCACACTGGGAAGGGCAGAAAGTCTTATGACGCTTAATATTAGAGTTTATAACAAGTGAAGGGAAGAGGGTTTTAAGACAGAAAGAATGGATCTGACTCCTGGTTCTTATTGGTAATAGCTGTTTAACAACCCTCTGACAATCAATCTCCATATCTGTAAAATGGGACCCAATACCCACCTACAAAGGAGTTTTGTGAGCATGAGGATGAGCTAACGGATACACAGATGATCCACACACTTTGAAGCATGTGCCTGTTATCTAATGGCTCTGACTTGGGGTGCACTGAAGTAGCTCTCTTAAAGAACTGGCTCCGGAGACCTTAGGTTTTCTGTTTGCATGTGCAAAATGAGGACAAATAATCACGCTGCTCCATTTGTTATTTGCACAAAATTGGGCTGGGGAGTGACAACTCTGTCATTGGTGGTCTGCCAGGGATTTTCACATATCCTGAGGGCAGAGGCAAAGGGAAGGAGGTTGAGAGTGTAAAACACAATTCACAAATATGTGAGCTGTGTCACATGCCCTTACTCTTCTATTCATTTGCACATCCTTATGCCTTAAAACACCCAAGAAATGTAGTCCAAAATAAACTCATTTCTGTTCTATGTAAAGTGAAAACCACTTGAGTGGGAGATGAAGAATGAGGGGAAAGGGATTAAGAACAATAAGGGGGGGAGGGGCGCCTGGGTAGCTCAGTCAGTTAAGCCTCCGACTTGGTTTAGCTCAGGTGGTGATCTCAGGGTCCTGAGATGGAGCCCGGCGTGGGGCTCCATGCTCAGCGGGGAGTCAGCTTGAAATTCTCTCCCTCCCCCTCTGCCCCTCCCCCCCACTCTCTCCCTGTCTCTAAAAATAAATAAATAAAATCTTTAAAAAAAGAACAATAAGGATTAGAAACAAAGGTCAAATGGATTGTAAAACGTTTTTCAGTTCTCAAATTGTATGTATTGTGTCTATTGTGAGGTACGTGTGTGTAGGATCCAATGCGCAAGTGGAACCAATAATATAAAATTAAAACTGAATAAACTAACCAAATATTTACCTGGGCAATGGGCTCCATGCAAGAAGCCTGATGGCCAGAACCCTTGTGGAGTGTGAGGTAGAGTGAGGCTCTGGAGCAAACTTGGAGGAGTGAGGAAGAAGACAATGGCCACACCTCTGGGTTCCAACGGGGCCTACCCCAAGCTACCAACTCACTTGCTTGCCTGCCAGACTTATTTAGCATAAACTGAACTCTGGAAAACAACTGAGGAGACATTTGCTGAACAAATGGATAAATGAATAGCAAAAGAATATATTAAGGGTCATCCTAGATCCCTTTGTTAGCAACTCATCAGCTACACGGATAACCAAGTACTTCAGCTCCCTTGATGGTTAAACCCATCCAGGGCGAGGATTAGTAATTCTACTTTAAAGATGCAAACACTGAGGCTCTGAAAGAAGATAACAACGTGTGAAGACTGCCTTGCTGCAAAGCAGCTGAGTCCAGGTCTCCAGACTTCAGCAACGCTCTACACACTGTGTCATGTTCCAGGACCTCCATATGACAATTATTACGTCTCTGGGAGTCAGACAAATACATCATATATAACCAATCTAATGCTGAAGAAAAAATTCTCCCTGATTACCTGATAGATTATTTTATACCATAAAGAATCCATCAAAACACACTATTATTTGTTAATACTTATTAAGCATGTAGACCATATTTGTTAGCAAAGTTGAGATGTACGGGAGTTCTGCCAGTGCTGTGGTCACTAAGAGCACCCTGTATTTCTTGAAAGGACATTAAAAATTTCCAAGGTGTTCTATCATTATTTCACTAAATCCACTCTTGCAATTTTCAAGCCTAAGTGTTGTAGGGAAATGGGGCCCTAGAGGATCATCAAGAAATTCTTTTGGCTCAGGCAAACATAATCAACCTAAAACACCAGGTCAGCAGGCCAATAATGAAGCCTGGCAAGAGAGGATCTGACTGTCATAGTTTTGTGACTATGCAGGGAGAAGGGCAAATGCCCCCCCCCCCCACAAAGGAGGAGGCTCTAAAAAGTCAAACACTCATACAGATGGCCTATCCATATATATTTTGTATTGTTAATCCACAGATCCTGTCTATAATTCATGAATCCACAGACAGAAAACATGATTTTTTTTTTTAAACATGCCAGGGAGAAGCAGGTAAGTGTCTTCTGCCAAGTAGGACCGGGGCGGGGGGGGGGGGGATGGTAGAGAGGGGCACGTAGAAAAGGGATGATGGTATTTGTTTACACCTGTTAGTCCTATTAGGTTCCTTAAGCCATGAGTATGTATTACTTTAATAAAAAAAATACAAACTTAAGAAATATGGAATGTTTATCCATACGTTTAAATGACCAGAACATTTGCTCCCTCATCATCATTGCCACTGTGTTGATTAATAAATATATCTGAAGAGGTCAGGGGGATCAAAATTTAGTAAGGATATTAAGATTGGACTCATGGAAGTTGCACCATTATATATTTTTATATGCCACTGTTCAGTTTACAGAACACACTCTCATAGGGCTATAGGAGAGGTTCAGTTCAAAAATGTAAGTGTTATGCAGTAGAAGCAATTATTATTTCTACCTGGAGGAATCTGTGAAGCTATCACAGAGGTGGTATCTTTGAGCATATCCAACCTAGATTAAAAAAAAAAATATCTTCACAGATGGACAATTTAATTAAAAGCAGAGGAATGGAAAAAATGTGTTAGTATGCATAGGGACCAACTCTGTTTGGGTTGTGTAATCTGTGGGGAATATGAAGGAATATTGGGGAAAAACATTGGAGAGGTTAAAAAAAAAATCAATGGATATCAGGACCTGGAGTACATAATTGATTCCATAGTCACGGGAAGCTGTTCAAAACTAAATTACTGAGTAGCAAAGTGACTAAAGCAAAATGAAAAAGTATATAAAATATAAGAAAACTAGTAGTAAAGCTAAATTTATACCAGCCTGTGATCAATGATTTAAAATACTGAAGAAGGCCAAGTGAAGCAAATAATATAAGGGCAAAAACTTCTGAAGTTAAGGCTGTAATGACAGCCACATCAAATTTGTTGTCTTTTTATACTGTTTCTTACTGGGATGAAAGTAAAACACTACTGTAAATGTCTCGTTCTCTCTGTTTTGGGGTATACATTCCTTGACAGGTCTGGGAAGCTGATATATCACTCCAGCATTAGGGAGAATGTGCACACTGGAGGGGAAAGAGGAGAACATAACTGAATTCAGATATGATATCCTGGGACAACTTAAACACCTCCAACAGTTAGACAATAAATAAAATACCTGAAAACTTGCAAAATATCCCATGGACATAGGCCAGCATGGACTGTGTTTGGAAAGCCCTGTGGGAAAGTATGGATGTGGTATTATCTTCAAAGGAGGTAACAGAATCTCTTTTTCAAGAGCTACTGAATGGGTGGTTAGCGAGAAGCAGGATAGTGTAGGAGGAGAAAGAACAAGCGATGTGATATTGGAAAGCCTGGGCTTGAATTCTCACTTCGTATTTTACTGGTCCCGTGATCTTGACAAAGTCTCTTCTCTAATCCCCTTCTCTATCCCTTCGCATATTTCACAGGGCTGTTGGGAAAACCCAGGGGCATTCTTCCAGTGAATGCCTGACATCAATGTTAGTGATTATTCATTATTACTGCCTCAAGTAGAGAGCTTTCATGGCACCCCCATCCCAAGTGGAGAAATGAGCTTGACTTGCTCAATCTCATAACTCTAGCCAGTGGGAAAGTCACATTACAAGTGAGGGCTCCAAAACCCCTCCAGCTTCAACGACTAGAAATAGTTCACCTGTCAGTAGGACATGGTCTGATGTCATTTGCTATAATTTGACAAAAACAGAAGCTTAGCAGCAAGGCCTTGGCAGGTGAGCAAAAAGGTTGTCGCTGTTTTTTTCCCCAACACTTTGTTTTTAAATGTAATTGTTTGTTTGCTGTTTTTTTGAGTCGACACAATCTGTTCTTTGATTTGGGATCTCAAACAGTTTGCTATTGCTTCACGGCTTTGAAGATCAGCTTCACGAAACGAAACCAAGGAGCTGTCACAGGCTGTGAGCATTAAAGCAGCCAATATCCGCAGGCATTGCAAGTGGAAGAACTCAGGTTTGTCTTCAGGACCCTCACTTGGAGTCCTGGCAGCGCCTGGGTGCTACTTGGCATGGGCCCTCTTCTTAAAATCAGAGTGTCGTTTAAATGTGAGATTTTTCACTGCTTGCTATTTGCGCAAGGAAACACCAACATCACAGGCTGATGTTTTCCAAAGTCGCAGTTAAAACTGCTTATAGTAGGTTTTGCCTGAAAAGTTCAGAGCAACGTCAGGATTATCTAATTTAAATAAACTTGTTGATGGGCCAATTCTGTCTAATCTCTGGTTGATCTTTCTCTATCCTTTGGGAACATCTCATTTCAGTGGCGGAAGTTTGGAAGCTTCACGTTGGAAACAACCACTGTGGTGATCTATTTAGTGCCCAAGCTCTTCTACATTTGAGGACTGAAGCCCACTGCAGTGTCCCAGCCTCCCTAGGACAGCAACCTTACCACTTCCAAAAGCGATGGAGTCTTATCTCAGTGCTATTTTGGCTCTCCTGTCAGTGAGCTAATCTATGCTTCGCCCATGCACCTTCCACCCAGCACTATTATATTGGGATGTTTATTAAGGAATCTTCCTAATTTTGTCTGCCAATATTGTCTTACTCATTTTCTAAAACCCACCTTCAATGTCATTTCTCCCTTGAAGCCCGGCAGAACTACTCTACCCTTTTCTCTCCTTCTTTGAGTTTTTATTTAAATTCCAGTTACTTGACATACAGTGTAATATTCGTTTTGGTGGTACAGTTTCGTGATTTCAGTCTTTTCTGATGTCTCTTCCCTCATCATGACCTTATTGTGCTTACTAACGACCAGGCTCTGGGTTCTTTTCGCAGTGCTGCTAGGAACTGGACCTTGTCTTCTGGGCACCTTCTTACCTTGTAGGTAAAAGAGGAACAGTGACCTATTTTAGAGCCACACCGATATTTGATGACTGGCTCATGCAGTTGTATCCATCTGGGCTAAAGGAGTAGTAGTGCGTCAGACCCTCCACTGCAAAACAAAAGCCTAAGAACAGTTCATTTTGCATCTTCTGTTCATAGTTGGCTTTCCAATGATATGCATGCTTTACCTGCTTAAAAACTTCTACCATTTTATTTTATAAATATATATATATATTTTTCCCATATAAATTACCTATCTCTGCCCACCTCAGCCCAGGGCAATTTCCCCTTTGACAGGATGCTGGCCTGACCCCATGAAACTCCTGGGCTGAGACTATTCTATTCTCTCTGAGTACTATTAGGATCGCTTCCTCCCTGCTGGTGTAACCATGTTGAAGCTATCTTCCTAATGCCTGACTAAAGGTACAGCAGGTTAGAGTAGTCTAGAATGCATTTGTGAAGAGATCCTTGTACTTGCAGACACATGATCTCCTATCTTCAACCACGCATCCAGGCAAGGACTGGCTAAGCTATTGGAGAACATGCCGAAACTCAGCAGGACTGAGAAATATTGATGGACTTCATCATTTTTGCTGAGTGCCGTGCTTAAGCATGCAGCTATTTGCAGAAAATTGTGGAAAATAGTGTCATTTCGCATTGTCATTGATTTGTGGAAACACGGGGAGTGTGTGTGTGTGGAGGGTTGTGCACGTGTGCATGTATACACACAATTCTGACAGAAAGAGTCTGATTGTCTGCATTTTAAGAGTTTTGCTGACTTTTGCCCTAAAGTATGTGGGGATCTTGAAGTAAAATAAGATTTGCCACTTTTAAGGCACAGATTCAAATCCCAGAGTCCCCTCCCTCTCTAGGTTTAATCATATTATTTCCTCTATCAGAAATGTCACTCTCCTAATACCCCCTACCCCAAGGTCACGGACTGCCCAAGCTAGTAGGCAAGACCCACTCAACACCACTTTTCCCCTGAGCTCCTCTCAATGCCCAGTGGACATGGCCCCTCTTCAGGGAACTTAATACATTCTTCTTTCTATACCCATTTACGTATTGTTGCAAATCAACCTGGATCTATCTTTGCACAGACCACAGTACTTCTAGTTCCAGGCATATGGTGGGATCCTCAGGAAATCTTTCATGACTTCTATTTATAAAATCTGAAATAGGGGTCATGGACATTTTATAAAGCAAGCAAAAACCTTCAGTAAGCCTGAGCTCCCAGAGAATAGGGGATACTGCTTTGGTAATCGCTCACCCCACCCTACTGCCAAACAATGGCAGTGGTGGCAAAATCCCTAAGTGAGACCAGTTTACAAGCCTGAGGACAGCTATGATAGGGCAACCAACTAGATTTGTCAGTTTTACACCTAAGACTCACAAACGGATGACAGCTGATTATTGCCATTTCTTTCTTTTTTTTTAAGACTTTATTTATTTGCGAGGGAGAAAGAGATAGCAAGAGAAAGAGCATTAGCAGGGGGAAAGGGAAAAGCAGGCTCCCCACTGAGCAGGGAGCCAGATGTGGGGCTCAATCCCAGGACCCTGGGATCACGACCTGAGCCGAAGGCAGATGCTTAACTGACTGAGCCACCTAGGTGCCCCAACTACTATCATTTCTTAATTAATAAATGATAAAACAGATAAGGTCAAAATGTAGAGAAGCAAAACCAACAAAGTAAATAAATTTATTTCATAAACCAAATGACTGAGGACTATATACATGACCCTGATTGGTTGCCTTGCAGCTGGTGCATTAGAAATGCCTATTAATGTTAATTCAAAAGTACCGTACAGTTCGTACCAATAATTTTGCAGGCTTTCAATGATCTTTAACCATCAAGCTCCTTCTTCAAGCTGGACCTTCTCTTACAAATGAATGACTTCAGTCTAAGGGTTTCTTTGTTAACTCATCCGTTTGGAACTCAAGAATTCATTTTCTCATAAAAACAGTGCTATAATCGGATGTGAGGTTCCAAGACTAACCCAGAATTCTATTAAACCCATACATTAACCACATTTACTGACCCCAAAATAGACACATGGTATGCAAAGTTCAAGTATGAGAAAAAATGTAGTAATAAGAATAACAATAATAATAACTAAAATTTTGCACAGCCAGGAACTGTTCAAGGAACTTAACATGTGATCATTTAATCCTTACAATAGTCCTAGGCTGGAGAGGTTAGAGGTGTTCAAGGTCCAGGGCTAGTAAATGAACCAGCAAGACTGGAATACTGTCAAGTGATTCCAGAGCCCATCTCTTACTCTCTATCCTTTCTTACTTCTGGCTAAGAAAACATGCACTGAAAACTCCAACTTCTCTCTTTTGAGACCACGCTTGTTGGGGTAAGAATTGGCAGTAGACTCTGTCCCTCCTCTTGCTGCAGAGAGGCAGTGGGGAAAGAGACATTTCCAGCACAGTGTTAGAGATTTCCATGGCCCAAGACAGAACAAAGGAAGAAACAGAGGTTTCCGGGGGTAAAGAGCTTGAACACTTGGGGCTGGGGATCTGGAAAGACGACTAAACGCATCAATGTAGAAGATGCATCTGCAACAGTACCTGGTTAAAGGAGTGGGCCTAATGATGGAGGCCCATGGAACCAGCGCTGTGAATCGCTGGGAATAATGGGATTTATTGAATGGTGAACTTGAAGCCCCTCCCTCTTCTCTCACACACCAGGCGGTATTGGCATACGTTCTCCTCCCTCTGTCCAAAACTCCATTATGGAAGGAGGGAACTGTGTGACGAGGGAGCACAATGGTGTAGAAGGTCTCTGATCTGGTACTCATGACAGGAAGGGAAAGGAAAACATAAAATAGAGAAATGTCCAAGGAAAGCTGAGAGTAGGAGAGAGTTCTGTGACAACTGAATGAGGGCACCCATGCATCTCTAAGAGAAAGGCATATGGAGTCCAGACCTCCACTACTTCAACTAGCAGCATGCACAATAATGTCAGGTGCAAAAGACACTTCTTGGCAAGTCTGAAATAGCAGGTTACTCTAGTGCAGGCAAAATCAAAGGCCCTTTTCTCCTGTATTTCAGACCAATTACAAGTTCCAGGGAGTATTTGTAGACTTAGGCCAGGCAGGTTTGACTCAGGGAGACAGTCCTGTGGCTTTGGAGTCAGAAGTAGGGGCAGGTCAGTGTTACTGTTTACAAGCAACGGAACCTTCAGCAAGTAACTGAACTGTCCTGATCAAGCTTTAGCTCCTAATAAAATGTAGAAAATTATTATAACTGACCTCCGTTGTAAAGACCAAAGAGATTATGATTGAGACAGTATTTTATATGCTCGAGTGCAATTACTAGCATACCTCTTCAAGGTAGAGATGAAGCCTCTAAAAATATATCATTTGTTTCTACCCTTGCTCATCTGTCAAGGCTCATCCTTTCAGACGCAGGTCAAATTTCAACAACCCCGTGCTATCTTTCCCAGAATTCGAAGAAGGCAGGCCGCTCCTGCTCTCTGCCTCTTCATTCTAATTCCTGTATAGCATCTATCACTGGAAGAAGCATTTGCTGATTTGCATGTCCGTCTCTGCTAACAGACTGGGAGCTCAGATTGTGTTGTATTTGTCTGAATATCCAGCATCTGGGAGAAATTCCTGAAACATACAATATCCTTAGACAAGTTGGTTGAAGAAGGGGTGGGGGATAGAGTCTATGGATTTCTTGCCCATCATCTCTTAGCCTAGGGTTTTGTTTTTGTTTTTTTCAATTGTCCTGAGTTTTATTGATTGAACCATATGTTTTATAAATTGAAAAATATGATTAGGGACACTAGAGTATTTCTCCTTTTTCTGCTCTCTCTCAGAGATTCACAAGTTTCCCTAGATTGGCAAACTTCTGTTAGGAGAGACAGATAGTAAATAGTGTAGGGTTTGTGGGACATTTGGTCTCTGCGCGAACCTCTCAACTCTGCTGTGTAGAGAAATCAGCTCCTGACAACACATAAATACACTGACCATGACTGAGTTCCAGTAAACTTTATTTATCAGTACAGGTAGTGGACTGGATTTGGCCCATGGGCCCTAGCTTCCTGACCTCTGTCCTAGATATGTAACTCATATTCCCCTTTCTCCTATCTCCAACAGTTCTACGTCACTCAAAGAATGTTACACTCTATGCATCAAATGCCCTATTGCTTCAATGGCCAATCCTAAACTGCAACCAAGTGCTTAACACTTGTGAAAATGTGTATGCATCCCAATTCTCAGTTTTTCACCTTCTGCTAGTACTTGGTGAATGTCCACTGAAACCCAACTGCAAGGACAGAAGGTGAAAGGAAAGACCAACAGCGGAGCCGGTATGTACATCCCTTGGCTATCATGGGCAGAAACAGAGGGCCGATCACAATGAGAAGCATTAGGGTGAGAAGCAATGTCTCACCCTAAAGATATCAGAAGATCATAGGCCCCCACTTTATGCTAGTACAGTGTTTGGCATGGAATGAATGCACAGTGAACATGGTGAACTAATGGAATAGATGATGAGAAAACATGATTCCAGCTCACAGTCACCATTATCAGCAGGGACTGTCTAAAATCATTGTATGGTTATAATGACATCATTTTCAAGAAGCTCTCCAGGTCTTTTTTTTTTTTTTTTTTTAACTCTTTTATGGATCTATAACATTTTCTCAGCTGTTTTTATCTCCATTACTAAATTACACATTACTGCCTAACTGAATTATATATCTCCTTTAGGATATAGAAAATGTCTGTTATACAGAGGGCATGGACTTTTATAGAATGGATGGATGGATAGATGCAAAATATCAGTCAGACTGCATTATCAAGTGAAAAATAATTCATAATCTGAAATATATCATTAGGTGGGAACTCACAAAATGATAGAAAGAGCTACAAATATCAAATAGAGATACAGACAAAGGATAAGATGGAAGCCAAATTAATAATGATTACCTGTGGCCAAGGCAAATTCCCCCAGGAAGAGTTCATCAAAGCTTCTAATGTTGATTATACTTAGTTTACAAATTTGGGAATAGCTATGTACATATCTGTCTCTGTTTTTCAATTATGAGCCCCATGAGGCCAGGAATCACAGTTGACTCATCTCTTTATCTCTGTCTGAGACCCCACTCCATTTCTTCTGTGGCCCACTGCGAGGCCTGATAACAGTGAAAACCTCCATAACTATATGAGGACTAAAAGATTTTGGATATAGGAATGTAGGGATTTTGCTATCACCTCAGCACTAGAAAGATGCTCTTGATCTAGCTCACAGTTTCATCTGTGGTTATCAACTCCCACCAGGCACTGGGTTTCAGTGCAGGAGTTCTGGGTTCTCATACAGCCAAGGCCAATCTCTTTTGGGGTGGCTGAGGTACGGGCTGGTTTGGTTGCAACTGCTGAAACTAGAGAAGCATTAAATCAAAGTGCCTCAACTGTCATCCAAAACCTAGAGGCCACTCTGGCAAACAGCACTACTCCCTTTCTCCAAGGAGGGGCCTGAGCAGTTACAACCAACAACAGTCTGGGTTAAGCATCATCTTTTACCTGTAAACGGTACTGTCAGAGTATGATACATGGGAAGCCAAAAGCTATTTTAACTTTAGGGTTTTGAGAAATGTAAAACTAATTAGCGTCTTCGGTATCATTTTTTTTTTTCTGCATTTGAAGTTTCCTTTGTTGAATTTACTTAAAATATGAAATATTCTTGGTACAAATAGAACATGTCTGCTATTAAGCTGAAAATGACAATGACGATAGTACTCTGACAAGATAACACAGTGATAAAAACATTTTGTAGCAAACACTTCATATGCCAGAATTGGAATCAAGCAGACACTCTTCCTATCCTGAAGCATTACAGAAAAGAGGGAAGACCTTTTCAGAGAGAAAGAAAAAAAAATGCTTTTGACATGTACATCTTCGCTTGGTTACACGAGCTAAGAAATCAGCACAACTTAGCAAGATGCTGGCCCAAACTGGCCAACAATAAAATAGGGGGAAAAAGAAACCTCTAGTGCCAGTTCCACCTCAAGAGGAAATTTTCTTGGTGCTTGGTCATCAGTAAACTTTGGAGAAATCTCCCAGCCTCAGGAACACGGGAAACAAATATCCAAATGAGGGTACCATTTACCTAAAATAATGGTACCATGCAGAAGATGGCTCAAGACCTCTGGGGGGCTGGAGAGGGCAACAGAAGGAGAAAGTAGAAAGGCAGCAGGACAAGGACAGAGCTTGAATTGCCATGGGCAAGGTCATGTCTTGATGAGAGCTGAATCAGACCTACACACAAACATCTCACAGTTCCTCACCAATCTTACTTGGCGAATATTCATTATCTGCAAAGAAAGACTCCGCAAGCCAGCAATGAACACTAACCAGGAGGAAGCTTCCCATCCTGACTTGGCATTTTGTAAACCGCTGTGAGCTCAATGCATTCCCAGGGGCCTGCGTTCATCACCTACAGAGTGGAAATAAGGCACAGTCCTCTGGGAGCCTATGTTGTTGGTGGTAGTAACTCATCTTTTGTGCAGCCTGTAAAGCCTAGAGAATCACACCAATATCTAATTTTCTCCAAGTAAGTCTTAGATAAAGTTTAATTTGAAGTCAACCATATCATGTGCTCAGGTCAGCTCCCATTACAATGCAAAGGACCAATCTATTAATGAAGCGTGAGGGAAGCCCAATGAAAAACGTCCTATTTATACAGTGCTCTGTTGTCTGCAGAGCACTTTCTCATTGAGTCTAACATTTAAGCCTCACAAAAGCAGAATGAAATAGACCGGTCAAATATCATTCTCACAGATTTCCAAATCAAACCACTGAGGCAAAGTAAGACGAACTGACTTTGAACTCAAGCCCTATCTTCTGACCACAGGCCCTGTGTGCTGGCCACCAAACCATGCAGTTTGCTTCACCTGGAGCTACCTCATCTTTAATTATGAAAGAGGAACACTTCTTGAGAAGGGAAAAATATGCTACTGTAGCCAAGGTAGAGCAGAGAAGACCAGGCCAGGACAGCAGTGAGTGAGACATGAGGCAAATGACCGGCAGTGACTCTCTACTTGGAAGAAGGTGCTTGAGGTAAGTTCGGGTGCTCGAGTGGTCTCTGTTAAATCCTTGTGGACAGAGGGGAGGTGATGCTTGTCTGGAGGCCCCCATAATGACCAGGGCTCAGGTGAACACATGCTCTGTCTTATATCTATAACCCTTCATTGTCTTTTAAAGATGTCTAGGGGGACCAGCGGGATAGCAGAGAGAGGTCTCTCTTAACCTTGGAAGAGCTTCCGTACCAGCTGTGTCCTGAGGTATAAACACAGTAAATTAAACAAAAAGTAAGGGAGGGCAAAGAGAAAAGGAGCAAGTGAATCAAGACTTCTATTTGTTTATAGTCCCTCCCTGGCAAATATTTTGTTACTAATGAAAGATCCATTCATGAAGCCCTATCTCCCAAGTAGGCAGGCGCTCTCAACCAGGCTCTGCAGCAGAAGCCCCTAGGCCAGATCAGTCCAGGTCCCCACATGTAGGAAGCCCTGTATGAGGACCACTGCAAGCATCCTGAGGTCGACTGTGTCCTGCACAGGACAAGTCGGGGGCTGAGGTATACTGTATACTCCTCTCCAAGTGAGGCGACACAGGGAAACCCAGAGCAGAAATGAATAGTCCAGAATAGCAGCCCCAATAGTGTAAGAGGAGGAATAAATGAATGAAAGGAAGTATGTATTAGTTGTGAGCATCCATTAGGGGCCAAATATGAGGCCCGGCACTGACATGCTATCTCGCTTAATAAATGCAAAATACCGTGCTTAGCCTGTGTTATTCACAGGGAGCCTCAGGGATGGGAAGTGACGTAGTTAGACCGACATGCCCAGGAAGTGGCAATGAGATCCGCACCAAGGTCACAGTGATTCCAAAGATTGTGGTGGCTTTTATACTTCCCTGATGATTCCCTGGGTTTATGCATCTAGCCCTCAGCAGGACAGGATGTAAATGGAACTTGTGTTTTTTGTTCCCAGCTCAGAAACATTTTGGCCTTCTCCTGACAAATGGGGGCATCTGATGAGATGAATTTTAAGCAACATTTCAGATCCTGTAATGCTCCAGTTCTGTGGAACTCAGGGGCTTTCTGCACTTAAATGCAGCAAGATACCAGTGGTTTTGAGGTCATGCACCACAACATACCAGGTTACCACAGGCAACACTCCTGGGATATGCTCACCTTGATGAACTACCTTATTTCTATGGGTTTCAGTTGCTTCATAAGTAAAACTGAGGCAATAATAAGCCTGCTTAAAGGACTCACAAATTTGCAGGGAGGATCTAATGAGTTTAGAGTACTTTGTATACAAAGAATGACTTTGTAGATATTATCAGCACGCCTGCTCCTCCAAGGGACAGCATGTGGGGCTCCTGATCATTCATTCCCTGGAAGCCAGAACTGCCTCGATATGCAGAATGTTGGGCATAGCTCTGTCTAAGGTATTCTGGTTCTCACGGCCATCCTTGGCCAGTACCCTGGATGAATCCCAGAGGAATAGGAAGAGCAAAGTGATACTAGGCAACTAGGGTGAATGACTGAGCTCTAATAGTATATTTCCCTAGCAAAATGCCTTATCATATCAAGAATGCCATTCCTTCTTGACAAACAACCCTCTGATTAAAAAAAAAAAAAAAAATTCTTCACTTTACAGATGAGGAAACATATACAATTTCAAAATCAGAAGAAATATTAGAAATGACTTAGTTCTACTTCTTTGTTTAAATTCAGTAAAACTGAAACCCAAGTTTCAGGAGATATGGGCAAATATATAAGATATAAAGGTAAGTTCAGTACTCCTTGACCTAATAATTAGAAACACTTTTGCCCCTGCAAACTTTGTTCAGGACCATATTCACTTTTTATTTTTTATTTTTTTATTATGTTATGTTAGTCACCATACAGTACATCATTAGTTTTTGATGTAGTGATCCATGATTCATTGTGCACATTCATTTTTAAAATATAATTATTGGGCGCCTGGGTGGCTCAGTTGGTTGGGCGACTGCCTTCGGCTCAGGTCATGATCCTGGAGTCCCGGGATCGAGTCCCACATCAGGCTCCCTGCTCAGCAGGGAGTCTGCTCCTCCCTCTCATGCTCTCTGTCTCTCATTCTCTCTCTCGCAAATAAATACAATCTTAAAAATAAAATAAAATAAAATAAAATAAAATATAATTATTATTTATTTTAATTTGGGTGAGAATTCCTTCCCCTCTTGCCCCCCTTTTTTTGTTGTTGTTCAAGGAATGACATTTGGCATTCAGTGCAAATGAACTATATGATCTTTTCAGGGTAAAGTAAGCATACAAGTAATTTCTTCTAAAGGTACTATCCCTTTACAAATATTTTTCTATGAGCATGGAAAGAAGGGCTCAGCAAGTTTCTCTGAAGTTACCCTTGGTTGCAAAGGAGTACAGGGCAAAACGGATGTTAGAGAGAAGGGCCCAGGTTTCTACAGAGTAGCTTTTATTGGGCACCTATCACCTAGAAAGAAAGTAACAACAGTCCACTCCTTTGATGAATCCACACCTCAAGGATGACATCTGATTGTGAGTCGTATATTTCTTACAGGGATGACGGCAATAACCTGAATACAGATGGTCCTAAAAGCCATATTAATAAAAAATGCTTTAAGGACTGACAATGGCCATTTGTGAGTACTGCCTTCAACATAGCAAAAGAAAGCCATGTAGACAGGTAAGCCCGCCTTCTCTTCTCTCTCCTTCCCTCCCGCCCTTCCTCCCTCCCTTCCTTCCTCCAATATCAGAAAAAGACCCAGACCTTAAAAGTATGACCAGGGTTTTAAAATAATGGGAAATCGGGCGCCTGGGTGGCTCAGTCGTTAAGCGTCTGCCTTCGGCTCAGGTCATGATCCCAGGGTCCTGGGATCGAGCCCCGCATCGGGCTCCCTACTCGGCGGGAAGGCTGCTTCTCCCTCTCCCACTCCCCCTGCTTGTGTTCCCTCTCTCGCTGTGTCTCTCTCTGTCAAATAAATAAATAAAATCTTTAAAAAAAAAATAAAAAAAATAAATAAATAAATAAATAAAATAATGGGAAATCATTTTCAGCTGAATAAAAGCAGAATAGATCTATTCAAAGACGGGATGAACTGCTTGGGAAGGTAATAAGCATCTCAATTACTGGGACTAATTAAGCTTATAATAATTAAAGTGACCATTAAGTGAGTACATAGTATGTATCCAACTGGGCTATTTACATATATTTTCTCATTTACTCTTTAACACAATCCAATAGGTAGATGCTATGATACCATTTCGCAAACAAGAAAATTGAGGCTGAGAGAGACTGAGTAACTCAACACATCACACAGACACATTAAGGCAGAGAAAAATTTTGAGCCCAGTTCTGTCTGATTTTAAAAATCTATACTACTCCCTTTCTTCCTGTTCCTTTCCTTCTCTGCACCCCACACCAGGGCACAGCCACCTAGGAATGGATCTTTTCTTTTAAGGTTTCTTTTAAGGTTCAGAAGACCTCGTGATCCTTTTGCTGAGTTAACGAATCTGTTATAGTCCGCTTTATGCCATCCATCACCCATAATCATGGTATTTCCTCCCAATTGTTGATCCCTTGAGTTAAAGACACCATCAGGCCATAGAACAAGACTCTAAGATGAAGCCAATGCAACCTGAATCCTTAACATTCACAGTTAATCTCCAAAAGAGAGACCTTACCAAACATGAGGACATTTATTCCACTCCTTAGTCTGGCACTGTGTGTGACTGCAGGAAAGCTGTTGATTGAACGTTAACCAAACATTCTATTTTTAGAAGAATATTTAGCTCCATCTTCATAGCGTCTGGACGTGTAACTACCCATTTCCCTAACATTAAGCTGAGCCACACCAGAAAATTACTATAGTGATAATATTTCCAGGGCATATTGAGTCATTGTCCAATGTCTAAAATGGGAAATAAATAATTTGTGAGGATTTGTTGGCACAATGAGAAGGAAGGTACGCCACTGCTGGTGTTCTGTAGTAAACCTCCGGTGAGGGGGGGTGTTCTCTTCCCCACAAAAGTGGGATGTTGGCTTTTTTTTTTTTTAATACTTGAGGCTTATGAATAAGAAAGGTAAGAGTGGGCAGAGGCCAAGATCACCAATAATTATCAAGTGTAACTGCAAACAAGCAAGGTTGCGGTTTGCTTCTGATGGTAATAGGCCTTCTTGGGAGGATCAACGAGGAAGGCTACCCCACTTAGCAGCCAGCCAGAGGAGAGGCCAAGGATCAAAGGCCTCCAGATTCAAATCCCAGGCCACACAGAAAGAAAGAAAGAAGAAAGAAAGAAAGAAAGAAAGAAAGAAGAAAGAAAGAAAGAAAGAAAGAAAGAAAGAAAGAAAGAAGAAAGAAAAAGAAGAAAGAAAGAAAAGAAAGAAAGAAAGAAAGAAAGAAAGAAAGAAAGAAAGAAAGAAAGAAAAAAGAAAGAAAGAAGAAAGAAAGAAAGAAAGAAAGAAGAAAGAAAGAAAGAAGAAAGAAAAAGAAGAAAGAAAGAAAGAAAAAGAAAGAAAGAAAAGAAAGAAAGAAAGAAAAAGAAAGAAAGAAAGAAAAAGAAAGAAAAAGAAAGAAAGAAAGAAAAAGAAAGAAAGAAAGAAAGAAAGAAAGAAAGAAAGAAAGAAAGAAGAAAGAAAGTAAGTTTCTATCACATCAGGCCAAATGTCACAGGTATTGTGGGGAGGCTGCCCGTTTTCCATGTGAATTAACACAAGCACAACTTGTGTCTGTACTTCATCCATCTGAAACCTTCCTTTGCCAGCAGCTTTACCTCAAATGAAAACAAAACAAAACAAAAAAAAGAGAACAAGAAAAACAAAACAACACCAACTGATTATAGAAGTAATGGTAATGTACCTGTCTTCACTGTGACCAACATTATTTTGATCAAACCTAAGGTTCTTTTAAGATCGTTCTCCAACAAATATTTCTCTATAATTTTGATCTTTTCAGAGGTGAAGAGAAAGGAAAAGGATAAAAGGAACAAACAAAACTCAAAATACTATTTACTCTCCCAGAAGAGCAGCATGGTGTAAACAAAAATAATAGTTATGCTTCTTGGTTCTGAACCCTCACAGTGTTGCTGTAGAAAATAATTTTAATGGAGAGCTGGAGAGTCTTGCAAAACACGTAACGAAGCCATAATAAAATGGGATACTTATCCTGCTGCTCCGATTAGACCACTTCCATTCAATAGTTGTAACTAATGACTTGTTTTTCCTTTGGTATTAGGAGCCCTATTACTGTGCTGAACATAACATACCTCATTTTGTTTCCCTAGTCATGCTTGTCTCTTTCACTGATGACTGCAATTTGATATTTATGAAATCACATAAAAATAATGTATAATCCTCCTATTACCCCTTTCCAAATTGTATAAAATTATTCAGAGGACAATAGATTAATGTACACTCCAATGCATGTGTCCTTTTCTCTAACCACTTCTAACTGACAGCCTCTCTCTCCCTCGCTCCCTCTCTCTCTCTGGCTAGAGAA